>NC_081319.1:83434820-84129820 GCF_026419965.1 Kogia breviceps
CAGGAGTGAGAGTTCTGAGCCCCACGTCGGGTTCCCCAGCCTGAGGGTCCTGCATTTGGAAGATGAGCCCCCAGAGCATTTGGCTTTAAAGGCCAGTGCGGCTGAATTTTGGGAGTCCCAAAGGACTGGGGGAAACAGAGACTTCATTCTTAAAGGGCACACACAAAATTTCACACAGGGCAAAAGCAGTAATGTGATAGGAGCCTGGGCCAGACCCACCTGCTGGAATTGGAGAGTCTTCGCAGAGGCAGTAGGCAGCTGTGGCTCACCCTGGGGACATGGACACTGGCAGCAGCCATTTTGGGAGCTTCTTTTACAGCATGGACACTGGTGCTGGCAGGCATAACTGTGAAATACTCATTAGCACCAAGGCCTGGCCCCACCCAACTGCATGCAGGCATCAGTGCTGGGATGCCTCAAGCCAAACAACTAACTGGGAGGGGACACAGTCCACCCCACATCAGCAGCCAGGCTGCCAAAGGCTTCCTGAGCCCACAGCATCCACTAGATATGCCTCTAGACATGGCCCTACCCACCAGGAAGCCTGCCCTAGCCCCTGGACCAGCTTTGCCCACCAGGAGGCAGACAAAAGCCACAAGAAAACCACAGTCCCACAACCTGTTGACCCAACCTGCCATAGCAGGCCAGACCTTGCCCTGCAACCAGGTGGGCCATGGCCTTGAGCTTGGGGACACCCTGGACTCCACACCCAACTATGTCAGGAATCAGCCCCCCACACCAGAGATCTGACACCAGCTCTGGGATCCCTGGGCCCTGCAGCCAGACTCTAGGACCTGGCTCTGCCTGCTAGTAGTCTGGCACTAATCCCAGGACCTGGTTTCACCCACCAGTGGGTGGGCAACTGTCCTGGAGTCTTCCAGACCCTGAATCCACCCACCAGTGAGCCAGCCACCTCATGACCTGGTCCCACCACCCAGCAACCAGCAGCCTCTGCCCAAAGCAGGGCCTAGTAACCAACCAGACTAGGGGCCAACCAAGCCTACCAGACTGCCCACATAGTCAGCCTGCCACAACAGAAGGACCCATGCAGCCCTCCTAGGGGGAACGCTGAGAGCATACAGCTTGGGTGACAAGAGAGGAGTGCACTACTAGGACACATAGGATGTCTCCTACAGAGGGCCACTTCTCCAAGGTGGGGAAACATAACTAACCTACCAGATACATAAAAATGCAAACAGCAACTTAGGCAAAATGAGGTGGCAGAGGAACATGTTCCAGACAAAGGAACAAGATAAAGCCTCAGAAGAACTAAATGAAGTGGAAAGAGGCAATCTACCTGAAAAACTGTTCAGGGTAATGATCATAAAGATGATCAAAGAACTTGGGAGGAGAATGTATGCAAAGAGCAAGAATTTAGTTTTTAACAAAGAGTTAGAAAATATAAGAAAAGCCAGAGATGAAGAATACAATAACTGAAATGAAAAAACACACTAGAAGGAATCAGTAGTAGACTAAATGACACAGAGGAACAGATAAGTGAGTTGGATGGCAAAGTAGTGGAAATCACTACCACTGAACAGAAAAAAGAAAAGAGAATGAAAAGAAATGAGGACAGCTTAAGAGATCTCTGGGACAACATCAAGGGCAGTAATATTTGCATTATAGGGGTCCCAGAAGGAGAAGAGAGAGAGGAAGGGGCTGAGAACATATTTGAAGACATAATAGCTGAAAACTCCTCTAATCTGGGAAAGGAAACAGTCACCCAAGTCCAGGAAGCTCAGAGAGTCCGATACAGGATTAACCTGAAGAGGAATACACCACAACACACTGTAGTCAAAATGACAAAAATTAAAGATAAAGAGAGACTATCAAAAGCAGCAAGGGAAAAGCAGCAAATAACATACAAGAGAACTCCCATAAGACTATCAGCTGATTTTTCAGCAGAAACTCTGCAGGCCAGAAGGGAATGGCATGATATATCTAAAGTGATGAAAGGGAAAAACCTACAATCAAGAATCTCTACTCAGCAAGGCTCTTGTTCGATTTGATGGAGAGATCAAAAGCCTTACAGACAAGCAAAAACTAAAAGAATTCACTAAACCAGCTTTACAACGAATGTTAAGGAACTTCTCTAGGCAAAAAAGAAGGCCACAACTAAATACAAGAAAATTATGAAATGGAAGAGCTCACTGGTAAAGGCAAACATGCAGACGGGGTAGGAAATAATCCATGCACAAAGCTAGTAGGAAGGTTAAAGGACAAAAGTAGTAAAATCATCTATATCCACAATAAGCAGTTAAGGGATAAAACAATTAGATGAAAAATATGATTATCAAACAGCAATTGTGAGGGGAGGAGAGTACAAATCAAATGCAGGGTTTTAAAAATGCATTTGAAATTAAAACAATCATATATATATATATATATATATATATATATATATATATATAGACTACTCTATAACAACTTCATGGTAACCACAAACCAAAAATCTATTAATAGATATACACAAAAAAGAAAAAAAGAATCCAAATATAACACTAAAGATAGTCATCAAATTACAAGAGAAGAGAACAAATGAAGAAGAAAGGAAAAAATAAAGGTCTACAAAAACAACCCCCAAACAATTAACAAAATGGCAATAAGAACATAGATACCAATAATCACCTAAATGTAAGTGGACTAAATGCTCCAATTGAAAGACACAGAGTGGCTGAATGGATACAAAAACAAGACCCGTATATATGCTGCCTACAGGGTACTCACTTCAGATCTAAAGACACACAGACTGAAAGTAAGGCGATGGAAAAAGGTATCCATGCAAATGGAAATCAAAAGAAAGCCAGAGTAGCAATACTTACATCAGACAAAATGGAATTAAAAATAAAGACTGTTACAAGAGACAAAGAAGGACACTACATGATGATCAAGGGATCAATCCAGAGAGCAGGGAGGGTGGCACGCCCGGAGGGCACAGAATTTCCATGCCCTTTTCCACTTGTATCCTGCCCTAGGCATCTCTTCCATCTGGCTATTCCTGAATTGTGTCTGTTGACTGAAGAAAGAGTGTACAACTCAAGAGCTGTGAGTTCAGTTTCATTTGGGGCAAAATGAGGACTACAGCCATGGAGACAGCCTCTCAGACACCTCTGAGAAACTGCTCCAAAGAGGTAGGGATGGAGGTCAGCATATTCATGATTTGGTGAAGGGGGTACATGCCATCAAGCACAGATCTCGGTGGAAGGTTGCTGCTAGTAACAAGGAGCAGATGTCTCTGTTAGTGATTTTAGTGCTTTTCTTGACATGAGAAGATGCAAAAATTGGGTTCATAAAACTTTCTTCTGAAAATATCTAACTACCTAAAGGCCCGTTCTGCCAGTTTTTCCAGAGCAAAGAGTGCCTCATTTCTGATCTCCATCCTGAACTCCTTTCAGGGTGTGTTAAAGGTCAGTGACTACAGTGGCTAGTGATTTAATTCTTGTAGAACCAGATGGAGAGGACTTTTTTTTCCATTATCATATTCTTTTTTTTTTTTTTTTTTTTTTTTTTGCGGTATGCGGGCCTCTCACTGCCGCGGCCTCTCCCATTGCGGAGCACAGGCTCCGGACGCGCAGGCCCAGCAGCCATGGCTCACGGGCTCAGCTGCTCCGCGGCACGTGGGATCTTCCCGGACCAGGGCACGAACCCGCGTCCCCTGCATCGGCAGGCGGACTCCCAACCACTGCGCCACCAGGGAAGCCCTATCATATTCTTTTATAATAAACCAGTAACCTAGTAAGCAAATGTCTTCCGGAGTTCTGTGACCTTCTCCAGCAATTACTAGAACTCAAGCAGGCGTTGTGGGAATCTCTGATCTATAGCCAGAGCCCAGGTGATAATCTGGACATGCTATTGGCATCTGAAATTAGGGAGGGGGCAGTCTTAGGGGACTGAGCCCTTAGCTTGTGGGTCTGATATTGAGTTGAATTGTAGGACACCCAGTTGGTGTCAGAGAATTGCTTGGTGACATAGGGGGAAAACTCACACACTGGAATTAGGTGCAGGATTGTAGTTGGTGATCAAAAGTAAGACCAGAATCAGAATTTTAAGATGATTGGACATCCACACACAGAAGAATGAAGTTGGACTCCTACCTCATTCCATATACAAAAATTAACCCCAGGACTTCCCTGGTGGCACAGTGGTTAAGAATCCACCTGCCAGTGCAGGGGACATGGGTTCAAGCCCTGGTCTGGGAAGATCCCCCATGCTGCAGAGCAACTAAACCCCTGCACCACAACTACTGAGCCTGTGCTCTAGAGCCCACGAGCCACAACTACTGAAGCCCACACCTAGAGCCTGTGCTCCACAACAAGAGAAGCCACCGCGATAAGAAGCCCGCACACCACGATGAAGAGTAGCCCCCACTCACCGCAACTAGAGAAAGTCCGTGCACAGCAACAAAGACCCAACGCAGCCAAAAATAAATAAATTAATTTTAAAAAATTAACCCCAAATACATCAGAGACATAAATGTAAAAGGTAAAACTATAAAAGAAAATATAGGTGTAAATCTTCATGATTTTGAACTGGGTAATGGTTTCTTAGATGTGATACCAAAAGCACAACCAATAAGGAAAAAATAGATAAATTGGACTTCATCAAAATTAAAACTTTTGGGACTTCCCTGGTGGTCCACTGGTTAAGACCCTGTGCTTCCAATGTAGGAGGCACGGGTTTGATTCTTAGTCAGGGAACTAAGATCTCACATGCCGTGCAGTGCGGCCAGAAAATAAATAAATAAAAATAAAAACTTTTGTGCCTCAAAGAGCACTATAAAATGAAAAGCCAACCCACCAAAAACTGGGAGAAAATATTTGTAAATCATATATCTGCAAATCATATATTAGATATTATATATCAATAAATCTATACTCTGGTATCCAGAATATATAAAGACTCTTACAACTCAACAATAAAAAGACATATAACTCAATAGAAAATTGAATGAGGAATCTGGATAGACATTTCTCAGAAGAAGATATACAAATGCACAATAAACACATGAAAAGAAGTTCGACATTATTAGTCACAAGGGAAATGCAAATCAAAACCACAATGAGATACTACTTTTTCATACCCACTAGGAAACTATAATTGAAAATACATAATATCAAGTGTTACTGAGGAGAAAGTGGGGAAACTATTACCCTCATACACTGCTAGTGGGAATGTAAAATAATGCAGCCACTTTAGAAAACAGTTTGGCAGTTCTTCAAAAAGCTAAACATAGTGTAACTATCTGACCCAGTAATTTGACTCCTAAATGTATACCCAAGAGAACTGAAAACATATATCCACACAAAAACTTGTACACGAATGCTCATAGCAGCAGTATTCGTAATAGCCAAAATGGAAACAATACAAATGTCCATCAACTAATGAATGGATAAACAAAAGGTGGTGGTATAGCTATACAATAGAATATTACTCAGTCATAAAAAGGAATGATGTAGGGATTCATGCTACAGTAAGTATGACCTTGAAAATATGATGCTAGGTGAAAAAAGTCAGTCACCAAAGGCCACATACTGTATGAGTCCATTTTAATGAAATGTCCAGAATAGGCAAATCCATAGAGACAGAAAGTAAATTAGTGTTGCCAGGGTTTAGAAGGAAGAAGGAATGGGGAGTCAATAGGTACAAGTTTCTTCTGGGGGAGATGAAAATGTTCTGGAATTAGGGAGTAGTGACGGTTGCACAACTTTGTGAAGACACTAAGAACCACTCAGTTGCATACTTTGAGAGTGTGAATTTTATGGTATGTAAATTATATCTAAAAAAATTCTATGAAAAAATACTGATGACTAGTCTCTAGTCAGATCAATCAAATCCAAATATCTGGGCATGAGACCAGGGCATTTAAATTTTTAAAGGCACCCTGGTGATTCTGAAGTACCAGTGGCTTGTAATCCACTGCATTAAATAAACCATCAATCTTTTTTTTTTATTGTGAATTTGTTGGCAGACATTATTAACAAGATTCTTTGAACTTCCGTGGCTCTAATGGTAATTTTGATGGGGACAGATGGTAGGAAAAGGTCTAGAGTAATGGTAGCTAAAATTTACTAGTGTCAGAATTCACCAGTGCTATCAACAAAGGGATATATTGTTTCAATTCATTATAATGTGTTTTTTAAAAAACAGTTTTCCCCAGTGCTAATCAGTAGGCGTTTTCTTACATGTTCTCCATGTTGCAATATCATTGAAGATTTTTCAAAGGATGTAACATTACCCTTAATTACAGTGTCACTATAACAATGTGTACAATCTGCAATGTCAGGGTTTTATTTTTTTAATCAACTCCTGCTTCAAAATTCCCACTGGAATAGCTATGGTGACCCCTAGTTCTGAGGATTTCCCTTTGGACCCAAAAGTGGGATGCAGACTTCAGATCCTGGGGCTGTCCAAAGGGTGGGGTGCTTTAAGCAAGCACAGGCTAAACTATTTCACCTATCCTAACTGAAGGCAAGAACCACAACTGCCAAGTAGTTTTTAATTTTACTTTATCATTTGTTTAATATTCCCACTTAATTCCAAACAGGAAGTTGAAGTAATTTGATTGTCTAAGAAGGTAGATTTAGGACCAAAATAGGCCTCAAAAGCAAAGTATTCATTTTCCAGCATGGTTCCTTATGCAGAGAGATATGAGCCTAAAAAGTCCACTTAACCTCAGGGGCTTCCCTTCCCTGGTGGCACAGTGGTTGAGAGTCTGCCTGCCCATGCAAGGGGATACAGGTTCGTTCCCCGGTCCAGGAAGATCCCACATGCCGGGGAGTGGTTGGGCCCTTGAGCCATGGCCGCTAAGCCTGCGCGTCCGGAGCCTGTGCGCCGCAAAGGGAGAGGCCACAACAGTGAGAGGCCCGCGTACCGCAAAAAAAAAAAAAAAAATCCACTTAACCTGAAGCATTATGTATCATTTTGAAAAATGTTTCCTACATGGTCTAATCCCGTGATGAGAAGCACCAGGTACAAAGCCACATAGAAGATGCAATGGCAAAATTCTCTACTGGGAAACACCTTGTTTCTGCTAAGATACCAGAATTATACACACTTTTTTATTAGAAAAGTTTAGCACATTTAAGCAATAACCTTTCTGAAACATGTAAGTCTCTGAATAATGGCTTTCAAACTTTTAATCTCCTATTAATAAGCATAATAGATGGAATGCAAAACACTCTCCTGAAGCATATCAGAGTTATACAAAATAACTCTACCTATAGCTTTGCTACTTTGTACTCCTTACAAGAAAGCATATCAATATTGAAGTAAGTAAAAGCAATGTTATTCATATTGAATCTAGACTTCTGTTCATTGTACTAGTCTTTGCTAATATTGAATTATACTAATTGCATTAATATTTAATTTGGGGATAGATTCAATAGAAATGCAATTATGACAATCTATTGCAGGAGGTTCAATACTAGGGCAATACACTGAATCTACTGAATTTAGAATTACCCTAATAATAACATCAATTTAGACAAGCTTCTTACTAGATATTTCTGACCTAGCCATGATAGAGAAACTGGTACCACACAGCTCTCTTACTATAAACAACAACAAAACTAGGTAAAGTATATAAAATAGACACTGGACAACAGTCTGGGAGGACTGTAATTCCTGAAAGAAGGGAAACAAACAAGGTAGGTTACATATGCACACAAAAAACTTGACTGATGAATTATCTCAAACATTTAAAGAGAAAATAATACTAATCCTATACAATCCTTTTTAGAAAATAGAGGAGGGGGGAACACTTACAAACTTGTTTTATGAGATCAGAGTTACTTATATCAAAACCAAAAAAAGACATTATAAAAAACCCCCCCAAAACTGCTGACCAATATTATCAAGAACATAGATTAAAAAGTCCTTAACAAAATGTTAGCAAATTGAGCCCAGCAACATGGAAAAAGAATAATTATCATGATCAAATGGGGTTTATTCTGGGAATGCAATGCTAGTTTAACATTTGAATACAAATTGATGCAGTAACAGAATAAAGAAGAAAAATCATGTGATCATCTCCATGGACACAGGAAAAGTATTTGACAAAATATAACACTCATTCATGATAAAACCTCTCAGCAAACACAGAATAATAGGAAACTTTCTTAACCCAATAGAGGACATCTACAACTAGCAACATACTTACTAGTGAAAGATTAAAACTTTTTCCCCTAAGATTAAGATCAGCACAAATATTCCACTCTCACCACTCATAGTAGAGGTTTTCAACAGTGTAATAAGACAAGAAAAAAAGGCATAAAACTATAAAGGAAGCAGTAAAACTATCTTTGCAGATGATATCATCCTATACATAGAAAACTTTAGACAACTTAACAAAAGCTACTAGAACTATTAAGTGAATTTAGGAAAGTTTCAGAATACAAGATCAATATACAAAACTCAGTTGTATTTCTATATATTAACTAATAAACATTTGAAAAATTAAGCTTAAAATAATGCCATTTAGAATAACATAAAAAACCCAAAGTCAGGTATGCACTTAATAAAACATATGTAAGATATATACCATGAAAACTACAAAATATTGCTAAGAGAATCAAAGAAGACAAAAAAAAAATGGAAAGAAATATTTACTGTCTCTTGTTAAGATGTCAATTCCCCATAAGTGACCCAAAGATTTGACACAACCGTAATCAGAATCCCAGAAGACTTTTTTTGGTAGAAATTAACAAATAGACTTTAAAATTTTAATGGAAATTTGAAGGGTCTGAAAGAGATGAAGCAATTCTGAAAAAATAAAGTTGGAGGATATACACTATTTCAAGATTGCTAAAATCCTATGGTAATCAAGACACTGTGGTATTAGCATAAAGGCAGACAAACAGATCACTGGATCAGAACATTGTATAAGAGTAGAACCATATGTATTAATTTTTGACCAAGGTACTAAAGAAGCTCAATAAGGGAAAAAAATACTTCTATCAAATGATGCTGAAACAACTGGCTTTCAAGGAAAATAAAAATCAATTGCAACTCATACCTCACACCAAACACAAAAAATAGTTTGAGATGGATCATAGCTTTTAATGTAAAAGCAGAAACCATAAAGCTTCTAGAAAAAAACACAGGGGGTTATCTTTGCAAATATTTCTTTGTCAGGACCCACAAAGCACTAATCATAAAAGAAACAAATTGAGAAAATTGACTTAATCGAAATTTAAAACTTCTGTTCATCAAAAGACCCTGTTAAGACACTGAAGAGAGTTCCTTGGTGGCCTAGTGATTAGGATTCTGGGCTTTCACTGCCATGGCCCGGGTTCAGTCCCTGGTCAGGGAACTGAAATCCCGCAAGCCGTGCAGCGAGGCCAAAAAAAAAAAAAAGACATTGAATAAGCAAACTATATGTGGGAGAAAATATTCATAACATACATATCTGACAAAGGACTTGTATCCAGAATATATGAGCAACTCTCATGACTCAATAATTAAAAGCAGAACAAACCAATTTTTAAAAAGTAGTCAAGAAGATTTCTACTTTCAGAAAGATGGAGTAGACAAACTTTTCCCATACTCCTGCTAAGTACAGCTAAAAACTCTGGACATTCTATATAAAGCAAAGATAAGAATAGTCCGAAAGGTGGGGGAAAGGCAGACCAGCTATAGACCTCAGGAACTGAGGAACAAGGTGGTAAGTTCCCTGGGTTTTCTTTTTGCCTCATATATCCCAGACTGGATGCTGGAGAAGCCAGCAATCTGGAAATGCCAATGGCTGCGCACATGCACACACACAGATACACACACATACACACACACACACACACACACACACACACACACACACACACACGTGCTCTAGAAAAGCCTGCTGGCTCTAGCCAAAGGACCAAAAGGGACAGCCTTGGGTCTGGTTCCAGCTGTTCAATCTTTTTTTGTATGCTGTGAGGAATAAATCACCCTTCCAGCCTAAACTTTAATGGGGTTTAATGAAGAGCCCTAATTCAACTTAAAACTTTTCTTTTTCTGAGATCAAAACTCTACTTTCTTATCTCAAGTTAATTCTGCTCCTTTCTTTAACTGTGTCAGCCATGCTTGACCCACTTTCTTCAGTGCTTAGCCTGTATCCTATATTGTATCTCCTCAACATCAATTTTACTGAGCCATAATTTGCTTCAATATGCACCCATTTTAAATGAATAATCTGATAGGTTGTGATGCATGCATATACCAAAGAAACTACAACTGCAATCAATATATAGAACATTTTCATCAACCTCAAAAGTTTCATTTTCCTTCTTGGCAGTCCATCTCTCAGCCCCAAGTGTTTTTTGGTCACTAAATTTGCATTTTCACTATAGTTTGTATTTATACTTTTGGGTCTGGCTTTTTTCACTCAGCATATGGTTTTGCATGTGTGTCGCATTTACCTGTAGTTTGTTCCTTTTTATTGTTGAGTAGTATTCTACTGTACAGATATACACCACATTTTGTTTATCCACTCACCAGGTGAAAGACATTTGGGTTGCATCCTATTTGGGCCATTAGTGTGAATAAAACTGCAATGATCATTCATGGAAAAAGAAATGATGACATAGAAGTGTATTTATTGATAGGAAAAAATGTTCATGACCAATTGCTAAATGAAGAAAATAGGTAACAGAACAGTTTATATAACATGGACCCAATTTTGTAAAGAATATATTTGTGGGGCTTCCCTGGTGACACAGTGGTTAAGAATCTGCCTGCCAACGCAGGAGACACGGGTTCAGGCCCTGGTCTGGGAGCATCCCACATGCCGCGGAGCAGCCAAGCCCGTGCACCACAACTACTAAGCCTGCGCTCTAGAGCCTGCGAGCCACAACTACTGAGCCCACGTGCCACAACTACTGAAGCCTGCACGCCTACAGCCCGTGCTCTGCAACAAGAGAAGCCACTGCTATGAGAAGCCCGCGTACCACAATGAAGAGTAGCCCTCGCTCAGCACAATTAGAGAAAGCCTGTGCGCAGCAACAAAGACCCAATGCAGCCAAAAATAAAAATAAATAAATTTTTTTTAAAAGAATATATTTGTGTAAATAAATAAAAGCCTCAAATGTTAATGATGGTTATCTCTGGGTGTTGAGATTACATGATTTTTAAGTTAAAAAACCAATAAGTGGGCAAAAGACTGTAACAGACACTTCACAAAGGAGGATCGGCCAATTAGCACATGAAAACCGATCCTTAGTCATCAAGGAAATGCAAATTACAGTCACCATGTGATGCCATGACTGACAGCACCAAGTGTGGGCCAAGATGTAGAGTAACAGAACCTCATATGTTACTAGCGGGAAAGTAAAACTGTACAACCACTTTGCAAACTGGTCTGGCAGTTTCTCGTAAAGTTAAACATGCACCTACCCTATGACCCAGAAAATACACCTCTAGGTATTTACCCAGGAGAAATGAAAACATTGGATACAGAAAAGACTTGTGCATGAACATTCATAGCACTTTTATTCCCCAAACAGAATGTTCCAGTAAGAAAATTAGATTTCAAAAAATTTTACCTTTCTCTCTTTTCTTTTCCTAGCTCTGGCTTCAAAACTAGAATAGCACAAACTAGAAACAACTCAAATGTCCATCGGTAGGAGAATAAATAAACAAAACGGGTCCTTCCATACAAACAAATACTATTCAGCAATGAAAAAAAAATAACAAAAGAAAATCATTTCTGATACACACAACATATGGATGGGCCTCAATATCATTATGCCGAGTGAAAGAAGCCAGGTACAAAAAGATACATACTGATTCCATTTATATGAAGTTCTGAAATAGGCAAAACCAACCTGTGGCAAAAGAAATCAGGGGAGTGGTTGCCTGTGGAGTGGGGTGGGCTGTAAGGGATTGACAGGGATGGGGCCTGAGAGATATCTGGGAGGTTATGGCAGTATTCTGTATCGTGATGGGTATGGGTTACACAGACAGATGTGACTGCTGAAACTCAGAACTGTACACTTAAGACCTGTCATTTCCGGCTTCCCTGGTGGCGCCGTGGTTAAGAATCCGCCTGCCAATGCAGGAGACACGGGTTCCAGCCCTGGTCTGGGAAGATCCCACATGCTGTGGAGCATCTAAGCCCATGTGCCACAACTACTGAGCCTGAGCTCTAGAGCCCGTGAGCCACAACTACTGAGCCTGTGCGCCACAACCACTGAAGCCCACGTGCCTAGAGCCCATGCTCTGCAACAAGAGAAGCCACTGCAATGAGAAGCCCGTGCACCGCAATGAAGAGTAGCCCCCGCTCGCCGCAACTAGAGAAAGCCCGCGTGCAACAATGAAGACCCAGTGCAGCCAAAAATAACTAAATAAAATAAATTTATAAAAAACAAAAAGTGGTCCTTTCACTGTACATGAGTTATACTTCAATAAAAATGGGGAAAATTAAAAACAAACAAAATAAATCTTTTTGTTAATGTAAATTTCAAACATACAAAACAGTAGAAAGTATACTTTTATGAGTACTCCATTATAATTGAGTAATGATTTGCTAACTTGTTACTGGCAATAAATTGCTTAGACACACACCACAACTAATTCCCCACTTGTTCATGAGCCAAGAATGACTGTGTGTTGACTTTCTAATAAAAGGCTTTTTCCTCCCTTGTCAGGTCTCACGGTTTGAGAAATTTCTAGAATTTTGCAAAGGTAGAATTTTCTAGCCTTCTCAGGGATTTCAATGGAATGTCAGAATTTGACCCATTGACACCTATTGAAAAAATGTGGTCATTTTCAAATACCAGAGAGGTTTCATTTTTTACGTTTCTTTTTTTAACTGGTCAAGATTGCCTTTAGGAGGAAACAACCAGGATTGATTGATTGATTTTAAAATAAGGTCAATATTTTTTCTATTTCACCAACTGAAGAACTACAATGGTAATTTATGCTGTACTTCTCTCCATTCATATTTTATTTTTTATTTTTTATTTTTATTTTTATTTTTTTTGCGGTATGCGGGCCTCTCACTGTTGTGGCCTCTCCCGTTGCGGAGCACAGGCTCCAGACACGCAGGCCCAGCGGCCATGGCTCACGGGCTTAGTTGCTCCGCGGCATGTGGGATCCTCCCGGACCAGGGCACGAACCCGTGTCTCCTGCATCGGCAGGCGGATTCTCAACCACTGCGCCACCAGGGAAGCCCTCCATTCATATTTTAGAAGATGAATTAATGAAAGGAATGAGGTAGACTGGGGTTAGAATGCTGTTTTTACCAATTATCGTATTTGTTATGGGATCTCGAATAAATTTCTTCATCTTTCTGACCCTCAGTCTCCTCATCAATAGGCATAAGAATATGTACCTCAAAGTGTCATAATGAAGATTAAATATCATCTGAGAAAATGCCTGGACATCTGCCAGGAGCTCAGTAAATATTACTGCCTTCCCTTAACTCCTTAGCAGAGGGCAAGAGTGAAGAATGTTCCTTCCTCCATATTTCAGAGGTAGGTACACTCTGAAATCTGGACCTTCTTTGGGGAATTTATACAAGCCCAGTTTGAACTGTTTTACAGGTAAGGTGGCTGTAGGTGGATCGAGGCAGGTGGGAGTGGGAGGGCTGTGAGATCCTCGCCTTTTATCTCCCTAGAACATCATAAACATTTTACAATAACTAATGATGAAAATATTGTCTGCAGTTTCTATTCTTTTCAATGAAAGTGTACTTGGAAAGCCATTTCTTGTTGTTGTTCTCCCTGGAAAGCATTGATCTGGGACCCAGCTAGTGTGTGGGAGGCCAGCTTTCCCATGAACTGGTGGTGGGGACACGACAGCACAGGCTGCCGAGATGAGTCTCAGACCCTGAACCATGCTCCCCGGTGTGTGTCAGGGAGGGCAGGCATGTCGAGGTCTCTCTACCCTTCCTTCCTTTTTGTTTAAATCCAAGATCCATTTCTGCCTTTGTCACCCCCTGCAGAGCCACCAGATCTCTGAAGCTGAACCGGATCTCTGTAATAAATTACCTGAGAAAAGACAAAAGGACAAAGTAACATGTTTAGAAATCTGACTTTCTTCCTGGAGCATTCAGGGTTACCTGCTCCAAAAGGGCAGGGTTGCACTAAGGTGTGTGCTGGGGAGTTTGCAGGTTAACGTTCGTAGAAAAAGTTCAGTTGGTTCATTTAAGTCGTCATTTAGAAATTTTTCATATTAAGGGTGAAATGTTTCCAAACCTGGGAAAATAGTGTTACAAAACAGCACTGGACATTTGTACTACATGTACAAATAAGCCTATAGTTGACTAAACCTTAACAACAATTCTGCGAGGTTGGTAAGGTATCACTCATTTTCTAAACAAGGAAACACAGGCTCAAAGTTGTGTGTTTGCTTGGTGTCATATACGTGGGAAGGAAGAAAACGAGGCCTAGAACCCTGGCCTCCTGGCTCCAAATCTTTTCCCACTAGATGGGCCATGAATGCTAGATGCCAGTTTGAATTCTTTTGAGAGAAGTATTATTGACTGGCCAGCAGAAAACTAGCCCAGACTATGAATCTGGGGATCCAGAGAGTGAGGGGAAAGCTGGAGACATAGGAAGCAGAGGTGAGATGCTGTACACAAACACAACAGCAAGGGCTTCAGCGCTAAGATGAGAGGAGCTTCTGATGGACACTCTTGAATTGGATCCCCTTTCATATATTTATTTCCTTTCTGAGATTATACCTCTTTTCTGGGCCGAGAACAACCAATGCAGAGTGAAGAACAAAGAAAATAAAAACACATATCATTTCCAGAGAGTGTCAAAAGTATCATCAAAATGAGGAAGAAATTCATAAATGTACATACATAAATTTTTTCGATTAAAAACAGTGTCCCACAAAGTAAAAGCTTGTGTTTTTTTTTTTTGTCAGCCCAATGTATTTTTGTTAGCAGTGTTGACCACTGAAATTATTTTCTTAGCACAGAATTTTCCAGTAAACCTCCCACATCAGTGTAAACTTCCTGTTCCTCTTCTTAGGCTCCTCATTACAGGCAGCAGGAGAGCTGATATTCAGCAGAAAATTAACTTGGCAGGGTGTGTGCTTAAAGGCATCAGGTTCTAAGGAAAGGAAGTTTTTGTTTTGTTTTGTTTTGTTTTGTTTTACAAAGCATTGCTTTTTACTTGTGGTGGGCCTTTTGAAGTTATGGATTTTATTTTCTGAAGATAGAGGCTTTTGGTTTAGCACGATTCTCAGTACCTGGAAAATATTCAGTGTGAGTTGTTGAACTGAGTGTTTAACATGTACCTCCCCTTGACCAAATAGAAACTTTTAGGGGTCATTTTTTTATTGTAGACAAGCTTATAGGAACAGGCGATCTTTGGAAATTGGGGAAATTGATTCGTGAGGACTATGGTCCAAGAGCACACTTTTTAAAAAGGGGCCTTTGACCCTTTATTAAGCACAAAACAATCACACAGCTAATGTAAACCTCCTCTTAAATTCGTGGTTATCAGGCTTGGCTGTATATTATAATTACTTGGGGTAGAATGAGTGGTAGGATTTTTTTTTAAATGCTGCTGCCAGGTCTCAGACCCAGTCTTATACACTGTATAATGGGTCTAATCTACAGCCTGGGCTTCAGGCTTTAAAAAGCTTCCCAGCAGATTCTAATGGGCAGCCAAAGCTGAGCATCATTCTCTTACATGAATTTTTTTTTTTTTTTTTTTTTTTTTTCGGTATGCGGGCCTCTCGCTGTTGTGGCCTCTCTCACTGCGGAGCACAGGCTCCAGACGCGCAGGCTCGGAGGCCATGGCTCACGGGCCCAGCCGCTCCGCGGCATGTGGGATCTTCCCGGACCAGGGCACGAACCCCTATTCCCCGCATCGGCAGGCTGACTCTCAACCACTGCGCCACCAGGGAAGCCCCCTCTTACATGAATTTTAATCAGTACCTATTAAGTACCAGGCACTGGGCTGGGCACTTGTTATCTTTTATTTTACTAACATGGAAATTGGGACTCACAGAGGTTGATTTGCTTACCATGATAGAGCAGCTAAGTGTTAAAGTTGGAAAGAAAAGAAAAAAAGATCCTATGACCTTACACT
Organism: Kogia breviceps; assembly: GCF_026419965.1. Taxonomy (NCBI): domain Eukaryota; kingdom Metazoa; phylum Chordata; class Mammalia; order Artiodactyla; family Physeteridae; genus Kogia; species Kogia breviceps. Next base: position 83,450,846 of record NC_081319.1, read on the forward strand.
CTTTTTGCCATTTACATCATAGTAGTTAAAAAATATGCTAGTGACTGCAGAAGGCAATGTCTGACCTTTGAAAATGTAGACATGAGTAAATGAAGACTAACTCATTGAAGATCAGAAGGACAGTCCTCAGGATGCTACGTGAAGCCAGTTTTTAAACGTATATGGAAATAAAATCTGGGTGCCAAGCCTATTGGATAGATATTTCCTTCTAATGTTTGAAAAACATTCTATTTTTCAAAACCCAGCAATGTCTCCTACTGAATTGGAAATTGCAGATTGTTAGAAGGGCCCGATGTCAGCCCTTGCTGAGTTGGGCATCAGAGGTGTATTTAGCCATTGAGGATCAGGACCTGGGTGGCCACCACAAAGAAAATCAGGGCTGAGCTGTCCACGGGATGGGACTCACAAAGGTGCCCTACAGCAGAGTCAGGTCACATTCATTGCCCCTGTTGTAAATTAGCCGGCTGTGGGCTGAGACTGTGTATCAGTTATGGACATCCAGACTGCTCAGAGACCCAGGGAGCAGCTATTCCGTTAAGAAAAAGTAAACTAAGAAAAACAAGACTTCAACCAAACTCAACTGTAACTGTGGTGGAGAAGCTCAATGCCTGCCTGAAGGTGGCTTGTGACTTTAATGTGTGTGTGTGTACTGTGTATTTTTTGGCTTGAATAACCTCTTATTCACAGTGCTATGCCTCAGGTGCCCCATTAATGCTTCCTTTTTCTTTCTAAATTTCCCTCCCTTCACGGTCTTTGCTCCATCCTTATAAACTCTTTGTTGGCTAAGAAACATTTGGAGTAAGCATGGATTGTGAACATTTTAGAGTCATGTCTAGAGCAGTGGGAACTATTTCAGAAAGAAAGAAAAATCTGAGACAAAGGCAGGTGAAAGGGAAGTAGACACAGAGAATGAAATGGGCAGGTAGAGAAAGTGACAGGAAGGTACTTAAATAGAAGGAGATAGAGAAGAACAGACAGTATAAGAAAGAATGAATGAGACAGAGACAGAATCCCAGCAAGAGAGGATGGAAAGAAACAGAGACAGGAGCTCAGAGAGAGCTAGACATATATATAGAGAGACAGACAGACAGACAGACAGAGGCAGCCGGTCAGCAATAGAGAGAGAGAAACAGATACAGGCAGCAGAGAAGACCAGACAGGAGACAGAGGGGGTCAGGGGTGAAGGGAGAAAGAGAGACAGATGTGCCAAGAGAGGAGCCTAGGGGACAGAGGGAGGCTGACGGGGAGAAGGCAGTGAACAGACGGGTGGGGCCGGCAGATGTGTGGTGTGGATGGCGCTCTCACAGAGAAACGAGAAGCCCGGCTGCTGTGCCAGGAGGGACAGCCTTTCCATCGGGGCTGTTGAAGGGGATAAGTTTAGTCATCCTAAATAGAAGAAGGATTCCTTCCTCCCCAAGCCCAACCCAGGCTCCATCTGGAGGGCAGTCTGATGAATGTGGCTTCTGACACCAGCACCCTGGGCCGTGGGAGGACCTCACAGAATACAGATGTGGGAACCGAAATCCTCGAGGTGGACGTGTGTGGCTTCCTGGCCAGCCCTTCTCCATTCACTCCGTTTTCACTAACAACCTCCCATGTTCGTGGGGAACCACCCCTCCCCACCTCCATCCCCTGTGGTTTTGTGGCATTGGCAGTACCTCCCACCACCCCCATTCCAGGGATAGTGTACAACTCAGGCTTGGTGTCTGATCCAGAGCAACAGTTTCCCCTGTGGTCATTGACTGGCTCAGGGGTAGGCACATAACTCAAGGGAGGCATATCAGAGCCAATCAGTCTCCTTTGGGGGTTTGTTTGGGCTCCAGGGTTTGCCTTCAGATCCAGACTTGAACCCTCGAGACATGTTGGCTGGAGCTGAGGCTGCCATCCTGCCAACTTGCATAGTCTGAAGACGAAGCCAACACACAGAGCAGCAGAGAGTAAAATGAAGAACCACTGCATTCTTGTGGCCTCTTCTGAACACTGTCCAAGCTGTTTCTGAAGTCAGAACTATCTCTAGAGTTTTTATTTACAAAAGCCAATAGATAACCTTCTTCTCTGACAGCATAAACCAGTTCGAGTTGGAGTTTCTGTCACTTGCAACCAAATCCTAATTGATACAATGTTTTGGGTTATATCACCACATTCTATAGACATGGAGTTTAAGTAACTTATCTAAAATTTTAGCTAGTTGGTGCCAGCACATGAACTGAGGTTTCACCTACCTCTACGCCCTTGAACTCACTCTTTCCTTCTCTCCCCCTCATTTGATTTTACAGTTAAGATATCAGGCCCATTTCAAACAAATGGTTTTACTCTAGCAACTGCACAAGTTCTGGAAATGCCAACTCTAGGAAAAATTGCCATCCCCAGGCAATGCTTATCTTGGCTCAGCTATTTCCTTATTCTGTGATGTACTCCTCTCCCTTCCTACCCATGGTAAGCAGAATATGACAGGTATCACAGATACTTTTATATGAACTTACCCAGTAGAACCTTTACCTTTTAAAAGAGACCCTGAAGGAATAAACTTCTAATGCAGTAATTCCAAATATTGTAGCATATGGTTAGAGGACATACTTGGAGTTGCTGAACCGTCTTAGAATTCTCTGAACTGTCAGTGAGCACTAGGTCCAATAGTCATTTTATAAGATTGTAAATGAAACCTTACTGAAGAATCCTGAAAAATGTCCCCCATGTAACACATTTAGAGCGGTGGTACTCAAGCTTCACTGCGCATTAGACTCACTGGAGAGCTTGTTAAAACAGACTGCTGGCCCCATCCCCAGAGCCTCAGCTACAGTGGGTCTGGGGCAGGGCCTGAGAATTTGCATTTCTAAAAAGTTCCCAACTGATGCTGATGCTGCAGTTCTGTCTGGGTGGCACCCCACTTTGAAGATCAGGTTTAGATTTTAAAATACACCTCTGAGAGAGCTTGGCCAGCTGACATGAAACCTCCACACTGCACTGCCCTAGTCCTAGATACTAGTAGACTAGGAGTAGACTACTTCCTTCCACCTCCTACCTCATCCCCCAGCAGAGATGCTGGCCAGAGCTGGAGGTGCAGCTTGGGCAATGGTGGAAGGGCCCCTGGTGCCCCACAGGTGAGCCCACTAGTGAATCAGATGCGGGACTACAGCCAGGGGTCCAGGAGGGCTAGGATCTGTTGATGCTTGTGTGGTGGGAAAACATTTTTAATATATGAATTCAGGGTTTTTTTTCTTTCTGATAATTCCTATTACTCTAGGAACGTCCCCTAGACGTTCTCCTAGAGGTGCAGACCTCTCCCCCGACCCCATTGCTAGAACCCTTTTATTCTCACTGCACCAAGGAAGGGCTGAGGTAGTACAAGAAGCAAGAAGTCTATTTCCAGCTTTTGTGTGTCTAATCACACAGGCCAGCCTGTTTGGCTGTGTGGCCACTACCGCACACAGGGCACCGCTCCCAGAAGGCCCTCGCACTTGGGTCTGATGCTCTGCAGTGGCTGCCTTGAAATTCCTAATAGTTTTAGCTTTGCACCTGTGACTTGTAAAGCAGACCACAGGACACTGGAGCTTGCACCGGGGGCTTGGAGCCTCAGCTCTTGTGCATCCTACTTCCACTGTGTCTGGCTTGGGATCCCTGACGTTCCCCCCCCCGCCCACCTCCCGTACCCTGGTGCCACAGGCCCTGCCAGCCTCCCTTTGCTTGGGCCGTGCTCCACTAGCTCTCTCCACAACTGGTGCGGGCTTGGGCGCGGTTGTGGGCACTGGGGGCATCAGGGCCTGGTGCGCCCACCCCATGGCATCTGGGGGTGGGATTCAAGGAATCTGCCTTTTGGCCTCAGGCTGGGGGTACCACAGGCATCGTGGAGTGTGCAACCTGGTGAGGTCTCTTGCCCACCCATCCAGGGACTGAGTATGTACATGTGTACCGGCGTGAAGGTGGCCATCCCGTGAGGACTGGCTGTCCGCCGTGGCGGGCACTGTGGGCCCGTGGGAAGGGGATGTTGACTTCCCCAGCCCCAACCCAGCTCGGTGTTTTCATTTTGCATGGAGTCTGGCAAAGGATGTAGCTGCCCCAAACACGGGCTTGAAATAGCCCACGGAGACCTCTGCACCCCAGAATAGCAGAGATGAAAGGAAGTGCACAGCTAGCCCCACGGAGATTTTTGCTTTTCCCAGCACCGTGTGGGAAAAGAAGACCCATCCTTTGCACTCAAAGTAGTAAGAAGTTGAGCTGAGAGCAAGCTGGAACTGGGCATGGCCTTGGGTCAGGGATCACTTAGCAGTGACCAGAACAGTCCAAAGGCCAGGTAGGAGCAGGCATAATAGGGGGGAGGCCAGCATGGATAGATGGTGACCCAGACTAGGTGGATATGTACGCATGTATGAAGCCCACTTTGACAGACTAAACTCCTGCCGTCAGATGAAATGGAGGTTTGAAGTAGAGAATAAGTTGGTTTACAGAAAAAAGAATATTAAATGTCTACTTTCCTGAATTTATAAGTTGAGGTTCATAACTGATACACTGGCCCCCAAAAATGGGAAAAGGAGTTTATAGAGACATGGGGTTAAGAATATACAAGAAGGGGAGGGATAAACTGGGAGATAGGGATTGACATATACACACTATTATATATAAAATAGATAACTAATAAAGGCCTACTGTATAGCACAGGGAACTCTACTCAATACTCTGTAATGGCCTATATGGAAAAGAATCTTAAAAAAGAGTGGACATATGTATAACTGATTCACTTTGCTGTACATCTGAAACTAACACAACATGGTAAGTCAACTACACTCCAATAAAAATTTTTTACAAAAATAATTTATTTTGAATATAAATAAATTTATTTAAGCCCATTTAAAAAAGAAAAAGAAGAATGTGCAAGAAAAGGCATCCTCTTACAGACTGGGAGCTGAAAGCCCGGTCAGCCTGGCAAGGAACCACCATTCAGAGGGTCTAAGAAGGAAACTCTGGACACTACCCTCAAGAGACAAATCACCCAGGGTCAAGAAATATCAGGACCAAGGCTGGTCAGAGGAAGCCAACCTAAGAAGCAGTGTCGTGGCACACTTAGAAGCCTCCTTAGAAGAGAGTGGTTTAAACTGTTCATTAAAATGTTTTGTTCTATCGTGGATACATGTTCCTTTTGTACTTAATTTGGGAGAACACTTTCCTTAAAGCACCTTCGCTACAGTGGTTTAGGAATAAAAAAACGTTGGTTGCTAGGGGCACCAACCCAAGGCAAGGCAAGATCAATACTTGATGAAAGCCAGCAGGAGCTAAGTCAGAAAGACTGGAAGGAGGGAAGTGACCTCAGCCTGATATTTTAATGAAAAAAAAATGGGATGTTTCTTTTTATCTCTAATTTTGCTGCAACAAACATGCTTTACTTGTGCAGTTTTTACAAGAGGGGAAAATCTCTAAAACAAAAGAAAATTGGAGGGACACACAATACCTGCAGTGAAGATGTATTTATGATTCTAATCTGCCTTTCTCTGCATTCGGGAGGAGAGGAGAAATAAAGGAAGAAAAATCCTAAACACAGACTATCTGTCACATTCTCTTTCCATTAGCCGGATCCATATATAAATGAAAGAACAAACATTCCCAGGGAGCAACCGGAAAGTTGTGGCGGCAGGGAGGTCCCCCTAAGGGGTCCTGGTCTTCAGAGGAAGAAAGCCTACCTGCAGGAGCCCTCCTCAAGGAGTCAGTTTAGAGTAAATGGCAGCCCATCTGGAGGATGCACCCCCGCAGGTTGCTGGGCTTTTGAGACTGCAGGGTCGGGGCAGGGAGTGGATTCTGTGGCCAGACCAGCCCCATGTCGATAAAAATTCTTATATAATCAAGTATGTTCCAGGTTGCAGCAAATTATACAAAATTCAGATAAAACCAAAACCACTGCATCCAAAGTGCACGGATAGTTCCCTGGAGCTCCCTGGAAGTGGATTTGACTTAGGAAGGGTTTTAACTTCTCCGTTTGGTGCCAAACCTGCCATAAGAGAGAACTCCTGATATGGATGCAATTCATACCTGTGATAAATCAGGACAGAAAAAGCCATTCAAAAACCCAAAGCAGCCACACAGAACAAAAAGGAAGCAGAGAAAAGCAGACTCAGAGAGAAATGGCATTTGATCACTCAGAGCAGATTACTGATTTGTTCTTATGGAATCAGACGGAGTGAAAAAAGGGACTTCAGAAGGGGGTCAAGTCCCCAACTCATTTGAGTGTGCACCCTACTTGGCTGGGTGCCCTTCTCCACCGGTGTGGCCTCTATGTAAAGAGAACTGGATCCTGGTTCTCAGAAGCTTGTGTTTCCTCTCTGTCAGGGATCCTGTTTAGCTCATGATGGGAATTTTGTCTTCAGCAGCATCAGTTTTCAAAATTCCTCACACGGGCACAAAATTAAAAGGGAAGCGGAGTCCCTTTGGGATGTTTTATCTCATGAATCATCCATCCCTTCCTGACTCTCCTGGGAATCCCATCCACGCACAGAGGTCCCATTGACTCCTGTGGTCCCTGTCAAAGCCAACTTCAAGAATGGAAAAGATGAACCCTAGCCGATTGCATGTTGAACTCACCAGCTAAATTCTGTTGCCAGTAAGGGTCAGAGCTGCCTAGGATTAAAGAGGTAGAAATAAAAGAGCCTGCTATTCAAGAACCTGGGGGTTTCTTGCATTGTGATTGTAAATGGATTCCAATAATTTATATGCAGATGGATGAATGGGCAATAGAGCTCTGCAGTTTTTTTAAACTTACTGTTCAGCCTGTTTAGGTGGTAATTAGGCTGTAAACACGTACAACTAAAGGAAGTACCTCGTCAATTTCATTTTATTTTCTTTTAATCCTAGAACAGGTAAAAGAGTTTAAGAAAGTTCATTGAAACCTATGCAACCCAAACCCTTTCCAAAGAGGTAGCAACTTTGGTTTTTGAAATACGTACCTGATTTAAAGATTCAACAAGAAAAATTATTTTTTTAATAAACTCAGGCTAGATCTGTTCTGTATGCCTCACTCTCCCAGGAAGAGAAGAGAGAAGAATTGACCATGGAATGGTCATCAGAAATCTGTTCTTTGGAAACATGAGTATTTCTGTGTTATTTGTAACTAAATCATATGACTGATTTGTTCACTCGTTCATTCATCCGTTCACTTTGTTAAGTCTCTTCCATAAGCCAGGCCCTGTGCCAGGCCCAGGTGAGGAAAATGAAATTAGATAGATTCTGGTTCTATGTCAGATGGGGTAGGCAGCCTTGCATCTTCCACCGAATGCAGCTATAAAACCTGGACGGAATACACGGAGCAGGTATTTACCATGAAAAGTAAGTAGTAGCAGGTGGATTGGAGACAAGACTAGAATTTGAAGTACCACTGTACTGGTGGTGAGTCTGACACTTTTTTTCCCTCTGGTATCCCCTGGCCTGGTCTCGCCTCAGGGCAGCCCCAGACCTAGAGGTGAGCCTTGGCAAGGATGGAGAATGAAGGCTCCAGGAGATGCCCTTTAGTTCTGACACGAGAAGTGAGAAAGAGGTCTCCTGACATTCAGAGAGAATGGGGAAAATTCCCCATTTTTCTTTTTCCTTCTTTTTCTTTTCCTTAATCTCTCACACATCCTAGACTGTGATGGCCCACAGGTACCTAAAAGCTCTGAGGGAGAGGAATCTTCCTCTCTAATCAGAAGAACTGGCCCAAGAGAATAGCACAAACGCGTTGCTTTTTTTCTGTCTTCCCGCCATCTGGCCCTTGTAACGATGGATCTGATTCTTTTCCTGATGTTTGATTGCTCACAGCTTTCAAGCCTCACCACTCCCCCTTCCCTTTCTGCCACACACCTGGGCAAAACTGACAGAAAGCTCAGATACTCCTTTGTAACTAGCAGGCGGTTCAAACCATGGAGCTCCAGCTCCAGGAACTCACCCAGCCTCACTCCCCAGAATCGCAAACACCAGGCCGGCCTCCTTTCCCGGTCCTCTCAAGCCATTTTCAGACCAGCTTGGGAGCTCTCCCTGCTCTCTCCAGAATGTGAATAATAAACCTTTTCATACTCTATTGTTGTATGTGTGGAATTATTGATCTTAATATCCAAACCAAAAGAAAACTAGGGATGGATGGGGGTCTATCTCACTCTCACTGAGTGACCCCAACAGCTCCAGACATGGGCACGGTTAAGGGAAATGCACAGCAGATGAGGGTCAAAAAGGGACACTTCGGGGAACCAGAGAGCACCAGGGAGATCTCAGAAGGTCTCAGGGAGGAGGCGGCTTGGGGTGCTGCTCAAGTTGTTTAAAAATTTGGGCTTATTCCCAAGCTGTGTATGTGTGAATCTGACCATGAAGAGTCTATGGGAGACTGAGAAATGAACCACGGGAGAGATCACCGCCCACCGTCAGACTGGCCACTAGGTGGTGTACACACCAGATAGATCAGAAGAGCCCTGCAAAGGCTTTGAAAATAGAACTTATACTGAAAACACCTCCCACAGCAAGTTGGTCAGACCTTGAAGCCTGAAACCAGCTAGGATGATTGCCTGCTAAAACAGAAATGTCAACATTTTATAGGATTCAGACAAGACTCAGAGTCTCATACATAATTTCAAAGTGTCCAGGATGCAATCCAAAATTATTCAGCATACCAAGTGCCAGGAAAATCTCAACTCTAATAAATACATACAATTGTTAAACTTCATAAACTGTACATAAAAAGTCAGATTTTCTGTATGTCAAAAAAAAATTTTAATTATTACAATTTTAATAATGTCCTTCACTTACAAGAAGCACACAACCTAGGGCAGGAAATAGAATAAAAAATGGATAATGACATAGCCTTTAGTAACTGGGATGTTAGAGGCGGACAGGATACTGTGGATGTGCAGAAGGATACCTAACCCAATCTGGAGAGCAGGGCATCAGAAGATTGAAATCAGTTTCCTGGAAGCACAGATGCTTAAGTCTTAAAGAATAAGTAGGCAAAGAGGAGGTAGGTGAAGAAGTAGAAGGTATTCACACATAAGTAAGGGGCTGCAGGAGCAAAGCAGGCACTGGGAACTATAAACAGTTCTGTTTTGTTGAGGTTCTAGCTGCCAAGTGGGAAGGGGCAGAAAAGAATCTTGGAATGACCAGGATCCAGCCATAGAAGGCTTCATCATATACTACATTTAACCCTCTAGGTCATCCTATCTAGAATCTGATCTTAGTTCTGTCAACATTAACACAATGGTCATAATGAAGTCATGGCACCCCTCTGGGTTTTGGCTTCCTGTGGCAGAAACTATAGGTGTGCCACTGATACCTTTGTGGTCCTCTGTTTCCCAACCTGCTTTGCAGTTGGGTTGGTTGTGGGATGCATTCTGCCTAATGGATGCAAGTGGAAGTGATGAACGGAATACTCAGGGCTTGGATGTCTAAAGTAGCCCGGTGCCTTTCCTCAACCCTCTTCCCTTTTCCCATGGACCTTAGAGGCCATGTGTTGAAAGGTCATGCAAGAGATGGAAGGAACCTGGATCACTGAGTCATCACTTGAAGGAGATGCCTGACCCGAAACATCTGTGAAGGAGTTTTCACAAGGGAGCAATAAAGTTTTATTAAGCCACTGAGATTTCATGGTTTATTAGGGCATCACAGTCTAGTCTATCTAATACAGTTTCTCCCTCCATCTCTTTATCAAGAGCAAGATAGCTACCCCCCAAAGTCTTTTCCAGCTCCATAAATCCAACTTTTAGATAAGGCTCTCCTCCAGTTATCTGGCCTCTTCCTGGTGCTTTGCCTATATTTCTTGGGATCAGGCCTACCTATACTCTTCCTTTCCAGGATATTCTGAATCTTGCGTTGGAGAAAGGTCATGATGCCAGAGACACTAGGATTAGATAGGTTCTCAAAGCTCACCTTGTATACCTTACTTTCTAGTGTCTGACTCACCTCTCCAACACCCCTGCTACGTGGTGGTCCAGGGTCTTCTTGAAAATCTCTAGTAACTGGAAACACTGCTCTGACTATACGAAAGTTCTTCCTCCCCAAACATTCTAAATAAGGGGACACATTGACCATAATTCATAATCCCCATGGACTGTGCTTAAATCCCCCTATTTTATTTTTCAAATGAATGAGTAGTAATTCCATTCAAATGAATGAGTTTTAATTCTGTTTGGGACATCTGAGCCTTTTCCTGACCTCTTCCCATCATGACAACAGTTCTTTTTTTCTTTATACAATGAACTATTTATTTGGTGAGAGTTGTATTGCCTCTGTGGGACAGTCCAGAAATTTCTCTTTTATCCATCAACTCCCTTATCCCCATGAGTAAAGAGCTTTCTTTGAAAGAAGCCTGTCTAGAATGTCAAGGACAAGATCTGATAAGCAATAGTAGTCTTGAAGTTCACATCTCTGGAAGTTTTAAGTCTATCTGTATGTCCATGGGGCTTCTCTGAAACCACAAACATCTTTTAAAAGTCAACACACCTAAACAAGACAACAGAAGGGAACATCTTCATTTGGATGGAAAGTTTTAACATGAAAGCTTTTTGAAGTGAGGGACTCTGATGATTTGACCAAATGTCTGTTTAGTGCATAATGCTAGATAGTCCTTGAATAATGTCAAGTGCAACCCATTAAAAAATGATAAATTGGACTGCATCAAAATTTAAAACTTATGCTCTATGGAAAGACTCTACCAGAAGTATGAAAAGACAAGTTACAGATGGGAGAAAACATTTGCAAACCACAAATGTGACCAAGGACTACTATCTAGAATATATAGAGAACTCTCGAATTCAAGAGTAAAAAATAAATACTCCTACTAGAAAATGGGCAAAAGACATGAATAAACATTTCACCAAATGGTGGCAAATAAGCACATGAAAAGGTGTTTCATTAGCCCTTAGGGAACTGTAAGTTAAAACCACAACGTGCTATCACTACACAAAAATATAAAAGACCGACAACACCAAGTGCTGGCGAATATGCAGAGAAATGGAATCACTCATACATTGCTGTTAGGAATGTAAAAATGGTTCAGCCCCTCTGGAAAAATATTTCAGCATTCTCTCTAAAAACTAAACATGCACTAACCATATAACCCAACAATTCCACTCCTGGACATTTATCCCAGAGAAATAACAATGCATGTTTACACACAAGTATGTACATTAATGTTTATAGCAGTTTATTCCTAATAGTCAAAACCTGGAAACAATCCAGATGGTTAAACAAACTGTGGTACATCCACACCCTGAAGCACTACTCAGCAATAAAAAGGAACTAAATATTGATACCTGCAAAAGCCTGGCTGAATCTCCAGAGAATTATGCTGAGTGAAAAAAAGCTAAACCCCAAAGGTTACATATTGTATGATTACATGTATATCATATCCTTGAAATGACAAAATTATTGAAATAGAGAATAGATTAGTGGTTTCCAAGAGGTTAAGGAGGGGGTTGGATTGGGTGGGGAGGTGGGTGTGGTTATAAAAGGCCAGCAAGAGGGAAGGATCATGGTGGTGATGGAAATGTTCCAGATCTTGCATGTATCAATGTCAATAAGGTGGTTGTAATATTGTATAACCGTTTGGAAGATGTTATCATGGGGTAACATAAAGATTATAAGGGATCTCTCTGTATTATTTCTTATAGCCCATGTATATATAAAAAGCTTAACAAAACCATGTCTGGGTTGCAGCCCATACCTGGCAAATTACAATATTGGGAGATGGGAGCCAGGCATCAGTAGTTTTCAAAGATGCCCAGGTGATTCCAATGGGCAGCAAATTTGGGGACCACTGAATTAAGCATTTCAGAAGCCTCCAAGGAGACAATTTAAGATGAATGAAATAAAGTTTTCCTAAAGTTCTGTCTGTAGCGACATCTTTGCAAAAGGGAATGACACAGAAGCATCCTATGACATTTTGACCACAGCCCCAGTCAATTTCAGGAGAAGCCCTGACCGTTTCTTATTCACCTGGCAGCTCCTAGCCTTGAAGCTCCACAAATTGAAAAATCCAGCCTAAAAGCCAGCATTGTTAACCACTTTGCTAATTGGAATAATTTACCAATTAAAAAAAATGTATTTCATAAATAGTTCAATTTCTTCCTAACCATCTTCATCCCCCAAATCTTTATTAAATCCAGCCTGAAAAGATGAGTTATACAAATGCTGCTAGATGTTCCAGAGCCTGCCCAAGGTGTTACAGGTGTGTGGTTGTTTTTAAATTAACTCTTCATCTACATCTGGTTTGAATTTCAGAAACTTAATATTCATTGCCCTCTTTCCATGAAATTTGTTGGATATACCACTTAAACTTGCTCTAACAATTAGCCCCTTAGAATGAACTATGAGAAGAAAGGAGAGAGAAAGGGGCTGAATCTTTCTTTTCTTTAAATTTGGTCCCAATTTCACCTTCACAGTGAGTCCCGCTGCACTGTTGAGTGGATTTTCAGAATGTTTCTCCATTGCATGTTTCCAAGTATTATCATGCCCTGTTTCTTGGCCTAAGCCTTCTCTTGGGACCTTTTCTTTTAAATTAAAAACACTGTTTAAAACGCATGATCAGAGCAACATTAATGTAATGAGAAAAGGCAAGATCACACAAGATAATCTGCTTTTCCTCAAAGATGCCAGTTTTATTGCATTAAGGGTCATTTGCTCAAAGAGACCTGAAGAAGACACATGGATTAACTCTGTATATCAAGTCCTCTTTCTCACATGTTTGATTTTTACACTACAAGTACAGTAGTGGCTCCATGGAGGCCGTTAGAATAGGAAAGATTGAGCTTTTTTTTTTTTTTTTTTTAACACTGACAACACCAAATGCTGATGAGGATGTAGAGAAACAGGAATTTTTTTTTTTTTTTTTGGCTGCACCAGGTCTTAATTGCAGCAGGCGGGTTCCTTAGTTGTGGCATGCGAACTCTTAGTTGTGACATGCATGTGGGATCTAGTTCCCTGATCAGGGATCGAACATGGGTCCCCTGCATTGGAAGGTGGATTCTTAACTACTACACCACTAGGGAAGTCCCAAGATTGAGCTATCTTTAATATTTGTTTTTATTTTTTATTCTAAGAAATCTTTTGGGGAAGATGAAGTTAGACAAGTATGCTAGTGAATGAATGTAAATCCATTTTACCATTCTTTTACTGCTAAGCAGAAGAGTCAGCAGTCATCTCAATCCAAAACAGAGGCTCTTCTGGGTTTAAGCATACACAGACACAGAGCGTTAAATTCAGTTAAGGACAACCAATGGAAAGCAAGATGCACACAAAGATAACACCTCACCCCATGATGGAAAGTTTCCCAGCAGCAACATCTGGCGACTGCACAGTCCAGATTTAAATAAAAGGCTCAGAAGCAGGAAACCATACTCAGCCCAGCTCTTTAAGAGCACAGCTTGTTCCTGAACCAATTTATTCTGCTTCTAATTCACAATTCTCTAGCCCCAACCGAACACCCTCCTTTGGCTCTCAGAAGGCATGGAGCCTTTTCCCCACCGAAAGGCCTTTGCTCAGGCCATTCCTGCTACCCACAATGCGGTTCCCCTGACTCCTTGCCTCTCAGACTTCAGGTTTCAATTATAATACCTCTTGCCATCCCCCTCGAGAGTCAGTCTCTAACTCTCAGAGTCCTATTCTAACTCAGACTCCTTTTCCATGGCTTGACATCTGTTGGGCTGTATCCCACAGGCCTGCAAGCCTTGTAGTTGTCCAGCCTTGGGACGGCAGAGGCCAGAGACAGTGACAGAGGCATCAATGGTTTATTGGACATGGGGAATCCTAAAAGGGTCCTGGAGAAACACCCCACTGCGTCCAGAGGACAGGACATGGCAACAGTCTTTGCTACTCAGGGGAGAAGGAGGCTACCATTTACAGGGGGGGATTGACATCAGGTGGACTCAGTTACCAGGGACTAATTAAGCCCTCTAATTAAGACGATTGAATAGTTATGTGAGGGAAGCAGGGCCTGGTCAAGCAGAGGATGCACAGAGAGCAGGAGAACAGCCATCTTGAAGGGCCTGACCATATAACATCCAACAGATTTGTGAAATAAATGCTTTCTCTGAAAAATTAATAAATTAATAAATGCTTCCTCCAGCTTAAAGAGTAGATACCATACCATTCCTTAAGACAATTTTAGTGACTAATAAAAATTGACTACATTTTTAATTTAACACACCCACCCATATGATAACCAAACACAAGGATTATAGTGATTAGCTCAAGCCATTCAGGATCTGAGACCACCTTCTAATGATGACATGCAGGTTACTCATTTAAGCAGGGGCCATGCTGAGTGACCTGTGACCCAGACCTGACCACTCTTGTTTCACAGCGGTTCCCTCCTCCAAATACTTCCACGCGTCTATTCTCTGTCCCATTCACCCATTCAATAGGCATCTCTATTGCCTTATGAATCTTACCAGCCTCTTAAAGTAGATTTTAAACTCTTGGAGACCAAGGACCACTTTTTTTTTTTTTGCGGTACACGGGCTTCTCACTGTTGTGGCCTCTCCCGTTGCGGAGCACAGGCTCCGGACGCGCAGGCTCAGCGGCCATGGCTCACAGGGCCCAGCCGCTCCGCGGCATGTGGGATCTTCCCGGACCGGGGCACGAACCCGCATCCCCTGCATCAGCAGGTGGACTCTCAACCACTGCGCCACCAGGGAAGCCCAAGGACCACTTTTAATAATAATAGCAAACACTACTATTTCCTCTGTGCCAGTCATAATGTTTTGTGCTTTCCTCTCTTAATAAAATATGCAGTGGAGCCATGATTGGAGCCGAGGCAGAATGACTGCAGAGCCTGCATGCACACTCTTTTCTATAATGTGGATCTGACACTTCTCAACTGTGTGCATGACCTTTGGCAAGTTGCCTCAGTTTCCTCCTCTGTAAAATGGGGATGCCACAGTATCTACCGCGGAGGGTTACTGGGAGGATTAAATGCTTAGAAGGTGGCTGGCCCATCATACTCATTAAATGTTAGTTACTATCATTATTGTTTATAGTAAAGTGCCAAATTCCAGGAAACCTCTCAGTCCCAGTAGCACGGAAAGTCCCGTGTTCTTGGCAAAAGTTCAAAATGAGTCCAGATGGCAGGGCTAGGACAGGGAGTCAGCGGTACCCTGTTCACTCTCCACTGCCTGTCTCTTTCAGAGCCCACCTTAAAATTCCCCCTTATGTCCTGTAATTAATCTTTTCTCCCCATCACAATATTTCAGGAAACTGTACTCCTTAGTCAACAGGTTGTAGTGCAGAAATTCTTACCTTTTTGGTACATTCTTTTTTTAAAAATTATTTATTTATTTATTTATTTTTGGCCAGGTTGGGTCTTTGTTGCTGCCCACAGGCTTTCTGTAGTTGCGGTGAGCGGGGGCTTCACATTGCGGTGGCTTCCCTTGTGGAGCACGGGCTCTAAGCACTTGGGGTTCAGTAGTTGTGGCTCACGGACCTAGCTCCTCCACGGCCCGTGGGATCTTCCCAGACTAGGGCTCGAACGTGTGTCCCCTGCTTTGGCAGGTGGAGTCTTAACTACTGCGCCACAGGGAAGTCCTCCTACATCCTTTTACTCAGACCACCGCCCTGTTTTCTAAGAGGAAACCATTTGGAGTTTGATAACTCTAACAAGGTTTAAAACGCCTCGCCTACCTGAATGAAACTAGAGCATCTAGTGCCCCCTGCTGCCGTTTGCAGGAAAGGCAACCAAATAAGAAAGGCTGGATTCTATGCCAGCGAACTTCTGCTTATCAAGGTCTAAAATAAAATCGGTATAAATATCCTATAACTGAAGTTAGATTCCCGTTTCACCTTTTCTTGAATTCAACCCCTTGAAATTCAGTTGTTTACTTTGCCTCTACCAAAAAATGACTCTTGCTTAATTATACTGAGAAAACTCATTTACCTTTGCTTTCCTTGAATTTGATTGTAGCTGTTTTGATTTGGGGATTTGTACTGCTTTTGTTTTACTCTTGGCTTGTTTTCATTTCCGTGAAGCCCGAGGCCAGCGCGCGAGGCGAAGGCTGACGCGTCAGCCGGCGGAGGTAAACTCCGCGGGCTCAACGGGCCTCGGGAATCCTCTGAGGCGCTCCGGCTCCGCCGCCTTCGAAGACGCCAAACTTCCCAGGATTCTGAGAGCTCGCCGTCAGGATCAACAGTACGCCGGCCCAGGGCTGAGTGTCAGGCGGATTCAGCCAATGAGCATGCGCTTTAGGAGAAGTAAGCCCGCCCCAACGGACTTGGGCCTTATAAATGGTCGCTCCGAAGCGCTCGTGGAAAGATGCTCGGTCCAGTTGTTGAGCGTGGGTCCGCCGTCCTAGGCGGGGAGGGGCCGGCCGGGTCTGGCCCGCGTGCCAGAAGCAGGTGAGGGCGAGTAGCCTGTGGAGACGACGCGCCCGGCCGAGAACAGGCACGAGGCGCCTCGAGAACCCGGCAAGAGCGAGGAGAGAGCGGGTGGGGGCTGGGGAGCTGGCGGGAGTCGCTGGATGGCTTTGGGCGCAGTCCCCAAACCGCCTGGCCCAGAGGGTAGGTGGCTGGGAGCAAGGTGTGATCTCGGACTGGGTCTGAGTCAGGTCTGGCCGCGCCCTACCCAGGGCCTCCATCCTCCCCTCCCGCTGGGAACAGACTCGCTGTGTGACCGCAGTCTCTGCCCCAGGAGGGCCAAGTTCCTTGACAGCAACATCTGGGCACAGAGGAAGATAGGGATAGATGATAGCACTTTGATAGGAGGGTGTCTTCCAGTTGTGGCCTCCGCTGTGGCCAAGTTGCCCTTTCCCCTCCCAGCCTGGAGGAGCTGTGGAGTTGAGATCTCAGTAAGGAGGTGGTATAAATTTGTTAACGTCTTTCCAAGGTACAATCTTTCATACTTAGGGTGCGTGGGAGTGGACTTTTGCTGCTGGATGGTGGCTTTTTTTGTAATCCTTCCAGTGAAAGCTTTGGACGATCTCGCCCTACCTTAGCTCCTGGATTTCTAGTAAGACATTCAAAGGTCATGCCTTCCTTTTAAGACTTATTGTGGCCATGTGTCTCACGCGACCATTTCAGAAAATTGTTCGTTGGTGGCATGAGCTGTGATACCAACCTGGGGATTAACTGCTGTGCTTTGTATCAGAAGAGTGCTAGTTTAATTTTTTTTTTAACGCTGTGAGAATTGTGACCATGTTTTCTAAGAGGTCAGATAATGAAAATGAGAACGTTTATACCACTAACGCAAGCATGATCCCATCACCGAAAAAGAAGGCTAAACGACTGTGTTATTTTAACGACAAATGGAAGGACACATACAATTGGATCAGGGACGTAAATAACCCACACAGAGCATCCTGCACATTGTGCGGGAAAGAATTTGGGATTGGGCATGGTGGAGAACAGGATGTGAAAGCGCATTTCGAGACAATCTCACAAGTCCAGAATGAGACAGGCAAGTGCCTCCAAACCAACCAAAGGTGTTGTTTTTTTGGGAAATGAAATCAGCATTCACCCAAAAGTAGCAGCTGGTGAATTAGCATGGGCGTCCTACACAGACATGCCTTGTCCTATGGCTGCCTTGATTGCTCTACGAAAGTAAAGTCACTTTTCTTGATTAAGAGGTTGTGACCAAAATATTCTGTGGGCAAACAAAAGGAGAAATTTTGATAACAGATGTGCTGGTCCCTTACAGTGTAGAGCTGATTTTGTCATCTCTCACCAACCACCATGCTTTCTATAGTATATCAGCTGGAAGCCATGCACCAAATCATGGCAACAAAAAAATGTTCTTTCTAGCTCTCGGGTACTTTGACTTGAAAAATGGAGTTTCAAATCATCTTCTGGATTTCTATGAGGATTTTAATGCAACTGCTGAAATCATAAAACAAAAGGCTGTTGGTATTTTGCCCAAATACAAACTAGACTTAGCTCATCTATCTGCATATTCGTCAGATAGCGCAAATGTAAATTTTGGCAAATTCCACTCAGTCTTTAAACTTCCTTCCAAAGAAAATAAAAAGATCGTACATATTCGATGCTCTGCACATCTTGTATACAGCACTGCTAAAAAGAGTTGTGATTTGCTTAGATATGATATTGAGACTTTCATAATGAAAGTTTTGGGTCAGTTTTCAGTTTCCTCAAAATGTGCAGAAGCACTTAGTGAGATTTTTGCCTTTATAGAGATGGAAGGAGTTAACCTCTTTAGACACATGCCTACCAGATGGCCAACACGGCTGGCAGCCATAGAAAAGATGCTAAAATGTTGGCCTGCCGTAAAATCGTATTTTCAAAGTGTGGGGCAAGAAGGATGTCCTTCTTAGATTTGGAGATATATTGAGGATGAGAATGGAGAAGAGGATTACAGTAGAACAGAAATTTATATGCTGTTTCTCCACAACTGTTTGATGATGTTTGAAGGGACCATATGGAGTCCTGAAAAGGATGAATTGACTGCATCTGAGCTGTTCGATGTCCTGTATAGGTTGAGACACACACTCATAAAGTGGAAAGGTGATTCATTTTGGGGAAATAAGACTGCTTCCGAAATGAAAACAAATGTCACTAGAACAGGGCAACCAAGTTAAACAGGACTTTCTTAATTTCTTCACGAAAACTGTAATTTATTTGGACTCTAACTTCAATTTCACCAGTTCAAATTATCTCTGTGCTTTAAAGCCATTTTCCTTGAGGAGGAGATGTTTAACTTACCATGACATCCAGCGTGCTTCAGGGTGTTTAAAAATGACGGATGTTGGGCTTCCCTGGTGGCGCAGTGGTTGAGAGTCCACCTGCCGATGCAGGGGACACGGGTTCCTGCCCCGGTCCGGGAAGATCCCACATGCCGGGGAGCGGCTGGGCCCGTGAGCCATGGCCGCTGAGCCTGCGCGTCTGGAGCCTGTGCTCCGCAACGGGAGAGGCCACAACAGTGAGAGGCCCATGTACTGCAAAAAAAAAAAATGACGGATGTTGCAACCATGAAGAGCCTGTATGATGAATTTATAGATGCAAAGGCCCTGATTGACAAGCAGCTGGACTGTCACAGCCTGTGGATACAAAGTAGGTGGACGTTTCTGGAGAAACAGAAACGAATTCCTACAAATCTAAAAGCTTGCTGTTGCTAGTAAGTAAAATCCTGTGTATTCCATGTTCAAACACTTTTATGGAGAGATTTACCTTAATGTCATCACATTAGACTGATCCAAGGAATCAGTGTAATGTGGGTGTGAGAGCAGAGCTGCAAGTCACAGTGAATTTGACCTTTGACCGTGTCCAGTTTTACCACTACATCAAAGAGAAGAAGGATGTCCTAAAGGCTGCAAGCCGTTCAGAAAAGTGTTACTGCAAAAGAAGATAGAAAGAATGAGAATATCCTACTGTAACATGGGGCAGAAAGAAATGTCATTTAAAAAATTAAATATAGGAAATACCTGTTTAATCTTATTTGTATTTTCCTTTTAAAGTCTTACATTATGTATATTATTTTGATTTACATATTTGTATTTAAAATATCCATAGCATATGAGTACATGTATTAAGATATTTGTTCAAAATTTCTTTTACTGATGAATAGAGAGAGGCCTAAATGGTAAGTAATCATGTGGGATCTGAAGAGAAGAATCGAGGACCTAAAACAGGCTTTGTTTGTTTGTTTGCTTAAAAATCAGTAAGTCCCTTGTGACTTTGGTTTTTATGAATCAATCTTCCAAAGCCAGGGTGCCCCTGGAAGAATGGATATAAACTGAGTTTCTGAACATTTGAAAATGAGGACCAGGCTTAGGACCACAGAGCACTCACTGAGGCGCAAACGTCCTTGGAGGTCCTGCCTGGGCTCTCAGCCTTGCCTTCCCTTTATCCAAGTCCACCAAATACAACTTAGGAAACCCGGCATCAATAGAGACTAGGAGTTCTGCAAATCCAAGGAAGCCTGAGGATAGAAATCAGAAGATCTGAGAACTTGGATGGGAAAAAGAAGTTTCTGTATTCACCAACGTCTAAGTAAAATTTAGCATTTCTTTCCATTAGGAAAATTGGCAGCAAACCACAGGAGTACTAGAACCTGTGACTGTCATCCTCGGGAATCACAGATATTCACGTTACAGACACCTCAGAGTATTGTTTATGTGCACAACTACTTGGAAATTATGGTAATTATTAAAACCCACTTCTAGATCTCATCATTTAATAATGAAGCACATCTTATATCACAGATTTAAACGTTTAATACTTTGACAAATTTATTTCAGTAAAATTGGCTTCCTTGTCAATTCTACATATTTTATCTTGTACATTTGTCCAGACTGCCAAAGAGTTGATGGCACATTGTAAGTTAAGCATATGCTGTAGACCATGAGCAGACAGCTTTACAAAGAGGCGGAGGTGAATAGGCTTTACTGCACCCTAGTCTCGTGCTCTATCTAACCTTCCCTTAGATGGAGTAGGTGTCAGCTGGAGGCATGTGAGTTGAGAGGACCGTGGCCCTTTTGCCTAAGAACCTTCCTGTTCCCACATATTGTTCACCTTGCTCTTTTCGATTTAGGTGAAAACGCCTTGAGTAGGAATACCAT
Organism: Kogia breviceps; assembly: GCF_026419965.1. Classification (NCBI taxonomy): domain Eukaryota; kingdom Metazoa; phylum Chordata; class Mammalia; order Artiodactyla; family Physeteridae; genus Kogia; species Kogia breviceps. The sequence continues at coordinate 83,471,344 of NC_081319.1, forward strand.
GAGGCTGTTTTCAGTCTCTAAGACCTCAGTGACAGGGGTGGAAGGGATCTCAGCATCTTATAAATCCAGGCACTGGGGTCCAGGAGGAAGTTATTTACTTGGGGGGGTTTCATATTAAAGACACTGAGGCATTCCAAGAGGGTTTTGGGTTTTATTCAGGTTAGGGAAAGTGTCCTGGGAGTCTGTGGGGCGGGGGGAGAGACAGAGTGAGAGCATGCACCCGCAAAGGTGCCAGCATGCCCTTAGGTAAGGATGGGCAAAGAAGGGGATGAGAAGGAGAGCTGGAAGAACTTGGAGCCAAAGTTCAGGATACCACTTCCTCCATCCACATTCTGGCGCCTGCCATCAACTCTCCTGTGAATCTCCCAGAACCCTATTTCCTTATGCCCACCTTAGACTTCTCATCTTAGATAGTCTCATTGCTTCCTTGAAGCATTTTGTGTGTGTGTGTGTGTGTGTGTGTGTGTGTGTGTGTGTGTGGTACGCGGGCCTCTTACTGTTGTGGCCTTTCCCGTTGCGGAGCACAGGCTCCGGACGCACAGGCTCAACAGCCATGGCTCACGGACCCAGCCGCTCCGCTGCATGTGGGATCTTCCCGGATCGGGGCACGAACCCGTGTCCCCTGCATCGGCAGGCGGATTCTCAACCACTGCGCCACCAGGGAAGCCCTTGAAGCATTTTTAAACACAAGGAATAGATTCAGCAAATTTCACAAGATATAAGATATATTCTTAAGATTTTTTTTTTAATTTTAAGAATTTTTCTATTATTCCCAGCCCCACGGCACCCCTAGAGCTGCTCGATAAGCCCTAGATGACAGTCTTCTTTAAATCTCTGAAGAGCTATTATATAAGGAAGAGGGTTGGAGTTACTGTTAGTGGCCTGGAAGGCAAAACTGGAGTGAGATGAGAAGTTGTGGCCAGGATGCAGGATTCCAGATCAATTTAAGTTTCATCCCTGGGAACGTATTATTCTGGAACAAAAGATGATTTAAAGTGCCTTTCAATTCTGGCACTCTGTACCTTTCCCCTTCAGGTACTTAAGTCCAGCAAATCCTGGGCTTGAAGTATGAAACCGGGATCCTGGTCTCCCCACCACATCTAGACGCCTTCGTAGATGGTGCGGTGTAATAAAGGGTGCTCGGGCTTTGAAGCCAGACAAACTCGGGCTCTAACCTTTGCACCCTATGGAGTTGAGTCTGTGTACAACGAAATCCCTTCGCCTCTCTGAACCTTACCTCCCTCCGCTGAAAATGGGGACAATCTGGTGGAGAGTATGTAAAAGGCCTGGGTTGCTGGAGAGGTCCCACAAACGTCCCTTAAATATTGAAGGAACTTCTTCAACGGTTAAAAATCTTTTGCCATCTGGAATCCCTGGTAGACCCAGGCCCACTCCTTGCGAATGCGTGTCACTCCATGTCCGTCCGGCGGGAGGCAGCAGATCCGAGTCCCGGGATCAGGGCCAGGACCAAAAGCCGGGTCGCCGAAGCGAGTGGCCGGGTCCGGAGCGAGTGACCCTGTGTGGCCGCCGCCTGGGATGCTACAGCACAGGCGCTGCAGGTGGTAGAGCCGACTAACCTCCACGGCGCCCAGCGGGCGTGGGCGGGACAGGGCTGAGCTGCAGTGGAAGGAGTGCTGCGCATGCGCGCGCGAGGGGCGGGGGCGGTGCCTCCCGGAATCAGCAGCCCCACCCAGTGCTGGGAGGTAACGCGCAGAGTAGAAGGCGCAGGCGGCGGCGTCAGTTTTCTTTCTCCAGCTACAAAGTTTTCCCGCACCTAGCTCCCGACTTTTCTCTTTTCAGCCGCGGAGACAGCTCGGGGCTGCAGGTGAGCTGTACATCTCGCATTCGAGACTTTCCTGCCCGTAATTTTCATGCGGCGGTGCAGAAATAGGCAGATAAAGACGCAGAGAACCTTGGGAGGATTTTGCAGGGGGTGGAGTCTGTTCTCCCGGGGAATCGCGTCTCTCCTCCTCCTGGGAATTCCCGGAATCTCCTACCTGTCCTCCCTCCTACCTTCCTAGAGCTCGGGAGAGATGGGGAAGAGGGTGGGGCTCTTGGACCAATGTGTCTTTCGAGCCCCTAGGAGTTCTAAGGTAGGTAATTATTGATACTCAGCATGTGAAAATGCTTTTTACATAATAGCTTACGGGAAATCTCTTAGTGGTTTCCCCAAATTTTGGAGGGCTAAGGGTAAGGTAGGGCCCCTTCATCTGGTTTTGTGCGTTGTGCAGTAAATCACTTTGCTGCATTGCACCCAAGATGCTTTCTGACCTTTCCAAGGGCTGGGCATAGCGTTTGCGATGGGAACACGTGATGCGTCAGATGCTTCGTACCCACGCCCATCTCTTCCTTGTTAACGCAGCCTCTGGCTTTCCTGTGTGATTCTGAGCAGGCCATACGGTCCTACCACGGAAAAGGAGCACCAGAGCTGATTGCCTTTTGTTTGAATTTTCACTGTAAGCACGAAACTTCTTACAAGGATTGAGAATAGATTTATTTTGCCTCCTTAGAACAACACTCAGTTCACTAAGGTGATGAAGGGCTTTTCCCTGGCACTAGAGCTATACCGAGGGTAGGTCAGTTACAGAATGTCTTAAGGCAGAAGTTATTCCTTTGGTTCACTTATTCTTTCAGCAGGCATTTACTAAGCACCTGCCTAAGTGCTCGGTAGTGAGCTTGGTGCTGTGAGGAAGACAAGATGAATTGAACCCGAGTTTAGTCCTCAAGGAGCTTGACTGGCCCAGAGGAGAGAGAAGCTCAAGGGAAGTACGTCTATACCAGGTAGAAGGGATGGGGCCCCAAGAGAGAGGGTCAGAGGAAGAACTGGGGGACTCAGAGGAGGGAGAAGAACCAGCCTTCCACACCAGGTGATTAACTTAAGGAGAGAATTAGGTCCCTAAATTACTACCTGATGATAAGTGATCTCTCCATAAGCTTCACATCTCTGTGGAAGGGTGTTTCCCGACTGTGTGTTGGGCTCCATCATTCCAGGGCACCCCCCTCCTGCCCCCACCACGTACCTGCTGCTGTTCCATTATTCCCTGCCTCAGGGAACAGCATCAAGGCTCTCCTCTCCCCTAGTGGTCCAAGCCAGAGGCTTATCCCCCCTGCTCCCTTCCCACACCTGCGCTTGTTGAGTCAACCTCCTGACCTCGCTCAAATCTGTCCACCTCGCTCCACCCTCATTTCTCCAGGCCAGGCCACCATCATCCCTTGCTTGGCTTACTGCCTCCCAGCTTGTCTTTACCAGACTCCCTTTACAGGGCTTCCAGGGGCAGTCTGGCCCTTGCTCACCAGCCCCCCCCCCCCCCGCCTCTTTCACACCCCTTGTACTTGTCTCCATTTTGAAACCATGCCATGCTTTCTCATGCCACCAGGCCTTTGCACATGCCTCCCTTTTGCCTAGGATATGTGCTTCCTTGCCACCCTCCTCCCTTGGTTTACTCCTGCCCTCCTGTGACCTCAGCTGGGTCCCTGCTTCCTGGAGGAATTTTCCTTTAGGCTCCAAAAGCCTCAGTAGGTGCAGCTCCTGGTTGTGCTGCCTGTGCCTCTCCTCCTGAGGGCTCCCTCACGCAGCCGCCACCTCCACGGTGCTGCACTGGAAGTCCTGGCATACCAGGGCCGTGTCCATCGGTGGTGCTTTCCACCCCTTCCTGCTGCCTGCACACAGAAGACACCCAAGAAAAAGTCGTTGATGGAATTTGGTATAAGTGCAGGTTGTAGTATTATGGTTTGAGTCTATGAATGCCAGCATCATAAATCCACCCTACCTCAGTTGATTTCTCTCTGTGCTGAAATAGGATTGCCCTTGTTTACGTCAAGCTTAAAAATGTATATAAGTGTGAAGGAGAGGAATCATTTTTTGAGCCGCTGGTATTTGTTGGGTGTTCATTGTTTGCCAGGCACGGTTCTGAGTGCCTTATAGCATTAACTCATTTCATCACCACAACAGCTCTGTGTGGTAGATATTTTTATTATCCCCATTTTACAGATGGAGAAACTGAGGTATGGAGATTAAGGAACTTACCTAACATCACATGCTGGTGAAGCCAAGCGTGCATTGTGGAATGTGATGAGCTCTTTGAGAAAGACAGGAAGTAGGACTGGACGTGAGGCTGTCGTAGGGCTGAAGATGGTAGGTCACCAGGTGGAAGACGGTGCAGCGTGGGCTAAGCTACAAGGCCAAGCAGAATTACTTAATCCAGAATTCAAAACTCTGAGGAACCTCAGGCTCACTTTCACATTCATTCTTTCAGCAGCTAACTCAGTTTTCAGAGGTACTACTGGTTAGGAATGAGACTTCTCTGAGTCTGAAATCTTGGTTCTGCTGTGTGACCTCGGGGCTGCTGCTTGCCTTCTCTGTGCTTCAGTCACCTCGTCTGGAAAATGGGGATAATAATGGGGATAGTACTTAACCTCGTAGGATTGTGGTGATAATTAAGTGAGTTGTTACATATAAGGCCTTAGCGTGGCGCTTGGCACATGGTAATTGCTCAGAAACATCATCCTCGTTATTTGTTTATCCATCATTCAGTCAACAAATGGTTTTTGAACACAGGTCCTTCCTTCCTATATGTTCAATCCCACTGGACAACTTCTTGGGCATCGACAACTATCCTGTTTTAATTCTTTGTCCCACAGACATTGAGGATTTTCCATCGTTGCCTCCTTTTCAGTGCCATCACCTCCTCCTGTGCCTTGGGCTCCCTCCCCAGACCTTTCCTCACACTTAAGTGCTAGCTTACTCTCTGAGATCAACTCAAGACCCCTTTTCCATTCTTCTGGGTCAGTTTCTTACCAGTTGCTACCGAGAATTAAAGACCAGATTAACCTGAATGGCAGCAGTGAGAAAATTGTGAAAATACAAAGAATTCTCATGTGCCATTCCTCGTGGATACAAAGATAACTACTTTCTCCAGGGAGGAAATAGAGATGTAAAAATCTTAAGATGTGCAGTCACCACCAGGAATCTTAGAATTGAAAAAGCCGCAAGAACCTGAGAGCTTATCTTGTCTATTTCCCTCACTTTGGGGGAGTTGTTATTAGGGATGGGGGGTGGTCCAGGGCCTAGCAGCCGCTAGTGACCAGAACCCGTGTCTCCAGCCTGTAGCTAGCACACTTTCTCCTACATCTTAGAGAATCCCAGGCAGGATTTCAGTGGAGCTTCTTAGAACCTCCCACCCCTGGATGTTTCAGCTGCTGCTGTGATGCCCACAGAACGTCATGGTCCCTCAGTTAACTTCGTGCCAGGGCTGCATTGTACCCTTTAATGGTTTACCATGGACCAAGCGTGGGCATCTCTGCTACCACAGGAGAGCTGTCTCATAACCAAGCTAGTGCAAAGTACATGTTGAAAGGGAATCTTTGGGGACTCCCTGGCGGTCCAGCGGTTAAGACTCCATCCGTGCTCCCAGTGCAGGGGGCATGGGTTTGATCCCTGGTCAGGGAACTAAGGTCCTGCGTGCCACATGGCTCAGCCATAAAAAGAAAAACAGAAGGGAAATCTTTGTTTCAGTCAACAAGCAAACGTCCACATTACCCCTTTCCTGTTTTTCGATGTGAGGAGCAGGGGGGACAAATATCTGTACAAATACGGAAGAAAGAATTATCAGGTGGAGTTGCTGAGATCAGGGAATTTAGAGGAAGAAGAGCAGATGCTCCAGACCAGGTGGACGGTGCAGGTAGGAGTGGTTAAGGAGCTTGCGGGGGGCGGCTGAGAAGGGGAGCAGGTTCAGAGGGAGATGGGGCGTAGAGGGCAGCTGGGGATGGAGGTGGGGGAGCGGGGGAACATTCCAGACACGGGAGTGCAAAGCGGAGATGGCAGCTTCACGGCCCTGTGATGAGACCCGGCTAACCAGAGCAGAAGTCCTCCTGGGGAAGTGGAAGGGAGTACACAGCTGAGGGAACAGCAAGTCTTGAAGATAGGGAAGGAGAATCAGCCTCAGGTGTCACCCTGAGCGACCTTGAGAGTGATGAGGGTGTCAGGACAGCAGCTGAGTGTTGGGAGAAGTAAAGATCTAGCTGCCCTTTTCTTAGTAGGTTCGAGAAATTAATTTCTGTAACTCTGTGGAATGCATATCATTTTTATACACATTTGCTCCCCCAGAGTCTTTTATCTTGTAAAATATGTCTCTTCCGCCTTGCTTTAGACTTGAACCTTGCCAATGGACCTGATTGGTTTTGGTTATGCAGCCCTGGTGACATTCGGAAGCATTTTGGGATATAAGCGGAGAGGTGAGCCCAAACCAGATTTTTCATTTAAGAGAGGTTAGTCGTTGTGCTAGGATCATCTGAGGGTCTGTAAGCAGGACAAGAAGCTAATAAGCGACCTGGTGGGAGGTTGGTGGTTGTGCTAGCATTGTCTGAGGGTCTGTAAATAGGACAAGAAGCTAATGAGGACCAGCACGTGGTGGGTGGGGTTCTCGGAAGGATGGGGGTTCCATGGGGCTGGGTGGACAGAACCTGTCATTCCAGAGCCTGGGCGTCTGGGTCTCCCTTTACCTGTTAATATCAATTGCATAATTAATTGACTTACCCTCTTCAGGGCCACTCACTTATTATCAAATGAGGTTTTGGGTTTGTTTATATACTCATAGTGTCAAAAAACTGAATTATGTTGATACTGTGTGTTGCAAAGGAAAATTACTTAGATATCATATCTGAAGTGGTTTCTTCATCTCTGTCCAAAGATGGAAAAAAACACCCAGTTGATAAATGGAAGGATTTTCATAGAGAAAAATGAAAGATCAAGTTTTCTATTTTGCTTTGTTTTAAGGTAAAAGCGTTTGCAGTCATGGTGTCTCATATTTGTTTCTTATATTTTTAAGAAATTCATTAAATGAAGTTGTATTTCGAAGAGTGTTATATTGGTGACCTTGGGAGACTTGAGTTTCAGGTCTATATGGTTATCAGGGTTACTTCCTTCGTTAGCGGTTTTTCGAAGGGTAGGAAAAAGGGAGAGAGAGTGTGAGTGTGAGTGTGAGTGTGTGTGTGTGTGTGTGTGTGTGTGTGTGTGTGTGTGTGTTGGGGCTGCTGGAGAGGATTACTCCCGTTATCAGGCATCTTCCTTCACTTGTTGCCTGTAGAATCAGACTACAACCTAGTGCATGTGGCTTCTTGTTCTGGACGGGTTGTGTGTTTTGGTGTGGGAGGTGCTGCAATCTGAATTTAAGGGTGGTTCTTAACCCTGCTGCTACCTGACTTTCCCGTAGATGTTTAAAAAACAGAGATACCTTACAACTGAATCACTTTGCTGTACTCCAGAAACTAACACAACCCTGTAAATCAACTATACTTCAATAAAAAATAAAAAATAAATTTAAATCTAAAAAAAAAAACCCCAAAAAACAAACAGATGCCTTGACCCTAGGGATTCCAATCTGATAAGATTCTAAATAGATTGAGCGCCCTGAAGTGGGGACTGTGTGTGTTGGTGACAGTGTCACTGGCACGTGCACCCTGCAGTGCTCCGTGTCTGGTACAGTGCCCCAGCCAGCGCTGGGCAGGGTGGGCGCTGGGTGGGGGAGGGGACGGATGGGCGTCAGGGACCAGGTTCTTCCAGTGTCGTCACAGTCCATCCCTGAGTCCTGATGTGTTGAGGCTAGAAAGTTTGTTAGTTATTCAGGACAGAACCATCGCTTGGTTTGAATAGGCCCCCTCTCTACCTCCATGAGCTGAAAATATCACTCCATCTTATTTTTATCATCACAACCTCAGTAAAAAAAAATGGAGGCAAGGAGAATAGGGGGAATAAAAGAGGGGCGTAAACAAGTCAGGAAATTGTCCAAGACCATGCAGTCGCTGTCAGAAGCAATACTACAAGGCAGGCTTTCTCACCATACCTGCCCCTCCCGTTGCTACGTACCTGGGGTTCCTCTGCCTCGCGTTTGGGGTTCAGCATGAAACAGTCATGTCTCAGAAACTGTCCGTGGATGGCCGATACCTAATTTGGCTTTGTCTAGTTACAGTGCCCAAGAAGAAATGCATTTTTCCACAGGTGAAGTGATGAAGGCATACCTTTCATTTGGGGATCCTCTCTCTGAGCCCATCCTTTTTTTCACCAGGTGGTGTTCTGTCTTTGATCGCTGGTCTTTTTGTTGGATTTTTGGCTGGCTGTGGAGCTTACCGTGTCTCCAATGACAAGCGAGATGTAAAACTGTCCCTGTGTGAGTAAGGCGTTTTTCCCAGTTACGGAGAATCAAAGCTCGGGGATAATTTTTTGATACCTAGCCTCGGTGTACTAGAAGATACTGGCCACATAGCAGGTGGGCGTATGCATGTGCTGAGACAGAGCACTGTTCTTGTTCCTTTCTGCACAGACGTGATCAAAAATGATGTTGCTGCCAGGCCTTCCAACTCAGAAGAATATTTCTATAAAACTTGTTACTGGAAAAATAAAATAAAATTAGAAAAAGCAAGGAGTTATGTATGGATTTTCTGCTAATGCTCCTAAATGCATATTAGCATAGTTTGTGTTACTGTGAAAATATCTAAAAAGAGACAGCCTTGCATTATTTTATTTTAATTCACAAACAGCTTTTAGATCCCACTTTGCCTTAAGATTTAGAAAAGCAAGGCTGACTCTCTTAGCTTCTTCCCTTGTTGGGCTTATAGTAGGAGAGTGTCCACAGGGAAAATGGAAAAAAGTGTGTGTTTAAAGCCCCAGGATGCTTGGCTTTCTTCTGTCTGGGTTGAAAGACAAATACAGGGAAGGTTTGGAAAACTACACCAAGGAAATGGTCTCTGTTTAATCTGATGGTTATTCAGAGTGCCCTGGTGGGTGCGGAAGAAAATACAAAGGAAGACAAATTGTCCCAGTTCTTTGTTTGAGGGAGAGGGAGAGATTAAGTGGGATTTTTTCCCCTTATTTTAAATAGGAGCAACGGATATTTTTAATAATGAAATTATGTCAGAAGATAAAAATATATCAGCAAAAAATATATATATATACATACATATATATGTATGTGTATATATATATAAGGCTTTTTATTCTTATGCACTTAAACAGTTAATGTATGTTTATTGTCAGTCATGTTTTTTATATCAGCAAGTGATTTTTCCTTGAAAGTTCTTAAATTGTGACATCAGTGCCCTAATCTCTTACATAAAACTGCTTCTCTCATCATATTGGTTTAGCTTCTAAAAGGCTGGTATGGTGCTTCTGAGTTTAATATTATTAGGCTGTTTTTATTTACTCTTCAGGCATCAAATTTCCAAAGTGGAATGCTGTAAAATAAACAGTCAGCCTTTTCTTAGGATTATTTTATTAATCAGGTCTTACTTTAAAGATTTACTTTAGAAACTGATTCTTTTCCTTCCATTCAGCTAACTAAACATTTATTGGCTACCTCTTGTGGGTCCAGGTATACTGCCTAGTGTTCCTCAGGAAACTTGAATAAGACACAGTCCTGACCTTCCCAGGAGTGTTCTAGAAATAGAAATTAAGTTAGAAAAAGACTTTTTCTTTTGAAGATATTTCAGGAATGGATTTTAACATGCTTGTTTCCTCAAACCATTTTGATAAGCTATTTTTAAGGTGTTTTAATAGAGCACTTTATCTTTTCAAGAAAATAGCAACTCAGTACCAATGCATAATAGTTGTTATATTAGAAAGCTGAAATGAAAGCCATTTTTTCCACAAGCAAGCACTGATAACATGTTTGAAACGCTGGTTCACGCACTGGTTTGGTTTTTAGTTACAGCTTTCTTCCTGGCCACCATGATGGGGGTGAGGTTTAAGAGATCCAAGAAAATCATGCCAGCTGGGCTGGTTGCAGGTTTAAGGTAAGAAAAACTTATTTTGATCTATTCTTTCCTCTGCCGTCATTTTGAAGTGCTGAATTTTTGGCAAAAGGCAGTTTTAACTTAAAAGGTCAAAGTAATTTGTATTACAATCAGCATGATTATAAAACCTTAAAATATCATCCAGTCAATTGTTGACATTTATGTGCGAGTGAACATTTTTATCAAATACACTTAGCATTGTTGTGCTATCTGATCACGTACACAGTTACCTTTTTCAGAATAAAGAATTAAATTCAGCCGCATCTTTTTCTCAGGATTTACCTGTCTGAGACAGTAAATGTATTCATTTAAATCTGATCATCTGTCTTAGAGAGTTGGACAAAGTGAAAGTCTGTCGCAGTTACTTTGAAATTTTAAGGGAGAAAACTTAATCTTTTTTAAAAAGATAAATAGGGAGCTTCAGTTTCTCTTAATCTCAGTAATTCTATCCATGAGATTAAGCACATTACCAAGTAAAAATTTATACATAACATTTTAAATTCTTTGGAAGCTGCCTTTATATGTTGACAGCTATCGACATGTTCATTTTCTTTGATGTAAGTTTTCACTTTTTGGAATTTATTCCAAAGGAATAATGAGATGTATACAAAGATTGATGTTTATTGCAAGTTTATTTCTAGTGGAAAACATGATGAACTGAAAAATTAGAAACAGCTTGAAAATTCACCAGTAAGGAAATGGTTCAATAGGTGTTTTGTCCACTTAATGGAATATTGAGCAAGCATTACATGTCATGTTTTCAAAAACCGTTTAGTGGCGTTAGAAAATATTGACATAATAGGAAATGAAAACAGAATAAACAAGGAAATATAGAGTGATCTCAATTTTTTTAAAGTCTGGGTATAGAAAAACAGGAAGGAATATTTCAGATTGTTAGTAATCTCTAGGTGGTAACGCAATGGGTAATTTTCTCCTTTCTACTTTTCAATAGAATTTTCTAGTGTGGCTGGATATAATGTTTATGATTGGGGAATGAAAGTGTCCTTATAAAGGACTGCTTTCTAATGATAGCCCTGTTCTAATAATGATACTTGGTGGTGGAAGGGGTCAGAAGTAGGGTTTATAGGTCAAGAAGACAAGACCCCAAATGTGGAAAGAAGCTGAGATTATAATTGACAGCCCCAAATCACCCCTTGATTAGTTTTTCAAGTTGCCTTTACTAGTTTTTGAAAGTTTTGTGTTTCTTTCCAAACCTTTCTCTTACAAAGGTTCATCCCAGATTTTCAGAACAGTGAGTTCTGATTTTTCTCCTTCATTCAGTGAACTTTTTTTTTTTTTTTTTTTTGTGGTACGCGGGCCTCTCACTGTTGTGGCCTCTCCCGTTGCGGAGCACAGGCTCCGGACGCGCAGGCTCAGCGGCCATGGCTCACGGGCCCAGCCGCTCCGCGGCACGTGGGATCCTCCCGGACCGGGGTACGAACCCGTGTCCCCTGCATCGGACTCTCAACCACTGCGCCACCAGGGGAGCCTTCAGTGAACCTTTTTAAGTGGCTAATTCAGTCACGTCTGGAAGTTCAAGTACAGGGATCCAGGGATGGTGAGATCACCCCTGCCCCAGGGAGTAGAAGCAGGGCAGAACGCTGCGAGCCAGGGTTTAGTACCCCATGCGTTAGGTGAACGCACAGCCCTTCCGTCTCACACCCCCTGAGTCACCCTCCCCTTGCCTGTCTTTTATTTTAATCTATAGCCTCATGATGATCCTGAGACTTGTCTTACTGCTGCTCTGAGGACCTGCAGGAACTGAAAACTAAATTTGAGTCATTCTGCTGTAATGGGCAGAGCCTACTCTTTGTATTGAAGAGATAAATTCCAATATGGAATGTTCACCGTGGTCTTATTTTATGGTAGAAACTGCGAAAGAAACACTGTCACCTCTAATATGGACACTGGTTTGAAGGAGTTTGTTTTTTTTTTTAAACAAATGGTTTAACTTTTCTAATTGTCAGGTACTGGTTTCATTAAAGATATTTAATAAATCGTGATACACTGTTTGATTTGCTGTGTCATGTGGTTTTTGTTTGTTTTTTGGGGGGTTTTTTTGATAGTTCCAAATACTCATGTCTGAAACAAGCTTAAATTAAACTACAACTAACAGATGATGGAATGCCCTGAGTGGGCTTCACAGAACGCTAATATATCTATTTGTCATTTGTGTTATATTTAAAATTATTTTTTTTTCATTTTAATTGTACTGCTACCAGTGTTTTTTCTTTCTTTAAAGTACTTCATCCTCAGCACACTCTGTACCAACGGAATGTATTCCATATTCAAATAAAAGAACTTCTGTTTTAAACCTGTTTCTCTCATTTTAGTGTCCTCTCTGTATACTCAAATCATCTTTAACATGTAAGTGTTCAATTATTAATGCAAGAGACTAGGAAGGAGGATAATTTAAGCCAGAGATTTCCTCAGGAGCAGATATTCTCATTCTCTCTCTCTTGCTCTCTGAAACAGTAATAATTCTGAAACAAAAGCAATTTGTCCCAAGTCACCACTTCACTTTTAGGCATGGTTATGATTGTTCGCGTCCAAGGCACTTACTAGTAGACCTGAGTCAGCCCAATTCTCCCACTGACTGCTCTGTGCCCTTTGGAAGGTCATGTCCCCTCTCTGGGACTCAGTTTCTCATCCTTGGGGAGGAATTTGGTCTAAGTGATCGACCAGACTCCTTAAAGCTCTAAAAATCTGCAGTTTTGGTCCTGTTGGCTGTGTGCAGTGGTGTCAGATGTCAGACCTTTCTTTATATGAGATGGTGGGTAGAGTCCCAACAGATGGCAGCAGAACTGATACGGTTGAGTTTGGTTACCTTTCCCAACTGACCTACAAGGAGGTTGTTAAACTTTCAGAAACCGTTCAATGAAGGGTAGAAAGAAAAGAAAGAAAAAAAAAGCCTAGTAGTTTAACCAAATAGGAAATCCAGACAGAATCCTTTGATATACTTTAAAAACAAAACAAAACAAAACCCACTAGTCCTAATGGTGCCAAAGAGGTGCTTCCACAGGCAAGGCTGGGAAGGCAGTGGTCATTGGGATGTTCCACGCACGTGCTGACTGTCAAAGATGATGGAGAAAGACCTCCAGAGCTGAATGGACAACAGCTTGTACTCAGATTGTGATTCTGATACTGAGGTAGAAACTAAATGGGAAATTGATCATAGAAATGTATACCCTATCTGTAAAGTACTCTAGTGATTGGAAGTGTAAGAAGCTAGTCTGAAGCTATGTCCTGGGCTTTTCAAAAGGAGGTGGAAGTGGGTGATGGTTGATATATGGGTTGGTTGGTTTTTTGTTTGTTTTTCAAGAAATCCTTGGTATCCATTGGATTACTTATGATTTTACTCTTTTGCAGTAGAATGCAGAAGAATTCTAATTTGTGTGATTCTGATTACTTGGTGTTTCACCTTTTTTATGAGAAACAGAAAAGGGGTCATCTGACTTACAGATAAGTATTAGGTAGTTTATTTCTTTATGCTTTTTATTACTTTATTAAAATGGCCTTATGATTTCTTTCTGGGTGGTGCTACAAATGTAAAGTGAAATATTTTCTGAGTTCTTTAGACTTCTTCATTTGTGAATACTCAGCTATTATAGTGCCCATGTTTTTAAGAAACATGCCACGTTCAGATTTGAATATATTCCTCACAGTCTCAATGGAGTCTTCATCTAGTGGAAATTTCCTCTGGCTTCCAGGCTGGAGAAACTTGTTAATTGTGGGAATGTAGCTGCTTCTGGCCTTGAATTCCTAAAATGCAAATGTATACTATCCATGAGAAGAGAATATGGCAAAATAAACAAAATATAAACAAGGCACATTTTTATATATGAGAAAAAGTGTATCTTTCTCATTGCTGGTGGAGGAGAGGTATAAAATGGAATTTTCATACATTGTGTGGTCCTGCAAAGTGATGCCAGCCTTGTAGAAAGCAAGATAGCAAAATTTCTCAAGGAACCCAAAAATGTTTATAGGCTCTAACCAAGTGATCCCATTTTTTTTTTTTTTTTTTTTTTTTTTTTGCGGTACGCGGGCCTCTCACTGCTGTGGCCTCTCCCGTTGCGGAGCACAGGCTCCGGACGCGCAGGCCCAGCAGCCATGGCTCACGGGCCCAGCCGCTCCGCGGCATGTGGGATCTTCCCGGACCGGGGCACGAACCCGTGTCCCCTGCATCGTCAGGCGGGCTCTCAACCACTGTGCCACCAGGGAAGCCCAAGTGATCCCATTTTTAAGATTGTATCCTAATGATGTAATCCTAAATGTGGAAAAATTCATATCTGTGAAGATACTGTTTTGCAACATTATTTACAAAAGCAAATATTCCAGAGCATCCTGATGCATAACTGTTATTAGAAGTTCTCATTTTTCTTGTGTCATAAGCATTTTTCATGTTATGTCATCTCTGAAAACATAACTTTCAGTGGCTGTGTAAAATTCTATTCATGGATGTATCCTCATTTGTGTAGACATTTCTCAGGTATTGAATATTTAGGTTGTTCACGATTTTCACTATTTAAAATTATTCTGAGTGCAATAAATAGAATATTATAATCGTGAAAATGTCATATATATATATTTATATATATATATAAAACAGACTACATTGTATAAAAATGAGCCAGACTAAATATAACAATACTAACACACGCTTATAATGTAACGTGAAGTGGAAAATTGAGGCTGCAGAATTATCAAACTTGGATGACAACTATTTTAAATCAGTGTATTTTAAAAAGGATATAAAGGAATCCACCAACATAGCAAAGTGTTTTTGAACTCAGGCTGTGGAATCAGATGGTTAGGTGTGAGTCCCACTCCTGCCACTTACTAACGGTGTGACCTAAGAAAAGTTAGTTAACCCCCCTGAGTCTCGTTTCCTGTCTTCATAGAGGATGGGATAAAGTGCATTCAGTGCTGGCACAAAGCTTGGCGTGTAGTAAGAGCATGGTCCATGGTTATGGTTATTGGTATACTCTGGCTCTGTTAGGATGGGATTATCTTGATTATCCCCTCACCTTATCCCCAGAAGAAGCCACTGGTATTGAGGGTCTGCTACATTCCAGGCAAAGCCTTTGAGACTTAACTCCTGCAAGAAGCCTGGCCCAGAGTGAGCCTCATCTGCATTCTCACGTATCGTTTTATTTTTCATTTACTCCATTATGTTGGGGTTATCTGTCTGTGTGCATGTCTCCCCGACTAGGGAGTATTCCTGGAGGGCATCTTTGCACCCCTAGCAAAGGTCTTGGCATAAAGAAGTTAGGGAGTTCTTAAAGGATAATGAATGACTGAGGTTCGAAGGTTAAATGAGTGATACACATCCCTCCCCCCTGCTTTCTTGGGAGGTGTCTGGGGAGCAGCGCCTGGAGTGGAGGGAAGCCCGAGAGGACGCTGGGTCTGCACTCTGCAGCCATGAACGTGACCTCCAGGGGCTGGACACCGGCCCAGCTCAACCGATTGCCCACCAGAAAATCTTGCCCGAAGTCTCTCAGCGCCCGTGTGACAGTTGAAAAGGAGAAGCTAGAGGATTTAGGGTCATACAAGTTAAAGTCAGTGTGATTTGGCAGAAAGTCCCCCAGAAGTTCAGAGACCTAGTTCCTGATCTCTGCCACCAGCTCTCTGTGTGAGTTCGAGTCAGTCCCGCCTCTCTGAGGACTTCGGTGTGTTCATCTGAAAGAGGCAGAAGAGCTTAAATCCTCCTGAGGATGCTGAACCCTGGAAACAGCTGCATCTCACGTGCCTTTGTCTTAATCTCGTCTCCCTGTATCTGCTCTGCGAGCCTTCATAGAACGATTTAAGCACCGAAGCCTGGATTGTGGCCCCTCTAGGTCTGGGACCATACACTCTCCCCGCACCATACCAGGGTGGGATTTTCAGGGGTGCAGCTCATCGTCACTAGGACCCACACCTCATTTTCACGAGAAAATTTTCCTCTGATAGGGCTCTGGATTATGGGGCATTTTGAGTTAAAATCAATTGAACACAAAATAAATGTTTGGAATAGGAGGAAACTAAGGAATATTCTATCCGTAAAGCTCTGTGAGGTTATGATACTCGGGCGAGAGATCAGGAGTTAGAGACATGAGTGCAGGCTCCTGTGTTTTTAGTTGCATGACACTGCATCTTTAGGCTCTGGTTGCCTCATCTGTAAAATGGGGATAACAATAGCACATCTTTCATGGAATTATTGTGAAGATGAGATGGGATCGTGCATGTAATGCATGGCACAGTGCTTGGCACATGGTGAGTGCTGAGTGGAGGTGAGCCACCTATATGATTAGCACTGCTGGCAGTGGTGATGTTACTGGTTTTAGCCATGAACGTAGTCTCTGTACCACATAGTATCCAACTTCAGTTATCGGGAATAGTGGTATTAAACATCCATTCTGTTGTCAATGTTGGTAAAATTATAAGATAAAAATCTCTTAAATTACATGCTAATGACAAGAATATATTATCTTTAAATACTTTTGAAAGAATGCTATGAAGAAAGCCTGAGTTATAAGATAATCACAGTTGGTCCATCTTCCATCCGGGACCACGGGAAAAGTACAATCTAGGAAGTTAGAGTACCTATAATCTAGGTCAAATACACAAGTATCGATTAAATAATCTACATCGCGAGTGGTCTCTAAAATGGTTGCTCATGATAAATATATTTAAATGTGTATACTAAATCATCCAATGAGAACCAATGTTACTCAATCCAGAAAGGATGGAGTAAAACAGCATTGCAGGTGGGTTTAGAAAACTCTTAACATTTTTCATGACACTGTGTTTCGCACAGTTTGCAATTTTTCCGGAGGATGAACGGGAAAAGGGGGAACCAATGAGAGACTAGCTGTAGGTGTGGCAGAACTTCGACAATGAGGCAGTTGGCCAATAAGGGCGTATGCGTTTTTTCCTGAATATATTCAGGAAAAAACGCATACGCCCTTATTGGCCAACTGAGCAATCGGGCAATGCAAATCAGCACTACAAAGAAGTCTCACTTCCCACCGGTCAAAAGGGCCATCCGAAAAAAGTGTAAAAACCAGAAATGCAGGACAGACTCTGGAGAACAGGGAGCCTTGTTACGCTGATGGGCGGGATGTAAATTGCCGACAGCCACTCTGGAGAAGTGTATGGTGTTTCCTAAAACATCTAAAAAGGAGAGTTAGTGCCTGGTTCAGCAATTGACCATTGTTGTATTTTTTCCGCATCATTTTCATGTAGATGGTATATTTTGTCCCTTCTTTCCATTGTTCAAGAACATGCAATGTTTGTTTGATCATTCCACTATAAATTCTCTTTTTAAACACAAGAGGCTTCGACACAGAGGAATTAAATGGCAGCAAATCTCAGAAATTACTTGGTAACAATCTAACAATAGAACTGAGTGAACTCAAAAGACCCTCTGTTGCATTACCTAAGGAAACATGAATCAAGGTGTAGTCTATTTCTTGCTGCTTTCAAGATTTTTTTTACTTGGTTTTCAGTTTTATTGTTAGACTGTTACCAATCAACTTCTGGATACTTTCTCATTAAAATAAATAACACAAATTGAATGTGTGCATTTGGCATAGTACAACTTTAATATAAAATTTAAACACTGAGTTTTTCTGTATTATTTCCTATCATGACTGGAGATGGAAAAACCAACACATAACTGGAAAATAGTATTTTTCCCAAAGATTCTACTCTACCCCCTTTATAACAACAAAAACTAATTAGAAGTTTAAATGTTTACAATTCGGAATAATAAAAAAAATTAAGAAAGTATACTGATACATGGTTCTTTGGTTGTCATTCCTGAATACTTTATGTTAAATAATGTTAAACCACGGAGGTGTCAGATTGCCCTCATCCCTAAACCTTGAAGACCAACATTAACTACAATTCTCAAAACCAAGGGCAAGAAACATCTCCGTTTCCAGGGAATCCTGCCATTTTCAGAAGACAAGACAGCAGCAAAGATGGGGGGGAAAATCTGTCTTCCCCTTATTCACTTACAAACTATTTTCAATATTATTGCACAAGTTATAGGAACTCATTCTAGAAAAATTAGAAAATATGGTTAAGCTAAAAATATTCGTCCTCCTTATTGGCATTTTCTCTCAGATTGAGCAGGTAAGTTTAGTAAATGCGCACTTTTCCTTGTGACTATGTCTTAATGAGTAGAAACAGCATTCAGAAGGTAGAAACTGGGCACTAAACTATATTTTAAAAGAATCCTTGGGCTTCCCTGGTGGCGCAGTGGTTGAGAGTCCGCCTGCCGATGCAGGGAACACGGGTTCATGCCCCGGTCTGGGAAGATCCCACATGCCGTGGAGCGGCTGGGCCCGTGAGCCATGGCCGCTGAGCCCGTGCTCCGCAACGGGAGAGGCCGCAACAGTGAGAGGCCCGCGTACCACACACACACACACACACACACACACACACGCACACACACACACACACACACACACACACACACACAAAGAATCCTTGTGTGAGGGTGGAGTGTCTGTGTGGGCATCTCTTCTTTTTTCCCTCTGCTCTTTGTTTTTGCAAAATAAGTTATCTCTCACCCTACTGTATATAAAATAGATGACCAACAAGGACCTACTGTACAGCACAGGGAACTATATTCAATATCTTGTAATAACCTATAATGGAAAAGACTCTAAAAAAGGATAGATAAACTGAATCACTTTGCTGTAAACATGAAACTAACACAACATTGTAAATCAACTATATTTCAATGAAATTTTTTTAAAAAACGAAAAAACAAACAAAACCCAGAAAAAGTTATCTCTGAGTCTGCTCAATGATGCCCAATATTAAGTATATCTCTCCACCTCCTCTTATTCTATGCCCAAAAACGTTCTTGGTTCAGGGAGTCGGTGGTGGGGATGCCTCTCTTTCTCTCTCACATATTTTCACCAGCAAAAACAAAAAAAACCAAAAAACCCCACAAGAGCTGACATGATCACCTTCATGCTCTTCTCCAAGTCTTCATCTGATGTTTGGGAAGCCCAGAGAGGTTAAGTAACTTGCTTAAAGTCCCTCAGCTAAAGGGTGGAAGAACCAGGGCTGGAATCCCTTCTCTGCAAGCCCACTACGTTACAGATATTCTCATCATAGCAGATGTCTAATTTGTATTTAACTACTTTGTATAGGAAGAAGCATATTCTAAACTTAATAACAAACATGAGAATACAGATAGGGGTAACCAAAATATAAAACAAAGCTTCCCCAAAAGCATTTTCCCCTAAATTTAAAGATTTCTTGTGACTTTTATGAAGTGTGACTTGAAAAAAGAAAAAAAGCTTGTGTTCAAGATTTCCATTTCTCCTAAAATTTCTCATGTCAGGAACTCCAGGCTAATTTTTTGCTGTCTGGTTTGGCCAGGCTCCAAAAGCTCGGAGAGTGGAACCCAGTCTCAAATTGCAACAAGGGCATTCTTGTTACCTTGTTAGGCCCTATGGGCCACTGGGGAAGGGGAGAGAGGGCAGCTGCGAGCCCCGCCAGGCCCACGGATGCACAGTCTGGATGGAGCCACGAAACAGCATGGTATGCCTCAAAATTCCTAAGTAGATACCATCTGAGGAATTTTCTGGTAGATTTAGATTGAGTTTTGCCAGATCACACAGAAAAGTTTTCCCAGAGAACAGTTTTACAAAAATGATGTGTTTTCCTCAGTTTTATCATATGCTTGAAGGCTTACTGTATGACTGCTGGGGCTCCAAAGATAAACAAAGCACAGCTATTTTGGCAAAGTTGTATATACTAGAGCATGATGATTCGGCTTTTGAAAATTTGCTGTGACTCACGTCAAAAGGAAAATTCGGGCACAGAAGGTAGATATTAACTATCAAACTTTCCCCTGACTCTGGCCAGCTCTGACAGTATCAATGCTGAATATAAAAACTGTGAGGAATCAGAAGACCCAAGAAGAGCTTCATGCAGCTCAGAACTGGCCTTTTACTGTTTTGAAAAAATTAGGTCATCAGAAAAAGAAGTGACAAATTCAAGTTAGAAATTTTCTATACTAAACAGTATTTAGTGCCCTGTTACCTGTTTCTTAATATTCTTGAGACAAATGTAGTTAAACAAACACAATACTTGGCTGATAAGAATGAAATGAAAAGAATTGTGTGTTGGAATGAGTTGCTTCTTCCCTTCCTTCGTCCTTCCTCCCCTCCCTCCTCCCTCTTTTCCTTCCTTCCTTTGTTTATCATTGTTTTCATGACCTTGAATGAGCTCAGTATCAGCAACCAGTTACCACTTTATTTGAGTTAACTAACTCAAATCATTAAAAGAACTAACTCATTTAAAAGAACTAACTCATTCATTCACAAATCAACATTTAAAGAACAAGTGGTAAAAACTGCTTTTCTTTTGGGTATCGTATGAAGAGTTTTCCACAACTGCTCCCTAAGTAAGTACTCATTGAACCCCTGAGATGAAAGTCATTTTTTTTATGCTGAGCTTTTATTTTTATTAAAATTATTTGCATTTAGTTTTTTATACAAATTTTAAAGGTTACTTTCCATTTACAGTTTTTACAAAATATTGGCTGTATTCCCCATGTTGTACAATACATCCTAGAGCCTATCTTACACCCAATAGTTTGTGCCTCCTTTTCTCCCACCGCTATATTGCCCCCATCCCCGCTGGTAACCACTAGTTTTTCTCTGTATCTGTGAATCTGCTCCTTTTTTGTTATACTCACTAGTTTGTTGTATTTTTTAGATTCTGCATATAAGTGATATCATACAGTATTTGTTTTTCTCTGTGTGACTTATTTCACTAAGCATAATGCCTTCCAAGTCCATCCACATTGCTGCAAATGGCAAAATTTCATTCTTTCTTATGGCTGAGTAGTATTCCACTGTGTATATAAACCACATCTTCCTATCCATGACATGAAAGTAAATTAAATAACTCCAGCATCTCACCTCTACTCCTGCTGTGACCAAGGGCCACCAAATGGTTTCCATTCTTCCCCTTCCACTGAAGTAGTAAACCTTGGGCTTCCCTGCCATGCTTAAGGATTCCCCAAAATCAAGAGTGAGCCTAAGACTCTTCTGCACACACACACACACAGAGAGAAATACAAGCTTACAGAGCAGCACAAGGTTGACCAGAAGGCTGTAGACTCAAAACTTATGCCAAAAATCAAAGCTGTTCCTCAGCTGCAAGGTACCTGTGTTCTGTGTTGTTTCTCACAAATGGAATTTATGCTCACAAATTGGTGTTCTAATTAAATAGCTGATATATTTTTAAAATAGAGAAAGAGGATGAGAGTGATGAAGCCAGGAAGATAGAAGAATAAGATTCTGACCAGCTTTCCTCCCCTGACAGGTGGCAAGATTTTAGCTTTCCAGATTTTTCTCTTTTTATCTACTTGCAGATCATCCTCCTTCCAGGACAAGCCTTGCCTGATGAAATGGGGTGAGATTGGGGGATACTGAGGTTTTTCACTTTCCAAATTACAGTCATCTCTGTATTTTAATGCTGGCATCCTCTGTAGCCCAAAGACGTCAATCAAGAGGATTTTCAATGACTCACGGGGATTTAAAGCAAAATTGCAGAGTTAGAAAAAGTGAGCCTTTTCACATTTTCCTTTTCTTCTGAAAATGAAAATGTTTTTTAGAAACATAACCCATGCTCATTTTGAAGAAGGTAAAATAGTATAGAAATTAGAAGCCCATCCCCACCTCCCCAAGATAGCCTTGAGAGGTTGATGGGGCATGATGGGGGAGACCTGGTGGAATGATAGGCTCTGGACAGCTTGAGGTACCTGGGGAGGGGGTCCCTGAAAGCAAGGAGAGATCCGGGGAGGGGAGGGAGTGTCTTCATGGTATGAATGAGAGCTGATTTATTTTGTAGCCTGTTACCTGGCTCATTTTCTAAGCCAGCGCTTCCACACATTAAGAGCTCAGCAAAATAAATGAAGAAAAAAAGATAGATTGAGAATATCACCATTTGGAAACGAGAATGAAAAAAAAGTGATCTAGGCCAATGGTTTTTCAACCCTACATGATACCTGTTAGAACCATGTGAGGGGCTTAAAGCACATTCAGGTACATGAGTGTGCAAACATGCGTGCGCGTGCGCGCGCGCGCGCGCGCGCGCACACACACACACACACACACACACACACACACACACACTGCCTGGGCCTCACCCCAGCGATTCTGCTGTAATTGATCCGGAATAGGACTCTTGCTTCTAACGTGTAGCCAGTGTTGAGAATCATTCATCAGGATGATGATGATGTCAATAGCTGCTAAAACTACTATAGGGATCTCTGTAGTGGAAATATCGGGCTGACTGCCCTAAATATTTAACATCACTAAATGTGAGACAACCAGACATGATGGTCCTCCTGGTGTGAAGCAATAGAAACCATGCAGCAGTACCTATGAAGAATCCTTGCCAAAATAATTGACCTGGAATTCATTCAAACCTCTAGATATCAATTTACAGGAAACACAGGAAACAGAGAAGCACTTCAAGAATGTAATCAGCAAAATCAGCAATATTTGTAATGTGGAACTCAACAGGCTTGCTCTTCATAGAGTGGTCCCCAGACCAGCAACATACAGATCACCTGGGAGGTGGTAGCAACTCAAGTGCTACCCCAGAATCTGTATTTTAAGACCCCCGGGAATTTGTATGTACATTCAAGTTTGAGAAGCACTGTTCTCCAGCTCAAGTGATTAATACATTTCAAATGACTCTCTACTTTTATATTTCTATAAGAAAATGTGTAAATTGCATGAAAATCAAAGAGGCAAGGGGAGCCTATAGGTTAAAGAGATTTAAGAGAATGAATTCATTCTTCAAATGAATGCAATGTGTAGACCTTTTTTAGCTTCTTGTTCTAACATAGCAGTTATTCTTTTTAAATGTGATGCAATTGGAGTATTTGAACCATGACTGAACATTTATATAAGGGAATTACTGTTAATTTTTTAAGTATAATAATATTATAGAATGTTTTCCCAAAAGGATCTTTATCTTTTAGAGACTCATGTCAAAGTATTTATGGATGACATAATATGATACTGGAATTTGCTTCAAATTAATCCAGCTGTGAGGGGGAGTGGGTAGAAATACAGATGTAACGTGAGTGACATTTTGTTGCTAATTGCTGTGGCTGGGTGATGGGTACATGGGTTTTTTTATACACTTCTTTCTATTTTTGTAAATGTATGAAATTTCCCATCATAAAAAATATTTGTAATTGCTCAGCAAAAACTGATGTTATTCATAATGGATTAAAGTTTTAAAGGCCCTGGTGTGACTTCTGAATCATGAGATTTGGAACGGTGTTCACTCCAGCTTTAGGGATGAATGGGTGTGATCAATGCTCCACCCAGATGAGCCTTCTGAATTCAGGTTTAATGATTCCAAGTCCTGCGGGCACTGTCTAAACAGTGACGTCGTCTCAACTGAATCTATAAAATTTCATCGCTTCTGCAGAACTTACAGAAGAAATGCAATGAAAAAATTAAGCTTTTTTGTCTGGGTTTGACCTAGCACAAATAACCTCTCTGAGCCTCAGTTTCTTCATCTGTAAAATGGGGATAGTAACACCAATCTCATGGGTTATTGAGAGTTGTAAATGAGATAAAACATGAAATGTGTTTAGCCCTCAGTGAACGATGAGTGATCCATATCTATGGGGAAGGAAGCAGACCCTGGAAGAGGAGACTAGAAAGAGCAAGAGCAATCATCTTAGCAGTGGGGTCACCAGAGAGATGGTGGTGGGGGCAGGAGGGAGATCGGGAGAGAGTTCATAGCAAAGAAGTGTGAGTTCTCGGGGTTCTCCTGGGATCCAAGGAACAGGCTGGGGAGAGACTGCCAGGTTCAAAGTAACAAGGAAGATATGGCTGAAGATGGCCTTGACAGAGGGTCTAGACACCACCTGGGGTTGGCGTCTGTCTCTGGGCGGGGCCAGGCAGAGCAGCCAAACCATGTGATGGTACACAGAGCTGGGAGCTGCCCTTCCCCTCTGTGGAAGGGGTGCATGGAGCTGTGGGCAACTATGACAGGACCAGAATGTGAGCTCTGGGGAGCTTCTCAGAGGGCAGGGCAAATCTATGGGCAATCTCTGAGATGGGGCTCGAGCCAGAGAAATACTGTGGGTTATTGTTGTTGCCAACCAATCATGCCTCCATGATGGATGGCCTGGAAAACACTGATTAGATCTTAGAGGCCTGTCCCCTCACCAAGACCAGAAAGCCCTCGATGACCATGGTCTTTCTGTCTTTTATCCTCAGTTCCTAGAAGCGCCTGGTTCATGGGTTGGATGATGGGGCAGAGGATGGGTGGGTGGGTGGAAGAATGAAAAACATCATTAATAAACAGACTGTTTGAATAATAGAGTTTATTAACCGTCCTGAGTCAAGACCCTTCACATGTAGTAAAGGAGGGAAGGAAAGAATAGAATGTCATCAGAATATGTCATTCATCATCCAACAGCTGCTCGTTGTGTGCTGCTGTGTGCCAGGCACCCTGCTGGGTGCTGAAGGTGCAATAGTGAGCAAGACCAGGCAGACCCTGGTTCTCATGAAGGTGACAGTCCAATGGCCCTACTGTGTGTCTGAGGTCACATCATGGTATCATAAAAGCGGAGACCAGAGGCTAGAGCTCTACCAGTCTCTGTTTCTCATCTCTACTCCCTTCACACAGTGGCAAACATAACCACTGGTAGCTCCTACTTTTTATGTATTAGAGCTACAGCAGCTGGAGAGAGACCTGGTGAAAATTCTTGACCCCAAATCCAAAGATACAGGACAAGGATCTGATCAGCTCAGCTGGGGTCTAGAGCCTACTTCTTAGGGCCCCATCACCCGTGAAGAGGGGGAAGAACGGGGCTATGGAGGAACATTGAAATTCTTGCGGGAGCTACTAGGATGGAGAGGGAAGTTCCCCGCTGTTTCTTTTTCAGGGAGGTGTGGGGTACGGTTGGGGTGGGTTGAAGTGCACGCTGGGACAGCTGGGGACGAAGGGCTGAGAGACAAGGGCTCATGCTTCCAGGCAAGTGTGTCAAGAATCAACAGACACCAATATTTTGTAAAAAGTGTAAAATGGAGTGTAACCTTTAAAAATTGTATAAAAAATAAAACAAACCAACAAACAACAACCACCACAAAGAATCAACAGACAGAACTGGTCTGAATCCCAGTCTTGCTCTTTATTTGCTATGAAGTTGCTTAACCTTTGAACTTCACTTCTCCATTTGGGAAATAGGAATGATTACACGAATCCCATAGTATTAAGGTGAACAGTAAATGGGGTAATGCTCTCAAAGGGCTTATCAAGTCACAGGCAGAGAGTAAGCATACAATAACTGGCAGCTATTGTTACGATTTGGGACAAAGGCTTCCCTCTGCAGGGATATTTATGTACCAAACAAAGAGAGTGATTACCCCTCTTTGTTTATGATTACGCTGACTCAGCTGATTGTGGTTTTTGAACATTACAGAAGATGAATCAGCTTTGATGATGTTCTCAGTAAAGACCCAGGTCAGTGTAAGATCGTGTGGTCAACCTGAGGCATGGAGGAAAGAAGTTCTTAAATTTTTGGCCAGTGAATGTCTTTGAGGTATTCCCTGGCATATAGAGCATTTTCTGGTGATTAATCTAAGCACAGTCTTATTGTCACCATATTCTATAGGTTCCAAGTGAGTCACTGAGGCCAGCTCAGACCCAAGGGGAGGGGAATTATACATCACCTCTCCTGGGGAGAAACGCCAAAGAACCTGCCTCCTTTTTTGATCTAACATGTGCCACAAACAAATGACTTAGAAGAATTGGGAAGGAGCCCAATTACCCTCTGGAACTGAAGTTGAGGGAGAGAGTTGGAGGGGAAGAAACGGAAGTGAGACACGGAAGTATCCAAGAGAGGAAACCCTGCTCTTTCCTCACTTTATCCCGGTCAAATGCTGGAGGAAGCAAGCTAAGAAACGCCAGAATCCCAGTGTAGCTTAGGGTACCTGAGAACCCAGGAAATGTTTGCTTGCATCTTGCAAACTCGGAATGACTCAAAAGCATTGAGTAGAAATGTCTAGGTGCTGTGTCTAGGCAGATGGGCTCGCGATCGCCTCAGAGTTCTCCGCATCCCAGCAAGGCACGAGGTGAGCGGGTGTCTCCAATGCACAGTTCGACAGTCAAAAGACACATGAAATTCAAATGAAGGGCACAGCAGTTTTCTGCAAGACTGTCCCCCTGAGACTAGGTGGGAATGAGGATGTCTTGGCA
The DNA here is from genome assembly GCF_026419965.1 of Kogia breviceps. Classification (NCBI taxonomy): domain Eukaryota; kingdom Metazoa; phylum Chordata; class Mammalia; order Artiodactyla; family Physeteridae; genus Kogia; species Kogia breviceps. The sequence continues at coordinate 83,497,378 of NC_081319.1, forward strand.
GCCTCCTGGGTGGACGGTTGTCTATTTTTTTTTTTTTTTTTTTTTTTTGCGGTACGCGGGCCTCTCACTGCCGTGGCCTCTCCCGCTGCGGAGCACAGGCTCCGGACGCGCAGGCTCAGCGGCCATGGCTCATGGGCCCAGCCGCTCCGCGGCACGTGGGATCCTCCCGGACCGGGGCACGAACCCGCGTCCCCTGCACCGGCAGGCGGACTCCCAACCACTGCGCCACCAGGGAAGCCCTGGACGGTTGTCTATTGAGGACAGTCTGTTCTCTCCTTGTACCTGGAGACTTAGATACAACCCTGGGGAAAACATGGGGGTGTATGCTGGGGAGGAGACTGTCTGAGATGTAGTTTGTTCCCTTGGTGGAATGGGGCTCACAATAGAAATTAGACTCAGTTATAAAAATAGAAAGAAATTCACTCTTGAATTTCTGAACTGATTCACCTCTATCTCCACATATAACATAAAGTTCCCTTTTCAGAGTGGACACTGCTTAGAATCAATTTTAACAATCAGTAAAATATTAATTTTTAAAAGAAAATAAACCATAAAACACACACATTTACATTACACCGAATAGAGGGAACATTCAACATGTTTCCTTTGTTGACACCTTTGTTTTGTGTTCAAAGGTCAGTTCTTCATAATAATTTCTGAGGCTCTAATACATCTCAAGTTTTAGAATCCTGGATAGGTGACCTGGGTAGAATTTATTCTGAATAGCAAGACTGGAAATGCTTTAGTATTTCCTAAAAGCAAAAGCATATTCTGAATGCCAAGGTCTAAATTAGTTGACTGGGTTAAATATTTCAAGACAAAATGTCTTGACCTTATATTTTACTGAGGTGTTTATGTCCTAAAAGAGAGTGAAATTAGATTAAGGTGGGTTACCTCTGAAAAGATGTACCATCATTTTATAATAATTTGAAAAACTTACAATGATATGAAAGTACAAATCAAAACTAAGGTACCATGATTTATATAAAACTTGATTTCAATTAAATAACTAACCAAGAAAGATATGTAAAGAATTTAAATAAACTCAAAATGAAAATTTCAAACATGGAAAACAGGTTGATGATTTATTTCGAAATATATTCTTGATATTGCATGCTCACGTGTATATTTAAAATAAAATATCCATATATGTAACATATAATGGTAAATCTCCAGTCTACTCGTTGAAATTTTACATATTATTAATATGAGGCGAGAGAGTAACAATAGTATTTGGCAAATATGACTGAATTAATATGGCTAATTCATTTTAAACCATTCGAATCATAATTGTGTCTTATTAAACTTATAACTTCATTATAAACAGAAAAAATTAGAAATATTTTTAGTATCTGTGACTTAAGTGTTACACATACAGTAAAAATATTCTAGAATAATTACTGGATTTTAACAACTGAACTTGTTTGCTTAAGAGAAAGTACTGACATCTTCAGACCAATGACACCAACAGAGCTTTGAGCAACAAGTATTAATAGATATCGTCCTCCACCAGCTTTTTCCAGCTCTCTCTTTCCTTTTGTAGCTACTTACTTCTGAATCTGTTTTTTACTGAAGTCAAGGGAAATCATAAGAAGAAGGCTCAATAGACTCTAAGAACTCTGATCACAATTCTCTTCACCTATTTGGTATTAAGGAGGGATTAAAAGCAATTATTGTGCATTTATCTCATTCTAGTTAGAAGAATTTATGCAGGTAGGCAAAGCTGCTCAGTAGGTAATTTCACAGCTTTCAAATGTGCCTTTGAAGTAAAAAAATTAAAGGGCATAATCCATTGTTTAAAGTGTGTAAGAATAAAAGGAATTAAGTACACCAGTAACTGCATGCCTTTATTTTTTTTATCCTCAGCCTACATTCTAGAACTTTGTCTCCAATTGTCTTGGCATCATACCTCCATTCTGCGTTGTCCATGGAAATTTGGTTTTAGTAATGTGAATTCTTGGGTAATTTAAGAGAAAGACTAAGGGTATTTCTTTCTATGAAGGTCAATCTAGTAACCTTGTACACAGTTCATTTTCCTGTGTCCATCTAAGGGATATTGAATATATATTTTCTGGTTTATGGAAAGTCTTTATGTCCCGCTTATGACATAAAGTGAGGTTTGCTTTGTTCCCATAAAGATGCTGTCCTAGAACACGCTGCTCTGATTTGGAAAGGTCTGTGCTTCAGTCTCCTTGCAGCGGGATAACTGGTACCAGTAACTGAATTGTTTCTGACAATGGAAAATGAGGCTTTGTAAAAAAAATATAAAATCCACCAATCAATCAGATAATAGCTAGATAAGCAAACAAGTTAATTTATTTAAAATATATTGGAAAAAAATTAGGCAAAATTAATTCTTTAAGAAATCCCAATGACATATTATGTATCAATCTAATGTTAAACTTTTTATTTTATATTGGAGTATAGCTGATTAACAATGTTGTGATAGTTTCAGGTGCACAGCAAAGCGGCTCAGCCCTTCATACACATGTATCCATTCTCCCCCAAACTCCCCTCCCATCCAGGCTGCCACATAACATTGAGCAGAGTTCCCTGTGCTATACAGTAGGTCCTTGTTGGTTATCCATTTAAAATATAGCAGTGTGTAGATGTCAATCCCAAACTCCCTAACTATCCCTAATCTAACGTTTTTAAATTCTCAAAGAATTTTAAAATATGGAACTTCGCAATTAAGTGCAATGCAGCCCATCAGCATTTAGTACATGCTTTCTTCACAGATGTATGTGTGCATGGAACATCTGTGTGAATGTGCAAGTACATTCTTTTTTAAAAAAATAATTAATTTATTATTTATTTTTAGTTGCATTGGGTCTTTGTTGCTGTGCACAGGCTTTCTCTATTTGCGGCGAATGAGGGCTACTCTTCATTGTGGTGCGCGGGCTTCTCATTGCAGTGGCTTCTCTTGCTGTGGAGCACGGGCTCTAGGTGCGTGGGCTTCAGCATTGATGGCACATGGGCTCAGTAGTTGTGGCTCTCAGGCTCAGTAGTTGTGGTGCATGGGCTTAGTTGCTCCGCCACATGTGGGATCTTCCCGGACCAGGGCTCGAACCCCTGTTCCCTGCATTGGCAGGCGGGTTCTTAACCACTGTGCCACCAGAGAAGTCCATAAATACATTCTTGTACTGGAAGCTTTGTTTCAAGAAAGCTTAGCATAAAAATATACACTTGTTATTGTCTGCACTCTTTTCTACCTCAGAATAATAGAAGTTATTAGACCTGTCACAAGATCTTGTTATTTAAAATATTTATTTTAAAATGTACATATATTACCTACTACAAATGTTTTTAATATTTTAATAGCAATATTTTAATATAATTGGTTTCCTTGGTAATCCTATGTATCTTATTCTCTGTTTTTAATATTTTCCTGATTTAGGTGTCTATCTCATACTGCCAAAGGATCCATAGTACAAAGCATGTTAATAATTCTTGTTCCACGTGCTAAGATATTACAGGTCAAACAGAAGACTACAGCTCCAAAACACACATTTACAGAAATTTAGTAATGTAGACACAAATGGGCCTAAAAAAATATCCATTTATAAAACACAATATTAGAGGCAATTATTCCCACTATTACAGGGCTACTTTAGGATTTGAAATGATTTGGTGAGCTTAAGCAGGTAGCTCCCTGAGTATATTTAAATGATTCTATTAAAATGTTTTGATCCACACTTACCTTCTCAGTGAGTTATACCAGCAAATAGTAAATAGTAGTCTTAGTTAAGGTTATTAGTTGGTCCCTGTTCTTTTTTTTTTTTTTTAAGAATTTTATTTTATGTTTTGGCTGCATGGCTTGTGGGATCTTAGTTTCCTGACCAGGGACTGAACCCAGGCCCTCGGCAGTGAAAGTGTAGAGTCCTAACCACTGGACCGCCAGGGAATTCTCGACCCCTGCCTTTTTTTTTTTTTTTGCGGTATGCGGGCCTCTCACTGTTGTGGCCTCTCCCGTTGCGGAGCACAGGCTCCGGACGCGCAGGCTCAGCAGCCATGGCTCACGGGCCCAGCCGCTCCGCGGCATGTGGGATCCTCCAGGACCAGGGCACGAACCCGTGTCCCCCTGCATCGGCAGGTGGACTCTCAACCACTGCGCCACCAGGGAAGCCCGACTCCTGTCCTTTTAATGTCATTTACAATTCATTTATTTTACAAGTTTTACAAATTATACCAGCATACTTATCCATGAAACTCCAGAAAGCTAATTTAGTTTGGCAAATCCACACTCTGTGTCTGGTTTTCAGTTTTCTCTCCACCCTTTTTTGGTGCAGAAGCAGATGAATTTTACTTCTTTAGTTCAAGCTATGGTTTCAAATAGCTATTGTGTGAAACTATACCTCCCCAAATACTGTATCATCTGGGCAAAATCTTATGGAAGAAAACCAGACATTGGATTCCCATTTCACCTAGAATAAAATCCATATTCCTTGACAGGACCGAAGGAGTGTGTCATCTGCTATCTGCTACCCCTTCTCATGCCACATGGCACACCCATTCTCCAGCAATGTCTCCTTTGGCTTGGTGTACCAACGACACTGCTTTCCATGCCAAAGCTTTGAAAATTCTGGTTCCTCCGTCTGGAGCCCTCTTGCCCATCTTCTTGTATGTCTGGTTCTTTATCATTTTTGTGTCTCACCCTATATGTCACCTCCCCAGAGTGACCTTCCCGTACCATCCATCTAAAGTAGATCTCTCAGGGGATATATATATATGTATAGCTGAATCACTTTGCTGTACAGCAGAAACTAACAAAACATTGTAAAGCAATTATACTCTAATAAAATTTAAAAAAATAAAGTACAGCTCTCATTGGGAAAAGGGTACAAACTTTCAGTTATAGGATAAATAAGGTCTGAGGATCTAATGTATAACATGGTGACTCTAGTTGATAACACTATATTGTATTTTAAAAAAGTAAATATGTAAGGCGATGATGGATGTGTTAATTAATTCGATGGGGGCAATCCTTTCATGGTGTATATCAAACAGCGCATGATACACTTTAAATATTGTACAATTCTATTTGTCAGTTATACTGCATTAAAGCAGGAAAAAATAGAGCAGAGTTCTCCCCTCGCCTCCCCCCACAGTCAGTCTCTGTTACAGACCCTCTTTAATTTTCTTCATATCCCTACCATGCCGCACTTGGGACTCATCCAGGTCCCCCTGCCACATGCTGCATTTCTGCCCAACGTCAGACTCTGGAGCCTTTTCAGAGCCTTCTTCACAAGCTTGAGCTCCAGAGCAGGGAGGGCTGTCACTGATAATACATTATTTATTTCATGAAAATTCTGACCTTTTGAAATGAAGCAGGATTGGATGGGATTAGTGTGACAGCATGTTGGCAAGAAAGGCGTGTGAATCACGAAACTAAGAAAAAGGGAGAGGGCTTCCCTAGTGGCGCAGTGGTTAAGAATCTGCCTGCCGATGCAGGGAACACAGGTTCGAGCCCTGGTCCAGGAAGATCCCACATGCCGCGGAGCAACTAAACCCGTGCGCCACAATAACTAGACCTGCGCTCTGGAGCCCGCGAGCCACAACTACTGAGCCCGCGAGCCACAACTACTGAAGCCTGTGCGCCTGGAGCCCGTGCTCTGCAGCAGGAGAAGCCACCACAATGAGAGGCCTGTGGACCGCAACAAGGAGTGGCCCCCGCTCTCAGCAACTAGAGGAGGTCCATGTGCAGCAGCAAAGACCCAGTGCAGCCAAAAATTAAATAAATGAATAAATAAATAAATTTTTAAAAAAGAAGCTAGGAAGAGGCAAGGAAGGATCGTCTCTAAAGCCTTCAGAGAGAGTATGACCCTGTCACACCTTGATTCACACGAAGAGCCTACAGAACTGTGAGGGAATACATTTCCATTATGTTAACCACTATACTTGTTGTCATTTGTTACAGCATCTGTAGGAGCATGACACACAAGGCCAGCATGATTCTGGATTAGAACTACCCATTTTGTTGTTTTTCTCACTAGTGGAACCTCCTTGAGGACAGGGACTATATCTGGCTTGTTTATCCTTAGTTACTGAGCTCCTGGAACACAGAATGTTCCATATCAGATGTAACATAAATATTAGTTCCATAACTGAATAGGAAAAAAGTTTGATTACCTGAAGGAAAAAGGTCCTCTGAAAAAAAAAAAGAGAAGAAAAGTTTTTAGGTTGTGGGTCAGAAAGGCAGCAAAATGCAAAAAAAGACTATCTTTGCACCACCAAGAATATAAGATGACAATTTCTACTTAACTCTTTTTGACTATGATAGTTGGTATATGACACAGTTTTTTGAACAGATCAGAGTCCATGACACTTTCTCTCCCTTTATTTATGTTTAAGTCCCAGGCACATTCTAGGAGGAGATCGTGATTTCATATGTGATCAAAACAAAATGGATTGTTCTGCAACTAAATCTGTATTCTAATTAAATTAGCCCTTATACTTTGGAAAATTTATTAGCTTCACAGTAGCCAGGATCTACATATAGGTAAAGCACTTCACTGTTGGAAAACTTCAATCTCCTGAAGTTTTCCCTGTGTTCTGGGCAGCCATGCCTGCATTATTACATCCTGAAAATCTTCTTTGCTTCTTCCAAATTTTTCTCATCCATGGGAGGCTTCCTCTGGCTGCCAGGCTGCAAAAACTTCTTCACGGCAGGGAGATTGCTGACTCTGGTTTTCAGGGCCTGCAATGCACAAGAGCACAGCTCAGAGTGCAGCCAAAGACCAGCCCCATCATGAGCACAAACCAGGGACTCTGAAACCCTCCCAGAAAAGGGCCAGCTGAGGCCCCTCCATCAGCACCAGGATGAGGCTGGACACAGACACCTAGTGAGGCAGGAAGATAAGAGCATAATAACGTTTACCCCAGAGATGTCTTAGTTTAAGACTTCACTCAGCTCAAGTCTTCCTCATATTCTTCCTACACGTCAATTCTGCAGATTCACCCTGTCGTGCAATACGAGGAAGAGTAATGTGTCTCACACGACAACACAGATAAAGGCTCCAAGGTATCAAGACAGGAAGGTATAGGGGAATTGGGCTGGAACTGAAGACAGAAAACATGAAACGTAGAGGTCAGTCAGAACCAATCTGCCCTCAGAGAGAGGGAGAGATGGGGAGAGATAACTGAACTGGTAAGAGAAGGAACAGGAGCTGAGGGGAAGAAATGAGATGGTGGCAGACCTGCGCAGACAGACTCATGTAAAGAAAGAGGAGGACACACCTGGGAGAGAGGGAAGCAAAGAGGAAATGAGGAAAGAGACTGAAATGGAACAGGGACAGAGAGAGGCGCTAAGTCCTGGGTCTCTCTCCTGGAAAAAGGCAAGTCATTCTCCTTGGGGCAGCGACCATCTCCAATGGCTTTGGCGTGACCAGATTCTTTCCATGCCCCAGACTGACCAAGGCCTTGGAATAAACTGTGGAGACCTGGGGGCAGGGAGGCCTGGACAGTGTCGGGGACCCTAGCATCACAGTCCCGGGTCCAGAGAGCAGATGCCGAGGTGGGAGATGTGGGCGGCCCCCAAAGGCTGTGAGAGAGCTCACCTTCAGCAGAGGGAAGTTGGCCAAAAGGCTGGGGTCCAGCTCTTCCACATAGTAGAGAAGTTCAACCAGGTGGATGTCAGCCCTGCTCAGCTTGTTGCCCACAAGATAGTCTTGTCCATGGCCCTTCAACACCTGGCGAATGGAGGGGTCAGATCAGGAACACAGGCCCGGGCAGGCTGGGCCCAATGCTCTTCCTCTGTCTCCCCTGCCCCACTTCCCCCTCTGCGCCTCACTGGGCGGGTGTAGACCTGAGATGGGCCAGGTGGGTCCCTGCTGTTCCCTCCTCATCCTCAGTGGAAGCCAGGCCACCATTTTCTTTTCCTGTTCCCACCTCGCTGTGGCTGCCTTACTTGCTTCCACCATAGGCACCGTGTTTCTGTTGACCTCACACCCTAAAGCGTGCAGCTCTGAACTTCACGATGCGGCCCTTTATCCATCTCTCTCTCTCTCTCCTCCCCCACCTTGGGCAGTGATTCCGTCTTCATGACAGCCTTCTAGCACCCTAAGCAAATTATTGCAGAGTCTGTATTTCTTCTCTCCTCTTGTCTGCTCTCCTCATTTCCTGGTCTCTCCCTCTGGGACCTGAAATAAACCTGGGTCAACCTGAATTCCCATCTCCCTGACAACATTGACTCTGACTCCTGTTCCACCTGTGTCTGTCAATAACACTGTGGAATATGTTATAATCTGCATGCTGAACTGTCTAGGGGTGATTGCACTTAATGTTTGCAACTTACTTTGAAACACCCCCCAAGATAATATGTTTGATCAGAGGAGGAAAGGATGGGGAGTTACATGATGAAGCAAACATAACAAAATAACATAACAAAATACTAATTTTTGATTCTAGGTGGTGGGTATGTATGAGTTGATTGTACATCTCTTTCAACTTTCCTATGTGTTGAATTTTTCATAATAAAATATTGGAAAAAAATGTATGACGCTTACTTAAAATATTGCAACAATACGAAAATCATAGAGGCAAAAACACACATATCACCACCAAGTAAAGATAATAACATTTGGCTAATATCCTACCAGACTATGTATGAACATAGAAGTATAGCTAAAAATTAAAGAACATAGTAAGACATCAAATGCTATTTTGTAATATACATTTTTCATTGATGTTATCATGGGGGTCTTTGATTTCAAAATACAGATGTACTTAAACTGCAATGACTATAGAGGTTTCCACCATGTGAATGTGCCGAAACTATGAGCACCATAAAGCCAGAAGAATGTAGTTTCTGATTACTATTATTCACTCCTTGACTAGGACCTGACACATAAGCAATGAATTAATACTTGTGAAATGAAAGAATGATTTAAACTTTATAAAGATGAGGGTGCTGGTTAAGCTTTTTATTTTTATGTTAGCCTGCATCTCTTACGATCATTTTTTTTTCAGTTCATGATTCTTGTTTAGCATGATTTCAGGTAGTTTGGATCTTGAGGTGTTCTCCTCTTACCTTCAGAGAGAAACATTAACTAAGATATATACTACATATTATGATGGAACATTGTTTTCTTGGTTTTGTATGATTTTCTTCGAAAGTCTGAGAGCCATGTCCCCAAAATTTGTAGATTATTTTTTCCTGAACAACTTTTCTTCTGTCTCTTCCTCTCCACCACTCTGCCCCCATCTCTATTTAGATACATCTCATCCATCCCCCAAACAGTACCACATTCTCCTGATGGGTAGGGTCTCATGTCCCCCTACACATGGTACCAGAATATTTTCTGATACATTGCTGTCATTGTGCTCCTCTTGGATCAAAGCCCCTGCACTGTGTTCTGCAGGATCCATCTACTCCAGGCTCTAGTGTGGCTCTCAGAGTTTCCATAGCCCAAGCTCTAAGTATAAGAATTCCAGATCGGGTCTGAGTAAATCAAAATTTTGCTGAAAAATTATAACTTGGGTAAAACTTGGGTACAATTCTTCCTCATGGTCAATTTTTATAAAATGCCCTAGAGTCAGGGTGCTACATTAGTATTCAGAAAGGCTCACAGAGGTGAAGGTCAATGCCCCTGCAATGCCAAACACTATTTTTCTTTGTTCTTTGATCTCAGTGCCAAAAATGCTGAACAGTCCACTCACTTTTTCAAATGCAGGAAGATAACGGTTTGTTATACTCCCTTTGATCTGGATCGTCTTGGCATCTTTTTGATCAGGTGGGCACAGTGGCAAATGCATGATCATTTCACCCAGGTCTACCACACCCTCTGCATACATATCAATCCTGAAAGACAAAAATGACCAAATTGTCAAATGTCTCCTGCATTAGATTTTACAGTTTAGAATGGGTAAGAATGGGGCATCGAGATGTGGCAGAGTAAATCACCCCATTGGGTGCATTTTTCTGTGTCAGTCGTTTAGTTATGATTTTTCTTAATTTTAACATTTCATTCTAGAGCAAGCCATCGAGGAAGATATATGTCTAATATTTTTGTTATATACATGACCCAATGTAGGGACAGAGCATATCAGTGACCTGTCCAGAGTCACAGGCATGAGAGAAACGGGTGGAATCACTGCAGATAAGCACTGAGACCACGCCTACGGTTTGCCATCTCTGCTGTGGTGTGTTCTGTGCACAGTTAGTGTGATGAATTAGTGCCACCTCAGTCATGTCCAGATAGTGTCCTGGCACCACGGACCTAGCCACGTCCCTCTCCCTGTCCCATCCTGTTACACTACCAGGACCCTTTAGATGCCCAACCAGCACTTCCTCCAGTTATTTCCCGTAGAATATGGTTCCACAACCCTCTCCACATATTGTTGCCCAACTCTGGCCTTGTTTGCATTTCTCAAGACTCCCCCCAAAATATCCCCTGAAATAGTGCGTTCCTTCATTTCATTCCTACAGTGCATATTCCAGGTAATTTTGCTGTTTTTCTTCCAAACATGGTTTCCTACAATAGTCTTTTAAAATAAAAGCTTTATTGAAATATAATTCACGTACCAGAATGTCACCCTTTTCAAGTGTAAAATTGTGTGATTTTTCTTTGTAAAGTCACAGAATCCTGTACCATCATCATACTCTAATTCCAAAGTATTTTCATCACTTGCAAAAGAGACGCTGAGTGTTTTTTCAGGCATTCAATATTCTTCCCTCCCTCCAGCTTCTGGCAAACACTAAACTACTTTTGGTTTTATGGATAGCAATGTTCTGCACATGCCAAACAAATGGAATCATACCATATGCATCATTTGTGTCTGGTTTCTTTCTGTAAGAGAATGTTTTCAAGGTTCATCCATGTTGTAACACGGATCAGGACTTCAGTCCTTTTCATGGCCAAAGAGCATTCCACTGTATGGATGTACCTGCCTTTGTTCATCCATTCATGGACATTTTGTTGTTTCCACTTTTTGAATATTATGAATAATAGTGCTATGAACTTTTGTGTACAAGTTTTAGTGTGGTTGTATTTTTAATTCTCTTGAGTATATTCCTAGTAGTGGATTGCTGAGTTGTATGATAATGCTATGTTTAACTTTTTGAGTAACTGCCACATTCCATGATTCAATCATGTGGTCCCATCACAACACAGAGGAGACCCCCCAAATATGGCTGTAATGAATAAATCTGCCTGCTACAAACTGATATTAAAATGTTCCAGATAACCCTGGCATCGTGGGTTCAGTCTCTGCAAACCCTTGTCAAGTGGCCAGTCCATATAAAAGGCTGATAAATTAGGTTTCTGGTTATCATTATAATTTCTGAAACGGAAGAATCAACTCATCTAGATACTTACCTTCTGAGGTTTTATCTTCTAGACACTCAGACACTTTGTCCCTTGTCTCGATCCCTGTGAGCATATCCTGCTCACTCAGGGAAGGACCTAGATTGTTCTTATTAATCATTAATGAAAGAACAGAAGAAATACCGTACAGGGCTCTCTCTTTCATGTCTTTCCCATAGAGGTTGTATTTGGTGGCAATGTAGTTGAGAATGGCTCTGGTCTGCACCAGCTTCATCCCATCAATTTCAACCATGGGCACTTGCTGGAACATCAAACTCCCTTCTTTTGAAAGAAGAAAAGAAATAGAGGGAAATGTTGGATGAATCATACTGTTAAGGTAAACTGAAACATTTTATGTATCAACACTTTTGTTGAAATGACTGAAGACGTAAAAGGAAACAAAAATATTACCTGGTAAAATTTCAATGGAAAAATACCATTTTGCTTTTAGCTTCCTGTAATCCTTTTGCTTATCAATTTGCCTTTTACTTTTCAATCTATTATTTCAGTTAACTTTTTATTTCCCATTCAGAGCATGGTATGTCCCTTTATTTTATGTGTTTGATTTGTCTTCATGGATTTCTAAGAAGAATATAGGAGAAGTTCCACCAGCCAGTTGCCAAGTCAAAAGGGAAATTCTCAAAGTAAGTCTCATGGGGTTCATGGCATTAAAGCCAGTTCTAAGAGAGACTCCTACATAGAGTGTTTTGTATGCTCTTCAAATCCCACCACTGGATAGTGTGCAGGGCAGGCCTGTTTTCCCAACTCCACTGCTGCTGGCCCTTGCTCTTTATCTCCCTCCTCACATGCTCACCTGGACTTCGAACTAATTCAACACCACCTGGTTATTTGAGTCTGCAATATTGCTATGATATTACCTTGTCTAACCTGTCAGAGGAAAGAATTCAAGGCAACTGCTGGGCTTGTTGCTCCCCTCTTCTTTCTAATGCATTTGTTTTCCTTGGGTGGGAGGGCTGTGTGGTATCCTGAACTGATACAGTCACTCACGGTGCAGAAAGGCAGGGAGAGCCCAGAGAGGGCATTCACAGGGCACCGGGGCCGGTTCCTTTAGCAAATACTCAGAGTTCCAGCCCTTCCTAGTCCTGAGTCAGCTGCAACACCTGCTCAGGGAGCCCCACCCCTTACCTGTAACCATGCTTCTCCCTCTCCACTGACCCCACTCCCACCACGCACACACATGGCATTGCTGCGGTTGAAGTCTCAACTTGAGATTTCTACTAGATCCTCCCATCAGAGGAATTTAGTTTCTTGGGCTTACCATTTCTTAACTTATCCAAGTCTTCTGGAGTTTTTATAAATATCTCTTCAAACTGGAAAGCAGAAACAGTCAATGAGTTTTTGTTATTTCATTCCATAATGTTATTGAACTTGAATGACCAATGTCTGGTGCATACTATGGAGAAGCTAAGATTTCCGAATTTGGCAGGGTACACAGAGGACGATGATCATGGCCATTTGGAAATTTACATTAGAGCCACCAAGATAAAAGCATGGGTTGTAGCACGTAACTGCTTACTTTGCAGCTTCAATTCACCTCCACACCGTCTCCACCTCTGTCAATCATTAGGTTGTGATTTGGGAGGGGGAAATCACTGGAGCGAAGGGGCTGGGAAGTTCTTCTAGTTATGGGGTTTTATTTTACTTATTTATTTTTTATTTTTTGGTGGTACGCGGGCCTCTCACTGTTGTGGCCTCTCGCGTTGCGGAGCACAGGCTCCGGACGCGCAGGCTCAGCGGCCATGGCTCACGGGCCCAGCCGCTCCGCGGCATGTGGGATCTTCCCGGAGCGGGGCACGAACCCGCGTCCCCTGCATTGTCAGGCGGACCCTCAACCACTACGCCACCAGGAAAGCCCCGACAGATTTGTTTTAATACAAAACTCTTAACAGGTCATTTAGTAAGAAAAGTCCCCTAGCTTATGGAGAAAAGTACTTTGATACAGTTAATTTAGATTCAACTTCAGATGAACAAACTCAGGACCTACCTCTACTCCAGCTGCAGCCAGGAGCCACCGGATGGCCTCCATTCTGCCCCGTCCATTGAAGTAGTGAAGCTTGGGTTTCCCCGCCATGATGGCAGTCTCCCGGTTTCTCTAAACCTTAATGGATGAATGAAAGAATGAGTAAATGAATGAACAAAGAATAAAACCACAGAAGCAAAATGTACTTTATGATACATGACTGAACAGCACCAACAATGCTGAAGAAGTACTGGCCTCCTTTGTCGCAGAGTCAGAAGAGTCCCTGGAATGTCTGCCTTGGCCCAAATTCCCTCCCCCAATAGCCAACCATGGGAAATTGCACCAAACCATTGTCCAGTCTCCACTGGGTAAAATCTGATTGTCCTGGAGGGCTAAGAGGTGAGTCTGTGGTGAGGATGCATGGCTGGGGTTAGGGACCAGAACGACTAGAGAACTAGTATTTATTAAAAACCTCCTAATGGTCCTGACCCAACACTAACCCCTTTGGATGCATTATGTCTTTAATCCTCACAACAGGCTCATGAAATAGTTATTATCTCCATTTTTCCATTAATGAAACAGACGCTCAGAGCTTAAATGACATTCATGGAAATCCACGCCCAGGATTAAAAAGAGGGCAGGGCTGGAACCCACTTTTAGTCGTGGGAGAGGAAGAGGCACTGAGGACGTGAGGCTGGGGCCGGGGAGACCACAGGCCAGCCGGGGGCACAGGCGCCGCCGCTACTGGTTCAGCCAGGGAGCCCTGAAGTTGCGGTGCGGCTGTGGTTTTAGGAATGTTCTCATCACTTTGTGACACACGCTCTGTTTCAGGGTCACAGTTTTTACGAATGGTTCAAATTCAATGAAAAAGATTCACCAGAGGCTGAAAACATCGAGACCTCAAAAATATGAATGCAAAAATAGTAAGGGGAAATGAACCAATTCTGTAGATACCTACGTACAAAGTTTCTAGAACATCTAGAAAAGCACAGTCATAAGAATTTATTTTCCATCACATTAGTTTATATAAAATGAATAAATAGTATTTATAGATTTAATGTGTCATGTACATATACATGTGCTCTGTTTTAGCTTAAACAAAAATGCTACAAAGTGGGAGACCACTTAAGGGAGAAATCATAACCAAAAAGAAAAATCAGCCTTTTAAACTATTAACCCAAAAGCCTCCTGTCCAAAACTAATCAATAAGGAGAGGAATTCTAGTAACACTGTACCATCCCCTCCTGTTCACCTGCAACAGAGAGTAGAAATGTGGACTTTTCCTTTCACTGATGTTGCACACTAGCTCAGCTAGCGCCAAAGCTCAGTTATTGCTGAAAGTTAAATAGGAAAATAGATTAGAATTGGACCAAATGTCACTTATTCAGAAAAAAAAACAACAAAAAATGAGGCATAATCAGTTTGTGTTAAGTGGGAAATGGAGATCTCATTTACCTCTGAGGTAGGGAAAAAAAAATGTTCCAGAGACCAGGAGCATAACCCCCTTGGAGGGGAAATGTATCTTGCGAGAGCAGGACACAGCACGATCCCAAGGACAGCACACAAAAATAGACTGTACCGTTCTGTCCGTGAGAACAAACGATGTTGGAACTTTTATCAGCTGTGCTACCCCAAAGACGTGCTCGCAAAGGGTCCATCTGAGAGAGAGGAATACTGCTCCCATCCACACGCGGGTCGAGGTCGTTCGCGTGGGGTGTGTGTGAAGGGTGTGTTTTCTGGAGGTACTCCTGCCTGCTCATGGGCGGTGAGGGCCATGGTTCAGCGCTCTTAAATCCCACTTTCAAAGCTTACTTTGAAGTTCTGAGATCAGGATCTCAACTCTAAAAGTTTGTTTCCTTCGGTTTCCTAAGCACAAGACACATTCAGACATTTCTGCTAGGCAAGTCACATAGGAAGCCAGAAAACTTTAAGGAAGGTCTGATAGACTACACAGGGACAGTAAATAAGAGGGGGGAAATGGCCGAGCCGTGAGAAGTGCTTATTCGGTCTAAGGACTCTTGGGTGCTTCTAATTGCTTGGAATGTACAGTCTCTCAGAGATGAAGTTCTACGGAGAGAAAGAGAGAAGCTAGAGGATACAATCAGAAACCCACAATCCTGGTCTGCGTCCTCCAACTTCTTAGAGGGACGAGTGGCATTCAGCCACCCCAGACTGAGCAATAACGGGTCTGTGATGCCCTTAGGTGTCCTGGCTGCACTGACTGGCTCAGCTGTGCCTACCCTACGCCAGCAGGTGCGGGGGCCCGCTCAACCCCATTCAAGATGGGGATGGGGACTTAAATTTTAAAAAAAGAAAAGAAAAGAAACCCACAATCCTAAGCACTTCCTTGACAACTTTCCCACAGCTGCTTTTGGTGACGGTGGTACACGGAAGCCGACGTGCGAGGGAATTGTGAGCAGGTCCGAAAAGCCACCTAATCAGAACCGACGGGGAGGACCACCCGGGCGGCAGCCGAAGCGACCACGCTCTCCTAGAGCCCAGGATGCGTCTTGTGACCGTCCTGGAGCTTTCTTCTCTTGATGCTGGAGCTGGAGTAGCCCTCGTCACTGCCCAGGCGCTGCATGCTTCCCTGCTCGTCCGAGTCCCTCACGCGGCTGCTGCCCCAGGCCAGGTCGCCCGTGAGGCAGTCTGTGCTTTCGACGTCCACATCGATCTCTTCCCTGTCGGAGTCGGAGGCTCCGAGGAGACGGTGGAGCCTGTGCTGTCCATCCGTATCCTCTCGATGCCCAGCTTCTCCAGCTGCCTCTTCAGGTGTCACTGCTCTCGCTGCAGCTGGTCTGTTTGGTGAATGGCTCTCCTGTCACAACCTTCAAGTGTCTTTATGTGCAATTAGGCTTTTGTTGATAAACTCAACGTAGTGTGTCCATTCGATTCCGGACCAAGTGGCACCAGCCCCTTCAACTTTTCCAGGCACAAGCCAGGGTGGGCCCGTCTATTCTCCATTTCACTGTGAGCAGATCTGCTACTGCTGTTATTCTTCTTGGATTTGCTCCTCCCTTTTAAGGCTTCTCTGCCCTTGTTATTGTATGGTAACATGGAGGCATACCGTGCTCAGCTTCTCTCTCCCGCCGCTCCAGGCCGTCGGCCGCCTCCAGCAGCGCCTGGATGTTCACCCGAACCGCCACCGCCGTTCTGCACCGGGCGCCGGAGCCGCGGGAACAAGCCCTACTGCCCACCGGCTCGCCGCCGCCCAGCACCCACGCCCCCCTGTGGACCCCGCAGAGCAGGGCTGAGAGAGCCTCTCTGGCGACCACTCTCGCCGGAAGGGGGAGGGTACCGGAGAGCTGGGCACCACCGGCCACCGTGACAAAACCCGGAGAAGAGCAGCCACTGCCGCTGCCACGGCCGCGGAGTGTTTCTCAAGCTCCGTTTGAAAAACATTAAGATTCTCTTGCAAAATTTCGTTGTTGTGGAGTTTGGGACGAAAATAGACCTCTCTTTACCCAATAAAGATCTCCCTGAAAAGTACGTTATGACTTGATTTTAGATATCAAAATGTTTTCAATATCCACATTTTTTAAAATAAATTTATTTTATTTATTCATTTTTGGCTGCGTTGGGCCTTCGTTGCTGCCTGCGGGCTTTCTCTAGTTGCGGCGGGCGGGAGCTGCTCTTTGTTGCATGCACCGCCTTCTTATTGCGGTGGCTTCTCTTGTTGCGGAGCACGGGCTCTAGTTGCTCGGGCTTCAGTAGTTGTGGCACGTGGGCTCAGCAGTTGTGGCTCACGGGCTTAGCTGCTCCGCGGCATGTGGGATCTTCCCGGATCAGGGCTCGAACCCGTGTCCTCTGCGTTGGCAGGCAGATTCTTAACCACTGCGCCACCAGGGAAGTCCCAACATCCACATTTTTAATGTAAGGACTCAATGATCTAACCTTTAGAAAGTAAATAATCCTTTGGAAACATACTTAACTCATCTGTCTTGTAATTGGAGATTGTGTACTTTCTCATCACGGGAAACGGAGGTGCTGTGATTCAGCAGAATTATGTGAAGTGTGCTGCTGTGGACCAGAGGTCACAGGTCCCCCCCACACTAAGCTCCCTTATCCAGTGACTGAGGATCACCTTACAAAAGGAAATGAATTTTTCACTTATGTAATATTTTATCGTATGTTCCTTGTAAGCAACTTTCTTCACCTTTCCAACAAGAGGTTTCCAAAGGCCTGTTCAAGGCTGGGGCAAAGGTGGCGTATACTTCCTGGTCCCCAGAAAATGAGGAACTAGAGAGATTAGATGATTTGCCATCAGTCACACACGTGTGCTCCTGATTCACACACGTGTGCTCCTGATTCACACTCAATATCTAGCAACTGTGTCCACCCTCAGGGCCAGCCCGGGAAACAGCTTCTAATATCCTATTGTCAAGAGAAGGAAACTGAAATTCAAAGAGATAAAGCTACTTTCCTAGCTCACACGTTTTGTGAGCATTAGTGTCATTTGAAGGCATCTTTTGACTTCTGGTCCCGGGCTGCTGCCGCCCAACCAAATAATGCTTAGGTGGTCTCTCTGCTGCTCTCTGAGACCCTCGTTTATTAATTTTTTCCCCATTTGAAATCCGTTAGCCAACTAACAGTTAAATGGGAAGAAGAGAAGGAAACATCAAATTCACGAGTTCCTTTTTGTTAGCTGATTCTTAAGGGCTTGATATGAGGAAAAACGGACAAAAATGTGCCTTGTTTTACTCTGACATCCTAAAAATTTACTGTGAGTAAATTAAGCACTAGTCTAACTATATTTGACCTTCATAAAGAAGTAGGCTTATATTCCCTAAAAGGAATGTATCCTGGGTTAATTCCAGTGTGAACTAAAGGATCTGTGTCTCTGGCGGTGCTCCTAAGGACAGCGTTTCTTAGCAGAGAGAAGGGAGGCTTAGAGACAAAGCCCAACTCCTTTCCTTTATAAGGTACATAAACCCGGGGCGGGGGTTGTCTTATCTCTGTACCTCAATGTTCTCTTAATTATATCTATTAGTGAGGATGGTTAAGAAAACTAGATAAGGTATAAAAAAATTCATAATAGGGACCAGGAAATCCAATTTCCCTCCTGCTCCCAGCTCCTGAGAGACAGGCCAGTCTCTGAGCACACAGGAGAGCCCACGCGTCTTCTTTCTTCTGTCTGAATCTGTCTGTCTGTCTATCTACATCTATCTATCTATCTACCTACCTACCTCTTGACCCATAGCTCCAGTAGGAATGAGATTTTATACATATCCAGACTTTTTTCAGCCAAGTCATATAATGGCTTCCTTTTTATTTGGCTTGTGTGAAAGATGAGTGATGTTCACTGATTAGTTAACCTGGAATGCAGAAAGTTTTTGGCGAAGATTCAGTGCAGCCTGGCACAGCACTGAACACAGCCTTTCGAAACCCCAGGACCGCAGCTAACCCCTGGTTCTGCCACTGAACAATGCACCCTACCTGCCTTTCCCCTCAGGCCTGGCCCCAGCCCCACTCACTCCATGATCTGGACAACTCCGGAATCTTCTGGTCCCCCAGCCCCTTTGCATGGGTTGCAGCCATGGCAGTGGGTTCCACCCACTGCTTTTTATAGCAGGAGCTCAGGGTATCACTGTCAGCACTTGATGGAAAAGATCCCTTGTCTCCTACCTCCTGTTTCTTCCCTGGAAATGCAGACGTTTCACTGACCCTTCTTGAACACCTTGTTTCTGGCTGACGTGTAAACGTATTTCCTTCTCTTAACAAGTTTCTTTCAAACTTCCTCAACTAAGACTCATTGGGCAGTTTCCTGTGCTAAGAAATGATGGCTGCTGGGGAACACGATAGGAGCCTGATGTGGTGGCTGCCCTAAAGGGGTTTAAATCTAGTCAGAAAAACAGGTTTGTAGACAACTGACAGCGCATAAAAGGCCCAT
This sequence comes from Kogia breviceps, assembly GCF_026419965.1. NCBI lineage: Eukaryota > Metazoa > Chordata > Mammalia > Artiodactyla > Physeteridae > Kogia > Kogia breviceps. The sequence continues at coordinate 83,516,552 of NC_081319.1, forward strand.
CAGTGACTTCACTTTATTGGTTCTACCCAAGAACCATGATTCTCTTAGCCAAGCAGGGCAGAGCAAGGGGAACGGCTGCAGGCTGAGAAAGCAGAGGTTGCTGCCCACCTGCCCAGGTGGCCCCAGCTCCACTGCATCTCAGCCTCCAAGTTAATGACTCTACCCCACGTGTCATGGGATCCAAATGCTGCTGTCTGTAGCATCTTGCAAAGTGCTTCTTCTCATTGCTGTATCCATATCTTCTCTTCTCAGTCTCAGGTACTATAATTCTCCCGTGAATTCATCCTGCCCTGGACAGGTCTAGGACTCTCACGGGAACTCACTGAACCTCTCCTGTCTAAAGCCTTTGTTTTTTTCCCCCCCAATATTAATACTTATAACAGTGCATTGTTCTCGCCTACATTCCAATTTGAATGATTTGTACCTTCTAGCCAGGTGGATTTCTATACTTTTCAAAAGCTAATTCTCTGCTCTCGTATTATCTAGTTTTCCCATCAAGACTTCCTTTGGAGGTTTGCCATGAGTTGCATGAATCCCAGAGAGAGAAGGGGAATTGCCACAGCCCGCTCTGATTTTCTGTTGACATTCAGACTTATTCCCATTTTAATGAATCTTAATTTTGATTTTTCACAGCCCATACAGTATTACAGAATCACAATTTGCACTTGTTGTGAACTGACTACTTCTACAGAGAAAGTTACCCCAGCATAAACACCTACACTCTCTCACACACTGGTCATATTCTCCGATTGTCTAAAATGCTATCATTCTTTTTTCTCCTCAAATCATTAATTTTTCTCAGATCTAAATTCTCATGCCTAGGTTCTAAATTCTTCATTTTTACATTTCTGTAACGATGTATCCAACAGCAATGGACTAAAATTGTCCCCTAAGCACAGCAAGAAGGCAAAATGTGAGTATAAAACAGTTTTTCTTGTGCTATGAGCACACTATACAGATGTATAAAATCAGTACGTACCTTATGAAAGTCTGTCTCCCACTTGGCTCAGTACCTCAGTGCGAAGTCCACATGTGTTTATAAGCTGTTGTTACAGTTGACTGAACTCCTCCTCTCTGAAGCAGGGAGAGTCGGGTTAGGGAAAAGCCCCTCCCACAGCATTCAGGGCCACTGGTTCCATGCTAGATTTAAAAAAAGAAAAATGATGAGTCATTCCCTTATCATGATACAACTGGTTAATATCTTTTCAAGGTCGGCATTAACAATTAAATACAAACTTTCAGGTTGATTGGACCCTTTCTGCCAGTGAGTGAAGTATTGAAGTATGGCTTTTTTTTCCTTCAGTTTTTTTTTTTTGTGTGTGGTACGCGGGCCTCTCACTGTTGTGGCCTCTCCCATTGCGGAGCACAGGCTCCGGACGCACAGGCTCAGCGGCCATGGCTCACGGGCCCAGCCGCTCTGCGGCATGTGGGATCTTCCCGGACCGGGGCACGAACCCGTGTCCCCTGCATCGGCAGGCGGATTCTCAACCACTGCACCACCAGGGAAGCCCCAGGTTTTTTTTTTTTTAAACTATTTTTTCTTTTTAAATTCAAGTTAATTTACAATGTTGTATTGGTTTCAGGTGTACAGCAAAGTGATTCAGTTATACATATTTACATATACATATTCTTTCTCAGATTCTTTTCCCTTATAAGTTACTACAAAATATTGAGAAGAGTTCCCTTTGCTATACAGTACATCCTTGTTGGCTATCTATTTTATATATAGTAGTGTGTATATGTTACTCCCAAACTCCTAATTTATCCCTCCCCAACATTTCCCCTTTGGTAACCATAAGTTGTTTTATTTTTTTTCTAAGTCTGTGGGTCCATTTCTGTTTTGTAAATAAGTTCATTTGTATCATTTTTTTTTAGATTCCACATATAAGCAATATATTATCATATGACATTTGTCTTTCTCTGTATGACTTACTTCACTTAATACAATAATCTCTGGGTCCATCCATGTTGCTGCAAATGGCATTATTTCTTTTTTTTTTTTTACATAATAAATTTTATTTTATTATTTTTTTTTTATTGGGGTATAGACGTTTTACAATGTTGTGCTAGTTTCTACTGTGCAGAGAAGTGGAGTTCCCTGTGCTCTGCAGCAGGTTCTCATTAGTTACCTATTTTATACATATTAGTGTATATATGTCAATCCCAATCTCCCAGTTCATCCCACCCTCCCTTTCCCCACTTTGGTGCCCATAAGTTTGTTCTCTACATCTGTGTCTATTTCTGCCTTGCAAACAGGTTCATCTGTACCATTTTTCTAGAGTCCACATATATGCATTAATATATGACATTTGTTTTTCTCTTTCTGACCTACTTCACTCTGTATGACAGTCTCTAGGTCCATCCATGTCTCTACAAATGGCCCCATCTTGTTCATTTTTATGGCTGAGTAATATTCTGTTGTGTATATGTACCACATCTTCTTTATCCATTCATCTGTTGATGGACATTTAGGTTGCTACCATGTCTTCGCTATTTTAAATAGTGTTGCCATAAACGTGACTTTTTTTTTTTTTTTTTTTTTTTTTTTGCTGCGTTGGGTCTTCGTTGCTGCGGGCGGGCTTTCTCTAGTTGTGGCGGGCGGGGCTACTTGGGCTTTTCATTGAGGAGGCTTCTCAATAAAGAAGGCTTCTGCTCCCCCTGAATCAGTAAGATGGGCCAAGTGGGTCCCTGGTGTTCCCTCCTCATCCTCAGGGGAAGCCCGGCCACCATTTCCTTGTCCTGGGCCCACCTCACTCTGGCTGCCTTACTTGCTTCTTCACCTGGGCCAAGGGCTTAGCACCGTCTGCACTGTGTTTCTGTTGCCCCACACCCTAAAGTGTGCAGCCCTGGGCTTCATGCCATGGCCCTTCCTATCTCTCTCCTCTTTCTCCCTTGGGCGGTGACTCCAACTTCTTGACAGTCTTCTTCAACCCTGAGAAAACCATTTCAGAGTCTACATTTCTCCCCTTTTCTGCTTCCTGATTTCCTGGTCTCTCTCTCTGGGACCTGAAGTAAACCTGGATCAACTTGAACTCCTATCTCCCTGACTCCTAAGTTGCACTCCATGCTTGCACTCCTAACTTGCAGCATGGTACTATCCACATGCTGTAATGTCTGGGAATGAACTTCCCCGATGACTTAAAGTCACTTTGTAATCTATCCAAAATAATACGTTTGATTGACAGAACAAGAATGGAGAGATAATGACATATGATAATGGAAAACAAAGCTTTTTGGTATCTACGTGGTGGGTTCATATGAGTTCATTTTATACATCTTTAAACTTTTCTGCATGCATGAAACTTTTTATAATAATATGTTAGGGAAATATGTGATATTTATTAAAATATTCCACCAATCTGGAAATCATAAAGTACAAAGAGAAAAAATACACACAGCACCACCAACTAAAGATAATAACATTTTAGCAAATACACTTTCAGCTTATGTATACATATAGAAGTATGGACAAATGGATAATTATTTGGAAAAGAATATAATAACATCAAAATGCATTCTGTAATAGGGAATTCCCTGGTAGTTCAGTGGTTAGGACTCCATGCTTCCACTGCAGGGGGCACGGGTTCGATCCCTGGTTGGGGAACTAAGATCCTGCAAGCCTCACAGTATAGCCAAAAAAAACAAACAAGCAAACTAACAGTAAATGTATTTTGTAATATATAATTTTTACTTATGTTGTCATGGGGCCCCTTGTTTTCAAAGTATAGTTGTACTCAAACTGCAATCACTGAAGAGCTTATCATCATGTGAAAGTTCCATAAACTCTCAGCACCACAGGGGCCAGGAGGGTTTGCTTTGTGATTACTGTTAAATTCTTCACTCCTTGAATATCATGGCTGGACGTGCAAGCAATGAATTAGCATTTGCTGAATAAATGAAAGAATGACCCTATGCTTTATAAAGATGTGGATGTTGGTGTTAATCTTTTTATTTATATGTAAGCCTCCTGAATCTCTTTAAGTCTTTTTTCTTGGTTCATGATTTTTGTTTTGCATGATTTCAGGTAGTTTTGATCTTGAAATGTTCTCCTCTTACCTTCAAAGAGAAACATTAACTAAGATATATACTAGGTAAATGATGGAACATCATTTCCTTGGTTTTGTATGACTTTCTTCAAAATTCTGAGAGCCATGTCCTCAAAATTTGTAGATTATTTTTTCCTGAACAGCTTTTCCTCTGTCTCTTCCTCCCCACCCCACTGCCCCCATCTCTGTTTAGAAACAACTAATTTATCCTCAAAACAGTACCACATTCTCCTGAAGGGCAGCTGGTCTCATGTCCCCCTACACATGGTACCAGAATATTTTCTGATGCATTGCTGTCATTGTGCTCCTCTTGGATCAAAGCCCCTGCACTGTGTTCTGCAGGATCCATCTACTCCAGGCTCTAGTGTGGCTCTCAGAGCTTCCACAGCCCAAGCTCTAAGTACAACCACAAAATTCAATCAAGTAGAGAATTCCAGATTGGGTCTAAGTAAATCAAAATTTTGCTGAAAAATTACAACTTGGGTAAAACTGGTACAATTCTTCCTCATAGTCGATTTTTATAAAATACCTTGAGAATCAGGATGTTACATTAGTATTCAGAAATACTCACAGAGGTGAAGGTCAATGCCCCTGCAATGCCAGGCACTATTTTTCTTGGTCCTCTGATCTCAGTGCCAAAAATACTAAACAGTCCACTTTTTCAGATGCAGGGAGGTAACGGTTTGTTGTTCTTTCTCGGATCAGTGTCATCTTGACATACTTTTGATCAGGTGGGTTCACTGGCAAAAGCATGATCATCTCACCCAAATCTGTTACACCTTCTGAATACATATCAATCCTGAAAAACAAAATGACCAAATCGTCAAATGTCTCCTGCCTTAGATTTTATAGTTTAAGAATGTGTGAGGGACTTCCCTGGTGGCACAGTGGTTGGGAATCCGCCTGCCAATGCAGGGGGCACGGGTTCGAGCCCTGGTCCGGGGGGATCCCACATGCTGCGGAGCGGCTGAGCCTGTGTGCCACAACTGCTCAGTCTGCGCTCTAGAGCCCATGAGCAACAACTAGAGAAAGCCCGCGCGCGCAGCGAAGACCCCGCACAGCCAAAAATAAATAAATGAAATAAATTTAAAAAAAAAAAAAAAAAAAAAAAGAATGTGTGAGAGTGGGGCATCAGGAGGTGATAAAAGTAATTCTCCTCCACTGGGTGCATTCTTCTATGCCAGTCATTCAGTTATGAGTTTTATTAATTTGAACATTTCATTCTAGAATGAGCCATTAAGGTAGACATATGTCTAATATTTTGGTTATACACATGATCAAATATAGGGACAAAGCACACCGGTGACCCATCCAGAGTCAGAGGCAAGAGAGAAATGGGTGAATCACTACAGGTAACCACCGAGACCACACATAGGATTTGCCATGTCTGTTGTGGTGTGTTCTGTGCACAGTGTGAGGCATTAGTGCCACCTCAGTCATGTCCAGAGAGAGTCCTGGCACCACGGTCCCAGTCACATCCCTCTCCCTGTCCCATCCTGTTACACCACCAGGACCATTTATATGTCCAATATCAGTAGTTCCTCCAACTATTTCCCACAGAACATGGCTCCACACCCTCTCCACATACGGTTGCCTGGCTCTGGCTGTGTTTGCATTTCTCAAGACTCCACCCAAAACATATTGTGAGGGGACCTTCCTGGTGGTTCAGTGGTAAATAATCCGCCTTACAATGCAGAGGGCGCGGTTTGATCCGTGGTCAGGGAACTAAGATCCCACATGTGGAGGGGCAACTAAGCCCGAGCGCCACAACTAGAGAGCCTGCTTGCCACAAACTGCAGAGCGCACTGCTCTGGAACCTGTGCACCACAACTAGAGAGAGAAAACCTGCACATCACAATGAAATATCCTGTGTGCCAAAACCAAGACCTGATGCAGCCAAAGATAAAATTAAATAAATAAATAAGTAATAACTAAATCTTTAAAAAAAAAACAAAATATATCGTGAAATAGTGCAATTCTTCACACAGTTTCAACAATGTATATTCCGGGTGATTTTTTGTTTTTGTTCCAAACAGGGCTTCCTATAGGAGTTTTTTAAAGTAAAACTTTATTGAAATATACTCACATGGTATCATTTTCATCCTTTAAATTGTACTATCATCCTGAAACCATCACCACATTCTAATTCCAGAACATTATTTCTATCATTTTATCCAAAAGGAAATCCAGTGCCCTTGGCAGTCACTCTCCAATTCCTCCACATTCCAGCCCCAGGTAACCACTCAACTACTTTCTATTTCTACGGATTTGAACATCTGGACATTTCATACATTTGGAATCATACAGTAGGTGGCCTTTTGTGTCCGGTGTTTTTCATTTAGTATTTTTCAAAGTTCATTCATGTTGTCACATGCATCAGTACTTTACTCTTGTTCATGGCTAAAAATATTCCATTGTATGGATGTACCACCCTTTGTTCATCAATTCATCAGATGTCGGACATTTTGTTTGCTTCCACTTTTTGAATATTATGAACAACACTGCTATGCACTTTTGTGTATAAGTGTTAGTGTGGATATATTTTTGACTCTCCTGGGCATAAACTTAGAAGTGGAATTGCTGAGTCATACGGTAACTATTTGTTTAACTTTTTGAGTAACTGCTCACAGTTCATTACATGATTTTTTTTTTTAATTTTTAAAGTTTTTTTATTTAAAAAAATTTTTTTTTTTTGCGGTACGCGGGCCTCCCACCGCCGCGGCCCCTCCCGCTGCGGAGCACAGGCTCCGGACGCGCAGGCCCAGCGGCCACGGCCCACAGGCCCAGCCACTCCGCGGCAGGCGGGACCCTCCCGGACCGGGGCACAAACCCGCGTCCCCCGCATCGGCAGGCGGACTCCCAACCACTGCGCCACCAGCGAAGCCCTCATTACATGATTTTAATATCAGTCATGTGGCCCCATCACAACAGAGAACAATATGCTTGTATTGAATAAATCTGGCTGCTTCAGACTTACAGTAAAATGTTCCAGATAATCCTGGCATCTTGAGGACCAGCCTTTGTTAACTCTGTCAAGTGGCCAGTCCATATAAAGGACTGATAAATTAGGTTCCTGGTCATCATTCTAAAATTTCTGAAACTTAAGAATCAATTCCTTTAGATCCTTCCCTTTCCAGTCTTTATCCTCCAGACACTCGGGCACTTTGTCCCTTGTCTCTAGCTGTTGGTGGGTGTCCAGCCTGAGCTCCTGGATTCATGGTTCCAGCATCCTCCTGGCTTTATAGTCCATCCGTGTCTGGAAACCTCTGCCACTGTTCTATATCCATGGACCACATCCTCTTTCATAAGCTCTTGATTCCACTCCAAGTTCCACTCTTCCCTCACCCTCATAGGTCTCTACTGTACTCAGTTATACCCACTAAGGTCTACACTGCTGTCGGTCATGATCCCTGTGAGCACATCCTGCTCACTCAAGGAAGGACCTAGATCGTTCCAATTAATCATTGATGAAAGAACAGAAAAAGTACTGTACAGGGCTCTCTCTTTCATGTCTTTCCCATAGAGGTCATATTTGGTGGCAATGTAGCTGAGAATGGCTCTGGTCTGCACCAGCTTCATCCCATCAATTTCAACCATGGGCACTTGCTGGAACATCAAACTCCCTTCTTTTGAAAGAAGAAAAGAAATAGAGAGAAGTATTTGATGAATTACACCCTTCTAGGATGAAAAAATGTTTGCAATAACTGCAGATATAAAATGAAACACTAAAATGATCTGGTACATTAAGCAGGATGGCATTTGGGCTTTAGCTTCCTATAGTCCTTCTTTTTCTTATCAATCTGCCTTTTACTTTTTAACTTATTATTTCATTTCTCTTTTTATTTCCCATTCAGATACATGGGAGTTTCCTTTTAATTCTGTGTCAATTTGTCTTCACGGATATTTTAGAAAGAAGTTGGAAGAAGCTGCAATAGGTTGCCATTTCAAATGGGAAGTTCTCAGGTAAGTCTCACATCATATAAGGCAGGTTTTGAGAGATTTCTATGCGGAGGTCCCTTTCCCTGCTCACCAGGTCTGCAATATTGCTATGATGTTACCTTGTCTAACCTGTCAGAGGAAAGAATTCAAGGCAACTGCTGGGCTTGTTGCTCCCCTCTTCTTTCTAATGCATTTGTTTTCCTTGGGTGGGAGGGCTGTGTGGTATCCTGAACTGATACAGTCACTCACGGTGCAGAAAGGCAGGGAGAGCCCAGAGAGGGCATTCACAGGGCACCGGGGCCGGTTCCTTTAGCAAATACTCAGAGTTCCAGCCCTTCCTAGTCCTGAGTCAGCTGCAACACCTGCTCAAGGAGCCCCACCCCTTACCTGTAACCATGCTTCTCCCTCTCCACTGACCCCACTCCCACCATGCACACACATGGCATTGCTGGGGTTGAAGTCTCAACTTGAGATTTCTACTAGATCCTCCCATTAGAGGAATTTAGTTTCTTGGGCTTACCATTTCTTAACTTATCCAAGTCTTCTGGAGTTTTTATAAATATCTCTTCAAACTGGAAAGCAGAAACAGTCAATGAGTTTTTGTTATTTCATTTCATAATGTTATTGAACTTGAATGACCAATGTCTGGTGCATACTATGGAGAAGCTAAGATTTCCGAATTTGGCAGGGTACACAGAGGACAATGATCATGGCCATTTGGAAATTTACATTAGAGCCACCAAGATAAAAGCATGGGTTGTAGCACGTAACTGCTTACTTTGCAGCTTCAATTCACCTCCACACCGTCTCCACCTCTGTCAATCATTCGGTTGTGATTTGGGAGGGGGAAATCACTGGAGGGAAGGGGCTGGGAAGTTCTTCTAGTTATGGGGTTTTAATATCTCTGGAAAGCCCTTCTCTCCTTGTGAAATCAGGACAAGGTATTGAGTGTCCCCTAGCATGCAGTACCCATGGGGCCAGTGACCCCCAAGATGCTGCCACCAGGGGCCTCTGCTGTATATTACCTTCCTCCATTCAACTTTATATTTTCTAAAGGGGTCTTGATGGTGAAAAGTTTGGGAACTGGGAGTTTCTAACTTGCTAAATAGTTTATTGTGGCTCTGCATGATCCCATAGGGTCAGACTATACAGAGAGTGAGGTGTGTGGGCAACAATTTATAAAGCACCCAGTTTTAGACAACATAGGGGGTGGTGGGTGGTCAGTGTGGGAGGGTGGCCAAGGTAGGATGGGACTTGCTGGTGTGATGTTGCTTGTGAGGCTGACGGAGATGGGGTTGTGAGGATCAGCCTTTGGACCCAGAGAACCCAGAAGTTGTGACCAAGAGCCTCTGGTAAGCCTTGTCCCACACCTTCCTCAGTCAGGCTGGGCTGAAGAAGAGGAGGCTTGGGATCCTCTCAAAGTCCCCCCCTTTTTCAGCCTCCTGTGCCAAACTCATCCTGCATAGGGGCTCTGAACACATCCTTGAACCCCAAAGCTGGATCACAGCGAAAACTGTGGGTTGCTGATTTATAGTAATCAAACAACCTAATCTGGCACTGTTTGAATTTTTATGTACTTGTTTCTTCATGAACTTGATAACGGACAAGGCTAACGTCCTGTGCATTCATGAAGCAATCGAGAAAGTGTAATCCCAAGGCTTAAGTAAACATGTTGTTAGGAGGCTAAGAGAGCACACCAGAGGTTCCCTTTGCAGGACAACACCTCATCTGAAACGCTCCTTTACTGCTTGCTCTCCCCTGAGGGACCAGATCTCTGGAGTCTGTCCATGACTCCCTCCCCAGGAAACCCACACAGATTTGCTATGTCCTTCTGACCTGAGTTAAGAAGTGCTTTTCTCAGTGACACCTTTAGAAGGAAGCACTCAACAGAGTCCCAAATGTGCTCCTGGGAATATGGCATTTTAACACTGTAAAATGCTTGGGTGTCCTCCTAGATGCTCCCATCCCTGTTTTAATCACCCACTTACTTGTCTGCATCCTCACTAGAGTGTAAGCTGCCTGAGGGCAGGGACTGTGTCTGTCTCATTCATTTCCATATCCCCAGAACTTAGTACAGAGCCTGGTAGTAAAGGTGCCCCCCACCTCAAAATCATTGCTGAGTGAATATATTAACTCTTTAACAGATGGTTTGTTACAGTTGGCTCATTCCCCTATTTGTGATTATATCAACTTCAACTACATTTATTTTCTATTATATACATTTATCCTTTTATTGTGGAAATTTCTAGCATGTACAAAAATAAAAGTACAGTGGTTTTCATACCCTTCATACATCTTTAATAATTATCAACTCAAGCCAATCTTGTGTCATCTATATGCCCATCCACCCTCTCCTTCTTGTAAAAATGGAAGAAGATCCTAGATAGCATATCATTTCATCCTTATATACTTGATGCATATTTCTAAAACGTAAGAACTATTTTGAACATAAACAATAATAAACCTAAAATCACACCTAAAATATTAACAATAGTTCTTTAATAACTTATGCTCAATCAACAATCAAGTTTCCACTTGTTGTATGTGTCACAAATAATATTTACAGTTTGTTGAAATGAAATCCAAATAAGGTTCATGCAATTGGATTAGCTGATGTTTCTTTTGTTTCCTTAAAATTGAAAAAAAATAGTTTTCCTGCCCTTCCATGGGCAGGATTATTTACATATTCATTTGGTCAAATCAGTTCATTTCTTTTTTAATGTGCAGCTATTTTTATGTAATGAAAAATCATCCCCAGCTCCTCAAGTGTGGAAGTCTCCTAGCTTATACGAGAAAAGCACTTTGATAGTCAATTTAGATTCAAGTTAAGAGGACCTATCTCCACTCCAGCTGCAGCCAGGAGCCACTGGATGGCCACCATCCTGCCTCATGCATTGACATAGTGAAGCTTGGGCTTTCCTGCCATGATGACAGTCCCTCAGTTACCGTAAAGCTGGATGAATCAGACCACAGAAGCAAACTGCACTTTATAACGTATGTTTGAACAGAAGGGGTAGTGTCTGCCTTCTTCATGGCGGCATTGGAGGGGTCCCATGTGGTTCTTCCTTGGACCAAATTCTCACCTATCAGTGGGTATCATTGTGAAATTGCACCAAACCAAGTCTCAGATTGCATCTGTCCTCACTCTGAGGACATAAACAGAGCAGCTTTGTTCTTACACAAATGTCACCTTGGGCCTGTGAGGGGCTTTGAAACCAGAAAACTTCACTAACAGAGAGAAGCAGGGAGTAGCGTCAGTCTTTGGCTGCCATTATGCACTTGTTCAAAAACACTAACTGGGGCTGAATCCTGCCTTGACCGTACCCAAACCCTTCTAAATTCTCTCTGCAGAAGAGGAAGCTCATTCCTTTCTTTCTATTGGAATTCTATATTTTTTTCACGGCTGGGTGAATTTTATTTTACCATCTAGAGAAAGAGATGTTAGTACATTACCTTTATAGTATATGGAAAGGAACTAACATATGTTTAGTGTCTACCACATAGTGGGCATTTCTCATTTTTATCCTCATTTCATCTTCATAACAATTACTTGAGGTAAATTCTGTTATTATTCTAAGTTTACAGTTGAGGATTTTGATGTCTCTAGAGGTTAAACAACTAGCCTAAAACAAGTGGGGAACCTATTCCAATGCACTTTTATTTGACACCAGTGTCTTGGAACTTCACCACACCAGTGTTTGCCAACTATGGGTTGTGGCCCATTGTGGACTGTGAAATCAACACAGCGGGTTCTAACTACCATTTTTCAATTGCAATATAATAGTAAATACCAGGGTGTATCATACATAGTAAGGCTAGGTACTTTTTGCTAAAACTTTCATTTTAGTTACAGTTATGTTGTGTGTGAGTGTCTGTAACAGAGAAGACCAAGCCTGGCCCAGGCCAGGAATGCAAACCCATGGGTCAAAATATCTGTGTTAACAAAAATTGGGCAAGCTGGAAACTGTTAGGTGAGCCAACATAGGTTGTGAAAGAATTCACAGAAATATTAGCAAGGAGAGAAAAGAGAGTTTTTATTTACTTTCCAAGGGAGGAAAGGGGCCAGACACCTAGAGTGGCATCAGCACCGAAGGGTGGGAGTTTGAGTCTTTTATTGGCCTCCAAAGGGCAAGGTGCAGGAAAAGGGGGAGGGTTTATGTCTATTCTGGTCCACAGCAGTACCCAGGCTGGCTGTGTCTCTACAGGGTGTGGTTTTTCGGAGAATAGACTTGCAGTCTTCAGTAATTTTCCAGTTTCTGAGTGTCTGGAAGAGATTTATAGTGGCCCTTGACGAGCACTACTCTATTGTGAACAATGTTACATGGGTTTACAGAAACCAAAACCCCAAACCAGGGACTTCCCTGGCTGTCCAGTGGTTAAGACTTCACCTTCCAATGCAGGGGGTGCAGGTTCAATCCCTGGTTGGGGAGCTAAGATCCCACATGACTGCCGGCCAAAACACCAAAACATAAAACAGAAGCAATATTGTAACAAATTCAATAAAGGCTTTAAAAATGGTCCACATTAAAAAAATATATTAAAAAAAAAAACCCAAACAAAGTCTTGACTGAGGAAAAGCAAGCAGAGGTAATATTTTAATCCAAGCTCCTCTTATTATTTTGAAATATTGTTTCCTTAACTGTAACCCAGACCCCCAAGCTTCGTCTGCAACGTTAAGAGCTGGGACTCCACTAATTTTACCTTAAAATCAAATTAAACTGTAGAGGCAACACACTTCATAAAACTGGTACTTCTTTAACTTCTTGATTATTCAGATATTATCAAATATATATATATATGGCTTGTATAAATACTTAATAAAAATAAAGATTAAATATATATATCAATTTCAGCTTTTTTTTTCCCCATTTGGGAAAAAATACTGCTGAAAAATTCAATTTCCTCTCTCACTGAGTTGCCAACAGGGATAGAATGGGCCTTTTTGCCTCTGCTAACCTCTAGTGGTGTCAGCAATTGTGGTTAAAAAGAACAGAAAAAGCAGGTGGAAACGGAAGGGGAAAGAAAGGACACGCTCCTTGTGGAATGCATGGAAATCCCAAACACGTTTTAGTTAGAAATGCAATTTAGACCGCTGACACGAAAAGTCATTGATTGGTGGTGGTTAAATACCTCTCAAACAAAAGGTTGCCATAGTTGCAAAAATAACAACCATGTCATTACCACATTTTACCTGGGAAACAACTAGAGTAAAGAATCTCAACCTAAATTTGCAACCCAGGAACTACCTAAATCAGAGCTGAATTCAGGGCAGACCAGTAACAGATGTTATGTGGAGGCAGCCCTGGTTTATATCGTAAGTGCTGTTCACATCCCGTTCTCTGGAGTTGTTACTGGAGAAGGGTATGGACCCAAGGACAACAGTTATGAAGAGGTAATCAAGCCACCAGGGAGGTGGACCGGTGATGCATTTTGTTCCAGGCACTATCTATATGGCATTGCGAGGACCAATACCCTCATTCTACAAGTAAGGAGACAGAGGCTCAGAAAGACAAAACTTGCTTTGTCACCGAGCTGGCAGAGCCAGACGCCAGGTCTTTCTGATTCCAGTTTCACCATATGCCTCTCACCCTCAGTGGAAGAAAGGAAGCAAACCATGAACTGGGGTTTGAAACATGTACCAAAGCCACCACCATTGGGAGCATGTGAGGGTCTCAAATATAAAGCAGGCAGAGATTAGAGCAGGGAGGTGGACAGGGCAGCCCAGGACTTTGACTCCTGAGTAGATAAAATACAGGACACAGGCAACATTTCGGACATACTTGTACCAAAAAACTGTTTGTTGCTTATCTGAAATGCAAATTTAACTGGGCATCTTGGACTTTTATTGGCTAAATCTACAACCCTACTCCCGGGTACCTTTTGTGTCTGGTTAGTTTGAGTCGGAGGCAGGGTCTTGGAATTGTCCTTAATAAGCAAATGCTTGATGATTCCTATGGTATAGACAGCAAACAGGGGATGAAAGAAGATAGAACATTCTCACCCCTGGTAAGGGTCACATTCTACGTGGGGAGCCAAGACTGTGTTTGTTTGGAAAGATGAGTAAGAATACAGGCCGTGTCTAAAACGTCAGTGGGCACATAGATACGTGAGATCGTGTTAAGAGGCAGATTCTGATTCAGCAGGTCTGGGGCCAGGCCTGAGACTCTGCCTTTCAGCTCCTAGGGGGCTCCCCACGCTGCTGGCCCGGGGCCGCACTTGAGGAATAAGCGTGTACCATGTGAGCAGTTCAGACCCGAGCGCTCTCCAGATGGAGCCGTCCACGCCACGATGGGTGGGAGACACTGGGGCCCACGGCTGAAGTCTCAAGAATCGGGGTTTCAGACACAGCGTTCTGCCTCGATTACAGTCAGGCTGTTGGTCTTAATCTTTCGCTTTGGGCAAAAGACACACAAGGCACTGCTCAGCCAGAATTGCTGACCTGGGGGTGTTATCTCTTTTCTATCAGCAATTTCTGCAGTGTTCTGACACGTGGGGCAGAACATTTATTTTCCGGCAGATACCTGTGCTAAAGGATGCAGAGATCTCATTTCATCTTTCTGCCACTAGCGTGAAGCACCCCCTTCCCCACAATCCCACTTTTCAATGCTTAGTTCTTTTTGAATTACAGGGAGCAGGACTGCACTGTGGGCCCAGACCTAGAGAGACTCCTAAGGGGCAAACCCCAATTGCAGGAGGGCCAGGCAGGCATTTGGGAGCAGACAGTCTTCCCTGCCCTGGACCAGCCACCATGCTGCCACCAGATGTATCTCTGTTGTGGACTTCTAGGCCTCCTACCTCATATTTGGTAGACTTGGAGGCAGATGTCATCTTCAGGGTCATCAGCACAAATCTCTACTCCCCATTGCAGGTTTGGAAGGAGAGAAAAACTGAGATTTACGGAGGAGGGTCTGCTATGCACCAAGCATTGAGCCTAAATCCACCACTGGATTCACAAACTCGCCTGATTTTTAGTTTTTGTTAAATTCATTTCATGTGTGTGAATAAACATCTGTCTTTAGAGTTTACAGACAAACCGGACACTGCAAGGGTATCTTTTTGCTCTTCTTGATGTGGATTCCCTGATTAAACAGAAGATGATTTTGGAAATTGTTCAGGTAGGGGATAATCCTTCACATGAAAAAGGCTTTGTAATTCCATTCCCCAGGAGGGACTGGGGCTGCCCCTCCCTTTTGGCTGATCATAGGGAGAGGTCTGAGAATGGGCAACACAGCAGGAAAGAGGCAGTGCTGTCTTGTAATAAGGAAGAACAAATCTGACTCCATATTAGATCTGGTCCTTTTCCTGTGCTTAGTCATGCTGGCTTTGCACTTTTTGTAAAAGAATGTTGCCTGTGGCCTGAAATATACAGGATAGCCTATTTTCACGGCTCTAACCTTTAAGAGTCCATTCATATAGAGATAAAGAGTTGCATAACAGAGAATAACATTTGTCTTGTTGAAGGTTTACAGGAACATTGTGACCTGACCTACCGGACAGCTTCAAGAACAAAGGATTCCTACACCAAGAAGTTTGCAACAACTGACCATGCCCCTCCCTCACCTTCCCTTTAAAAGAGCTTTGCTGAAACCCTTTGAGGAGTTTGGTGTTTTGGTGCACAAGCCACCCATCTCCTTGAATGGCCCTGCAATAACCCTTTTTTGCTCCAAACTCCCACATTTTGCTTTGTTTGGCCTCACTGTGCATTGGGCACATGAACTTGTGTTTGGTAATACTCTGAGCAGAGGCTCTGAGCAACTGAGGGGCTTCATGGGGACCCCTGGCATCAGGGGGACTTAACGGGGCAGAATGGTCTGGTAGGAGCTGGGGAGGAAAACAACACAAGCAGACCTGTCGCCTTGCTTCTTCAGTAAGAACACACTCAAAGCACTACAAAAAATGGAAAGCACTAAATGTTTATGCTAGAAATCAAAATAATCTATTCTTTCTCCCTCCGTAAGGTTTTACTTCCTAAAAATCCTATCAGAACAGAAATCTCATCCTTTCATGGCCCTTGGTTTATTCCAGTTCTGTTTGGTTAGAGGTTCCATAATTACACTTTGTTTTGGGATCCTTATTAAAATTTTGGTCCAAATGCAGTACAGCTCTAACAGAGCTTCTGTTTTTTCAGATTTCACTCTTTATTGTCATCAGCAGTAGGAAATGTCACAGTCCTGGATCCTGGAGGTGGAGGGGACTTGCTGCGCTGTGCACCCCCTCCCCCAGTTCTCGTCTGCCCCTCCCCCACTGCCTCCTGGGCTGAGGGGGTTGGAGGGCCCTGGGAGGTGGGGATTTGGGGGGGGGGCATCTTAGATGTCAGCCCCGCCCCACCCTTCTCCCCGCCGGAGGATCTGAGCGCACAGCTGTCACCGACCCGGACCCTGTGTCACACCCGCCTCGGCCAAATAGATCCCTGCAGCCTACCTTTTCAAAGACGGGGAAATGCCTGGTTTTAGCTTTCTTCACGATTAAAGCCAGGTTTTCCTTTTTCCTCTGGGGGTTAGAACGCAGCCAGCGCCACCATCATTGTAAGGTTCAGGATGCCATCGGCATACATGTAGATCCTGACAAGACAGGTGGACTCTCAGTACGAGAGGAACCTTTGAGTATGGGGTTTCCTGATCCGCCACTTTTTTTGGTGCAATTAGATATTGGGGAAATGACTTTTTTTTCTTTTTTATTGAGGTAGTTGATTTACAATGTTGTGCTAGTTTCAGGTGATTCCATTATACACACATATATCTATTTTTTCTTCAGATTCTTTTCCCTTACAGGTTATTACAAAATACTGAGTCTAATTCCCTGTGCCATACAGTAGGTATACTACGGAACAGGTCCCCTGACTGCAAATCCAGATAAAATTTTATAGTTTCAAGTCTTTGTTTCGTCTTAAGTTTAGTCATTCCGGTGAAACCGAACTATTCCTGGGAGGAAGAACCCAATCATCCTCAGCCAGGCCTAGCACAGTGCTCAGCACAGAGTGGATGCCTGTGGTGTATAAATGCAAAAACAAAAACAAAAACCGTGGCCACTAATCTTCACCCTTCAGTATTTGTGATAAAATGTGGCAGCTCTTCCCCCATCAGTAGATGGGGTCTGCTGCCTGGGCTGACCTCATGACTTGCTTTGACTAACAGAATGAGGTCCTAGTTCTGAGACTAGAACCTAAGAGCCTGTGTGCTTTCACCCTCTCTGACAGCCCTGCCTGGCTACCAGGAGAACAAGCTCAGGATGAGAGACTGAGAGACACGGGGCCATTTGCCTCCCACAGTTGATAGGCAGCCAAAACCCAACCAGGATCTCCTCGCTGACTACTGGTTGACCACATGGGAGTGAGTCCAGTCAAGATACGTCAAGCCTGGCCCAGAAATGCTGATACCCAGACGAACCATAGACTGGTGAGCAATAATCCTTGCTGATTTAAGTCACTGGGCTTCAAGGTGACATGTTTTACAGCATTATTTGCAGTAATTGATCATTGATACAATGCTCAATATTTGTTTCCTGAGTCAGTCATTTCCACCTTCATGCAGAATAGTTTACCAGGTCATCTGATGAGAACACACTTTGGTTAATCATGATTATTATAAAGCTTTCTACATTTACTCTGACTGTGTTATGGTATAAGTGCTTTTGGTTTTCAAAGTTTCAGGTGTATAAGAATCACCTGGAAGGGGTGGGTTGTTAAAAATACTCACCCCACCCTCCAGATATTCTGATCAGGGATGGAGTCTGAATTCTTTAAAAAGCACAACAGGTGTCACTCTAGGTCTACACAGCAGCGGGATGGACGTGACAGCAAGAACCCAAGTCCTGGGTCCAAATGTCAGCTTTAGCCCTTCCCGGCCATGTGACTTCATGTAAATAACTTATCTGAGCTTCAGTTTCATTTTCTCTAAAATGGTCATCATATCCAACTAGCAGGATTTTGAAAGGATGAAACAAGATAACATAAGTAAAACAATATTGTCAACAATCAATGTTCAGTAAAATCAAATTTTTCTTCTCTGTCATGACTGCCTATATAAATAATGCATTTAAAGATGTACTACATATAGTGCTATTTTCATGGGGTCTTGAAGAAATGAGTAGCCTTTAAATTTTCACTCACACCTGTACATTAATGAGGATAAGGAATTTTACCTAGAATAGGAGCCAGACCTCACCAGTGCATTGGCAAAGGACACAATTAATTCCCCCAACTTCCAATACTGTTCCTACTTGGCTTAATGAGAGGTGGGAACATGGTGGAAGCCAGCACAGGCACCAGTGACAGCTTTCCAGGAAGCCAGTATCCCTGTCTCATGGAGTGATGGAGGACTTCAGGCAAGTCTTCAACTTCTCTGAGCCTATTTTATGATCTGTAAAAGTATCTGTCCTATCCATCTCACTGAGTTTCTTTGAGTGGGATCACACCTGTGACCATACTTTGGAAATATCAATACTATTGTTAATGGAGACACTGCAAAACCTCCATTTCCTAGAGGCAGTTCTACATTTGTCCAAAACTGAATGAACATCTAAAGCTGGGCTCTGTGTTGCTGCTTATCAGTGATGCAAACAGCCATTAGAAATGATCTCTGCTTCTAAGAGCTGATCGTCCTCTTCAGAAAGATTAAAAAAAAATCTCACATCAAGAATGCAGGAGAGGATCTTTGAGATCATTAAGTTCAAGTCATTCATATTATAAACGATGGTACTGTGGAGGTCAAGGGGGCAAAGTGACTTGCTCAAACCCAGAGGGGACAGCTAAGCTGGCAGAAGTGGCCTTCTGACTCCTGGCCCAGTGCTCTCTCTGGCTGTCCCTGTTTACAAATAACAGCAATGCTCAGGAGGGTGTCCCAAGCACAATAGCAGCATCACAGACTCAGGGAGGACTGGAGCATTTCTTGAGCTGTTAGGGAGCATTTCCTGCCAGATTGATCATGGGAGAGTTCATGGAGATACGTCCATTTATTTATTCAGTACATAGGTATTTAACCACTGCTATGTGACTGTTCTTATTTAGAGTAAAATGCGGCAGAAATAAAGAAGAAGAGGGGAAGAAGCGCTTCAGAGGTATTCTAGATAATAAAGGTCCTGGACAAGAATTGGGAAGGGCTAAGCATGTCTCCCCCCTCAATGAGATCTCCCGGCATACTGCAATCTAGGACCAGAGAGATTCTGTTATTCTATGAGGAGACAGGATGCAGAGAAATTAAAGGCCTTGCCTCAAACCATACAGTTGGTAAACACTAGGTCTGTTGATGACTTGCTGAATGTCTTTCTTAAAAAATAATTTGTGTTAATTTCATGACTATTTATCAGCAACAATAGGGACACTGGGTTTCCTTAGATAAAGAAAATATCGATCACATTATGGCTGTTAGAAGTTTAAGAAGGACTGAGAACTCACCAGTCTTCTCTCTCAGTGTGAGAAAATTTTGGGGGAATTGTAAGGATTAAGGACTTCTTCTAAATTTAATCAAATTTGGATCTTTTCTACAGTTTTGATTCTACAGTTGTGACCTGGTAAAACGGTATCTGTTAATCTGCTAAAACCACTACGAAAAAGTGAATAGGAACCATGAGAACCAGAGAACATCTTCGGTCCCTTTTCGGTCCCCAATTCACCCTCCCTTTTACTCCCTCTCCTCCAACCCACTGGATCATTGTAAAGAATTCTTGAAGGATTCTCTGGTGGGATGGCGATTATTGAACCAGTTGGCACTGGGTCAACCAGGCTATCATATCTAGTCGAAGCCAGAATCATAACCTACTTGAGGAGCTTTTATGAAGGCTAAGGAGGTACTGCTGACGACACATTTAGCTCTGTGCCGGGGACACAGCAGACAGTCAGTGTTAGCAATCACACTGTGGGCCTTTTCTAATGGTTGTCATTCCAGAGCTCTGTGTTGAAATGAATATTTCCAGGAACATATTTGTGTTTTTTCCAATAAGATAACATTGAATACATCTAGGCTCACCCTTCTGCAACTTCTCATATTGTTCTCTAGTTTCAAGAAATTCTTCTTCAAACTAGATAAAGGATAGAGACATTGCTATAACCTTAAGGTGAGAGAGAGAGAAGGAAAGAGAAGGGGGGGAGAGAGAGAGGAAGAAAGAAAGAAAGAAAGCAGGAAAGAAAGGGAGAGATAGAGAAAGAAAGGAGAAGAAAGAAAAGAAAGAAAGAGAAGGGAGGAAGGCAGGGAGGGAGGGAGAAAAGAAATGCTCACAGTATAAAATTCCCAACGGCTTCCTGAATGAAAACTTTAAAAGGAACCACAAAGCTATCTACCACATAGCTGAAAATTCTGACAGAGTGTGTGTATAGAGTAGCTTAGACTGACATGGGACTGGCATCCCTTTTTGGCTGTTGCCTACTTAAAGGATATCCCCAAGCCCCCAATTCATATTTTTCCTTTTCTTCATCTTAGTTCTGCCTTCTCTCCAAACTCTTGTCCTTTCCTCCAACTTCCCCAGTGATTTCTCCTCTTCCCTTTCCTCTCTTTCTTCTCTCTCTTCTGTGTTTTATCCCTCCATGTCGGGTCAAATTAAGTTTTTCTTTGATGCTCACATATTCAATGAAAGGGATCCAAAGATCATTATTCAGGTGGGCGTATTATCATTTACTGATGGAGTTTCCAAAGCTTTTGCGGGAGAAAGTGACCTTTTTATCCCCCACACCTTGAGATCGGGGGTAAGATAAGGTGAGTAAAACAAAGCAAAATAAAGAAAGTCCTAAGTTCATGTTCTAGAGGAGATGACATTCAAATAGGGACAAGGGAGTCTACACCTGCATGAAACAAAACAATTCCAAAGCACTTGTGAAAATCTACAGAGAAGTCAGCGAAAAGGAATTCAGAGTTAAGGAAAAATCCCAGTGGGGCAGACCTTTCAGAGGAGGGTCAAGGGGGACCAGGCTGCAGCTGGGCCTAAGGTTCTGGTGGGCAGTCATGGGTAGAACATGGTTGAGGTGCCGACCAGAGCTGGAAAGACCCCAGGAAATCAGCTGGTCCCAACAGAGAGAATGATTTAGGTGCGGGCCTCCTCTCTCTCCTCTCTCTCCTCTGTCTTGTGATCCACCAAGATCTTTCCAGGCTCACAAAGCTTCCAGAAGACCTCCCTAGGCTTCCCCCTTCATACCCCTGTTTAAGCAGAGGACTGTGATCCCTCCTTCACCTCTTACAAAGGAAGGCAGTTGGAAAGGAAAGAGTGGATTCAGCTTGAAGTCACCATCCTGACTTTTGAAGGGGGAAGGGGACCACATCAGTCTCACCCAGAGTACCCTCCTTCCCTTTCCCAATCAGGAACCAACCTCCATGCCAGCTGCAGCCAGCAGCTAGCAGATCGACTCCATCCTGCCCCGGCCATGGAAGTAGCAGAGCTTGGGTTTGGCCACCATGACTCCTGGCTTGGGTTTTCTGAAGGGCAAAATAAGAGAAATGTGTTTAAAGAACAAACTAACACAGACTGTATGGTGTGTCTCCACTTAAAAACAACTCCAAAATTGGTGAAACAAAACTATTATTTAGGGATGCATACATAGGAGGTAAAACTAGGAAGAAAAGCAAGAAAGAAATTATCACAGGTACAAGATGGTGGTTACCTCTAGTAAGGAGAATGGGGGTTGTGACTGGGGAGGGGGATGTGTAGGGTTCTGGGATGCTAATAATGTTCTGTTTCTGAAGCAGAATTAGTAATTAGCCTTTATAATTAGTCTTTAAACTGTATAAAAATGTTTTTGCACTCTCCTGTATGTATGCTCTATCTCACGATTTAAGAAAAAGGAAAGAACAAACTATACCTATCAAGGTATCTGTGTTCTGTAGATTCGAGAGCCTGCCTCTGGTATTCTGAGAAAGGAACCAGGGGTTAATAAGATGGTTTCATGAATGACCCTGAAAAAGAAATCTTTTCTAACAGTGGGAAGGAGCTGGACCTGTTGGGCCGGAAATGATCCGTGGGAACCGGGGACTTCTTCGTTTCTGTCACGAGATTTTCCTGATGCTGGGACAAGCACAGAAGCAGACTGAGATAGGACCAGGATCTAGTCCTTACCCGGCCACCAAGGAGCTGGGTAACCTCAAGTCCAATTCCCTCAACCTCTGTCTGCCTGCATGCCCCCATCTGTAACTGGGAAGAATTATGCTAAGTGACCTGCGGCCTTTGCAAGCAGAGTATAGTGATAACGCACATGTACCCAGTGGCACTTTCTATCTCATGGTTGCAAGAGTCACAGCGGCTATTATGTTAGTGACCACTGCCAGGATTATAGAGGGGATCAAATGAGATAACATAAAGGCAAAGTGCTTTGAATATACTAAAGCTCTATACCAACTAAGAGGGTGGCTGGATCTTCTTTTCTCACATTTGCCCCTCTGACCCCAGATGTAACCACGCATCCTTCAAGAAAATGGCAACAATGTCAGCTGTTGGCACAGCGAAAAAGCACCTGGAGGCGCTCAGGGAGGGTCAGGGTGAGCGTATGGATGGGGAGGCTGCCCTCAGCTTCCTGAGCAGAGCAGCACTCACCGTGGTCCTCTGTCAGGTAAGCCCCAGACAGCCCCACATCATGCCCTAGCCAGGGTCCCACTTAAGGATGCTGCCTGCACTAACAAAACTCACGAGGAAGTAAAAAAAAAAAAACAAGAATACAAGTAGCTCAGTTTATGATGAGAAATGTAATGTTAATACCCACAATCCTAAGACAACAAAGTCACTCGGGTTCCCAAAGTCTTGCAGGTGTTTTGAAGCCATTTTCCCTCACAACCGTCCTCTTCTCCTCTGTGTTGGATTTACAGTTGATCTCTTGGAGAAGTTGGATTCCTTTCTCGCTGTGGTCTTGCCAGCCCAAGGCACTGCCTATGTTTGGTTGTTGTCCAGATTCATTCCTTTAAAATTGCCTCTTTAGCTACAGCATGTTGACAATTAAAGGAACTTCCTGAAAACCCACCACTTTGTTGTCTTGGGAGACACGTTGATTAAAAAGGCACCACAATTCTCTGATTAGAGGAGCTATGTTTAAGGCCAGCAACTCACTACTGATAAACCTTAAAATGAATCTTACAGTAAAGTAAATGTGGAGAAAATATGAGAAGAGGAGGATGGCGACTGTTTTCTAACCTCTCTCCAACAAGGTAACTCCTGAATTCTCTGATCTCCTGGAGCGTCCCTCGTAGGATGGTTAAGGACCAAAGAGAAGAAGCCCCTCACACTCTTAGAAGTCAAAAGGAGGAGGGCACAGGAATTCACCAATATGCCAAAGGACACGCACACAGTGGGTTCCCATGCCCGGGGCTTTCACATTCCAGGTGGACCAGCTTCCAGGTTCTGACCAGGTGTCAGGAGGTAGCAAGGCAAAAGAAACTGGGCAACTGACAAATGCTTCAAGCCCTCCCTCAAAGGATCCCCTCCAGGTCCCCAGGCATCCTGCAGCCTTCAGACAAAAATCAAGCAGACAAAAGGATTGGCAGCAAAATGCTATCCTAAACTTATTAAGAATGGGGCAAGCTTCTTGTTGGCATGGCAGGGTCGACATTCAAAGGGATGTAGAGATATGGGCCCTTGGAGGTGGAATCAGTGGGAACCCAGCAACATCGGACAAATGGATAGCAGTCTAGGTGCTAGGAATGGAATGTCGTAGTTTCCATGGGGAGGGGAGAGTCACTGAGTGAGAGGGAAACCTGTACTCCCTGGGGTATGACCTCCTGGAAGTGGATTAATGGCCACTCTGGCCTGTCCAAGGGAATGAACACTGAGAAAGCTGAGGGTTTGTAACTGAGCAGGACCCTATGGGGCCTTCCCGGAACAGACGCCTTTGCCCCCGTCCTCTGCTATCACTCCTCTCTGAAGTACCTAGATAATAGTATCTGATGGACATTTCTGAGTTGTTCTACAGATGCTAAAACCACCACCAAATGGAAGAAATTAACTACTTCATGATCATGAGCACACAGCCCCCAGACCTACTGGCTGCCTAAGGATTGATAATGTGACACCACGCCCTTACCTCACCATCAACCAATCAGAGAATCGGGCACCAGCTGATCCCATACCCTGGGACACCCCTCCCTCACCTGGTCTTTAAAAATGCTTTGCTGAAACCCATCGGAGAGTTTGGGCTTTTTGAGCACTAGCTGTTCTGGACTCCTTGCTCGGTGCCCTGAAATAAACCTCTGCACCTTCCTTCACCACAACCCAGTGTCAGTAGGTTGGCTTTACTGCACGTGGGTGAGTGGACCCAAGTTTGGTTCGGTAACATACTCGGGTGTGGATCTGCTTTTGTTCACGTAAAGCCTACTCCGTGCTAGACATGGGGGTTGGATCCTAAAACAGAAATGATAAGTGGGTGTGACTATCCCCATCTTTCAAAGGTTGGGGGCTCTGGGCTTTAGAGTCATGAGTCTTCACTATTGTACAATCTTATTCCGTCTCTCCTAATCCTTTAGATGGGGGTGGTGATTGCACTTCCCACCCCAGAGGGTTATTGTGAAGACCGAGGACTGAATAAAAGTAATAGATAAAATACATACCATGGGAGAGGTGGAGTCAAGATGACGTACTAGGAGGACACGGAATTCACCTCGCCTCACAACTAGGGCACCTACCAGGTACCGGTGGGGGACCAAGGACACCTAAGGGGACGGGAGGAACCCCCAGCGACCCGGTAGGCTGTGGGGCGTGGGGGGAGTGAAGGGGGAGGAGAAGTGGAGGCAGGACGGGACTGGCACCCCTGAGGGGCGGCTGCGGGAGGGGAAAGGTTCCCACGCCCGAAGGGGGAAATTGGGGAACCATTGGGAGGGCAGAGGATCAAAAGGGAGCTTGGCCAGGTTTCCCCTGCCCACTTGGGCCCCCAGGAACCTGTTGAGATCCGGGCCTGATGCTCTGCCCACCGAGGCCCCCTCCAGCCACGCGGGTCCTGAGGGAGGGGGAGGGAGGGAATGGGGGAGCAAAAGTAAAGGCCGGACCTCCAGGACGGCACCCCTGAGGGGCGACTGGGGGAGGGGAGGAGTTCCTACACCCTGCGGGACCCACCTACGGTTAGGGGTCCAGCTGCGATGGGGGAGACCCTGGGGGAGACGGTGGGGGAGGGGCACGAAGGCGGCCAGTGCCTTCCCCGTCCACTTAGGCACCAGGGAGCCTGCTGGGCTCCCAGGCCTAATCCTCTGTCCTCGGAGCCTCCCTCCTGCCGCACAGAACACAAGCCCAGCCCCTATACCCCCACCCAGGGCCCCTCGTCTACCCTCGGAGACCCCCTCCAACATGCTGGGCCTAAAACCCACCCGCACACCCTCACTCAGGGCCCTACCTCCAAACCCCGGAACTCCACACTCCCGAGGCCCTGCTTTCTACCTGTGGCCTCTCCCCTTCTTCAGGTCCTAAGCGGGGGCCCGGGCCCCGCCCCGCCCCGCCCCGCCCCGCCCCGCCCCACGCGGCCCCGCCCCACGCCCAAACGTCACCACCCCCAGCCGCCTAGGTCCCGCCCCACCCTAAACCCATACCTGCCTAAGTTCCACCCCTGCCTAAACTCTGCCCCCATAGCCAAGGCTTTTTTTTTTTTTTTCCTTTTCATTTCTCCTCTTTTAGATTGGGGTTCTGTTTTACCTTGTTGATTCATTGTTGTTGATTCTTTTATATTTTTATTTTTCCTAATAAATGTTTTAATTTTCTAATTTCATTCTTTATACTTTCTTAGTGATCTCTCCTTTTGGCTTGTTTCCCTCCCACCTCCCCATTTTATTATTTTTACCCAAAAAATAGCCATTGTAAGTCTGCATTCCTACCTTCTTGCCCAAAAGAAGGAAACTTTTTTTCTGGTTGTTAATAACCAGACACTACTTCGTATAAAAGTCTCAGCAAATGTCTGTGTGCCCCATTGATGGCTGTCTCTAGCCAGCCAGCTGCCCTTCCTCACCTCTTAGCCTGGGGTCCACAACATTCTGCATTGGGCTCCCAGGTGAACGATGGAGTCTCAGCAGGACTGCAGTCCCCACCCCAAACCCGCCCAGGAGGAACTGTTCCTTCTAGAATAGCAGAGACAGAGGAGGGGCCCAATATCTCTTACAATCTCTCACCCTAGCCAAGAGCCAACTGCTCCCTAGGATTCAGCACTTCAAGACCCTAAGGAGACGGCCAGCTCCTGGGAGGCAGGGATCTTGGCATGGTTCCTCCACCTCCTACAGAAGCAACCCTGTGTTATCCCCGACACACAGTGGCTTTTACTTCAGTGTGCCACTTTGAGAGACAAGTTTCTTCATTTGTTAAGATTTCTGTGTTGGATCTGTCATTCTTTCTTTCAACATCAAACATTCATGGAGCTCCTTCTCTGGCTACAGTTGTAGGTTTGGACACTCCAACATACAAAGATAAATAAGATGCAGTTCCTGTCATCGAAAACCTTACAAAGCTTATATCTAGTGATGGAAATATCCAGACTACCAAGAGGTAAGTCAGAATGAAATAAGTGTTTAATAAAAGCATAATATAGTATTACAGGAATAGGTATATATTACAGAATAGGTATACATAAATATGTTTGGTTATTTCAGCCCCTCCCTTCCCTGCCCCACGGCATAATAGGTTAAGGGCCTAAACCAAGTCCTTTAGTCCTTTTTCCTTGACCTCTAATGAATTTAAACAAAGATTAGGATAAACCACAGCTTGGTAATACAGAGGACCACGTTTCTGCTTCAAAAAGTAAACCCAATTCTCATTGTTAAAAAATGTACATTGTCGGGCTTCCCTGGTGGCGCAGTGGTTGAAAATCCGCCTGCCGATGCAGGGGACACGGGTTCGTGCCCCGGTCCGGGAAGATCCCACATGCCGCGGAGCCGCTGGGCCCGTGAGCCATGGCCGCTGAGCCTGCGCGTATGGAGCCTGCGCTCCGCAATGGGAGAGGCCACAACAATGAGAGGCCCGCATACCACACACACACACAAAAAGTACATTGTCAAAGCTTAAAAGAACAGGTGCAATGGAAATATTCATTCTGCCCGTGGGAAACGAAGAAGCCGGGAACGAAGGAGTTCTTTCTGGACTTCACCCAAAATGCACACACTCTGAGACCACAGCTGCTAGAAGAACCAGAACCCAGGGGGTCAAGCCGAGTCTAAACTCACGCCCACCTCTTCAACTCTGCTTTTTGTACTGACCTTGACCAACAGGTTTGTCCTGAATTAAACACACCTGGTTCTCCAAGTAGGCTCCACACATGAAACTTTAGACCTTGGGAAATGAGACCCCACCTCTGAAGGCTGTCGAACTTCACCTGGGTGCAGCTTTACCTGAGATGAGCAGGGCTATGCACGGCCCCACCCAGAGCCCCAGGTGCCCAAGGCAAGGTGGACAGAAAGCAGCCATAATGGCATGACAACCTTTGGATTGTGGGAGTGTGGTCCTTGGGTAACAAACATGCCCTAAATCTTTTTCTTTTCTTTTCCTTTTTTTTTTTTTTTTTGTGACCATAAAGTAAGCAATGATTTATTTGATAA
Organism: Kogia breviceps; assembly: GCF_026419965.1. Lineage (NCBI taxonomy): Eukaryota > Metazoa > Chordata > Mammalia > Artiodactyla > Physeteridae > Kogia > Kogia breviceps. The sequence goes on from NC_081319.1 coordinate 83,544,006, forward strand.
AAAATAGAAAGCATAAGCCACAACTTTAAAAAATTGCACTTATCAGTATTTACAACTTTGCTCTTCAAAAGGCATTTTTAAGAAAAAGAAAAGGCAAGCCATATATTGGGAGAAATTATTTGTAAAGCATATCTGATAGAGGGACTCATCCAGAATATATGAAGAACTCTTATATATCAATAATAAAAACAAAAATCAACAATTAAAACAGTGGGCCAAAACAAAAACCAGTGGGCAAAAAATTGGAGCAGATAAAAAATTTTAAATATCTTTTAGAAAATGTGGAAGAACACGTATCTGAGTTAGGCTCTGGGTACCAGGAAAAACAAAGACCTACATCCAAATTTCAGCTCTCCCTCTCATTTGAGCAAGTTTTTTTAACCTCTCTCAGCCTCAGTTTCCTCATAGTTCCTAATTCATTTGTTTAGTGATGGAAATGTGATGCGTGCAAATTGCTGAACATAGTAAGGACTCAAAAAATGGCACGCACGCACACACACACACACACACACACACACACTCACTCACATATCTGTATCTCCAGATTGCAGCAATGTGCACATGTGAGAAAAAAGTCAATTTTGCTTCGAAAAGGAGTGGAAGGCATTCTCTAGAAGTGTGATTTTGGACCAGCAGCACCAGCTTTACCTGGGAACTTGTTAGAAATGTAGAATCTGAGTCCCTGGGCCAGACCTACTGAATCAGAGTCTGCACTGATCACAAGCTCCCCAGGTGATTCACTTGTACACAGGCAGATCTCAGAGAAATTGTGGGTTCAGTTCCAGACCACAGCAATAAAGCGAATACTGCAATAAAGCGAGTCACATGACATTTTTTGGTTTCCCAGTGCCTGTAAAAGTTATGTTCATACTATACTGTAGTCTATTAAGTGTGCAATAGCATTATGTCTAAAAAAACAATGTATGTATATTAATTAGAAAACACTTTAGGGCTTCCCTGGTGGCGCAGTGGTTGGGAGTCCGCCTGCCGATGCAGGAGACACGGGTTCGTGCCCTGGTCCGGGAGGATCCCGCATGCCGCGGAGCAACTAAGCCCGTGAGCCATGGCCGCTGAGCCTGTGCGTCCGGAGCCTGTGCTCCGCAACGGGAGAGGCCACAACAGTGAGAGGCCCGCATACCGCAAAAAAAAAATAGAAAACACTTTATCGCTAAAAAATTTCCGGCCACCACCTGAACCTTCAGCAAGTCATAATCTTCTTGCAATAGTAACATCAAAGATCACTGATCACCATAATAAATACAATAATCATGAAAAGTTTCGAAACACCCCGAGAATTACCAAAATGCAGCACAGAGACACAAAGTGAGCAAACGCTGATTGGAAAAATGATGCTGATAAACTTGCTTGAAGCGGTGTTGTCTCAAAACTTCCATTTGCAAAAAACGCAGTATATGCAGAGCACAGTAAAACAAGGTGTGCCTGTAACTAAAATCGAGTTTGAGAAGCCAGGTCTAGAGTGAAAACCCAACTAAACTACACCTGGGGCTCAGTGTGTGGCCCCAGGTTCTCCCAGGCTCTGCTGGGCAGGCACAAAGTGCAGAATCTGATGTTTAAAAAGCAGGCTGATGGACTTCCCTGGTGGTGCGGTGGTTAAGAATCCGCCTGCCAGTGTAGGGGACACAGGTTCGAGCCCTGGTCAGGGAAGATCCCACATGCCACGGAGCAACTGGGCCCACGTGCCACAACTACTGAAGCCCGTGCACCCTAGAGCCCGTGCTCTGCAACCAGAGAAGCCACCGCAATAAGAAGCCCACGCACTGCAACGAAGAGTAGCCCCTGCTCACTACAACTACAGAGAGCCTGCGCACAGCAACGAAGACCCAACGCAGCCAAAAAAAATAAAATAAAATAATTAGCTAAAAAAAAAAAAAAAAAAGCAGGCTGAGCAAATTGTGATGTGCAGGAGTGTATGAGGCTAAGAACAGAGAAAGGGAAGGGGAGAGGAATTAGGGAGAATTATAAGTACGTTTCCCATGTTGGAGCATTTATATTGACTCCCTTTAAAAGAAGAATTCCTAAGATGCGAGGCCTCCTCCAATCCCTAGGTTTAACCAAGCACCAGGTGTGTAGGTTCCAGCCTTGGGCAGGTCTGGAAGAGATGTCAGTTTCCTCAACTCTAAAATGAGGAATTGGTTCAGAATTAGATCATCTTCATTTCCTCCAGTTTTAACAATCTTTCTGGTCTTATTTCTCTTCCCTTGTATTCATTCGCCCTGTACTCCTATCTGCTGAACACACACGTTGGGAAATCAGCCAGTCTTTTGGGGGTGAAATTCTACTGATAATGTTAACAGTCATTCTGGATAATTTAGGCAAAACAATGCACATTTTTCTTGATTTCAGTTAGGTAAAAAGCAGGCTTTTATTGAATTTTCTAGGTAACGAAAGTTTTAAGGGATTAACTTAAGAAGTTGCCAGTTTTAGCAGATGCTTGGGGCCAAAATACAAGACACCAATTCTTCTTTTTTTTTTAATTGGAGTAAAATTGCTTTACGATGTTGTGCAAGATGCCAATTCTGAATCTATTATCACTAGAAATTCCCTTGACATTTACTTTGGCTTCTCCAATGGATAAGAACTACCTAGCTTCATGACAACCAGCAAGATCAAAATCCATCACCAAGACAAAAAATTCTCCGAGAGAATCCTGTATTCCTCACAGAATTTAAATATGCTAGTTTGGAAAGATGTAGCATTATTCTAGCCCTAAATGTATAATGTTTCAGAGAAAGAATATGTTAAAGTTGAAAGAGCAATATTAACAGCACAACCAAGACTTTCAGTATAGCTTTAACATTACAGCCCATTTTAAAAAAATTAATTTTTAGTGGAATATAGTTGCTTTACATTGTCGTGTTAGTTTCTACTGTACAGCAAAATGAATCAGCTATACATATACATATATCCCCTCCTTTTTTTATTTCCTTCCCCTATAAGTCACCACAGAGCACTGGGTAGAGTTCCCTGTGCTATACAGTAGGTTCTCGTTAGTTATCTATCTTATACATAGTATCAATAGTGTATATATGTCAATCCCAATCTCCCAATTCCTCCCATCCCCACCTTTCCCCTTTGGTATCCATACACTTTTTCACTAGGTCTGTGTCTCCCTTTCGGCTCTGCAAATAAGATCATCTATACCATTTTTCTAGATTCCACATATATGCATTAACATACAACATTTATTTTTCTCTTTCTTACTTCACTCTGTTATGACAGTCTCTAGGTCCATCCATGTCTCTACATTTTCGTTCCTTTTTATGGTTAATATTCCAGAGTATATATGTACCACACCTTCTTTATCCATTCCTCTGTTGATGGACACTTAGGTTGCTTCCATGTACTGACTGTTGTAAATAGTGCTGCAATGAACATTGGGGTGCATGTGTCTTTTTGAATTATGGTTTTCTCTGGGTATATGCCCAGTAGTGGGATTGCTGGGTCATATGGTAGTTCTATTTTTAGTTTTTTAGGGACCCTCCATACTGTTCTCCATAGTGGCTGTATCAATTTACATGCCCACCAACAATGCATGAGGATTCCCCTTTCTCCACACCCTCTCCAGCATTTATTGTTTGTAGATTTTTTGATGATGGCCATTCTGACCGGTGTGAGGTGATATCTCATTGTAGTTTTGATTTGTATTTCTCTAATAATTAGTGACGTTGAACATCTTTACATGTGTGTGTTAGCCATCTGCATGTCTTCTTTGGAGTATGTCTATTTAAGTCTCCTGCCCTTTTTTTTAATTGGGTTTTTTTTTATATATATATAACAAACCCACAGCAAACATTATTCTCAATGGTGAAAAACTGAAAGCATTTCTTCTAAGATCAGGCACAAGACAAGGGTGTCCACTCTCACCACTATTATTCAACACAGGTTTGGAAGTACTAGCCACAGCAATCAGAGAAGAAAAAGAAATAAAAGGAATCCAAACTGGAAAAGAAGAGGTAAAACTGTCACTGTTTGCAGATGACATAATACTATACATAGAAAATCCTAAAGATGCCATCAGAAAACTACTAGAGCTAATCAATGAACTTAGTAAAGTCACAGGATACAAAATTAATACACAGAAATCTCTTGCATTCCTATACACTAACAACAAAATATCAGAAAGAGAAATTAAGGAAACAATACCATTTACATTGCAACAAAAAGAATAAAACACCTAGGAATTTACATTGCAACAAAAAGAATAAAACACCTAGGAATAAACCTACCTAAGGAGGCAAAAGACCTGTACGCAGAAAACTATAAGATATTGATGAAAGTCCATTTTTAATTGATTATGAATGATTTCTATTTTTCTATTTATGACATGTTAGCAAAATACTTATTTGGTTGGATTTGACATATTAATTAGTTGGATTTGACATGCTACCAAAGGGAAAGTATCCTATAGGGAACTAGCCCCCCAGGAAAAAGAGCTCAAGTGTTTATATGGCATTTTAAAGACACAAACAACTGAACTCTATTCCAGGGTGGGGAAGGAGTAGGGGTAACTTATGTAATAGGATGGTTAAGGAGGTAGTTCTGTTCCAAGCTCACATGCTAATAAGCATCTTCTGTGGAGAGCCCTATATTTCAGTTACAGAAACAAAATTTCCTTTCCGTTAGCGTCTAATGGATTGATTCATATTGACATCTCCCCAAGGCTAACAAACTTACTTAAATGAAAAATACAGCTGAGACGAGAAGGAGACTTCATCTCAGGTTGCTTGGAGAATAAACAAAGTGAACCACTACATGGCCCACTGCTGTTTAAAGACTGGGGCAAGTCCTAGAAAAATTTGTGTCTGGACTTGACTTAGATACTCCTGCTTTCAACTTGATGCCATCCCCTGGGGAGGCAGGACCCCAGAGGAAGACCCCAGTGTCATATCATTTGGACTGAATCGTCCAAGCATACGAGGAAGGCAGGAGGTTGAGTTTACCCGTTAGGCACTTGGCACAGAGTGGGTGATGCCTGTGTTCTTTCCAACTGTGTCCAAAAACATGAGATTTGGCAGAGGAGGAAAAAAGTGTAATGGCTCAAGAATTAATAAATGCTTAAGTTCTACCAAGCATGTTATCAACTGAAGCACCATCTGACTCTTACATAATTATTTTTGAAATTACATTTAACGTGTGACACGGTGTGGGGGGCATTTTAACATATGATATTATGCACATTTCATGCACAAGCAATGAAAGTCTTCAAAGGCTTTGTCTAGATGTACATTTGCATCTCGTTTTCATTTATGTATCGACTCGAAAGAAAAAATATCTCTGCCTCTTATTTGATATAGACAAGTTTAGAAATAATAGTCATTAAGTTAACCATACAGTTAAAACAACCACTAACTACAAGTTGCAAATTTGGCCACAAAAACTATCCAACCAAGGCCAAAAAGAGTGGATAAGAACATCACCACTAACCTTAGCTTTTCCTGGCTCTTGTCTTGGGGTGTTGTGGGTGGATTAAGTGAGGGTTTATAACACTTTCCTTTCTAATTGAAATCTCCACCCCCTCAAGAGATTAGCCAATGAGCATTCCAGTTTGTACACACTGCTGGGGTTTCACTTTACATCCCTTGTTTGGGTATTTGATAGAGCATACTCAAATTAGAAGAAAGTAAGATTCCACTAGCTCATTCAACAAATATTTACTAAGTACCACTCTGTGCCAGGTACCGTTTTTGGCCCTGGGTCTACAATGGTAGGCATGACAGACCCAGTGTCATCGGTGGTGCTTACATTCTAGTTGGGGAAGATAGGCAGTATAAATATATAAACAAGTAAATGCAGTGTATTCAAAATAATAATGGTAACAATATATCACATGATTATAGCTTATGAATGAATGAAATCTATGACCATAGTGTTATAAGTGGTAGGAGGGAGGAATTGGGAATATAGTTACAAGCACTACCCATGAAGTTGTATAGTGTTATTTGAAAGTGGTCTTAGTGTATTTGTATATACATATTGGAAACTTTAGAACAACCACTCAAACTTAAAAAAAAACCAACAACTATAATTGACATGCTAAGAGAGGAGAGAAAATGGAATCATATAAAATGCTCAATTAAAACCAGAGAAGCACTACAAAGTAAAGGAGCTGTTACAGTGGAGGATTACTGGACTGAACGTCAATAGTATGACATAGTATGAGTGTGTTTCGTGTTTGGTAATCGCAATCATTGTTGCTTTTGTTGTGGTCATCCATTTACAATGCTTGGTGTCAGTTTATTTATCTCTTGTAAAAATAAAATACAGTGTGTGTGAAAATAAATAAATAATAAAATAAAATAAAACCAGAGAAGGCAGAAAAAGAGTGAAAGACAAAAAAAGGTGGGTGGGAGAAACAAAGAACCAGGGCAACAAGTAGGAAACAGCCACAAACATGGTAGAGATTAATGCAAGTACATCAATAATCATGTTAAATGTGAATGTCTTAAATACACCAATTTTAAGACAGAGGCTATCGTGAGTGGCTTAAGACCCAATTCTATGTTTCCCATAAGAAACCCACTTTAAATATAAAGACACAGATTGATTAAACAGAGAAGATTGCCAGAGGGTGTCGAGTGCTCTTAAGAAAATAAAATCGGGTGGTGAGAAAGAGGTATGGAGTGTGTTGGGTGAGCTACAAGAGTTCGCGATCAGAGGGTTCCCTTAGGTGGGGATGTTGGCGCTAAGAGGGCAAGGAGCCCACCATGGAATCTTCTGGGCAGACAATTTGGGTAAAAATAATAAAAGGCAAATACAACGAAGAGGGAACATGAGCAGGTATGAGAGCTGGGGCTGGTGGCTGTTTGCCGCAGACCCTGCCCCCTAGAATTCACCTTCTGCTGACCCGTCCCCAGGAGCCTGGCACCTCCATGCATCGCCCCGCCCCCCAGGCACCTGATCCAGAGCGTCAGGTGTTCCTTCAGGCACCCAGTCTGCCAAAGCCCCTCTGAGTGGCTTAGGCTGGGTCCCAGGCTCATTAGGCGCTGCAGCTCCTCCTCTGTCAGACATCAGAGCCCCACGCCGTCCACCTCCCCCTTTTGTCCCAGACACTGGAGGACCCACGAAGGTGTGCATTTTTACCCCGTTGGCTCAGCTGCTGTGGCGTCTAGCCGGTGAGCCTCGTGGGTCCGGTCTGTTCCGGCTCTCTGCCTCACGGGTCCTAGGTCATTCCTGAACGTTCGCTCAACACACTGATGTCTTTGAGGACAACGATCCGCTTCCTGACCGCCTGCTCTTTTACCAGAGTCTGGTGGCTCGTGAAGATGGGAGGGTGGAGGCTGTTGAGACTAAAGGGTCTGGACCCAAAAGTGGGGGGACTCCACCTGTGCAGGATGGGGAAGGTGAGCTTGTTTCCAACATGGGAAGTGAACAGCACAATTTAAGGTCATGTAACCGTGAGCAGAAAGACGTGGGAACCTGTCTTCAGAGGAAGCAGCTTGGCCTGTCGTATTTATTTTCTCTAATCCTCCAATTCAGTGCAGAAGCCAACTTCCTCCCTGTTTGTCTTCTCAAAGAGCCAGCCTTGAGGGCCCTCTTGTGTCTAAGAGAATGAAAACTCCCAAAGCACTGTTTGCGCTATGGTTTACAGTCTACACAGCAGGCCCTTGAGTAATAGTATCAGGCAGTGGACCTGGGTAGTAAAATCCCACTCAAATGGTCTTATAATGCTCAAATGTCCTGCCATCCCATAAAACTCAAAGATAGAGACCCCTTGGTGTTATCAAGTCAATATCTGGTTCCCACGTGTAAATTAATCTCCAAATGAGTGTAAAGCGTTTCCCCTCCCTGAAGAGTTGGAAGGAGCAATCCAAAAGACCGCCCTCGTTGAGCTCCCCTGGTGGCGCAGTGGTTGAGAGTCCGCCTGCCGATGCAGGGGACACGGGTTCGTGCCCCGGTCCGGGAGGATCCCACATGCCGCGGAGCGGCTGGGCCCGTGAGCCATGGCCGCTGAGCCTGCGCGTCCGGAGCCTGTGCTCCGCAACGGGAGAGGCCACAACAGTGAGAGGCCCACGTACCGCAAAAAAAAAAAAAAAAAAAAAAGAGAGATCGCCCTCGCTCAGAAACCAACTGCAGGTTCAGGGAGTGTCTGGTAATCTGCTGGAAGTACTCACAGAACTCACAGAAAACGGTCATACTCACAGCTTCGGTTTATTACATGGAAAGGATACAGATAAAAATCGGCCCAGGGAAGGGATGCACAGGGCAGAGTCCAGGAGTGTTCCAGGCTCGGAGCGCCCAGAGGTCTTCATTCTGCAGAGCCATGGACAGCGCTAACTCCTCCTGACAAGCATGTGTGACAACAGAATTCTGTCACTGGGGAAGCCCACCCGCGTCTGAGTCCAGAATTTTACAGGAGCGTCATCGCGTGGGCATGACTGACCGCCCACGTGGCTGATCTGTCTCCAGCCCCTCCAGAGTGGAGCTGACACCACATAACCCGGAGCCCCTGCCCAACATTATATTGTTGGTGAGGCTCAAAGCCTACACCCGAGATCATATAGTTGTTATCTGGCTGGCCCAGGGCCCCCGGCAAACAAAGATACTCCTGTCAGGCATGTCTCTGGATGGTAAAATCCCACCAAAATGGTAGGAGAGGTTCCAAGTCTTAGAGACCACCTCCCAGAAGCCAAGGCCAGACCTGTCTCTGGGGAAGGTGAGACCCCTTACTGCATCCGCAATCCCCATTTTCTTCTATTTGTTCTCTTGCTCCCAGGAGGCTGGCGGAAACATCAGCCGGGACCACCAGGGCTCCTCGGGCCTGCCCTGTGGTGCACCTGCTGCCCTGCCTTTGCTCCTTCAGTAGTTCTAAATATTAGAGCGACGACAGAGTGCTTGCATTGTGAAAACGTGAAGACAGAGAACAATCTTCACGTCTGCGTTGCGTTTTCCTCTAATAGAACCCTGAGGGGCCTGCATTTACTGTGACAGGCATTAAGGATCACCTCACAACTGTCTGTTTTTCACATCTGGGCAAAAATCCCTCCTGTAGTAAGGAGTGAGTGTGTCCACTTTATGAGACACGGATCAAACACTTGCCTTCTTCCAGTTTTTAAATTCCTAATTATTAGATACTCTCAAAGAGGCAATTCTTTCTTTTCTAAAATTACTTCTGCTGTTGACACATCTATCTTGCCTACTGCGTGGTGAATTTTTTCTAAAGCAAAAAATTCTGATCTAGGCCTCTGATCTAGGGTTTTGTCTCCTGGCACCATGCTTGGCACATAACAGGTGCTCAATTAACATTTGAGATGTAAGTCAACACATGTTTAAAGCAGTATTAAGAAGCCATACTTTTAGTTCTGAAATGCAAAAAATTAGAAGCCTCCAAATAACCATTTGGGTAGTATGAGGACAAAAGTTAAATATATTTATATTTTCTTATACTTGTGTCAAATATAACTGGAAGGATTATACAAATGATAATGATGTTTGCCTGTAGGGAGCAGAACCAGAGAAAACTGGGGGGACAGGGCTGAAAAGAACACTTCCAACTGTATAGCCTTTTATACTTTTTTGATATTTGAACCATGTGAATGTATTCCAAACGATTTAATTTAAAAATTCTAGCAGCAGGGCAATGAATTGTAAATCCTTTATTTTGGCAAATATCAATGGCATTCGTTACTACCATGGATCTATTATTATTATAGCTCAGAGGAGAGTTACTCACTATCTAGTGAATTCCACTGTTATTAGACACTAAAAACAGGAAGAGACTGGAGGGGGGTTGAGAATGGGATAAGGAGAGGAGAAAAGAAGCTCAGGGGACAACAAGAAGTCCTACCCATCCTCGTTACCAGGAAATGAGTAGACAGAGCAGATCTAACTTAAATGCCGGCCCCTCCAAAAAGGTGTTCAGAAGAGGTCCCGTAACAATCACTCACTGGACAATAAAGGTTGATGCTTCTAGAAGAGATCTCCTTGACATGAAAGACCAACTTAGGAACAATATACACAGCACCACGACAGAGCTGGATCACGGCAGCCTGGCTTCAATTAAGACACAACTGTGGACACAGCGATTTCTGGGGGACAGCGCTCACTCACAGCCGTGCTGCTGTCCTACGGCATGAAGATGTTGTACACGGTTCTCACGTAGATGTCATCCGGAGGAGGCTTCCTCTTGCTGCCAGGTTCAAGGAATTTCTTAATTGTAGGGATATTACTTATTTTCACTGTGAACTCCTGAAAAGGGAAAACGCAAAAGTTCAAGGCTAAAAGCAAAGGTATTCATTTCTACGAGAATAGGGCGGTGCAAAATGGCCCATCAGTTTGGGGTTAGTAGATGCAAACTATTACGTATAGAATGGATAAACAACAAGTTCCTACTGTACAGCACAGGGAACTATATTCAATATCCTGGGATAAACCACAGTAGAAAAGAATATAAAAAAGAATGTATATAAATATGTGTATAACTGAGTCACTTTGCTGTACAGCAGAAATTAACACAACACTGTAAATCAACTATGCTTCAATAAAAAAATAAACCAAAACAACCCCAAAATGGTCCATCAGAATACGTTCAATAAATATTTGCTATAGAGATCCAAATAGAACTGTCATCCAGCACCTGTTTAGGGTCTGATCTCTTGGTATGATCATTTATAATCTCTGCCAACAGTGGCTGGAATCTAGGCCAGGCTCTATACAAATCTCACGGTTCATACTGAGATGTGAACTCTTTTCAGCGACAGAAAAATAAAAAGATGCTTAGGATAGGAGTATACTTGCTTAAAGGAAAAAAGGAAGGACGAAAAAGACATAGGAAGTACCTCAAATGTATTGTTCTCAGAAAAAATGCATTTAAATAAAAGTCATTTAAATAAAATTGTTTTAAAAATTCATCAGATAGTACAAGTTACATTTTAAGATTCAGCTGCCTTGACATTTTTACTCCTATTAACAAATGAATCCTCTTTCTGACTATGTGTGAAAGACGGCCAGTTGCATTTTTTGTAGCCTAGGCCTCAGTTATCAGATACCAGATACTCCCGTAAACTGTAATGGAAGAAAAAAAATTTTATTTTTCATTCATAGAGTCAAATCTTACCAATTTTCAGTAATTAAGAAGAAAAATCCATTTGATCTGGTGAAAATTCTGAACTATACGAAGAACTGTATATCCATCATATATAATTATTCTAACAAAATCTTTCAAAATAAAGAGGTCATTTATTTATTAAATGTCTGCTATGTACAAGCACAGCCTTAATTAAGCAGGCATACAAACATACAGAAACATTCATACATATATCACTAATATTAACAAAAACTAATAATTATGTCAATTAATTCTATGTAAATATGACAATCTTCTCTTATTACTTACTTGAATGTTTGTATTGTGGTATTCATATTATTTGTGTTATTACCAATAATTAGAAGCTTTTTCCAAAGGATTTATCGTTTCGAGATTTACCTGGGGCATACACATGTCATGTATAATAAAACTTTTATGACTTTTGACTATTTATTTTCCCCTTTAATCAATGCAGGAGTGACCCTTTAATTTAATCAGATCTGGTGTTAGATTCTGAAGTCCTTTAATATTGATACTTGACCTGTTCAGTTATTAAATTTGTTTACACAGAAGTACCTGGGATTTAAAAACAAATTGTTAGCATCATGGATGGAAAATATCCACAGGTCCTTGGGCCATTTCAGGGATCTATTGGTATTAAAGGCAAACTTTAAAATGTCCATCTCTGTGCCTGCAGGAAGAAAGGAACAGAGAGCTGAACTATATAATGGCTATTTGCCTTGTTGAAGATTTCTATTCCCATTTTCTGGGTGTATGTATTTAACCAGTGGTTGCTGTCCTCATTAGTATGTCAAAATGATGTTCACTAGACTTGGAAAAAAAAATTTTTTTTAAGTATATGTGTTACTCTTTGGAGATTTAGTGTGTGTGTCTCTCTTGGCTTTTGATAACTTGGTCAAAGATGTGTCCATCTGGTCTTTATAGGGGATTGGCAACCTTTTTCTATAAAGGACCAGTTAGTAAATATTCCAGGCTTTGCAGGCCATACGGTCTGTATCAGAACGACTCACCTCTGCTGTGGTAGCACAAAAGCAGCCTTAGACAATGCATAAATGAACAGGCCTGGCTTTGTGCCAATGAAATGTATTTACAGACACTGAAATTCAAACTTCATATAATTTCATGTGTCATGAAGTATCACTATTCTTTCGATATTTTTTCAACCATTTAAAAATGTAAAAACCACTCTTAGCTCAAGAGTGATACAAAACCACGTGGCAGGCCTGATTTGGCCCAAGGGGCCAACCCACCAGCATAGAAGAAAGCCCACTGCATTTGGAGATAAAAGGCTAAGATTCTAGACAAAGTTGAGATACCCACTAACGAGGCCATCAGGCTGCTGACGTCTTTACCCTGGGTCTCTATTTCTTCATATGTATTCAATATATTGAAGGCATTGGAAGAAACTCGCTTTTTAAAGCCCTTTTCTGCTTCTAAATTCTATGATCGATCCTGCAAGAATAACACCGAAACATAAACTGAGTCACGCACAAAAGTCTGTCCTTGGAATGTGAGGAAGAAGAATGGTGAGAATTCTCTGGGGTGATGTTTTAGGGTGCCTCTTATTAGCTCTCAGAATTCAGGCTCCAAAATTTCCAATTTGAGAGCATGTTATTTCTTTTTTTTTTTTTTTTTTGCGGTATGCGGGCCTCTCACTGTTGTGGCCTCTCCCGCTCCGAATGCGCAGGCCTAGCGGCCATGGCTCACGGGCTTAGTTGCTCCGCGGCATGTGGGATCTTCCCGGACCAGGGCACGAACCCGTGTCTCCTGCATCGGCAGGCGGATTCTCAACCACTGCGCCACCAGGGAAGCCCGAGACCATGTTATTTCTGAGAAAGGGAGCCACACTCTGATGACGAGGCGGTTTTTGATGGTGACTCTCGGGTCCTCCCGTCAGCACATACAGCACAAGCAGATGAGCAGCCCCTGGTCCCTACGACTACGTTTACAGCAGGTCCCTACTGGCAAACTGTGTATGGGGTTTGTCGCAAGAGTGCAGTCATGCAACAATACCGAGGGACAACTTCTTTCACATGTAAACTATCTTTCAGCTCTAAGGGTCTGGGAACCAGAAAACCAATTTCAAGTCTGCACCTTCATTTCATTTTACTAACTAGAACCGAAAAGAATTACACACACACACACGTGCACACACACACACATACACAGCCTACCAAACAACAGATATCGAAGGAAGGCCTAAGAGTTCTGGGCCAATTTTCTCAAACGTTGTTTTATGTACCTGGAGGTGAGGAAAGGCAGACAGGATATTAGGAATTTTCTCTTCTAGAGCCAGAATGGTCTGGAGTAGAATTATGTCTGCAAGGCTCAGCTGATTACCGACAAGAAACCTTTGTCCATGACCCCGTAAAACCTGCAGGGTATAAACATTTTACGTTGGTTATATATAATACTTGAGATGGAGAAAATGATGAAGGTGTGGAATCAGTGCAGTGTCTGAGAAGGGCTGAAACTACAACCTTGTCCTTTTATCCTTTTACGAATAACATCAACTAAGAAGTTGTTCCCTATATGAGAGGGAGAGAGCGAAAAAGGTGTAGATATGAAAGCATCCTTAAGTATCTGCTTTACATCAGAACGAGGCCCTAAAAAGGGAAAGGAAATATTAATTCTAGATTTCGAATTAATCCAGGGCTTTAAAAGGATACCTCTATCCCATAAATGTATCTACAGAAAAGAATTAGCCCTGATGCATTCAGGGGAAGTGATGTAAGACGTAAGCCACTGGTCCTGTCCGAGGAGTCTAATCTCACTTGCCAGTTCTGTGTTTCTGTGTGTCGGGACTCACAGTCATAAACGAGACATGACAGTAAAAAAGCAGGCTTCCTTTCACATCTTCTAAGACAGGGAAAATTAAAAGAATGAGAGTTCATCCTGACTCCCATTTTGAGAGTAACACAGGTGCAGAGATTCATAGGAATAGCCGGTGATCGGGAAGGGGCAAGGAACAGTGATAGAACAGGGAAGATGCCCTTTGCGGACGCCCATGAGTGTGTGTGTTTACGTGTGTGTGACAAGGACTCTAATATGACTCCAAATCAAACAGAGCTACTGGAGCCGGACAGGGAGAGGACGAAGAGTCCAGAGTTGCAGTCCTGGCTCCTGTCTTAGGCATGTCACCCAGTCTCTCTGTGATTCTATTTCATTACGGGTAAAAAGAAGGTGACAATTATTTAGCTCATATGTTCAGTGGAGCCCTGACACAGTCTGGGCCACAGGGACAGAGGAACCAGCAATGACCCTCCTCCAGGGCACCTGTTCCTCCCTCGTCCCAGCACTTTTCTGCATCATCGTATTTTACGTTCACAAACTGCCTGTGGGCAAGAGGCCACGAAACCAAGGACAGAAACCCTCAGAAAATATCTCTCCTCCTTCTTACATCTAATTCCACATCAATGGCCAGAGGAAGTCTGCCAATTCCAGATTTTCACATTCTCTTGTTTTTTAATTGAAGCATTTAAAATGTCCCTCTCAGGTGAGGAAAACAGAGGAGGAGTTTGAAGCTCAGAAAAACAGACACGGTAATGAGACAAGATATAACAAAAGAGAAAACAAACAGAACACAGGGAAGAGAAGTAAAACAGCAATGGTTCTTCTCTTTATACCAACTATCAGGTAGGATGATGAAAGAATCAATGAAGTGGGTGGTTTCTTCTCTTCTGTATCCTGCACAAGGTGGCACCTGGCAAATGTAAGCAACGCCAATGCACACATGGGTGAGCCCATATTTTTCCCAGAAAACATGGAAGACTCTGGAAGAGTCTGGGAGGCTCCAAGACATCCTGGCTTTGTGCTGATGGCACCTGTGAGCCCTCCGGAGTCCAGGAGGTTGGTCTAGCAGGGCTCAGCTTTACTCTGCCTGAGCAGAAAGGGGCGTTCGTGGTCTGGTGATGCTGTGTTCACAGGCTTCACTGCCACCTACCTTTTCGAACACAGGAAAGTATCTAATTATAGCCTTCTGGGCCATGTTCACCACTTCCTTTTGCTGATCGTCTGGTTTGAGGAAAGGATGCATGATAATCAGTTCCAGAAGATCCAGGGTCCCCTCCACGTACATGTCGATCCTTCAAAACACAAACAAGCCTTTTCTCAGTCACCCCTCTCTTTGAACTCATTGGCTTCCACAACTAAGTATCCAGAGTGTTTTTCTCTTAAGGCTCTGGCAACTTAAGCACCAAGAAGCATTCATCTCCACCTGTCCCTTTAGAGCAAAGGTGCAAAGTCAATTCTAGCTGTGATTCAGAAAAATCTCTCAGAAACACCTGTCACACATCTCAAAGCACAAGAGCCACGAATGTCCTTTCTCCTGGCCCCTACTCTGCCACCCTCACTCCAGCACCCAAGCTTGGTGCGGGTGGAGCTTCACATTTGTAAAAATAGTGGGTATCGTTTATAGGATGCTTGGTGTGTACCAGGCACAGTGCTAAACACTCTATATCCGATATTTCATTGAATCCTATGGCAGTATGAGGAATGTGCTGTTATTATCCCCATTGTACTGGAAACTCATCAGGACACTGGAGCGTAACACTTTGCCCTGGGTCATGATCCAGGAGGTACAAGGACCAGGCTCTGAGTTCAAATTATAATCCAGTGCACAGTATCCTGGGCCTTGAATGTCACAGCAGCTTCCTATTCCTAATACTCAGCAATAATACATTTGCAACAAAGGTAAAAAAAAGACTATCAAAGCATTTAAACATGTTGAAACCTGCACCAGACACAGGCTCTAATATCTGAATTCAATTCCTTTCTCTCATTTTACTCAGACTCTCTGTACTGATTTTCCACCTGGTCTTGACCTTTCTGGGGGTTTGTTTTCTGTTCCCACTAACGATACAGGACATGAAGTGGACGGGTGTGCCGTAGAGGACGACCAATCAGTTAAGCACTGGTAAGTGGACAAGTGAGAACACGCCAGAGGGGTCACAGTACAGGGTTCTCTCCTTGAGATCTTTGCCGAAGAGATGGTGCTTGTCCGCTATATAGTGGAGGATGCTCCGGGTCTGCACTAGCTTCATCCCATCAATTTCAACCATTGGCACTTGTTGGAACAGCAGGTGGTTACCTGGGAATGGAAGCCCAGAGTTAGAAGTGATCTCTTCCCTGCAGCCCCATCAAAACATGCTCTGCTGAATGAAAAGGGACAATGGGACCGCAGCCTTAGGAAACAGGCTTAGGAAGCTCCCCCAACTTCATTCAGGGGTGCAGATTTAGCCATAAAACAAGCCTGAAAACTAGCATTGATCCAAATCTTCCCTTTTGATTTTCACCCCAGGAGAAACACCTAGCCTCAGTGACAAAGGGTAGGGGAGATGTAGTGAAGACGTTTTTTAAGAGGTGTGCTGGCCAATACAGTAGCCAGTAAGCGGCGTGTGTATAGTTAAACCAAAATGTAAGTTAATCAATTTTTTGTGTGTGTGGCTGCAATGCACAGCTTACAGGATCTTAGTTCCCTGACCAGGGATTGAACCTGGGCCCACAACGGTGAAAGCCCAGAATCCTAACCACTAGGCCACCAGGGAACTCTAAATTAATCAAACTTTTGAAAAATTTAAAACTCACCTCGTTGGTCACCCCGGACACATACAAGTGCTCAAAAGCCACATGTGGCTGGTGGCTCCTGCGCTGGCCATTGTAGAACAGAACATTCCCATCACTCTAGAATGTTCTATGACTGCACTGCTTGACAATCTGATCATGAAACCTAAGTCACCAGCTGATACTCACGTATAGGCGTCCACTACCACAGTCCACCTACCACCAAGTATGCTGTCACTGGTCAAAAAGTAACCCACTACTTTCTTCAAGAACCCTGTCTCAAACACTTTCCCCACAGCAAACGTTGGGGAGAGTTGAAAGTACAGCATACAGCCCAGTCCTCAAGGCTGGGGTCTCAACGGGGTCTCAAGGCTTGCGGGGAGGTCTCAAGGCTTGGGGGTACATGCGGGTCTAGGGGAGATGTGTACTCAGCACAGGCCCAGTGATGCCAGGCATCACATCCCTGCAGAGCTGGTCCCTCTCCGAGGAGCCTTGAGTTGGGCCTCAGGACCCTGCTGATGGCCGGGAGGGAGGATGCTTACAGGGGCCTGGGTGTGGAGGGAGGGTGTGACCAGGAGTTAAAAGGGGGCCTTTCACTGATGTCACACCTGTTTGGTACTTATTTCAGAAAGCACCCCAGTGTAAATGGTGACTTTTATCTGCGTACTTCAAGCAGGTGCAGATGCCTCAGGTAGTTCGGAGGAGGTGGAAAATGAGGAAGGAAGGGATGAGGGAGAGGAAGAAAGGGGAGAAAGGTAGAGGTGAGAGAGATGGAGAAGGGCTGCCCATTGGGACGGAGGGAGGAACTGCTCCTTCCCTTTCGCCAGCTTTTATAGAACTACTGAATACGAAGAGACTTCCTGGCAATTTCGGCTACTGTTTCCTCTTGCTTGTCTGGTTTTAGGATACTGGTCTGGATGCTTAGTGTCAGCAGTATCTTTGCCCTTCCACGTAAAGATGGGTTCTTAGAAAAGAAAATCAGCATTACCGACAGTAATACATTTTGATACTCACCATCCTGCAACTTCTGCAACTGTTCTTTTGTTTCTAAAAATTCTTCATCAAACTAAATTCAAAAAGACACCCCCCCCAAAAAAAAGAAGCGAAATGTCATTACAGGTTCAGGACTGAAAATACCAAGTTAAACTGCCTCCAAAGCAGAGAGGAAGAACATACTCAGTACCCACATCTTGTTTCTAAATATCACTGGACTCCCAGAAGAAAAGGTTGATTCTGTTATGTCAGAAAGTGAGGATGTACTCAAAGACTAACGGATATGTCAAAAGCAAAGGCATGCAGGCTCCTACCCGAGGGATTCTCTAGCCACATCTGGGACAATTTAAATATCGAAAAGAGTGCGATCAGTTATGGATTAGAACACAACAAAAAAATCCCTGTGTCCATAAATGATGATTCTAAAAAAAAAAAAAAGGGAGAAGAAAAGCTCTCTTTTACAGAATTAGCACTAAGTAATGTAGAATTATTCCCAATTAATGATAAAATTAGAAAATCACCACTTTTCACCCTATAATGTAATAACTGATTCTGGTAAGGATCATAACGGATGCTGAAGTCATTGGGTCATGGGGCATAGAATAGTCACACAATCTCAAAGTGTCACCCCACGAGTTCCTTATTATGACAAAGAAAAAACATCTCTGCAGATCTGGAGATCCCAGCATCCACCTAACCAAGTGGTCAAACTCAGCTCCCCACTGGGGGACACCCTGAGACATCAGGTGCTCCCTGCTGTGACACAGTGAGGACACTGCAGAAAGAGCTCGCCAACCGATTTAACTTGGATCAAACTGCAAGGTGAAAATGGGGCATATCCAGGATGTGGGACGCTCTGTAACATAAATGGCCTGTTTTGTTCTTCAGCTCCTCCAGGATGTGCAAGGTTTGGAAACTGGTCTGGGGGACTTTTTGCCTCTGCCGTTCCCACTCTGTGGTCCTCGCCACTTGTCTGGCTCCCGTTTCCTAGCCATCTATCCTCTTCCCGACCAAAAGCGAGAATTCTGCTCTCAAGGGCAAATCTTTATTTAAAAGGGAATCGACTTTAGCCAGGTAGCCCTCTTCTGATAATTCTTTATGTCATTTGGCCTCCAAGCCACATAACTGATTCCTTACTTCTGTTGGCAGAAATTCATGCAAGAGACTCAATTCCTCCTTCACACATTCCTTTTCTGTTAAGTGAAGGGTAGGGAAGAAACGAACAGCGTGCAGGTTCTGTTCTATTGATAGACGAAAAGCGACTAGAGAAATAACCACCAAATATCTGAATCTTGAGTAGATCCTGGATGGGGGGAGGGGTAGTTATAACTGCTAAATAGTTAAATAACAGTTACATAGACTTTTGGGGGACGAGAGGGAACTTCTGAATATGAATCGTATATTAGATGTTGTAAAGTTAGTGTTAACTTTCTTAGTTGTGACAATGATATCGCGGTTATTAGAACAATTATTTCTCTCTTTCTTAACAGGGAGATACATGCTGATGTCTGTAACTTACTTTCAAGTGATTAAGAATAAATAAAGCAGAGAGAGAAGAGGGAAGGAAGCAAATGTGGCAAAATGTTAACAACTGGCCAAGTTAGTTAGAAGGTGTCCATTGTACTATTACAACTTTTCTGTAGGTTTTCAAGGTTTCAAACTAAAAGGCTGGGTGGGGAAAAACACTGAAGAGTTTCTTTTCTTGTGATAAATAAAACTCGTGCTAATGGACTGATGCCCTTCACATGCCCACTGAGTCCCCAGACGGTTCCCCACCAGCATCTCTCCCTGCGCTGCCCCATCATCCCAGGAGGGGCGGAGCTGACAGTACAGACATGGCCATTCTCTCTTCCGCCTCATTGGGCATCAGGATGTGTAGGCGTGGCTTCTCCTACTCCCAGGGTCCTCCCGTGTGAGGAGGGGGCCTCAATGCCCCTAGAGGCACTCCACCTGTGGCCCAGGAAACACTAACTTCAGGGAGAGAATGTTCTAGGCATTTGTCCAAATGCCCAGCTGGTCAGGTGTGATGCTGGTGGTGTTCCCTCTGCACCACGGCTCTCACACTTTTATGACCATGATCATTTATAAAGTACATGGGGAAGTGTGTGTGTGTGTGTGTGTGTGTGTGTGTGTGTGTGTGTGTGTGTGTGTGTGTGTGTGTGTGTCTAGGCTCATCCCTCAGAGATTCACATCCAGTAGTTGGGAGAGACCAGAAATGTACATTTTAAAAAAACGAGTCCTTCTGAGCAACATGGGTGGACCTAGAGATTAACATACTAAGCAAAGTAAGTCAGACAGAGAAAGACAAATATCATATGATATCACTTATATGTGGAATCTTAAAAAAAATGACACAAATGTACTTATTTACAAAACAGAAACGGATTCATACACATAGAAAACAAACTTATGGTTACCAGGGGGAAAAGGGGTGGGGGAGGGATAAACTAGGAGTTTGGGATTAGCAGATACACACTACTATATATAAAAGAGATAAACAAAAGGACCTACTGTACAGCACAGGGAACTATATTCAATATCTTGTTATAAGCTATAAGGGAAAATAATGTGCAAGATATATATAACGATCACTTCGCTGTACACCCAAAATCAACTACACTTTAAGTAAAAAAAATTTTTTTTTTAAATTCCTTCCAAATTGTTCCGATTCTGGTTTTTGACTTCTGGGAACACGTAGCAAAATGCATGCTCTCTCTCACTAGAGAAACTCTCTTCCATCAAACTTTATAAAACTTGGTCTGTAAGAACAATCTAGCACCGGAACAGGAGATTGGAGGGTAGGAGAGGGAGGAAGGGAAAAAATCACCAGGCAGAGAGCTTGGAGGAGCTGGCGACTGTCTGGCTGCTGCTCCGGGCTGTAAGGACAGACAGTGTGCGGCTTCCATCCACACAATCAGACGTCTCTGTGCCCTGATGGGGTGCTGTTCCCGCTGGGAACCTTGGAGAAGTGCCCATGTCCACACCACCCGCTCCCTCCTCACACGCCCCCTTCTTCTAAGTGAACTGCCCAGAAGTCCTGAATGAGGAGTTTGTGGCCTTCACATCTTCTCTTTTACACTGTTCACCCCCCTCTCCACAAGGAGGTTCTGACTGGGCTTGGGGTTGGGGGTGGTCTTTAGGCACATGAAGCTCCAAGCAGCCAAGAAGCAGCATCCAGCACAGAGCAAGGTCTGAGGACCCAAATCAAGCGTGAGATGGAGGACGCTGACTCCCTGAATCAGGCCAGGCTGCCTCTCAGCACGTGCGAGGTACCTAGTTACTGGGATGCGTATGCTTTACACATCAGGCTCTAATGACACCGTGACCCTGGGAATCATGAACTCATCCAGCGGCTGCCGGCCTGGCCCTTCTGTTTCAGATCTGTATGAGCACAAATGTAGCTGAAAATGTCACTGGGCACAGAAAGGAGAGGGACCCCTGGTACCACCTTTTGGGAATTGTTCCTGCAAACCACGTGGTCAGCCCTCGTGAGGGAGGCCAGTCTAGCTCCCTCCACCCTGGTCAGAGGGGTGGGCTTGAGACCCACGCTGGGCTAATTACTGTACCCCTCCTGCCTGCCGGGTTGAGGGTAGGTAGATCACATGACCCACGTTCCTTTTTGGGTTTCTTTTTTCTTTTTTTTTTTTTGGCGGTATGCGGGCCCCTCACTGTTGAGTCCTCTCCCGTCGCGGGGCACAGGCTCCGGACTCGCAGGCTCAGCGGCCATGGCTCACGGGCCCAGCTGCTCTGCGGCATGTGGGATCTTCCCGGACCGGGGTACGAACCCGTGTCCCCCGCATCGGCAGGCGGACTCTCAACCACTGCGCCACCGGGGAAGCCCTAGCCCTAGGGTTGGGTTTCTATGATTGTAACCAAGAATGCTGACTCACAGCAGAGTAGAATGAAGCTAGGGAAGAGGAGCTTTGACAAGGGATTCTAGTACATACACATATAAGACACCCTCTTCAAAACCTATTAAATAATTGCAAACTCAGAAGCATACAGGGGTTAGACAGGTGACGTAAATAAGCTGACTAGGTTCAAGTCAAAGGATCAAGAATTGTTTCACTTTCCTCTTAACACAATTAGAAAATGTGTCCTGAGACTACAGGGAATGACGGGGGCTGTGCGGACTAGAAAGATCCATCTCTAGGGACCGTCCCTACTCAGAAGCAGCAATTGCTGCCCTATGGAAATGAGGCCCCAGGATCATCAGATCTGCCAACTTCTCAAGAGAAGTCAGAAATCAGAATTTGTATATAAAAATGATTTCAACTAATTTAGAAAACTGTAAAAACACAGTGTGGTGAGTTATAATGATAGGTAAGGAAACCAAAACCAAACCAAACCAACGGTAAGAAACAAAACCCCAAACCCATCAACCCTCATTTGTCACCTCTGGAGGTTGCTAGGGTAATGACTCATTATTCTGAAAATTGATAAAGTGGCAGAATGAAGCATTTATCCTGCTTTTCTTATTTGAACTGTACTTCAAGGTAATTAAGTAGTTAATCAGTGAACAATTACTCCTTATAAGAGTATCACAGTTAATAAGTTTAGGTGAAATGATAGGAATAGAAAAATCACCATTTTGTAACCTCTAACAGTGGTGATGATCGAGGTTGCAAACGACACTTGAAAGGGTGATGGAGGAAACTTCATACTGTGTGGAACAGGCTAAGGTCATAGAAACACACTGATCAAACTCAGCAACGCTGGAAACAAGACAGGCAGACATCATGCACCTCGGATGTCGCACAAGAGAAATACGATCGCAGTACCACATCTGCCACAGTCTGGCAGAAAAAAAAAAATAGAGATAGAAAGAAAAAAAGGAGCCTGGAGTTGATCGGACTTCTGGATCCAACTAGTAGTTTACAGGAAATATAGAGAATAGAACATGTTAAAATGAGAGTAAAGCCGCCAAATCCAGAATGGGGGGCATTCTAAACGCAGTTTCTTCCACAAATGGCACTAGAAACAAATGCAGACACTTAGCACCCAGATCTTGGCTGCAAATACCATTTTCTAATAAAAGGGACCAGGGCTCTTTGGAGAAGTACTAGGGCTAGGGAAAGGAAAATACAAGATGAGCCTGGAGCATCTTGGAGTGTCAGAAAGTGAGAAAATGCTGAAGGAAATAAAAACAGTAAAAAGGGTTACATGGAAAGGACACAAGAGCCAACCTGAAAGAGCCCCAGTGGCCAAAGCTGGAACTATTTGAGCAACAAAAGAAAAGTATTATTGAATTTTAATCGAAAGGATAAAATAAATATACTTAAATTCATGCTGATATAAATAAATTATGGAATAAATAAATAAATGGGGGGGGAGACAAATCCTCCTTACATAAGAATTCTAAATGCAGATACCAGGAGGTAGAGCTTACTTCCCATCCTTGGGAGTGTGGGCTGAATTTAATGGTTCTCTTCCAAAGAACAGAGGGAAAATTGGTTGATGAATAAGGAGCCAAGTGACCAGGCTTAACTCTACCAGTGACGACTCATGATGTCCTGTAACCCCTCATATGATGTAATAAGAAGGACACTTCATTCCATGGTCTTCTTCTCTCAAACCCGCTCTAATCATGAGAAAAACATCCAACAAACCCCAAATGTGGAGGATTCTACAAAAAACCTGACCAATACTTTTCAAGACTGTCAAGGTGGTGAAATAAAGGAAAGACTAAGAAACTGTCACAGATGGAGGAAAGCTAAGGAAACATAATGACTAAATACAATGTTGGATCCTGGAACAGTAAAAGGACATTAGTGGAAAAACCAATCAGATTTGAATAAAGTCTGTAGTTTAGTTATGCACCAATGTTAATTTCTTGGTTTTGATGTGGTTAGGTAAGATGTTTTCATTAAGGGAGACAGAGACAGTTACATGGGAACACTCTGCACTATCTTTAGAACTTTTTTTATTAATCTGAAATTACTTCCAAATTCAAAGTTTATTTTTTTTTAAATGCAGAGGAAATGTTACAGATTTTTTTAAATACTGAAAGAAACGTAATCAAATGCAATGTGTGGACCTGATTTAGATCCAGACTGAAACAAGGTCTGTTTGAGACAATCAGATTGTTAGGTGATAATAAGGAACTGTTGTTAATTTTGTTGGGTGTGATAATGGTATTGTGGTTATGTTTTAAAATGCTCATCTTTTAGAGAGCAAAACTGAAGTACTCACAGACGAAATGTAAAATATTCCCAACAAAGCAAGCAGAGGGGAGGAGATAGATGAAACAAGATTAGCATAAAGCTGATGGTTGTTGAAGCTGAGTGACAGGTACATGGAACTCATGGCAATGTCCTATCTTTGCTCATATTTGAAAATTTCCATAAATAAGAAGCTACAAGAACAGAACAAAAACAAGACCAAAACCATTGTGGGCCAAAGCATACAGGAAGGAATGCAGACAAGATAGGAAGGCTGCCAGTCTGAAGCCACTGAAATAAATACGAAATTCACCTAGAGATTCTATATTCACAAAAGTTCTGGCTGTTAACTGGCAAATTGCAGGTTCGTTCCTTTTCTCCTCATTAATAAATATTTACTGGTGGTAGATCAGAAGCCAATGATTAAAGCTGTAAGTTAAATACAATTTCATCAACTACACTCCATTTATAAAAAGAAAAAGTCTTGAGGGGAAGGACTCGTCTGACTCACTGAAGCAGGTGTGTAATATTAATGGGAGAGGACAGGGCTCCGCCATTTATGTTTCCCTCAAGTCTCAACGTTGTAGGACAAATCTGTGCAGAAACAGCATATAGGTAGGGTACCTCGACTCCAGCGGCAGCTAAAACCCATCGCACGGATTCCATCCGGCCTCGTCCATTTGGATAGTGGAGTTTGGGCTTCGTAGCCATCATGGCCTTACAGGTTTTCTGAAAAACAAACGCAGCAGCTCCTCGCAAAAGAACAGCCTCAATTTCGAGTCCTCAGCCCAGAGTTCAGGCGCTAAATGAATATTCAGGATTTTGGCACAGAAAACTGTTTGGGGGGTTTTGTGGTGGTTGGAAGGGAAGGGATTATGTTTTCGTTTTTCTAACTGCGTTTTCCCCCCACTCAATAAAAACAGACCACCATTTTAAAACTTAAAAAAAACAAAACACTTGGCTTTCATACCGTTTCACATCGTTACGATTTATTACTCTGGATATTGGGAAGCTGCGGCCATTTGCTGTAAAGACATCTATCTGTACTAGCAGCACGGGACTTCACAGAATCAGAACATCATATACTCTGACCTTGAAAATCTGAGATTTCCCAAATTCGGCCTTTACCGTCCAGACGCTAAGGGCCGCGGAGGAGACGTACACACCCGTGGAACCTCTGTAAAAATTCACTTTCACACGCATCAGATTTGAGCCTCACAGCAACAGGGAGGTGGGGAGGCCGAGGATTACTACTGTCCGCAAGACGTGCGTCGGTGGGCAGGCCCGCGGTGGCGGCCCCGGATCCTGCACGCCCCCGCCCCGCCCGGACACGGGCCCCCAGCGGGGGCGCCGATCACGGCGGCCGAGATAGGCTCCAGGCGCTCCGCGTGGCCGCTCAGCCCGCGCGGCCCGCCCCGGGGACCATCCGACCCTGCCTTCCACCCAGGGTTGCCGACTCCACAGAGCGGGTTAATCATGATACGCACACTGAGCCAAGCAAGACCCCCACCACAGCCCAGGGGCCCCCATCTGCCCCGATGGGGGCGGGGCGCAAAAGACCGGGGCAGGAAGACAGGAATAGGATGAATGCGGGGGTGGTTCCGGGATGGAGGGAGAGTGAGAAGCTCGGAGCCAGGAGAAACGAGGGGAGAGGGCAGGTGGGGGCGGCAGAAGGGAGACAGACCTGGGTCCGCTCGGAGTGACCAGACCGCACAAAGCGCCCAGCAAGCGGTCTGCAGCCAGGGGACCCGTGGGCGGCCCGAGGCGCTCTCGGTGGGCGAGGCCCCGCAGGATTTCACCAATAGACACGGCAGTATTTAGCATTCCCCTCCTACCTGCAAGGCATGCTGGGTAATATGAAAACAACCCCAAATTAAGCCCGTTTTGCACCAATTTTAGCAATTTTAGCGATTAAGTGATAATTTAAGTGTTAGTTAGGGTAAGACTTTAAAGTGCCTTTTAGAGATCCGACTAGAAAAAAAAAGAAAAAACCAAGTCGACCTATGCAAAAAGTGAAAAATCTCTTCAGGTTTATATACTGAGTGCTCTGCAGTGTTCTCTCGGATGTGAGGGCGATCTGGCTGCGACATCTGTCACCCCATTGATCGCCAGGGTTGATTCGGCTGATCTGGCTGGCTAGGCGGGTGTCCCCTTCCTCCCTCACCGCTCCATGTGCGTCCCTCCCGAAGCTGCGCGCTCGGTCGAAGAGGACGACCTTCCCCGATAGAGGAGGACCGTTCTTCGGTCAAGGGTATACGAGTAGCTGCGCTCCCCTGCTAGAACCTCCAAACAAGCTCTCAAGGTCCATTTGTAGGAGAACGTAGGGTAGTCAAGCTTCCAAGACTCCAGACACATCCAAATGAGGCGCTGCACGTGGCAGTCTGCCTTTCTTTTGACAATGTTTTTAAAAAAGCATCAAGTAGTTTTTAAAAAAGCATCAAGTAATTCATAGATGTTTAAAATATATTCATTTAAATATTATATATATTTATATATGCACATATTTTTTTCTCCTCTCCCTCCTTCTTTCTTCCTTGACCCAGTGAATCGAATCGTCTTGAGCTTCTCCTTCATTTTGTACACTTTTGAAAAAACTGCTTTAAGCCACAGGTTAAACATAGCACCTTCTTGGATGGAAGGAGGAAGTGGGGGCCTTGGGGTAGAGGTATCAAAGGGGCTAAAAAAGTAATTTGGCTGGTAGATAAGTTAGAACTTTAAAATATTTTAAAACCGTCAAGGCTTAGTATAGAAAAATTCACATGAATTTTAAAGTTAAAAATATATGCCTCCAAAAGGCCTTCAGAACTATCTCTTGCTTCTAGAGGCAGCTTCTGCTATTTCTCAGGCTATAGATGTTGCTGATTGTTGTTTTCACCCAGGAGGGGTTTTTGAGATTACCTGGCTTGAGAAGCCTGTGCTGTTGATCAATTATAGCAACTAACAAGATCAGATTTTATTTTCCATAGATTTCTCTGGCAGAAACGTGGAGGATGAATTGGGACCGTGTGGGGCGGGGAAAGAGAGACCTGTTAAATGTCCGTGTGAATTATAGTGGCATCATAAATTTGAAGAAGATGGGTAAGAAAAGGTGAAATATTAATGAGGTGGAAAGGAGAAAGAGAAAAGGTCTAGAATGATGCCTCCCTTCCAAACACACACACAAACACACACACACACACACACACACACTTCCTTTTCCACCTTCCTTGTTTATTTTTCATAACATTTACTGTCATCTAACATACTATATATTTTATTTATTTTGTTATTTGTCTGAAATTTTGATAGAATGTATATTCCAAGAGGTTAGGGATTTTCATATTTTTTACAATATACTTTTGTATATCCTGCTCTTAGAATAATGCTTAGCACAGAGAAGGCGTTCAGAGAACACTTGTTGAAAGAATTAATTAATTAATTAATTAATGGATGATACCTTGGTTCTAGCTCCATAAAGGTTTGGGGGAAATAATCATGAGTAGGTTTGTCTTTCATTCCTGTGAGCCGTACAACTGGAAATGTCCACTAGGCAGTTGAAGAGGCCGGTGGGAGGTTGGGGTGAGCAGATATAAGCTGTTATATTCAGAATGGATAAACAAAAAGGTCCTGCACAGAGAACTATATTCAATGTCCTGTGATAAACCATAATGGAAAAGAATACTAAAAAAAGAATTATATATATGTATAACTGAAGAACTTTGCTGTATAGCAGAAATTAACACATTGTGAATCAACTATATTTCAATAAAAAAATAAAAATAAAATAAAAAAAGAGGCCAGTGACACTCAGAAGAGAGAACTGAGATGGATTAACTTCGCAGCAAAAGGGTGAGTTTATCCAGAGAAAATACGTAAAGTAAGAAGAAAAAACAAGAACAGCTGGGCACACCAAGCGTCAGGAAAGTCACTTTCAAATGCGAAAAGCAATATGTGTTCAATTTCATTTTTCTAACTGACCTAACACAGAGATTACTCAATTTGACATAGGTAGGAAGCCATATATATTTCTTTTTTTTTTTTTTTTTTTTTAAGTGGAAGAAGGTTTATTCAGAGAAATACACACTCCACAGACAGTGTGGGCCATCTTGGAAGGTGAGAGAGGCAGAAGCCGTATTTTCCAAACCTGCTGAAGGTGGTCATACTTTATCAATTTTTTCCAACCCACCTTTCTACAAAGATTCGCTTTCAAGTGAAAGCGAAGATAGGAGAAGCATTATTATAAACTTTGTTGATCAGCCAAACCTTTATCTCCATTTTCTTATTTCTAATTGGTTGAACCATATCAAATTGTTGGTATTTTACTAATTTCTTCTAACTTACAAAAATGGACACTTCCATACGTCCAACCTAATAAATTAGGGGTCATATCATCCTAGTGATCTTGTTTACCTGAAAGAGAAACTAAGGCAGTGTCATAAGTAAGACTCTCATTAAACAAGCTTGTGGAGAAATTAAAAACTCCTGTTATAGGGTTTCCCTTCCCTGGTGGCGCAGTGGTTGAGAGTCTGCCTGCCGATGCAGGGGACATGGGTTCGTGCCCTGGTCCGGGAAGATCCCAACATGCCGCGGAGCGGCTGGGCCCGTGAGCCATGGCCGCGGAGCCTGCGCGTCCGGAGCCTGTGCTCCGCAACAGAGAGGCCACAACAGTGAGAGGTCTGCATACCGCAAACAAAAACAAAAACAACAAAAACTCCTGTTATAATAATTCTGCTATTCCACAACAACAGGTATGCTTATGTCATTCTGCTCCTTGGAAGCCCCTGAAATCATTCTATTCTTGGAGACCCTTGGAGTTGCTCTCAGCCTGGGACAGTCTTACTCATGGTGTCTTTCTACCTACCTGATATATATCAATATATTCAGAGGCCCTGGGAACTCATCTCAGTCTTTGACCCTTCCCCCATCCAGGTCCGGGGATGTTCTGACGGGGAAGAGCACATCACCTACGGATTCACCAATACAAGGTTAACTGGTAAATCATGTTCCCTCAAAATTCTTTTAAGGTTTCAAAGAATGTTTGGGAGAAGAATTTCCTGTGGAATTCTGTATGGAATTCATGAAGTTATGAGCTTCTTTTGAAGGTTTATATTGTACATGTGAGTGTACTATGAAAGCTAGAAAAACGCAAGGTAGGTATTAATCATGATGAACTCAGTAACAAGAAATTTTTTTTTTTGTTTTGTTTTGTTTTTTTTTGCGGTACGCGGGCCTCTCACCGTTGTGGCCTCTCCCGCTGCGGACGCGCAGGCCCAGCGGCCATGGCTCACGGGCCCAGCCGCTCCGCGGCACGTGGGATCCTCCCGGACTGGGGCACGAGCCCGTGTCCCCCGCATCGGCAGGCGGACTCTCAACCACTGCGCCACCAGGGAAGCCCACAAGAAATGTTTTGACTGGCTTTTTTTTTTTCAAATATCCCTAGTCACCTAACTTGCTAAAAGCGAGATTTAAAAAGCCTCCACATTGCAAGATAACGCTTCCTACTCTGCTAGTCTAAGTGTATGCTTTCAATTTCACAGACGTAACACTATATTAAGCGTTAAGGAGAAGTTATAAAATATCAAAATTCCAAATTAGGAACTAGTAATGTTATTGTTTGATGGAAGAACATAAAAACAAAAACAGAACACTCATATCAATTTTTCTTAAACTGTAACTTTATTTGGAGCAGAATTTTCCTTAAGTAAAGTTAACGTTTTTAAACACCTTAGGACAAACTATTCAAAAAAGGAACATTTTATTTCAGAAGGGGCTTGAGCAAGTGGTTTTCTGTCCTCCTACCTTCCCATCATATGAATATTTGCTTTATAATTAAATATATTCTTAGTTACTCCCTTGTAATCAAACCAGGAGACTAAATTGCTGTCAGCACTGAAATATCCACATCAGAAGACTGTTCAGGTCATTTAAAATTCACATTAGCACAGTGACTATAAGAAACTGATAATACAGATTAACGTGATATTTGCCCCCAGTTTGTCTTCTGTGGGTTTCCATGAGAAGGTCCTCACAATAAATTATATAAAATACAGTACTTTGGTTGGAAATTGTAAAAATAATTCTAAAAATTAACCACATATATTAAACAAACAAGTTGCTACAGTATGCTTTAAATGATATAAAATAATCAGTATGTCAAACATTTTCTTATCACCATATTGCTTTGGATCATACATTGAGCTGAAACATACAGCCTGCATTCTTTTTCTCTCCTAAATGGCACAAAACAATGGCTTGATGCAACCTCATGAAAAAACATGGTGCCCGTGAACTCCAACAGGACTGGTAATTTGTACTTTAAAACAAAACGATTCTTGCGTTACATGGGTTGCCTTGACTGTATGCAATTTTTGATAACTCCAGATGATGACATAGCATCAGTTTATTAGACGTATATAGGCCTTTAGGCAAGAGATATGTCCAAAAAATTGCTTAAAAATCAGTTTTCTTCCTATTTAAATCATACATGAGCTGGGTGAGGGCTTAGTAATTAATGGCAGCTTACTGTCAAATTAACAATCACACCAAGAGTAGCTTTTATGCCCATGCAACTTTCCCTGCAGTTCACACACATACCCTTTGGCATACCACTGTCACTGAACCTTTGGGCACTGTACCATTTCCTGACGTCCCAGAAAGCTTTCTGCCTGGAAATGAGGTACAGACGTGGATAGGTACAGTTAAACTTATCACTCTTCTTGGTGTCTTGCAGTTGATTTTGTAAGTCTATGGTAACTGAAAATATAGGCAACAGGTAGCATTTCATTTTCACTTAACAAAATAATGGTGACTATTTGCTCCTATAGTAAACAGCTTGTATGCTCAATTTATCCTTTACCCGTTTCAGGGCAGGGGGAAAAGAGAACTTCATAGGATTTTGCTAGTTCTATAGAATTGACATTGTTTCTTCAGCCTTCTAGTTTGCTCAATGCAGCGTCAGTTTCTTGACTTGCAAATGAATAAACATGTTTTGCTTCCCAAGGGAAGCTGTTTGCTGATAAACAAATGAAAGAGGAAGAAGAAGAAAAGTGAAATATTTTCTAAATTTGGGCCTTACAAAAGTAATAGAAAAACAATTTTATAATGTGTAATAAGCGGGTAACTGGGTTTTTCAATTAAAAAAAAAAAGTAATGACCTTAACATAAGCTAGAGGGCCAAGAATATGGCATTCACAATCCATCTGGTTCTCTAGGGGTTATTTACAATTTAAAACCAGCTTTCCAGCAAGCTGGGTAAGCTTTCAGATTAACTTACTTTTTATACATAATACAGAAAGGGGAAATAAATATTAACCTCATAGTAAAGGACTCATCTCTGAAAACACATTTTCTGTTGCTTGAGATAATGAGAATATAATACAGAAATGAATTCGGCTTCAAGTTGTGCTTACATATACATCTTTATTTCCTGAAGCTTTGCTGCCAGTTTGTTAACAGGAAAATATTACCTCTCAAATCCACATCCATCATGTGCTTTTCTCATGCCCCCAGTGATCATGGTGCTTGGTCAAGTATATTTTTGAGCCAGACTCTCCAAAGCACAAATTACTCCCTGATTTTAGGTGAGGGCCCCTTGGGAACCATCCTGATTTGTTCAAGCTGCAACGTATTATGAATACGTCAAAGCAACAATTTACCAACTTATTAGGTTGAATCATATCAAAGTGCCGATATTCATTTTAACCTACAAAAATGACAATTTCATTGGCTCAACTTGCTATATCCTGGAACCAAATGAGAGTGACTTGAGCCCTGCGAGAAGGTGAGTCAATACACTCAGGAGATTATGTCGCGTTTACAGACGGTGACCTTCTCTCTTGCCTTTCAGGCAGCCATGAGTGGAGGCAAGTGTGCCCGACAGAGGTGGATCAGAGCGGACTTTTTGTCTTTTTCTGTCTCCAAACTAGCTTTGTCATTTTCAAAATTGCTGTAAACATTCCTCTCAATGGAACAGCCTCTGCCCACAATATAGAGTTCTCACTGTTGAAAGAAACTACACAAGGGTTAAGAGTTCTTTGAATGTGGCACGTGACAGACACTGACATCATGGCAGCTGTGACTTCCCAGACCAGTGGGACCTCTGCCGTCTATCTTTCCTGCTCCCCAAATTGCCATGAAAACTGAGCTAAATGCAACATTCTGAGGGTTAGGATAATAAAAAAATCTTCTGCTGCTTTGAAACTTAGCTTTTGGATCACGCATCTTGGCAGGGCTATGGTTTAAGTGACCGTGTTAACCTTTACGTGGAGAACATTTTGGCTTGAAAAGCTTCCTTTTAGTGGGTACTTATACAAGTTGATTTCAAAAATGGAAGAAAATAGAATATCATGGCATAGCTTGGTTTCAGCTGGATATCTCCAACCACCAAAAAGGGTGTTATAAACATTTCTAAAAATATTTACTTAGAGTTCTTTCATCTGGGGAGTAAAAAGAAAACAAAGTGAATTATGTAATAGTACTTTCAGAACAGCACAGCAGTATCAAAAAGTCAAACCAATAACACAGTATTGAGAACGGCAGATGGTCAGTTTTCTGGTGCTGAGGTCAGTCCAAAAAAGCCTAAAGTACCGAATATGCCACATTTAAAATTTAACCACTTCACAAATATCTGCACACATTGAGGAAAAAACCCTTTATCGTGTAGCCTTAAATTGCACCCCTGTTGCAATACTGCATCATTATTATTCTATTTTTAAAAATCTGTATAAAATATTATCTGGAACCCCAAAGGAAAATCAATTAATCTTTAAAAAGTTCCTTACAAAGTTGACTGTATAAAATGCTAAAACATAATCCATATATACAAAATGCTGCTGTTTAAGAAAATAATGGGACCCAGTTTTAGAATAAAATAACTTTGTACAAAAAAGGTACTGCATTCAAATCAATATTTAAAAAAAAACTTTAAAAATGAATATTGAAATGTCTCAGTTCAGAAGAATAACTATAAAGTGTTTGCTTTTCCACTATCCGAAAGTCTCTTGCAGGTAGAACACCGGCTGGCCGAGGGAGAGTGTCCTGCTGTCCCCTACAAAGGGCTTCGTGACAGTCACCGCCGAGATGCATACTTAGCAGCCCAGTCCGTCCGGCCGTGCACGGGCTGGGCGGCCGGAGGCCGGGGCAGCGACCCCGGAGTGCTTCTAGGCTGGGTGTGGAAAAAAGGTCGCCCGGGATGAGGTCTCACAGCCTTCAGGGAAGAATAACCTGCAATGAAAGAAAAAGGTGGGTCTGACTGATACAGGACCCATGCAAACAAAGTGCAGCGAAGAGCATCTTGGTGACAAAAATATTAGCAAAGGAGAGTTCAAGAGCAGCCGCCTCCTCAGTGTCCTCCCTCCCAGTTAAGGACAACCCCATCCTATAGTGGTCAGGCCAGAATTACTGGTGTCATCCCTGACCCTTCTCTTTTTCTCAGATCCCACTTGTAATTTTCAGCAAATCCTATTGGCTCTACCTTCCAAACCTACCCAAAACCTGGCCCAGGCCAACCATCACCACCGGCCCAGGCCAGCCTCATTCCTCGCCTGGATAATCGTGACAGCCTCCTGGTTGGTTTCCCTACTTCCACCCGGCTCGCCCTTTCAGTCTAGTGACAACAGGGCTTGAGTGAGCCTGGAGGTAGAAGTCAGATCCCCTCACTGCCCAGCTCAGAACCCTCTGGGGGCTTCCATGTGGCTCAGAGTCATGATGACGTGCTTACAGTGACCTGTGGGGGGCGCCCCCCCATCACCTCTCTGACCTCCTCTTCCTGCTCCCCTCCCCTTGTTCACACCATTCCTGCACTCCGCCTCCCTGCTGTTCCTTGCATCTACCAGGCCCATCCTACCTGGAGGCCCAGGCACTAAGAGCCTGCATTATAGCGCTTGCTCGCTCACCTCCTGTAGATCTTTACCCGATGGCTCCTTTGCAGTGAGGTCTTCTTTGGCCGCCCTACGTAAAATGCATCTGCACCTCACACTCCCTACTCCCTGCTTTAGTTTCCCCTTAGCACTTTTGGAGCGTCTTATTTGGTCTACTTATTGTCTGTAGAGTACAAGTTCCAGGAGGACAGGGAGTTTTGTGTCTCCTTCACTCGTGGACCCTACGCCTACAAGGTCCAGCACAAAGCAGTTGTTTGATAACTGTTTGTTGAATCAGTTCATGAATAATAATAATCTGAAATAGAACTTACCAGGGGAAGGGTCAGGTATAGGTGCCACGTGGACCCTCTGCACAGTAGAACCGATTTCTTTTTTCAGAAAGGAAGGGATATAGTTTCCAGCCAGTCCACTAGAACTTGTTGAGGTGGAACCAACTGTTTTGCAAAAGGAAAATCTTGTTACTGCAAAGACATGCATGGGACACCAATGGGGGTAAAGGAGAGTGGGGCAGGACAATAGAGAACCAGGTTTTGACTTTCAGGGGGAAAGAATTAGGATAAAAACAGTGAAGTCCAAACAGAGCATTCCAGCACACCACGCTGCTGGAAACACTGGGGGATGGGGCGAGGGTGTGCAAAGACAGTGCTGACCCTGTAGCCTGTACCCACAAGGAGGCTGGTGGGTTAGTTTGCTTAAAAAATGGGGAAATTTGGCATTTTCTTTCTGTTTGTAATAATGAGTTTAAGCTGTTCTGGAATTTCTTTTTTTCTGCTCCATAATATACAAGAGTTAGCCTTCCATGTCAGTATATACAAATTCCAGAGTATGGTTAAACCATAACTCATTTAACCATTCTCTTATTGATCAGCAAACAGGTTATGTTAATTATTTAGCTACTATAGGTCATTCTATGCTAAGTATTCTTGTCCAGAACCAGAAAATTAATCCTTATTAAAATATATTAAATACGTTCACTTTTTATGTCATTTCTGTCTCGAGACAGTTTTTTTTGTTCGTTTTTTTTTAGTGGTACGCGGGCCTCTCACTGCTGTGGCCTCTCCCGTTGCGGAGCACAGGCTCCGGACGCGCAGGCTCAGCGGCCATGGCTCACGGGCCCAGCCGCTCGGTGGCATGTGGGATCCTCCCGGACCGGGGCACGAACCCGTGTCCCCCGCATCGGCAGGCGGACTCTCAACCACTGCGCCACCAGGGAAACCCTCGAGACAGTTTTAAGGGCAGGAACTGGGTGCTACTCATCTTAGTGTCCCAGGAGGTTCATGGAAAGCCTTATATATAGCAAGTAATCAACACGTATAGGATGGGTGAATGCGTATCTATAATGAGCCTTATTATTAAGGCTTCAATGTGCACACGGAATAATGAAGAATATTATACAAACATAAGTTACATCCATTCGGAAGAGTTCACGAGGGGGAGAGTTGCTCTCTGTCTTCACAACACAGCATTCTTGCCAACTGCTCCAGGCAGAGGGGGAAAAAGGGGTCTGGAGCTCATGTGTGAGGAGCTGTGTTGGTCAGATGGAGCACAATTTGCAATTTTGGTGACTAGATAGATAAGAAGAAAAATGGGAAGAGAATTTGAACAAGGAAATCACAGAAGGGAGAAAACGTAGAGTCAGTAAACACAAGAGAAGATGATCAACCCTCATCAGTCAACGGGGCGTGCGGGTTGAAGCCACACTAAAGATGCCATTGCACACCTCAGATGAGCACCCGTTGACAATCTCAACAGTACCAAGAGGCATCAAGGGCAGAGCACAACTCCCGCACCCTGCTGGACAGCAGCTGGGCAAAATCTGTGAAGTCCAAGATGAGCACAGCCTTTAAGCTAACGTGTTTACTACGTCATACCCAGAAACCTCACACATGCACACCACCTGTAGGGGGCATCGATGTTCACTCCGGTGCTCTAACTGTGAAAACTGTCAACAACTTACATGTTGGTCAAGAAGAGAAGGAATGAATAAATTATGTTCTAAGTGTCCATCAGCAGATGAACGGATAAAGAAGACGTGGTATAGATATACAATGGAATACTACTCAGCCATAAGAAAGAACAAAATTTTGCCATTTGCAGCGATATGGATGGACTTGGAGGTCATTATACTAAGTGAAATAAGTCAGATAAAGACAAATACTGTATGATATAACTTATATGTGGAATCTAAAAAATATTAACAAAGAAACAAAATTGAGTTATTTGTAGTGACGTGGATGGACTTAGAGTCTGTCATATAGAGTGAAGTCAGAAAGAGAAAAACAAATACCGTATGCTAACACATATATATGGAATTAAAAAAAAAAACGGTTATGAAGAACCTAGGGGCAAGACAGGAATAAAGACGCAGACGTAGAGCATGGACTTGAGGACATGCGGAGGGGGAAGGGTAAGCTGTGACAAAGTGAGAGAGTGGCATGGACATATATACACTACCAAACGTAAAATAGACAGCTAGTGGGAAGCAGCCGCATAGCACAGGGAGAGCAGCTCAGGGCTTTGTGACCACCTAGAGGGGTGGAATAGGGAGGGTGGGAGGGAGATGCAAGAGGGAGGAGATATGGGGATATATGTATACACATAACTGATTCACTTTGTTATACAGCAGCAACTAACACACCATTGTAAAGCAATTATACTCCAATAAAGATGTTTATTAACAAACTAATGAATGTAAGAAAAAAAAAAGCAGACAGATATAGAGAACTAGTGGTTGCTGGTGAGGAGAGGGAAGGGAGGAGGGGCAGTATAGGGGTAGGAGATTAAGAGGTACAAGCTATTAGGTATCAAATAAGCTACAAAGGATATACTGCACAGCATGGGTAATATAGCCAATATTTTATAATAACTATAAGTGGAGCATAACCTTTAAATATTGTGAATCACTACAGAGCACACCTGTAGCTTATATAATATTGAACAGCAGCTATACTTGAATTTAAAAAATTATATTTTAGTATAAATAATAAATTGTGGTATCATACACTTATATATATTGTATATGTAATACTATACATAATGTGATATATATTCTATGGGTGTATAATTGCTGCATACATAAAATAATTATTCAAATGAGTGGAGATCCAGGATTATAGGCATATACATTTTAAAACATGCAAAACCATACTAGGTATTTCTTGTATACTAAAAACAAAGCATAGAAATAATAAACACCCAACTCAGGCAGAGTGGGGCTCGGGGGGGAAGGAGAGGAAAAGAGGAAGGGAGGAAAGGCAAGGCCCCGGACTTCGTGTGTGTTTGCAGAGTCTGACTTTATAAGCTGGGTGGTGGGTACGTGGGTGTGGATATATTCTCTCTTTCCTTTTCGTATTCCTTAAAATACATGAACACGCAATGGACAAAGGCAGGGAGAAGAGAAGCCCAGACGTTTACTTGGCATGTGGAAGGGGAAGCAGCCCACAGCAGGGGAGGTTGTCTACTGGGCAAGGGGTGTGTCTGCCTGGAGGACTTCTGAAATTCATCCATCTATTATAAAAAGAGTAGGCAGGGGCTTCCAAACCATCCACCTTCCAACCAGAAGGGGTTCTGATGTCCTCGGCTAAGTCTGGGCCATCAGACAGAAGGGAGAAGCCAGAGCAAGGCAGACCCAGTGAAGTGTGACACTGGAGGTTGTCCACCACAGAGCAGGGCCTCAGAATCCAGACTCATAAGACTGTTTTTCCCTCGCACCAGGGAAGACTGCTCTCGTGCCCTGCTTTTTTTTTTTTTAAACATCTTTATTGGAGTATAATTGCTTTACAATAGTGTTAGTTTCTGCTTTATAACAAAGTGAATCAGTTATACATATACACATGTTCCCATATCTCTTCCTTCTTGCATCTCCCTCCCTCCCACCCTCCCATCCCACCCCTCTAGGTGGTCACAAAGCACCCAGCTGATCTCCCTGTGCTATGCGGCTGCCTCCCACTAGCTATCCACCCTACGTTTGGTAATGTATATATGTCTGTGCCACTCTCTCCCTTTGTCACAGCTTACCCTTCCCCCTCCCCATATCCTCAAGTCCATGCTCTAGTAGGTCTGTGTTTTATTCCCGTCCTACCCCTAGTCTCTTCATAACATTTTTTTTTCTTAGATTCCATATATATGTGTTAGCATACGGTATTTGTTTTTCTCCTTCTGACGTACTTCACTCTGTATGACAGACTCTAGGTCCATCCACCTCACTACAAATAACTCAGTTTCATTTCTTTTTATGGCTGAGTAATATTCCATTGTATATATGTGTCACATCTTCTTTATCCATTCATCTGTTGATTGACACTTAGGTTGCTTCCATGTCCTGGCTATTGTAAACAGAGCTGCAATGAACATTGTGGTACATGACTCTTTTTGAATTATGGTTTTCTCAGGGTATATGCCCAGTAGTGGGATTGCTGGGTCATATGGCAGTTCTACTTGTAGTTTTTTAAGGAACCTCCATACTGTTCTCCATAGTGGCTGTATCAATTTACATTCCCACCAGCAGTGCAAGAGTGTTCCCTTTTCTCCACCTCCAGCGATGGCAGGGCCCGAGGGAGCTGGCAGAGTCCCCAGGGCCTGCTGCCTGGTGAGAGAGCAGCACGGGCCTGGAAAAGAGGCCCAGGGCTTTCACGCCAGAGAGGCCCTCGTGGTTCCACGGCGTGTCACCCTGCCACATCCAGAGAACCTGCTTCTTATCATTTAGGGGTTAATCATCATTACTCACCTGAATTTATTTTGCTGATCACCGATACCATCCCTGAAGATTTCCCAGACAAACCAGAACTAGACCATGGATTAGATGGAATAAAATCCTTTCCTGGATTCGGGAGTATGCCGTTTCTTATATTTATTCCTGATAGAGAAGAAATGTTTTTCAAATGCAAAATTTATATTTAATCTTGTATCACATGTCAGAGGTGAAATGAACGCAGAATCCAATCTGTCAAAGACTTCCTGTGTTTCAACAATCAAAGCAAAAACTGACCATGATAATGGCATCAGATAGGTGGCAGAGGAAAGATGGCATCTTCGGGGTGAGTGTGCTGTCTCACTGGTGGGTGGCCTGGCAGACTTCAGCTTCTACCGACAGATCTGTCCACGTCTGAGGTCTTGAGCACCTGGTGCTGTCCTGGGCTTCAATGTCCCTTGGCCTTCCTACTCGTCCGCCTTCACAGACCACTGCCTTTCTGTCAGCTGCCCGAGTTCTTCTCTTGTCCCTCTACACCCCCAAGCCCAGCTCTGCAGCCCTCTGCTGTCCTCTTTCTGAATTCTGAGATTCCATCCTCTCAACCTGACATGGACTATCGGAGGTGACTCTGGTCTGTACCAATGACCCTCACTGACTCCCTCACGCCCAAGGCTGCCCTGACCCCGACTGCAAGACAAACCACTGCCCCCCGGACCACCCACTTCCCACTCCTATCGGCCTTGCAGCTAGCTTTCAGAACAGAAACTCAATTCATCCTTTACCCTTCTTGGTCCCCTAGAGCCAAAAAGAAATAACTCTCTGCCTGTGCTCACTGCAGCTGGAGTCTTTGCCCCCCCCCCCCATACCCGGCCATCTAGGAAGCGTCAGGCCAATCTCCTAAGGCCACGGTGCCAATCCTGATGAGGTCTGGCAGTATTTAGGAGGCCTGTTCCCAGTCAACAGTGGGGAACCAGTGCATCAGCAGGGCCTCCATTCCCCGCCCTAGGTACCACCCTGGGTCTGAGCATCACTGTCCCCGCCTGGACAACAGCGACAGCTTGGGGGCCCCTCACCCACGCAGCACACAGATGTCAATAAAAGCATGTCACTCCTCCAGCTACGACCCTTCAAGAGCTTCCAGTTGCTCGTGAAATAAAATCCAAATTTCTTATAACACCGCCAGAGGTGCCTCACGCGTCTAACGCCTCAACCTCTCTGACGGGGCTCGGGCCATATGCCGGCCTCTCACAAGCCAAGCCCTTTCCTGCCTGCAGGCCTCTGTACTGGCTGTTCCCTCTACTCAGCATGTCTCTGTGCACGGGGAGTTCCTTCCCAATCGCTGGGGCCCAGCTCGGAGTCACTTGCTCAGAGAGGCCTGCCCCGACCACACTGTCTAAAGTACTGCCTCC
Organism: Kogia breviceps; assembly: GCF_026419965.1. Classification (NCBI taxonomy): domain Eukaryota; kingdom Metazoa; phylum Chordata; class Mammalia; order Artiodactyla; family Physeteridae; genus Kogia; species Kogia breviceps. The sequence continues at coordinate 83,583,743 of NC_081319.1, forward strand.
GCCCCCATTTCATCACCCTTAACGCCAGTGGTCACCATCTGTGGCTATGGTGTGTCCATTTATTTAGGGTCTGTCTCCCACCACTAGAAAATACGAGGGTGAGGATACTGTCTACAGGCTCCTGGCTAAAGTCACTGCATAGCCTGTGATGTGAATGGAGGCCCCAGAGGTGGGCAGCCTAGTGGCCCCTCTTGGCTATCGTGTCCACCAGATTCTCAGTGCCCAGCACGGGACGTCGCACAATACAGATTTACTGATGGAGTGAATTTGTGAATGAACGGTTGGCTAACACTGTACGCTTAGAGTACAGAGAATGCGCAGAGAGGTCTGGGCACCCTCCAACTATAATGTTTTCACTTAACCCCTGTGGTACAGCCACATGGCGTGACTAAGCTCCCATCTGCTTTCCTGAGAAAACACACAGGGCTGGCAGTTTCTGGAGACCTCGGGCAAGCTGCCTGGTTCTTCTTGGTTACTCCTTCCCTGGGGATTGGACCCGGTTACCTCTACCAAATTTCTTATCTTAGGCAACTACAGAAGATAAGAATGTGAAGCCTGGGAATTTCCTGACTGTCCAGCGGTTAGGACTCCGCACTTCCACTGGTCAGGGAACTAAGATCCCGCATGCCATGTGGCCAAAAAACAAAAAAGAAAGAAAGAAAGAAAGAATGTGAAGCCTGGGCTTCAGCTAATATTTCTATGGTGGTCCCACCAGCTCGGAAGAGAAGCCCCAAGCACTTGCCATCCAAAACAGCATCTTTGTGAACACGTGATTCCAGGGACATGATTTCTTATCAGTGATCAGAGCAAAGGCAGGAATGTTTATTACCAGGCAGGTACCGGGAGTGCTTCAGGTAGTGCTGCTTGGCCGCTGACCTCAAGGTGGGCGTGTCGCACCGGGGATAGGATGTCTGCGTTGGGGCACTATTTCCGGTGCCCACGGGCTCTGAGGGCTTCAGGTCCAGAACACTCTCAAATCTGAGTGGGGAGAAGATGGTTTCGGTCAGCACGAGCTGGGCAGCTCATCGGACGTAAAGATGACCTCACAGACCCCAGGTGCATGCACTCTGTGCACAGACAGGAGCCCGCACTTGCCTGCACAGAGTCTCATCACTCTGTCTCTTCTTGTTTTTCAGGTCAATCCTGGTGAACGATGGGCTGAAATCCGAGTCATCTAAGTCAGCCCAGTCATCAGAATCCTTTGCTGACCTGGAAACGAGACCCCACCTTCTCCTACTCTTTGGCTTGATCTCACCATTTTTGTGCTCCAGGCCAGTGAGAATTTTCTGTGTATACAAGGAGAGGGGGAGGAAAAAGCAAAAACTGGCATTAACGGAGCTCACCCACGAGTAATCGCCATTCTGAACTTTCTCGGTTATGTGAAGAAGGGTTCTGGGGCGTTTCCTTCCCCAATATGCACTGTTTATTGGAAAGGACAACGGTGGAAAACACAGTCCCAGACCTGTGTCACTCATCCTGCACAGATTACATCCGTTTTCATTCAATGGGGACGCTAAGCTGTGTAAGGTAAGGATTTAAAAAAAGAAATTTAAGGTACTTCTCACGTATGAGGAAAGTGGCTGGATGCTCAAACAGGGCTCATCTCTGAAAGAGTGAGTGTGATTGACACTGTCCGAAATAGAATGTAAGAGAATATAGCTAAAGTGTCAGTCACCTGCTCTTTTATAGAAAACAATGCAATTAATGCCTTCTTTGCCTTCTCAGTAGACCTGGATCCTATTTAACTACAGAATTAGCTACAAGAAGAAATTTCCAAATACCCACTGCTGCTGCAGGGGGGGCGGGGGTAAAGTGACAGTCTGGAGACACCACCCGTGCAACCTCACGCTGTCCTAGGCGGGAGCCAGCACTCACTGAGTGAATGCTAGTCGACAGATACAGTATTACTTTTGCATAAAGGTGTTAGAAGGTCAGACTCTCAGACAGCACTATAAGGCTAATGGAAACCAGACTCTCGTGTCAGATTATTATCATATTGACTAACACTCACTGTTTCCTTTTGAAAAGCAAGAGGAGAAGAAAGAGCTGGGCTCCATCAACAGCCTGGCATTACCAGCATCGAGTGATAGCCCTGATACGAATAATGATCTACAAATATTAGCGGGGCACTTGATGATTTTCACAACATCTTCACAAGCAGCAGGACCTTTGATTCCCATGAACAGTCCTTTCTGCTGGACAAGACAGGCATTAGGAGGCTCCTTTTCCAGATGAGGACACTGAGTCCACAGGGATTGATAATAACAATAACTAGCGCTCTCATTATCCACCGCTATTTCACAGATGAGGAAGTGAACAGCAGAGAGGCCAGGTACCCTGCACAGGGTCATGAAGCTGTGAAACAGCAGAGCCGAGATGCGAGACCCTAGTGATCTGGGGCCACGTCCAGCCTTTGGCCACCACCCCGCGGCCAGGCCCCCGGGCGTGGCATTGTAATTCACAGGCAGAGCCAGAACTTGAATTTAGACCTTTGACTCCAAAGCCAAGGCTCTTTTCACAGTTCCACGATATTGCAAAGACAGATCTATTATAGTTAGACCTTATCTGCTGAAAAAGAAAAGATTTCACTCAGTAAGTAGGGTCAGAAGAGGAACGGGCCAGACACGGGGCTCTCAAGCGAATCTTCCTGCTTACTGCCTGGGGATGCTTGGTGTGGAGGGATGGTAAGAGCCAAGGGCTTGGCTTGTCCTCTGGAAGGTGATCCGTCCTGGAAGCCTCGGCTTTGTAGGGGTACATGAGATGCTGAGGGGGCTGGCTGGCTTGATGCTGTCTCAAAGACATGCGCGTGTGTGGCTTGGTTGGGGGCTGGGCAGGAGGGACCGGCTTTATGTGAGGCGGTGGGGCTGCCTTTTCCAGACCGTCCTTCTGTGGTTTTCCTGAATCTTGAAGGCTCTGTGTGGTGCTGCCCAGGGGGTGCCCAACCTGGAAGTAAGGATATCGAAGCGCCTGGAACGACACATAAGGCTGTTTTAGGAGAAGCATCTGGTCAGGAAGGTTGACACCATTCAGGGTTGCTGGCTAGATTTCACGAAACCAGTTTACTACAGTTGCTTAGCCCAAACCAATTATAAAACAGCATCCTGAATCCGTAACACCCTTTGTGAATTTCCTTATCTAAAATAGTGTAAAATGTACGGACTGGTTGCTACACTCAAATTATTTGGGTAAAGCACCCAGGTTCACTGCTATGCCCTTTGCTACTTCTGCCAGTATCCTGGCTTTGCAACTTATTTGCTGTGTGTCTTAAATATAATATTTCGCCATTCTAAGCCCATTTCTTCAGTCCATAGAAAGAAAAAAAATAAAATGGAGAGAGCCAAGTATAATGATCCAGGAGGACTCTGAAAAATCAAATATAAAATAAGCAGGGGGCTTCACTGGTGGCGCAGGGGTTGAGAGTCCTCCTGCCGATGCAGGGGACGCGGGTTCGTGCCCCGGTCCGGGAGGATCCCACGTGCCGCGGAGCGGCTGGGCCTGTGGGCTGTGGCCGCTGAGCCTGCACGTCCGGAGCCTGTGCTCCACAGCGGGAGAGACCACAACAGTGAGAGGCCCTCATATCATAAAATAAGCAGGTACAGATAAACAAGGATTTACTGTATAGCACAGGGAACTATCTCCAATATCTTGTAATAATCTGTAATGGAAAAGAAATGTATATAAAACTATCACTTTGCTGTACACCTGAAATTAACACAATATTGTAAATCAACTATACTTCAATTAAAAAAAATAAAATAAGCAGGTGCATCTGCTTTAACACCAGAAACGCCAACAGTGTAATGATCACTACAGTTAAACCTTGCCCATCAAGATAATCAGGCTTTCTGGATCGTCGAGGGATAAATCTTAAAGTGCTGGGTTTGCAATTCTTTCTGAAATATCCCCTAGTCTTTTTGAGTGGAAGTCATTGAATACAACATAACCTTTCTCGATGAATCTGGGACACAGCTATAAACACCTGTAATGATAATAAGTGTAGATACAGAGGCAAATAACGTGGAAACTCCCATAGTGGTCCTGGACCCTAATAATCTAACTCAGAAAATCTTCTCTGTAGTCCCAGGTATTTTTGCAAGTCTCAACTGACTTGGGGGTATTTTTAGCTTTTCTGATACTATCCTTAAAAGTACACATTCCTCTCTTGGTTCCTTACAGAATCTTTTTCTTTTCATCTCTAAAAAACTTTTCATCTCTAAAAAACTGGGTTCATCAGAAAGCTTCCTTCCTGCCCTGAAACCATTTGTGAATTTCATCACCAGAAGCGCATTTCTGAACGCTCTCCAATCTTCTTGAGCCATCCAGGGTCTGGGCTGTTTCTTCTTTGAGCCACTGGACAGCTGCTTTTCTCCCATTCCTTAATGCCCCCAGCCATCAGCTCTCAGCTCTCACAAATTCTAGCCTCACGTTGGCCCTGTCTTCAAGTGCCTCTGTCACTTTCGCTCAGCCAAATCACTGACTCTAATTAGAACTGGTCACCTTTTTGATTCTCTGGGTAGTGAGATTATCAATGAGACAAGCTGAGAAGGGGCCAGGTACAACTACCACAAAGAGAGGCTGGCAGGAGGCCTGGCGGTGTTTGAAGCCCATGGCACTACATGTCTCTTTTGGGTGCACTTTATAATCTAAGTCAAAGTGGCCTTGGGGGAGGGCGGATTGGGAAAACAGGAGGTATGGAATCAGAAGGTGTGTCATCCATGTGACAGAACTGCCATTGATGGTACGTTATCTGTACTTGTTACTGGTGGAGTTATTAAGGCAAATCACTTAAGCTTTCTTTTCTTTTTTGCTTTTTGCAAATCACTTAAACTTCCTAAGATTCAGTTTTCTCATTTATAGAATGAAAACAGTAACACCTATCTCATGGAGCCTTCACGGCGTTAAAATTACATAAGAACATACTAAAGCATGTGCAAACTATAAAGTGCTATAAAATGCTAATGACATTTATTATCCTAGCTCTCTCTCTCTGTCATCTGTAAAATGAGTGATTTGGATCTTACAAGATATTTTCACTTTGAAACTGCCTTTCAACAACCAGTACTGCCTTATAAACAAACTGCTACATCATCTTAACTCATAGAGAATATATTTGAAAACATCTGCCAAAGACAGGTGGATATATGTTTATTTTCATTTCCACATATACGGTGATAGATGAAGTGAAGTGTATGGCAATTTTCAAAGCAACTATATTGTTTAAACCTTAACTACTTTAGACACAGACAGTTTCAAACTATTTTAAGTTCTTATACCTTATATAGTTCACCATTAGTAGTATTCAATACTAGTTTTCACACATAATGACTAATAAAATACTTCCCATGAGATATATAGGAATTATTCACAGTTAGACATGAACTTCGAGAGACATGCATCAGAAGAAAATGGAAGGAAACCTGACTAGCTGTTGGCCGTTTCTTGGGATCCCACTGCAGCATGTCTCTCAGGAGGTGAACTGCTTCGCTGCTGGCATTTGGAATCAGGGTCTTCAAGTTATTGGGCACACAGTGGGGCCAGCGGAAGTTCATAGCACTTGACAGTTGGTAGCCTTCAGGCCAGTCAGTCTGAAAGAAGGAAAAGGTAGAAAATCTTGCTCAGCCAATCGCTGTGATCGGACTTTATATTCTGGCATGTATGACGTGTCACTGCCACGTCCATACTAACTATGGTGGCAGTGGCACTGTGGGTGCTGAAATGCAGGAGGATGCTAACAGAGAGACACAAAGAACAGGAAGGCTGGGGAACAGTGGGAAAGACACTGGATTTGCCACCAACTTTTTTGGCTGAATCACGTGGCTTGCAGGATCTTAGTTCCCTGACCAGGGATTGAACTTGGGCCACGGCAGTGAAAGCGCCAAGCCCTAACCACTGGACAGCCAGGGAACTCCCCACACCAACTTATTTTATAACTTTAACACAAGACAGTTCACCCCTTGAGATCTGGGGGTTGAACCAAATTAGTATTTTCTCAATTGCGTTCCATGAGACGTAGGTTTTAGAAACTGCTAATGAGATTTTTTGGGGGGAAAAAACAAAACAAAACACCTTGTTCTTGGTCAAATAAACTTGTGAAAGCCTACCTATTACTATATCCCCATCCTGATGAGTCAAAGTACAAACGCTTAGAAACCCAGCAGTCAGGAGAGCTATTAGTCTCAAGTCCTCCACTTTTTCATGCATCAGACCTATGGGGCCCTCAGCGCTGGAGTGAATGATGGAAGATGCTGAGCAAGCAGTCTTTAAGATCCCTGTTAGTTCCAACAAACTCCTGTTTTATAAGACACATTCTGATGTAATTGCTTTTTATCTTTTTAAAGTGAAGTGGCAGAATATATAGCTTGTATCATCCATTCACTTAGTTACCGAGGGCCTCCTATATACTTAATGTTGTTGGGTATCCAAAAAATAATCCAATATAAATCCTGTCCTTAAAGATATTACGGTCCGAAAGAGAAAATAAGACATTTATTTTAAAAACACAGTAACACAAAATAAAAAGTAACAAAGGTCACAAGAGAGGTAGAGATACAGTCATCCAGAGGAGGGAGAGATTCCAGCAGGAGAGTCTGGAAATCTTGAAGAGGTGGCATTAATGATTCCTTCAGATAATTTAAAAAAATTTTTTGAGGGTCTGGTTTGTACCAGCAATGGTGCTAGGATGTGTAAAATAAGTGCAAAGAAACACAAGACAAATCCGTTCCCTGAGTGAGCTTATGGTCCAGGAAACAGATTATGTGCACGGATGATATATTAATAACACAGAACACAGTTGAACATGAAGAGATTAGAGGAATAGGGAGGAGAAAGATTACGAGGGTCTTGGAAGAAGAGTGGGATTGGGGCACATGAGACATGCACTTGGCAGAAGCAGGAGATTCTAGAGCACAGAGCCAGGAGGGGTGCAAGTGGTGGATAAGGAATGAGAGTTAGGGGGCTGGGCAGTAGATATTTTTAGGAGGGGAGGACAGTACCAGAGCTGTTCTTTAGGGGCGTAAGTCTGGCCACAGACGGGAAGAAACGCTGGAGGGAAAAGACTTGAAGGCAGAAAGACTGGGGTGGTCCCCCCCCCACCAGACACAGGCAGGGCTTCAGTCTGAGATACTGGCTGGAGATAGCAGGATCTATGGGCCAACTGTTGGGATAAGGGGAAAGGGGAGCAAGGTAGAGAGGAAGAAGGTAAAACTGAAACTCAGCCTCAAGGCTGGGCTCTAGGATGTGATGGGACCACAGGCAGAAGTGGGGAATGAGCAAAGGAGGCTGGTTGGGGGAGAAACAAAAAGCAGTCTGGGTCAGACGTGCTGAGTTGGAGGTGAGGGTGAGGGTGTCCGGGAAAAAATCCCAGAGAAAGATGTAAATTTGTGACCAGAGTTATAAAGGAAAGGGGGAGGGCTACAGATCACATTAGGAGACTTCTGCACAGATAAGAGTTGTAGCCACGAGAACGCAGAAGCTCTGCAAGGGAGCAGAGAGGACGTGGGCAGAAAAGCAGAGGAAGCCACGAAGTCTTCCACTGCAGGGTAGGAGGAGGGCGTGGAGGTCTACCCAGGGCGAGGAAGATCCAGAACGAGCCGGTGCTGCCCAGGGCGGGGGACAGGGAACACAGGAAGCTGCAGCTTTGTCCCACAGGCCTTTGTCCCCCATCATTACCTTTTTGGGTGTCCCCAGCACTTGGCAGATTTTGAAGATTGTGTCGATCTCACTGGCCCCGGGGAAGAGTGGCCGGAGGGTGTACACCTCTGCCATGATGCAGCCCACGGCCCAGATGTCGATGGGGGAGCTGTAGTTTGTGGACCGCAGGAGCACCTCCGGGGCCCGGTACCTGCAAGACCAAGGAGAAGCTAGTTCCACACCCGCCGGTCAGAAGCAAACTAAATACACAATCAGCTCCTCAGAGCGTTTCTGTATTTCTGTTTTCTGTCTAGTTCAGGGCGGTGCATGGACTCATCAAGCAACAGCTGTAGATGCAGTGTAAAGCTGGACTCCTCTGCTTCACAGGGTTTTCTATGGAGCATTTCTTGACAGGCCTCTGCTCTATAGCATTTTTGAGAAATACAGTGAGAGAGAACAGAAAAAGAGCGAGTGAGAGAGGAGGGAAAAGGAGCGAGAGAGAATATAGAACTAGTGGTCTGTAGGCTCTTCTTAGTCATGGCCAACTGCTTAAATCAAATTCTTAGGGCCTGAAAGTTTTAATAACACCAACTGGCTGATTTTCAGACAGGTCTTTGGAGAACCTTTTACACAACTCTTTTAGGAAAAGGTCTTCTGGAAGCTCTCTATATAGAATATTATTTAGATTATGGAAAAGCACAAGGGACTTCCTTTTTAAAAACAGTTTTTATTGAAGTATAGTTGATTTACAGTGTTGTGTTAGTTTCTGTTGTACAGCAAAGTGATTCAGATACATATATTCTTTTTCAGATTTTTTTCCATTATAGTTTATTACAAGATATTGAATATAGTTCCCTGTTCCCTGTTGGACTTCCTTCATTGTTTACAACACAAGCTTTTTTAAAAAAAAATAAATTTATTTATTTTTGGTTGCGTTGGGTCTTTGTTACCATGCATGGGTTTTCTCTAGTTGCGGTGAGCAGGCGCTACTCTTTGTTGTGGTGCGTGGGCTTCTCACTGCGGTGGCTTCTCTTGTTGTGGAGCATGGGCTCTAGGCGTGTGGGCTTCAGCAGCTGTGGCTCAGGGCTCTAGAGCACAGGCTCAGTAGTTGCGGCGCAGGGGCTTAGTTGCTCCACAGCATGTGGGATCTTCCCGGACCAGGGCTCGAACCCGTGTCCCCTGCACTGGCAGGCAGATTCTTAACCACTGTGCCACCAGGGAAGCCCCTATAATACAAGCTTTTAAGCTTGTACAATGCCAACATTCCTATACATATGTGTTTCAAATGGTGTTCTTAGTGGAAAATTAGTATTTGTGACAATAATATTATCCTCAGTATAATCGCATGGTCGTTAAATGGTCTTTAAAAATAAGAAATGCAAACATTAATATTATCCTCAGTATAATGGTATATTTTTAAAGAAGTGCAATTAAATCCTTTGAGGAAGATGGTACTCACCATCTTGTAGATACATAGTCTGTGTATGGAGGTCTTGATCGGATCTCTCGGGCCAATCCAAAGTCTGCAATTTTCACGAGTTCGGGTCCCATACAGAGGAGGTTCTCCGGCTTTAAGTCCCGATGGAAGAAGCCTGCAGAGGTGGTGGAGAAGGAATTTAGAGGCAAGATCGTGTCTGCATTACTCTCTGCAGCTGTGTTGCTCTTTTCATGACAGTGATAGTCTGGTATGACACTGAAGGCTCTGTACATTCATCCCAATGGTAATGCAGAGCCCTTTGTACCATTCATTTCCCTTTGACAAATTCAAAAATGTCAAATCATTCAAAAGTTGATCTTCATAATTTTTTTCCAAGAGAGCAAACTTCTTTTTAAAATATCAAAACTCCATTATGGGCTGAGATAACTTGGCAAAAAGAAATTGTCACTCAAAGAAAAAAATATCATGCCTACCCTGCCCCAGTCAGTCAGAAAGAATTTGAGATTAAAACCATCTCAAAAGACAAGTCTTATGGCTACTGAGAGTTTACATCACAGCAAAAACACAATCACATTTTTTGTTTAAGAAACAAGGGATTTATGAATATGACCTACTCGTATCTGAGATTCTGGTGTGTGTTGCAATCGATGTTTAAATGTCAAATACTGATTACTTTGCCCAGTAAAGAAGCACAGGGGTACATCTGTAATTCACATTGTGAAAGGCAGAGATAACTCATTGAATGGGAAGCCTGTCTCAGCTACCACAGGGCTTTGGGGGTACGTGTAGGAGAGACTCAAACACCCACTGATCAGTATCACATGCCTCTGAGGACCCCAAACCTTCCTCTTGCAGAGAGTATCACTGACAGACATCATTCTACCTGAGTCTAAATCTCCATGGGTCATCAAAACCGGAAATACAACTGTGTCAATGCTGCTGATGGGGTTCTTGGTTACCTGCTACCATTACCAATGTTGTGAAGTTGAATTCTAAGGAGCACAGGAGGAAAGAAGAGCTATCACTGAAGACGTCGACTATTCCTCAGCCACCTCTGTGCCCATGTGCTCAACTCTGCGTCTCTAACGCGCCTGCTAAATCCTCTCCAGACCTGTGTCTCTGATGGGACAGCAGCTGATGTCACTGTCACCCTTGCATTGACCTGTCCCAAACCACTCTTCTCCTCTCCCAAATCATCTCTCCTTCTTGAACATCTGATATGATATCCAGGTGGCCGGTAGTTATGCTGGATCCACCTGTCCCCAGACCGTAGTGGAGCTGCGTCACATTTTCCATCAAAATACCTCCCATCTGTCCTTTCTGCCCTTTCTCTGACTTAAAAATGTGTAAATACGCAAGCAGTTATGAGAATGGGATCTTTTGCCAGTGCATCCAGCAAGGCTCCTGTGGCCCCTAAAACATATGACCTGTGAGACCGATGGTCTCTCTTCCTAAACACTCAGAGCATCAAAAGCATGAAAAAAAGAGACGGCAGACATCATTTTCTTACCAAACAGATGGGAAAAGTGAGTCATGGGGGTGGAGGGGGATGAATCAGTCACAATCCTACCAAGAAATGTGTCAGAGCTCCTGTACTATCCGGCTCGGTTCTGTCCCTGTCGATCCAGACGGCCAAATGTTGATTTTGGTGCTGGTCCTCTCAAGTCCAGATTCACCCTGTTTCTCCTCTTAGACTCCCTTTTTCTCCTCTAGTTGGGCTAAACTGTTGTTTCCAAACTTAAGTGGCATTTCTCTGATAATGAAATGTCCTCCACCCCCAGGCCCCACTGCAACTCCCCCTACCACCATCTATATAACACCCACTCAACAAACCTGCATCTTCTCCCTGATCAGTTCATCCTATCACATCAACTAGACTCAGACACAAGCATCATTCTTGGACTCCAGACCTTGGACCTTGCTTCCACCCAGGTCACGCTCCAGTACACACTGACCACCTCCTCCCGTCAGTCAAGCTTTATCCTTTCCCTGCTAACTCATCTTTAATCCTACTTCCACAGAGAACATGGGCACTAATGAAATGAGGAGAGAGAAGATTCTGGTTCCCCATTTATCCCTCTAAGCAGCTTTCCGTTCTATGGATCATACTTTACTCCCAAAATAAACTATCAGAGGGAAAATGGCTAGGAAAAAAGTTTAACTGCAAACAGACTCTTTAAAAATGACTGATGAAAACTGTATTTGTCAGTTGACATATGTCATCTGTTATACTGTATTCGAAGATAAGCCTTTATAATTAGGAAGCATTTGTGAATATGTCTGTAGAATATCTGGCCCTCTGTTCTTTTCATTACTGAATAATAGCAATAACTATTATCAGCCTTACACCCATGAGTTCTATTCCTTGGTAATTAAAGGTATAAGACCCTCTTGTCATGTACCTTTACTTTTCATCTCTATTTTAACAAAGCATCATGATTTTATCACTGTGAGAGGAAACGCTGCATAGTGGTTAAGTGTGTACACCGATCAGGTTGCCTGATTTCAAATTTGGCTGGAAAATCACTTAACCTCTCTGTGCTTCACTTTCCTCGGCTGTAAAATGGGGAAATAACAGCATCTACCTCATGGGGTTGTTTTGCAGGATTCAACGTGTTAGTATTTGTAGAGCTTTTAGTGCAGTGCTTGGCACATCTGCACCTTGCAAGAGCTTGTCACTGTTAGTAGTACGAATCCTCTCATTTTATCTTCCCCACAACCTGGTAAGGGGGACAGGCAGACACGGCTCCATTTGTTGCAGATAAGAATCAAGGCTCGCGAGGCCAGTGACGTACCCCGCCCCCCCAGGCTATGAGGAGGTGGCACTAAGTTCCGATCTGACTCCTGGCTGGGTACGTGTTCTGCTGATGTGTGCACTCAGGCTTGTAACGATGAGCCCACGTCCCCCTCTGAGCTTCTGATTCACAGTGGAAACCCTTATTGCTGGGTTATCCAGAGATCATGCAACAGCAAAGTGCTGCTAACACAGAATCTTCCTGTTCGAAACTGTTTGGCTTTCAGAACACAGGAACAGACCTCCAATTTACTTTCAGGGGACCCCATGCCAGTCGAATAACAGGGATTTTCTCTTTCATCCTGGCAGAAAACGCCTTGTGCTTCCTTTTTTTTGTTAACAACCCTTGGGCGAGAAAAACATCAAGCCACAAAGAAGGTTTTCTCCCCTCCACATTCTGTTCATGAGGAATCTGATAGGAATACATGGAGATAAACAGAGAATACTTAAACATTATGAATTTCTGTAGCACACCTTCCTGTTAGGGAAGTTGTTAACTTCACAGATATTACTGAATTTAAACCCACAGTGCTTTTATCAAGAAGGCCGGGAGGACAGCAACACACAGAAAGGTCAAGGGCTGACTCAAGGTCATGCACTGCAAGACAGTGGTGAAACATGGTAGCAGAGAACCACCTCTTGGGGCCAAACACTGTCCTTTAAGCCACCCAAGGCTTTCTGGATTTCCTACATGGATATTTGTAAGGGCAGGGCAAGGATGAAACACGGTTTGCATTAATTATTTAATTCCTGCAAAGTATATACGCTTGGGCATTGCTCGATCAGCACCAAGTGGAGCGGAGTTTTCATTCCCTGTGGGGGGAAGTAGTCACTGACATGAACCATGGCCGTGGCAACCTCCTGCGGCTCTGTTCTCCGCTCCCAAAGGAGTCCACTCCCAGGGACAGAACGCACCTTCTCACAGTGAGAACCAGACAACAGGGAAGAGCCTGAAACTCACAAGACAAATCTGCAAAGTGCTTTTGATTATTTTTTTTTTTCCGTGACTGGAGGAAAAGAACAACATAAAGCTCTAAAGTTAAGTCAACACCGTATGAAAACCATTCAAAAGTTTTCAAAAATCATTTATCAATGAAAATGAGATAGAACCTGCAAAATGAATATCCATCCCACCTCCAATTACTAAAACCACTTTCTTCACTTCTTGTTCTCTGCTCTCCGTGAGAAGAGACAGGTTTTTCTAGAGAAGTGTAGCAGATGGGCACAGATATCGGAGCGAATCTCTGCTCTACTGCTTTAATGCAGTGGGGCCTTTGGCAGGTCTTTAAACCTCTCTGAACCTCCGTTTCCTCTTCTTTGAAAGCAACAGATACCATCTGTCCTCTCTACCTGAGAGACTGGCAAGGAAACAAATAAGGTAACGGATGAAATGATATTAAGCTCAAACTAGAACTGGCACTTAGCTAGGGGAGAGTGTCCACAAGAATCTTAGGGAGAAGCATGGTGCTGGGGTTAGAAAAGCAAACGAGGTCTGACTGTCCTAAACTGAGCTTTCCCTTCCACCATTTCTGAACACAGTCGGAGTATGTAAGGTGTGCAAGGAGGACTGACGGTGCAGAGTTTCAAAGAGGTGTTTTGACACAATAATTTAGGGATGCTAAATTACTGGATATGAATATGCACTGTGTGTGTGTGCATACATGTGCATTTGTGGGTATTGGGGGGAGGGTGTATGTGTAGGTGCACATGTGCATGTGTACACGCCGATGTGTGCATGTGTGTGCACAAGTATGGGTGCGTGTGTGTGCGTGCACATCTGCGTTGATTGGATGGGATTTGGTTAGAGACCTGGATAAAAGGATACAAGTTCTTTCTGGCAACAACTATCTGAGTCTCACAAAAAGCAACAGAAAGGAAAGGAAGAGAAAGTCAACACCTATCAACTTTCTTATAGATCCGCCACGCAGTTCCCAGTACTCAGCAAAGAGCCCCAGTAACTGAGACACTATGACGGGTCCCTATGTGAACACTTCTGGTTGACCTTTCTCTTTGGAGAATCCCTTTGATTTCTCACCATTTCTTTTTCCTGGGCTCTCAAATCTAGCAAGTGACCCTTCTGCTCCTATTTGTCCCTAAAGACACCATGCCAGCAGTTTTCAGCGTGTTGCAAACTCATACCATCCCTTGGGAAATTCTTGTGGCAAAAGTGCTCCTTCTACCCGTGTCAGTGGAATCAGAGACACCTTTTCCTGAAAACTTTTTTACTAGAATTGGTTCACAGGCTTGCATATCACTCTCGAATTATTCAGCACATGCCCGCGGCTTCCAAGAACTTGTACAGACAGCCTCTGTTTGTCTGTTTGTGTTGCGTTTGGCCTCTAAATGTGATGGCTGCTTAGGGGTCACAGAGCAGGCTGGGAAGGGTCCCATACGTACCATGCAGCACAATGTCTTTTCCCCTCACTGCCAATTTGCATCAAATCTGAATTGACTGTATCATCAAAGGGCTTCCGCCCAGTTTCCTTATTGGGTAATGAAACTCATTTGTTGGTGCAATATTTGCAATGGCAATGATACCCTTAGACTGGGAGGGAACAGATTTCTGCCTGTGCAAGATCAGCTTGCCATCTGTCTGTATGTCAAAGCAACCTCAAATGGCCTTCTGAGGGACTCCTGGCTCCCCTGGTGGACACGTCCATCCCGAGGCTCTGCGTTCATGAGAACATATCGACCCAACCCAAGGTGGGTCTGTGGCCAGTTAGTAACCCAGACTAGTAATGCCTCAGCACTTGCTGGAAATATAACCTCAAATGCATTGCTACTCAATACTGTTCAAAAGCTCAGCTAAGAACAATAGTGATGGAGGATTTCCTGAAGGGTATATGACCATCCATTCCTCTGGATGCCTTAAATCTCTCCCTGGACTCACCAGACCATCCCCAGAGTGAATCACACTGGGCCCCAGTAGGCCCATTTTCTCTGATCAGGTGATGTAATTGGCCTATATTGAGGAAGATTACCTGAAACTGTCCCATGTAACTTGTCACTGTGTTTACCATAAAGTCATTTTACATAAGGATCCATGACAGAAACCTCTCTGGTATCAGTACCAAGAATAGTTCTGCTTATCTTGGGCAACTGAACTGTTTTTACCTCATAGGAACCATGTAGGTTGTAATTGGTCGTGTTTCACATTCTGCATTGTCTAACAGCAAACTCAGGCTCACATCTGTAGCCTGCTTCTTCTACTTAAGTAAAACTTGCTGACATATATTTGGTCGATTAACCTCACCCCGGCTATGTCCATGCCTTGTTTTGCCTTTTTCTTTGCTTATTTTAAGTGTATTTTATTTTCCTGGGTTGCACAGATCTTGTTAGACCACTCTGCACCCTTCTAAGCAAGCTGAAATTGAAATACATTAAAAAAAATGAAAAGCCACAGCAAAGCAGTGTTAGTAGGTTAAACATCATATGTGAAGTTTCTATGAATTCTAATTGTAGGTTCCTGATTAAAACGCCAGTTAATGGTCAGGAATAACTCTTAGCTCTGTAACTAACAAGCTTAATGTTAAAGCCTAAAGAATAAGAACACACAGACATGATAAATAATGAGAGAAATTCAGAAATCAAGCTACAGAAGATAATATATTCCAAAATCCATTGTCAGCCTCTCAACTCTTCAATTTTTTCTGGGAGTCAATTACAAAAGACACTGATGCTTCCTACATCTTCTACCTGATGACAGCATTTCACTGCTATTCCAAAGCACAAAACTCCAAATCACCTACCGTGTTTGTGAATAAATGCAAGTCCTTGCAATATCTGATACATGATATTTCTTATAGCAGATTCAGGAAACAACTTATTTCTGTATAGGGCAGAGGAAAAAAGTTATAAGTCTAGATTTATGAAATTTGTTAATGAAAACAAAGCCCCTATTTTCATGTTCTTTTGGTTATACAGTAAGAATTTAAGAAAACACTTGCTGACATGCTAATTTGACTAGATCCTCTGATAATAAAGATCAAAGAAAAACAACTGCTTATCCATGTAAGAGAGCATACCTTATAAGCACCAAATATATTCAGTTATGTTACAAAAAAGAAACGATCAAACATTTAATAACAAACCAAAATAAAAATTCCCTCCAACATATCATATAAAAAATCTCGGGGCTTCCCTGGTGGCACAGTGGTTGAGAATCCGCCTGCCGATGCAGGGGACACGGGTTCGTGCCCCGGTCTGGGAAGATCCCACATGCCACGGAGCGGCTGGGCCCGTGAGCCATGGCCGCTGAGCCTGCGCGTCCGGAGCCTGTGCTCCGCAACGGGAGAGGCCACAACAGTGAGAGGCCCGCATACCACAAAAAAAAAAAAAAAAAAAAAAAAAAAAATCTCCTCTCTCCATAATATAATTAAAGCTTAAAAATTTTTGATGGGGAAAATCTGAGGTCTTTCAGATGAAGGGCTTATGAGATGCAGCGGATAGCAACATTTTCCCCTGGTTGGGCAAACCACACAGCTTCTCTGCTGTTATTGACAATGGAGACGATATTTGTTCACTGAAATCACACAGAAGGATGCTCTGAATGGCATTCACCTGCCACCAGGAAAATGTGCCCAAGAGGTTCTACATGGTTTACTTTTCAAGTCCAAAATGACCATCACAGGTAAGTTTTTTTTATTAGTTTCTTTGTCTTCCCAGCAGGCGAGCACCGTAGTAAGGAAGGCACTGAAAGGAACCTGGAAGTTCCGATGGATGGCCCAGAATGAATGAAGCTGCTACACCCCTCACTTGTGGCCACTCTGCCCATACAGTCCCGTGGGAAGGAGAGCTGCAGAGTATCTGTTAAATCTCTGAGCCTGTTAGGGTAAATAACCCATTAAGACATTCAAGACGGCTGCACTGAAAAGCAGCGTCTCTGCCGTTATCACAGGGCCTCCAAAGCAGGAATGCAGGTGGGGCCCCTCATCTCATGGGCAGCTTTAAACAGCCAAGGCCAAGCAGCATGACCACATCAACAAAAGCCGAAAGAAAACACATCCACTTTGCAACATTTATTTCTAAGATCATGAGGACCACACTGTACCTTTCTTTAATGAGTTGGTAAAGATTTTCCTTCATGTACTCAAAGATAAAATAAAGGTGATCATTTTCCCTGATAACTTCTTTTAATTTTACTACATTGGCATGGTTGAGCTTCTTTAAAGACTGAAAGGCGAAGAAGAAAAACAAAAAATTAGAGCAAGTCTGCTGTCGAAAAAAGGAATTCCACATATACTTAGGGAGAAACACCTAATTCTAGAACCACAGAATGCCACAATTCATTTTTTATTGACAACATGTTAATAAATGGTATTTCTCTGAAGTTGGTGTTAACGTTACGTAGAAAAACTATTTCAATTAACTGACTAGGAGGTTAAGAACTTGACCATAACTGGAACTTCTGGCTGCCCCCAGGACCAGGCAGTGGACCAGGGCCAGTCTAGGTGCACCCCCTCCAGGTGATGGAATTCACGCCATGAAGGTGGCCAGAGGGGAATCCATTGAGGCTTTGATTGATCTGATACTGAAGAGGCAGCTGCTGGGAGCTGAGATCACCCGCCAGCAGTCTGCAGACACTCCGAACAGGAAATTGCTCAGACAGAGGCTGGCAGCCTGATTCTCCCAACTTTCTTCTGACACATGTGTGTTCATGGGACGTAATAGTGCTCCTTACAAGGTGAGTGTTCAAGGAGGAGGAGGAGGGGAGAAGCAGGAGAAATCTCATTGGAAAGACCCTGAGGTGAGATGGGAGAGACACCTCTGCTTCCAAGAACAGCAAAGGCAAAAAAGTCAAGCGGGGGGGATGAGGAACAAAGAGGGGTCAGAAAATGGTAAGTGACCTTCTGATTATTCCCCGTGCGCGTGTGTGGTTTTCCCCTTCCTGGAACATACACGTGAGTGCAGCCATGCGCAAGCTATTTTCTGTTTGCATCACTAGCTCTGTCCACAGTGAACAAATACGCTTTCATATTGGTGAGCAGTAATCCAGTTCATGTGGGACAGCCGGACACCCAACTGTGGGTTTGCTCACCAGGTGATCAGAATTTGATAGACCGTCTCCTTCAAGAATGCCTCAAGGGGCCACTGTGGCAGGGGGTTGAGCCCTTTAATTCAAAAAGCCTCTTCCTCACAGAGACGCGAGTCCGATAATAATAAATTGTAAAGCCCTCTTTATCTTTGAATTTCCTTCAAAGGAACATTCCTTCTAGAAAACAAACAGAATGTCTGAAGATGAAAGTGTTAACATGAGTGTCCAAATCTGGAAGGACACTCAGTAACAAAGCACCCAAGGGATCAGAGCTGGGGAATGTGCAATATGACCGAGTTACTTCAAGCAGCTGGGAAGAGGGAGAAAATATGGCCAGTGAATGAGAACAAACTAAGACTCTCTGGAACCTCTTCCCTGAAAGACAAGCTTTTGCCAAGTGCCTCTCTGGCAGGAAATACGCAGCTGTTTTGGCCAAATGGCCAGATCCTTCCAGAATGACCCAACAGGCTGATTACTTTTTCTAGTTGGGTTGGATTTCTGGCTCTCCATGAGTAGCAAGCATTGCCTAACTTGTAAGCATTCACCAGACCCTCATGGACTGCAGGCGTCTTTCCTGCTTGTTTGCTTAAAATGCACCACCAGCAATGGCTGAGGTGTCCAGTGGGTGAACAGCAGAATGAACAGGGCAGATTCATTCAGAGGAAAATGAAGTCGGTTTCAAAGCTTTGCAAGAAGAGAATTCTAGGCAAGGAGTAGGATACCGTCTGACGCAAGTGTGTTTTGAGCATGAATTACTGGCCCAAGTCTAACAGTGGCTCCAGCTTTTGTTTCTCAGTGAGGCTCAGGGGCAAGTCAAAGTCTCTATCAGTTTAATAGAAAAAGAATTAATTTAAAACATGAATTAATTTTGTGGAGGACTTCATGTGATTCATTTTCAAGAGGTATATTTCCAGAAGGAAGGCATCTTGTTTTGGCTTGGGAAAGGCTTCCAAAAAGATGGAGAGGCAGGACAGTCGTATCAGGCAGAGAAGGAGCACATCAGGGATGCTTCAAGGAGGAGTAATCTGCAAGCTCTGAGTGGTCGGTGAGTCTCATACACGAGACTTGAAGGAAGAATCAGGCTTGGACAAACTCGGTGTGAGGACAAGGGCACGTCAGGAGGGAGACCCTCAGAGATTGGGGGTGGGAGTGAGTGGCCACCCAGTGTCGGAGGGATGAGAACTGCCCGGATGCCAGGTGGATGCCCACTGAAGTCTTCCGACAGACCCTGGGCTTCGCTGCCCAGAGCTGTGTTTCCCTCCAGCGAATTATGGAATCTCTGGGCCTCAGCTGTGCTCATCGGGAAATTCAAGATACTAAGACTTTCCATGTCAGGTGGTTGTGGGGATGAGATAAGACAGAGCACATAAGGTGCTGCCTGGCCCATAATAGCTGCTGCCACTGCAATGAGCTATGGTGTCTGAGTGCAGGGGTAAATGATCATTAACACAAGAGGGAGAAAATATGAGCACTGAGGGAGGCAGACGTTCTAGAAAATTCAGACGCTGATGTCCACTAAGCAGTTGGATATATGGGACTGAAGCAGGGGTCAGCGAACTTTTCTGTCAAGGGACAGAGAGTAAATATTTGGGGCTTTCTAGGTCATATGGTCCCTGCTGCAACTACTTAGCTTTGCCAGTGTAGTGTGAAATCAGCCACAGATAATACATAAACAAATGGACATGGCTGCGTTCCAACATTTTCTTTTTTTACAAAAACAGGCCGTGGGCTATTTACCGACCCCTGTTCTAAATGCATAAGAAAGATAAAAGGTGATGGAGCTGCTGAAGCAAGGGGAAATGAATAAAATCACCCAGGAGGAGAAGCCAGAGCAAAGGAGAGAATTGCTGAGAAGAGAATGTGAGGAATTATCCATTCTTAAAAGGGTGAAATCATAGAACCACTGGTGAAAGGCAAGAAGAGGTGGAAGAGGTGGGTCAAAGCAGAGTCACAGAGACCTGGGAGAGGAGAGGAGGAAGTGGTCCACGGACAAGAAAATGTCTGAGAAAATGATCCTGGACTTTTTTTTTTTTTTCATCTTTTGGCCACGCCGCACGGCACGTGGGATCTTATTTCTCCGACTAGGGATCGAACCCGCGCCCCCTGTGTTGGCAGTGCAGAGTCTTAACCACTGGACCGCCAGGGAAGTCCCAACGATCCTGGACTTGACGGCTGGTGGCTTTTAGGAGAGTAACTTCCATAGAGTGGCAGAGGTGAATGCCTGATTCAGTCAGTGGAAAGTCAGTGGTGGGGGGAAGTGACGGCGGAGGGGGTGCTCTGGAAGGTAAGGGGTCAGGAAGGGGAAGGGGTGAGAGCTCCAGGGGAGGGAGGGCTGAGCCCGGTTAGACAGAATGGTGGGCACATTGATAAGACTGAAGACAAGGAGCCTGTGCAAAGGAGTTTAAAGATATGGGAAGGTTTATAATAGCCAAAGGTGTCCCAGTGTCCATAGATGGATGACTGGATAAACAATATACAGTGGATCCATACAATGGAATGTTAATCAGCCTTAAAAAGGAACGGAATCCTGACACATGGATGAATTTAGAAGACATTCTGCTAAGTGAAATAAGCCAGTCACAAAAACGACAAATACTGTATGATTGCACTCGTATGAGGGACCTAGTGTAGGCGACAGACAGAATGTAGAATGGTGCTGGCCAGGGGCTGGGAGGAGTGATTCATGGGAAATTACTGTTCAATGGACATAGAGTTTCAGTTTTGCAAGATGAAAAGAGTCCTGGAGATGGGCCATTCCGATGGGTGTACAACATTATGTATATACTTAATACCACTGAACTGTACCAGTTTTAGGTCAAATATGCAATTCTATATCTATTTTGAGTCCTTTGGGTTCTAGCAAGGGACACCCATATCGCTGTTCTAACAATCTGGACTATTTCTCTGATTATCTACCTGGAAACCTGCCACTTTCCTTTGAGCTGTTGTTAACCTTCATGCATAGGCATTGTTTGCAGAAAATGTGCAAAGGAGCCTTCTCCAGAGATGGCTACAAAATGTGATTATTACATATGTTCAACTTCTGGATGGTATGACAGATTTTCTAATGTTGTCCAGTTTGCCATATAAACAAAATTGTGCAAAGCTTTAAAAAAAATGGTCAAGAGGTAAGCACTATGTATATTGCATCACCATTTGAAAGAAAAGAGACACTAGTGAGAAACTAGTGGAAGTTGAATACATCTGTGGTTTAGTTAACAGCACTATTTCCAACGTTTAAAAAGAAGTACAAGCACACGCACCAAAAAACTAAAAAAAAGTACACACACATAAATAGCACAGCAATCTTCTCCTCTCAGCTGTCAGCTGCATTATGTTATCGTCTGCCTCCTTTTTCAACATCAGTGAAACAATTCAAACTGTATCAACTATAAATCTACGCATGTATAAAGCTATTTTAATCAACCATACCATAAATTATCCCTTTGTGTATTAATAAATACCTTGACCTCCCGAAGGTTCATGCATTCCTCCCAGGAATAAAACTTTCTTTTCATTCTAAAAGAGAGGAAACAAATAGTACGTTTATTCCCAGTAACTGGCTATGCTTGACCTTAAACAAAAAATGTTTTCGTTCTGAACCTAATGAACAAGTGCTTAAAGTGGGTTCCAATTTCTACCAGATACTATACTATCCAAAACAGCATTTTATTTAAAAACCTGGCAGTGCAATCAATCCTCCAGCACAAAATTTCCCAGCAGAGTTAGCAGGAGGGCATTTGCAAAGAGGCCTGGACTGCGGTCTTGCTCTGTCACTAATCAGCTAACCCTGCCCTGGAGGAAAAACCCCCAGGCTTATTTTACCAGGACCAGAGCTGTCCAATCGAACTTTCTGCATTGGTGGAAATGTTCTGTACCGTCCAGTATGGTAGCCACTAGACACAGGTGACTACTGAGCACCTGGCGTGAGGCTAGGGCAACACAGAAACTGAATTGTTAATCTAAATTTTAAATTTAAATTTAAATGATATATGATTACTTGCCACCATGTTGGACGGCACAGGGATGGACACTCCGGTACAGGGGTTGGCAAACTATGGCCCATGGGCTAATTCCACCCGACCATCTGATTTTATACAGCCCATGAGACAAGAATGGCATTTATACTTTTAAATGGTTGGGAAAAACAAAGCAAAAGAAAAATAATAATTTGTGACGTGTGAAAATGATCTGAAATTCCAGTTTCAGTTTCCATAAATGAAGTTTTGTTGGAACACAATCACACTCATTTGCTTCCATATGATATATGGCTGCTTTCCCACTACAACAACAGAGATGGGTTATGACAGAGACCACATGGCCTGCAAAGCCTAAAACATTTACTGGCTGGCCCTTTGCAGGAAAAGTGTGCCAACCCCTGGTACAGAGCCTGAGGGGAGAGACAGACAGCCTGGTGAGCTGGCCAGAAATCTAAGGGTTCTCTCTTTCATGGCCCTTCAAACACATCATCTCATTTGAATCTTACAGCAGCCCCATGAGACAGATGGGATGGGTGGAAACTAAGAAACAGAGAAGTTATGCCATTTCACCAGGGTCTCATTGCTGGCTAATGACAGGTCAACTCTCATCTCTCGCCCTCACTCTGAGAGTCTGTCCCCAATGTCACACTGTCTCCCAGCTGAGTGACCATTTCCTTTATTCATGCCCCAGATATATTTTAGCCCCTGCTACACATGGCAGAGGCCCAGGCACTGGAGATACAATGATGGGCAAGATGTTGCTCATGGAACCGACCTCGGAGCAGGAAGGCAAGTCATCAATCGCCTTCTGTGCTGAGTGCCGTGACGGGAAGGGACAGGGCACCGTGAAAGTGGACCCCAACGTGACCTAATCTTATCTAGGGTATCAGGAAACAGCCTTCCAGTGAAGTGGTATTTCAACCAAGACCTGAAGGACCAGGAGAATTTGGCCTGGTCAGAGGCGTGCGGTAGTGAGTAGCATGGGAAGACAGAGGGCAGAAAGGTATCTGGTGAGTTCAAGCCAAAAGGCCAGTGTGGGCAGGGCAAAGCAGGCAAGGAAGTAGTGGGAGGAAATGTAGCCAAAGGAAACAGGCAGGGGCCGAGTGAAGCAGCAAGTTGTAAAATTGGGGGCTTGACCCTAAAACTGATAGGAAGACATTAAAAGCTCTTCATTTGGGATCCCTGCAAGCAGAGCCTGAGGCAAGGACTTGGGTGCAGGGAGTTGATTTGGGAGGTGATTCCAGGAACTCAGGGCAAGGAGCAGGGAAGCTGAGAACAGACAGGGGGGAAACCCAGGAAAGGACACATTATGGAGCTGACACTGCAGTGGGCAACGGGGGCTCAGTCCTGCTGGGGACCTTCTGTGGACCAAGCAGGAGCACCTTGGTTGAGTCTCCCATGTGCACCTGAGGTGGGATACTGGTGCCAGGCACATCACTGCACACCCCAGCACGCTGAAGTCAGGTGGGACAAGGGGACATGATGGGGCAGCAAAGAAGGTTTGGTACAATTGATTTTAGACAATTAGACTCACGTGTTTAATATAAGCCCTTCAGGCTGGAATGGACAGGGGTAAGAATGGAAGCCAGGAACCCTAGAGAGGAAAGTATTCTAGAGGCAGAGGTGGTAAATGATAATGAGTTGAATGGGGGGTTAGCAGTGGGGAATTGGAGAAGTAGGTGGATCAGATAAATATCTGGTAGTTAGAGTCTATAGTACCAGACAACAAATGCTGGGGCACAGGGAGGGATGTCGGGGGACTCCCAGGCTTTGCGGGGATGGAAATGTGTCATTTATCAAGACAGGCATTATATGCTGGATTTAAGTTCAGTTTTGGGTATGATGAGTGTGAAGTGTCTTCAGGGCATCCAAATGGAGATGTTGAGAAGGCAACTGGATATAGATGAGTATGGCAGGCAGACTCTAAAATGGTCCCCAAAGCCCCCCCACCTCCTGGTATTCACGAACTGGCATAACCCCCCTTCTTTTAACGACTTGCTTCTAACCAATACAATACAGCAGTTTGAGAGGATACCCCTTCTGTGATTAGTTTACAAATGCAATAAGATGTCACTTCCATCTTGGTTGAAGACTCTCAATGCCTTCTTGATTTCCATGTCTTGATGGAGCAAGTTGCCATGTTGTGAGCTGCTCTTTGGAGAGGCCCACATGGCAAGGGACTGAGGGCAGCCTCCAGCCAAGAGCCAGCAGAGGACTAAGCCCCTCAGTCCAACAGCCCCCAAGGTACTGAATGCTGCCCACAGTCATGTGAGTGAGCTTGGAAGTGGATCCTTCCCCAGTCCAGCCTTCAGATGAGATCCCAGCACCAGCTAGCAGCTTGACTGCAGCCTCATGAGAGACCCTAAAGCAGAGAACTCAGCTGAGCCAGGCCCAGACTCCTGATCCACAGAAACTGTGAGATAGTTGTCTTAAACCACAATTTTTGGGGGTAAACTGTTATGCAGCAACAGATAACTAATACAGTTGGTCTGGACTCAGATTGCAAAGTGCGAGTGGGGTGGGGGGAGCAAAACCGTAGTCACCAGACTATCACACGTGTAAAGGATCCAGAATAAGTCATTTCATGTCTCACTTTCAGTTTCCTTTCCTATAAAATATTTCTTAATCTGCTTGTTACTACCTCCCCATATGAGAAGATCCTTGGAACAAGTACTAGAGCTGTATGCAAAGTAGTGCATCTAACATGGGGATGTGTTTAAGACTCTAACGCGAGCATCCCAGAGTTCACAGTCATCTAACCCACAGCAATCAATGTCTGAGATTCTTCTCCATGCCTCCCCTGTAGAAACTTTTCACCGATGAGGAATGGAGAGCATAGAGTTAAAACTATGTTGACAATGTGTCATTGAGGATGGATTCGTGAGTGTGAAGGATAAAACTTACTTTTTAATAGCAATCAGTTCCCCAGACTCGATGCTTCTTCCCAGCAGGACGGAACCATAGGTTCCATCCCCGAGTTGCTTGATGGTTGTATATCTATTCATGGTGTGCCCGCTCAGGCCGGACACTCATCTCAGGGCCGAGGCGGATCAGTCCTGCAGCCGTAGCAGACCTCCCCGGAGTGTAACCAGATTTTTCTATGGCAGCACCAGCACAAGGTATTCAATAGAACGTGACTATCTCCCAAATACATATTTTCAAAGATGAGTCTTCTGCCTGTAGAGAAAAATGAAAGACAAGGATAAATGTTCATGTACATTCTATGTCTGTCTAAATCAGGGGCCAGCTGTAACCCCCAGCCTGCCACCTGTTTTTTTGTAAATAAAGTTTTATTGGAACACAGTCATGCCCACTCACTTGCATATTGTCTGCAGCTGCTTTCACGCTACACAGCAGAGTAGTGACACAGTAGTGACACAGACTGTATGGCCCACAAAGCCTAAGGGATTTATTACTGTACACTTTACAAAAAAAAAAAGTTTGTTAACCTCTGGTCTAAATACTGCTCTTTTCCAGTTTTTTATAAAATGAGACACAGCGTTCTTGGAAAGTGATTTTATCACTGACTCAGAAATGAATCAGCTGCAATTTGATGCCTTTCTGCTGACTAACCACTGTAGGCAAACACGACATGATAACTATGGTCGATGGAAATTGCTGAGCTACAAGAATCCATGCTAAATATACTGTGTTCTCTGTATTCAGCTACAATTAACAATGTAAACATACAAAAGGCCAAGAAATGCTTAAATTAAGGTTCTCTTGATATAGAACTTACATGTGCTCCATGAAGTGTTTGTGGCTAGGCAACAATAGTATTTTATTAATATTATTTTTATTACTAGATATTCAGAAGCTAAACAAATAACTAGTAAATTTTTAAGGCCTGCATGTAGGGTGTGTCTCTTTTAAAGTCCTTCAGTTGTGTTCTTTAAAAAGATAAGTCATGGGACTTCCCTGGTGGAGCAGTGGTTAAGAATCTGCCTGCCGATGCAGGGAACACGGATTCGAGCCCCGTTCCGGGAAGATCCCACATGCTGCGGAGCAACTAAGCCTGTGCGCCACAACTACTGAGCCTGTGCTCTACAGCCTGTATGCCACAACTACTGAAGCTCACGTTCCACCACTACTGAGGCCCACGCGCCTAGAGCCCATGCTCCACAAGAAAAGCCACCACAACGAGAAGCCCACATATGTGAGGAAGAGTAGCCCCTGCTCGCTGCAACTAGAGAAAGCCTGCACGCAGCAACGAAGACCCAATGCAGCCAAAATTAAATAAATTTATAAAGAAAAAGATAAGTCATTGATCATTTATAAAATTGAGTGTCATTCAGTCTGCCTATAATGAAGAAAATGCAGTACATAACTTAAGTGATTGCAATGCCTTTAGGCAAACATTAATAAAATGTAAATGCTTAAATAAGAACACTAAAGACTTTTTAAAAAATATATCCGTCAAACTAATAATCTGAAAAATCAAAAGATCAGAAAAGAATGATAGAATAAGTGACATTCTGCATCAAAATCTAATCATTGCAGCTTCTCCTTTCAGAAGAATTCCAGTCAATAAATGTAGAAGGAAAGAGGGAAATAAGAAATTCGCTATTAGGCAAACGTCACAATTTGTTGCAGACAAGATTCGCCGATGGATGCAAATATTGGTCGATGAGCGTTTGATGAGAAACAGGTTATTCACATAGTTTCAAAGTATCTTTGGGAATTCCCTGGCCGCCCTTTCACTTACCAGGCCCAGTTTCTTTGATGCCTCATTGGGGAACTAAGATACAAACCAAATGGAGCAGCCAAAAAGACAAAGTATCTTTAAGACATTTATTAATGTCAAAGGGAAAGATAGTAACTCTACAGGCAGAAATCTAACCTCCTTACCCAAGTGATCAAGTTCAACATCAACATTACTAAGACATATGACACCATGTACCCTGGATTTGATGCTCTGAGGAGGGCACACCATCACCTCTGTGGTGTTCTGTCAAAAATGCAGAACCTCAATCCACTCATGAGAAAACGTCAAACTCAAATGAGGGACGTGCTACAAAAAACTGACCGATACTCTTCAAAAGTGTCAAGATCATAAAAGGCAAGGACAGACTGAGGAACTGTCACAGATTGGAGGCAAAGAAGGAGACATGACAACTAAACACAATGTGAGAACCTGAATAAGATCCCAGAACAGACAAAAGACATTAGCGGAAAAGTTGGTGAAATTTGAATAAGGTCATAGTTTAGTTAACAGCACTGTGCCAGTGCTAACTTCCTGAGTTTGATCATTGTCCTACGGTTATAGAAGATGTTAATATTAGGGTAAGCTGGGTGAAGAATCTCTAAGAACTGTCTGTACTATTTTTGTAACATTTCTGAAAGTCTAAAATTAGTTCAAAATTTAAAATTAAAAAGTAATTCTAGTCTATGTTTTTGTGAAGGCTTTGCATGACCTTGAGAAACCTTAAGAACTATAAAGGTTATTCCTGATTTCACCATATTCTACCATATAACTGGAAAACCTTTTAGAGATCAAGCCTACCTGCCCCTCCCCCACTCATTCCCATTTCCCCATAGAACCATTTTAAGGCCCCTGGTTTGAAGAGCATTTTCCTTCTTTTGAAGCTCTACAGGATCAGACAACCTACAACTTCCTTCAGCAGCTCTTTACAGTGATAGATTCCATTGCTGATTAATAAATATTTATAAAGCACTTCCTGTGTGACAGACCCTATGTTAATATCCGGGGATACAAAGACCAATAAAATATGGTCCTTTTTTTTTTTTAAAGATCTTAGCGTCTCATGGCAGAGGATGAGAGTGGGTGGATGCATACTCATGAATATGCACTAAGATATTTCATGTACATTGAGGGTACAGGATGTGGGGAGGGGTTAAAGAGAAAGCCCCCTGGCTTCTAACTTGGTTGATTCCACTTGGACTCAGGAGGGCAGGTAAGAAGAGTCTTCATAAAAGACTGAGTCTTGAAGGAAAAAGAAAAGTAGGTGTTTTGTAATGTAGGGGATTCTAGCATTCCAAGGAGCAGAAAAGAAGGCACAGGGGCTTGAATCTGGGGTGGAGGGGAAGGTGGGAGCTTGGAACTGGAAAGAGATAACCCCAGAAGTTTGCTTGTTGAGAGCCTCAAATGACATTTCAAAAAACATAAGGCTCTGACTGGATCCTATACTAAAGGAGAAGAAAACACTATAAAGGACATTAGTGGAAACAATTAGGATATGGATGCTAGATTAAAGTATTGTATCTGTATTAAATTTACTAAAGTTGATGCCTGTCCTGTGGTTGTGAAACAGCACAGTCTTATTCTAAGAAAATACACCCTGAAGGATTTGTAAGCAAAGGGCCATAATATATGCAATTTATTCTCAAGTGGTAAAACAAAAATTCTGTGTGTGTGTGTGTGTGTGTGTGTGTGTGGAGAGAGAGAGAACAAACACACAATGCGGTAAAATGTTAACACAAGGTAAATTGGGGAAAAGGTGTATGGGTCTTCTTCGTACTGTTCTTGCAACTGTACGTTTGAATTATTCTAGACTAAAAGTTAAAAAAATTTCTCAAAATGGTAGAGGAAGGAAATCTTTAAAAAGATAATACATATCTTAAGCATATTTTTTCAGCCTAAAACATTTTAATGTAGATTTACTTAATAAAACCTAATATGAACTTGCTCATAAGACAGAACACATCATACATCATAGCTCCTCCACTTCACGATTTGTGTGTTGTGGACTGTTTTGGATTCAAGGTGTGTCTCAACATAACATAGAAAGAGCATTTGGGCCACAACATAAGCAATTTTGGGCTCTGTGTTTGTTTTCCCCTCTTTTTCTTTTTCATATTTATCTCCATCTATTTTTGGTATGACATGATTTCTGCATCATTCATAATTTCATTTTCCAACAAATTAAAATTCCCAAATCATTGTTGTATGTCATCTTCATAAAAAAAAAAAATCACTGGAACTTTGATCGGTCAAAAATCAGCTAACTCATAAATTACAGGCTTTATTTATTTTTTTTTTTAAAGTAGGCTTTGACATAGAGACAATGGGAAGTCAATTAAGGGTTTTTTTTTAAAACAAGAAATAACATGATCAGATTTGCATTTTGTAATCCAGTTAGTTAGAGTATTTTTCTTAATGTCCAGCCGAAACCTGCCGATTCTAAGTTAATTTCCTCATGCTTTGTTTTTTGTGTGTGTGAATATAAAGAAACTATCTCACGATAATGTGATGTACATCAAATTAGTAATCAAATGTGTATCTCTCAACCTCCTCTTGCTGTAATTACAGACTTTCCTCATAGGACCTGTTTTCCACTCCTTTCATTATCTTTGGCATTCATCTCTGAATCCTCACACATTTCTCCATGTCTTTGATGAACAAACTGTGGCAACCAAAACTTAATAACCATCTACATTCCAGTAGCCTGTGGGCCCTCCCCCACTTTTTTTGCAATGGCATTATATATAATAATAATTCATATCTGTCGATTATTAATCATAGAAGCCTTTCTTTGATAGTTAGTTCCTCATCTACTAAAACTGCATAATTGGGACAATGTCTTCCTAGATCATCACTGAAAAAAAGCTATCTTGAAAAAAGAACGTTACTGAAATCATGATAGAGTGGGTCATTCATTCAGTATACAGTCACCCTATGATTCCTCCTTGTTACTGTCTGTCACATTATCATAGGACAAAGTTCAATTTCTCTGGCAAGATTTGACCCTCACCAACACGTGGCGGTTGCTTTTAAATTTTATTTCAGGTAATTACATACCGACTGTAAAATGGATCAGACTAGAGTGTCTTCAAGCACTGAAGTCAGGTTGACAATTTTATTCAAACTTTACCAAGATGCCAAGCTCTATGCAAGGCTTCTGGGGCACATTATGGATAAGAGAAGGGTCCTTCCTTTAAAGAACTCCTGATCAACACGTACAGGGAAAATGTAGGAAACGCTATAAGCCCATGGTAGAGAGAGCAACAAATTCTTGGGAGGAGGGAGGGATCAGACACCCCTTCAGAGAAGAGGTAATACTGAGGTTTGAAGAATGAGCAAAGTTTTATTACACAGAAAAGGGAGAGAAAGGAATTACAGATGGAGGAAACCCTGCAAAAGGTTGGTGGGTATAAGAGCTTGGCATGTTCACGAGAGCTTAGGGTTCCTACGCTGGGTGAACAACAGAATCACCTGGGGAACTTTTAACAAATACTGATGCCCAGGCCCCACCTCTAAGAGTCAGGTCGAGGTTGGGGAGTGAGCTTTGATAATTTAGAAAGCCCTCCAGGGGACCGTAATGTGCAACCCCACTGTGAAGCACAGGGCTAGGACATAAAAGCCACGGAGGGCAGTAAGGAAATGCAGGGAATGGCTAGAAACTTAGGGTGGGACCCAGCCGTGAGGGCGTACATCTGTCATGCAGGAGTTTGGTCTTTACCCTGCCACACGGGAGCTCTCTGGGGCTTTTAAGCAGGGAAATGACATGAGGGAGATCCCCCTGGACTATTCAAACTGAAATTAGAATAGAGAGACTAGAGGCAGAGAGGCTAGATGGAGGGGACTGCAATAGTCAGGTGAAATATGTGGAAGGCCTGAACAAAGGCACCAGACAGGATGAATGTTATAGAGGGTAGGAGACACAATGGGTTCTGTTTTCTAAGGTGCTGAATTTGAGATACGTACAAAACCTCTCACTGGAGATGCTCTAAGGTTGCTTTATTTTTTTTCCCCCCAAAGATAGCGCATTATTGGAGTTCTTATTAGGAGGTCAACATTCAGGCAATGCTAATACCTTGCACAACTCTGGGGTACTCATAGAACACCACATGAACGGTGTCCACTGGAGTTTTGCAACATGGCAGCTGTGGATCCGGAACAAGGGACATGACAAGCTCAACGTACACCTGAATTACTGTTCAACTTTGGGTGACAAACTTCAAGAAAGATCTAAAAGAACATAATAAGGGCCCTAAATGAAAGCACAAGAAGAGTAGTTGACGAAACAGAGAATACATGAAGAAAAAGGGACTTAGGAAGCTGTGGTGACTGTTTCAAGGGTACAAAGGAGTATCAGAGAGAAGGATTAGTTACACTATATACAGATCTAGAGAACAGAACCATGACAACTATCTGAACTTTCTGTTCTCTAGTGAATTGTTTCCTAAATTAAAAACAATGAAGTGGTATTATTCAAATTAGCATTGGACAAAAAGTAGCATTCAACCCACAGTCAACTCTGAGCATATCCTAGCAGGAAGTGGTTACTGACTTTTGAGATCAGTAATGTTCAGTTGCTCATCATTTTTGTGGTGGCCTGAATATGATGACTCATGTTATACTCTGAAAGGAAAGGACAAAAACTCACTGCTGCTCTGGGAAAACAACAGGGTGATGCACAACACACTAGGAAAAAGAAGGGCCATATGACTGATGCTATTGCTGATCTACCCAACAGCAATGCTCCTCTTGCTGCTTAGTTTATAGAGCTCTGATTTTATTCACGATTCAATACAATCAGGGATGGCAGCCACCTACTACAGCCCCAGGGCATGAACAATGATCCGTTGGAGCCAAGCCAAACAATTCTATTGTACTTCCTACTGTTTAGGAGTGGGACTGTGGCTCTGACATATGAGATGGAAAGGAAAGTGAGCTGGTGAGGGAAGAGAAGGGCTTCTGAGAAGGAATCTACTCTTTTTTTTTTTTTTTGCACAGGCTCCGGACGCGCAGGCCCAGCGGCCATGGCTCACGGGCCCAGCCGCTCTGTGGCATGTGGGATCTTCCCGGACCGGGGCACGAACCCATGTCCCCTGCATCGGCAGGCGGATTCTCAACCACTGCGCCAGCAGGGAAGCCCAGGAATCTACTCTTTGATAGAGACAGCTGACAAAGAGGTTGCCCTGTGTTTCTGCCTTGAACATGGTTGTACAAAGCTGTAATATTCAGAGCTGAGACAGTCTTCTGGTGATTATGAGACGTGAGCTCTAAAGATGAGAATCCCAACTGCTGAGGATGGATTAAAAGAAAGAAGCTGAATCCTGGATGACATCACTGGGCTGCTGCACGATCCCTGAAAATATCTGCTTTAGACTTCTTGTTATATGACCTAATCAGAAGTCTTTGTTGCTGAAGCCACCATCAGATATTCTGTCAAGGATAACTGAAAGCATTTCTCTGGAACACACACAGTGACCAGGGAATGGCCCTTGGGATAAGTTTCTGGCAGAGTAGAGATGACCAAAGTGCTACAGTTGTACAAGCAAGAAGTCACCACGTGGACCACTAGCTAAAAATCTCAAGGAAGGCTTAGGGCCACTGATCCCTAAATAAGGGCTAATTTCTCTCGTCAAGGACATGTCATTACTGATCCACGCATCACTGGCAAAAACCAATATAAAAATGTTTTCCTTACTAACAGTATTAGTTTTCCACAGCTGCTGTTCACGAATTACCATAAACTTGGTAGCTTAAAACAGCAGAAATGTATTCTCTCACGTTTCTGGAGGCCAGAGTGCAGAACCAGTATCACTGGATCGAGATCAAGGGATTGGCACCTCCTCCAGCGGTATTGGCTCACTTCCTCCTTGTCTCTTCCAGCGTCTGGTGGCTGCTGGTGTTCCTTGGCTCGTGGCCACATCTCTCCAGTCTCTGCCTCTGTGGTCACACTGACTCCTCTCTGTGTCATATCTCCCTCCGTTTCCCTCTTATGAGGACCAGTGTTTCCATTTAGGGCTCACTAAACCTATCTCCAATTAGAGATAGGTAGGTTTATCTCCCCATCTCAGATTTCTTAATTTAATCACATCTACAAAGTCTATTTTGCCAAATAAGGAAAAATTCACAGGTTCCAGGGACTAGGACCTGATATCTTCAGGGGATAGATACCACCATTCAATGAAACCTCCCAAAGACTTCCACAGTTATCTGAGCTATGGCAGCCGTGGTTTCTATTCATACAAAGTTGAGTGTCTTAGGAATGAAATCAAGAATCTAATGCTTAGTTACCCAGTGAACAAAGGCAGTCCTTTTTGAACGATGGAGAGTATTTCTCTTTAACTCTACAAAGCAGACAAGACTTCACAATTCTGGCTGAAATCTCAGTAGATGACATTAGCATATGGAGATTCCACCCTGTGTGGACCAGGGGTTGCAAACAGGCAGCCTGAGGAGGGAATTCACAGATACGCTTTGAGTTTATATTTAAAAATGGGAACTCCCATATAAATATCGAGATTTGGGGTAGCTCTAGAAAAACTGAAGAGCTAATCACACAAGGTCCTTTGTCCTCCGTGGGAATAACAGCTAGACAAGGGTGGTCACTGGCCTTTTAGGCCAAGCGTGAGCTCTCTATCACGTCACTGTCCCCAACCTCCCTGTGTCCCTAAAATGAATGTCGTGTCAGTTGCTAATATTTTTTTTTTTACTTGCATTTTACATTTATTTTTGTACCTTCACGGCCACTTGTTTTACTAGAAGAAAAATATTTCTCTATTCCTCTGTCTATATCAAAAGTAACAAAGGAAAAAGCCTGGAAAAAAACCTCATTCGAAGAAAAACTGCAGGGAAAGAAAAATTGTTGTTCTCTTTTCAAAAGAGAAGAGCAACTTCTTACCGTTTAACAAGCACATACCCAGCTTCCTTGATTCTTTTACATTTCCTCCTCTGCCCCTGAAAGCATCTGAATTCACAGTTCCTGGTATAGACGGTCACTACTGCCTGTGAAGTGAATGGGGTGTAACAGCCCATCCATTAACTTGGGGAATCAGCTAACATGTTAATGGGCAGTACTTCTAAATACCACTCAGACTCCAAGAATGAACTTGGATAATCACTCACTATAACCAATCCACACGTAGCTTACTAATACATCAAATAAGCCAAAAAGGTAATAATAATAATAATTTCAGAACTTACTATGTATACCATACTGTTATAAGTGCTTTGCATATATTAATCCATTCAGTCCTCACAACGGCACCAGGTAGGTACTATTATTATTACCCCTATTTTACAGATAAGGAATCTGAGACACCAGCTACTTGTTCAAGGTTATGCAACTATTAAAGTGTTGGCAGTGAGATAGGAACCTGGGCCGACTGCACCAAACTTAAGGGAGAGATTGCAAAAGATCCAAAGGTTATGAAATCTTTTGAGGATCTGAGAATGAGAGGAATCAAAAGAAGTACTTTGTAGCTCAAAGTCCAAATATGGAAACCGGTGATGTGGCCATGCTCTAGTTGGCCTCATTCTACAATCGAACTTCAGTGGACCGAGCGGGGACCTTGCCAGCAGCCACTGCCTACAGGGGAGGCAAGTGATTGCAGACAAAGAGGAACTGAGTCCCAGTTTCCACTCGGCACAGACCACCTGTGACTCGGAGCATCTCTCGGTCCTCGGGTTAATTTCTGTGGGGTGAGGGCACGGGACTTAATGAAGCAAGGTGGTTTCCTGCTCCGTTATTCTGTGGTTCTGTGACTCTCCGGGTCAGGAATCAAGCTGGCACTTGTCTAAGAAAAAAAACAGATCAACGTTTCCACCTTTCCCATCACATGCACAAAAGCTAGCAAAGAGCAGACAGTGCCCCAGAGGGACCCTGTGTGCTATACATCATCTCCCTTCCAGAGCAGGATAAGTGTCTCACTGTCTCAGCCAGACCCCAAAGCTCAGAATCTACTGCTTCTCCTCCCTCCGAGTCCAGCTCAAACATCACCTTTCCAGGGCCTCCTGTCCCAACGTGCACAGACACAGCCAACGGCTCTCTCCCCAAGAGGCCACAGTGCCCTGTCCCCACCTCCCCAGTGGTCAATGACACGCAGGCCTGTCCCCGACAGTCACCATGCTTCTTTCGTCTCTGCTCTCATACCTCATGCTCCGCCTACACTAGCAGGTACTCATGGTTTGAATGGTCAAAACATGAATTTTAGTCTTTGCTATGTACCTTCTGTACCACACTTGGTAAGTATCTCAAAACAGAATGCTTCTATTTCTTTTTTTTTTCCCGGTATGCGGGCCTCTCACTGTTGTGGCCTCTCCCGCTGCGGAGCACAGGCTCCGGACGCGCAGGCCCAGCGGCCATGGCTCACGGGCTTAGCCGCTCCGCGGCATGTGGGATCTTCCCGGACCAGGGCACGAACCCGTGTCTCCCGCATCGGCAGGCGGATTCTCAACCACTGCGCCACCAGGGAAGCCCCAGAATGCTTCTATTTCTTCATGTGCAAAGTCATGGTACTCAGATTGTTTGCCCTGAGCAGAAATGTTCCGAAGTTCTGAAATGGAAGAATAGTAAATACTGCAGAAAGGCTAAAGCAGGCAGGCTGCCTGGGCCCTCCCACCATGGTGCTGGAATTACTGGGTCTCAAAGAATCACAGAAAGGTCCCCACAGTGTCGTCAGATCAGGCCTTTGGCTTCTGGGTTAGGCGGTACCCAACTCACAGAGCAGCACAGCTGCATTTCGCTTTCAGAGGGTTCGGGTGTCCTGCTGATTCCCAGCCTGGGAAACCAATCAGGCACAGGGTGGTCCGCTCTTTAGTTTGAATACTTAAGAGTCATTGAATAAATGCCACAATTACTCATTTTTTAAGATAGGAGACAGAAAATTGTACGCAAAAGTGGGCATCTCTGGGAGTCGTGGTTTACCAGCGCCACTTCCACCATTCAGACCTGTGTGAAGAGCTTTTCTCCCTGAGCCTTGATCGTTTTCCACTGAAAAGATGCCACTGCTTTCACCTGTCCTCATCGGAAAACTAGATCGTGTGCAAAATCACTCAACGGCCCTTCTCCTGGCACTTCTGAGTTCCATTTTACCTTAACTGGCATGAATTCTAGGTTCGAACATTTCATAACTTTACAAGAGTAAAGTTAATATGGTTACATTTCTTTTAAAAAGGTACCAAAAATAGTACATCTGTATTTCTAATTTTTCTCTCTGGGACCTAATTCTTCTGCCCACATTCATTTTAACAAGAATGTCCTTTAAATATTTTGCCTCTTGGACCAGTGCTTTTTCCTGCGCTGGGGACAGCAGCTACAATGCCAAAAGAGCCTCCTTTATTGTGGAACGTGCTTTGCCTCTCCTGTGACAAGGAGCGAGCGCCTTAAAGATGCTTCGGGCCGCTGCCTTAATTGGAAGGATGGGAGAAGAGGATCCGTTACCTGGGTGGCCCTCTTCTATTCCCCAGAGACTGTTTCATGCCCTGACCTCCCTCACATCCTTCAACCCCAGCTTCTGAAAGGAGAATTCATGCACCAGGTCCTAAATCCCAAGAGAAGGGTCGACCACTTCCCATCACGTCTCCCACAAAGGGCTCTGTGCCCCGAACCTAAAGTAAAGTCTTCCATTGCTTGTAGATTATTTCTAAACTAGGACCCATCATTCTATGTGGTCTGTGGGCTGTGAAGAACCGAAGGGAAAGGAAATATTGAAGACCCAGAGGAAGAATGACTTTCCTCTGACTTGTGGGAAACTGCGGATGAGTTTGGGTGACAGTCCCCCAGCTTCACGCAGGTGGTGGCCGTGGTCCCAGCCCCAGACACTCACCTGATTGCCACCCTCTGTTCTAAGGGTGGGCAAGGGAGTGAATCGGAACATGTCACACATTCAAGCGCTACTCAAATATCACAGCACGTTTAACTCAGGGCTGATCTCACGCAGCGTAAGATGCTTCACCACCACGTGTAACAACAAACAAATCAATAAAACATATCGAGGACGTAAAGGCCTAACATAAAAATAAAATAGAGCAGGTGTCAGCAAATGTTTTCTGTGAAGGGCCGCTAAATACGTTAGGCTGTGAGGGTGACAGGGTTCTGGCACAACTATTCAAATCCTCTGCTGTAGCACAAAAGCAGCCACAGATGACACGGAAACAAATGGGCATGGCTGCATCCCGGTACAAGTCCATTTACAAAAACAGGCAGCCAGGTAGGACATGCCTGCAGGGCATGATGTGTGGACCTGTGAAACACAGGAAACCGTGCATGGAGGCAGAGCACTTTAGCCCTTTCCACATGATCCTCATTTACCTGTGGATCACAGGGTTACGTATACAGACTGTGTGTATCCTGAGAATATAAGCTTTCTGTGGGCAGAATTTTTGTTATGTTCACAACTGTATTCCCAGCAACCAGACAAGTACCTGGCACCCGGTTGGCCCAAACAGGTGCTCAAAATAAAGATGTGTTGAATGAATAAATTAATGAATGAGTAACTTATGGGTTTATAAAGGGTCACTTTGTTAATTTTCCTATACCATCAACCCCACTCTACTGCCATCCCTCAGATGCTTTGCAAACCTGAACAGCTCTATAGAGACTAGGGCACAAAAATTATGAATCCTTCTAAAAGCTTTTATAACAATTCGGGAAAACATTTGCTTTTTAACAGCTAAGATGACAGGTAGACATATATAACTTACTTTTTTCTTACTCGGTTTCGTCTGAGTTAAATCAATCATCAGTAAATTCACCTTCAAAGCACAGGCAGTGTCCAAGAGGACAGAACCATTAACTATTGTCTTCTCGGAACTACAAACTCATGCAGATAGTAACTTTCATGATATTGTGAAATATGTAGTTGGACATTACACCACTACTCCTTTATCTCTTGGTCCTGGGCCATTATCTTTTATATTAACCACGAGAGCAGTCACATGTTATCAGCACTTTATCATAGACCACACTACACCTACAGAAAGATAAAAAGTGACTCACATTGATCTTTCCTCACAAATATGTGACTCTCGGGCTTCCCTGGTGGCGCAGTGGTTGAGAGTCCGCCTGCCGATGCAGGAGACACGGGTTCGTGCCCTGGTCCGGGAAGATCCCACATGCCGTGGAGCAACTAGGCCCGTGAGCCATGGCCACTAGGCCTGCGCGTCCGGAGCCTGTGCTCCGCAATGGGAGAGGCCACAACAGTGAGAGGCCCGCATACCGCAAAAAAAAAAAAAAAAAAAAAAAAAAAAAAAAAAAATATGTGACTCTCACAAGCCCTCGGCCATCACTGTACACTTATCAAGTGGCTACTAAGAGCATGGTGGAAATAACACTATTGTGTTATTTTATTTTAAAAACAGTATTTTTTAAATAAAAATAAAACGAGGATGACAAACAAAATCTAGGAAAAATTGAAAGTAAGGTAATATATAACCTAATGCTAATTAGCATAGATTGAATGCTCAGTTTAATAGGACCTAAGTTGAACATGGGGATAGTATAATATTGATGAAACCTGACTATAGAATCAGATTTTTTTTTCCCTATAAGGGACCTGAATGATCACCCCCCCACACTCACTTTACAGCTGAGATGCTGTGGCCCAACGGACAGAATTCTTGTTACCTTCAGGGCAGCACAGTTTTAAATGTGTGACTATAAGAAATGTTTTCATAGTCGATTAAAGATGTAACAAATGCTCCCACGTCCCCTTCTGCAAAAAGTACATGAAGGTATTGCTAATCCTGAAACTACCTAGAAAAAAAAAAGTGGCAGCTCTCCAGAGACGTGCTTTCTTCAAACTCTGAGACGGCTTCAAAAGTCAGCGCTCCCAGGATTTGAAGCCAGCTGCACAGGTGAGTCCAAACCCAGGTACTTCTTTCCACGAAGGTTTCGACTTTCAAAGCACAGTGAGCCAGGCACTTAAAGTGCAAGGACGCTTCCGTTTCCTTGGAAGGAATCAAGACAGGAAGCTCTCCGCTTGGATTGAGTATTTCCCTAGGATCTGTTGAGCAGTAGAATTTTCCGAGCATCAGACAGACAGCACCTCACGAGGAGCAGAGAGAGTGAGCGTGAATTCCACATCAACCTTGGTTACCATCTCGAGGGGACCCTCCACTGCTTCTTCTACTTCTTTGGCTACAAGTAAAGATGCCTCTGATTTCTTCCTTCCATAACTTAGCATTTTAATGCAATCTGCCCCAGGAACTGATTTACTTCAGCAAATTGCTTTTACCAGGTAATTTTCTTGAACACACAGGTGTACTAATAAGGAAGTTAAAACTGTTTCAAAGAAAGCACAGCCACAACCTAGGACATGGTTACACTGTAGATATGGGTGTAAGTCATCTGGCGCACACCCCTGCATGTTCTCCGGGTCACCTACAGCAACCTCAAACACTGAGGTCCACAGATAGGAGGTTTCCGATGCTCTAGTTACACGCCTTTCTCAGAAGGCCATGGT
Source organism: Kogia breviceps (assembly GCF_026419965.1). Taxonomy (NCBI): domain Eukaryota; kingdom Metazoa; phylum Chordata; class Mammalia; order Artiodactyla; family Physeteridae; genus Kogia; species Kogia breviceps. The sequence goes on from NC_081319.1 coordinate 83,622,775, forward strand.
CAAGCAAGAGAGCTGATGAGACAATTTACAGTTAAGACCTATTCACCGGCTGACAGATCAACATACACAGAAAGGTCACTGTGCCCAGAATTCTGCCAAGAAATCGCTAGGCAACATGTCCTACCATAAATACGTACACTCACACATACCCTCACAAGCAGAAAAACAGAAGTGCTACGTACAACTCCAACTCAGCAAGATCCTGCAAAATGAAATGGAGGAGCTTGCCGCAAAGAAGCAGTGAAAAAAAAAAATTTTAAGGCAGTCGTGTTCCCGGCCAGGTTCGGATGGAAAAACAGCAACAGATCGCAGAAGCAGAGCTGTCACCAGGAATAACCTAAGCTCAAGCTGTTTTAAGTAAGGGCAGGATAACACTTACTAAGGATTCTGCATGGTTGCCATCCCCTGGGCCTCCAGACCCAGCCATGACTTGACTCCAAGTCAGCTGACAAACATCTACCAAATATTTGCTACATGTTCAGGGCTCTCCCAGTCATGGGAGGGATGAGCAGATTTTTGTCAGGTGTGTTCCAGGTGCTGTTCAGGCACCAAGACCATCTCCACACTGCAGCCAGGTGGGGAGGCATTTCCCCTATTTTACACGCGAGGACTAATGCTTGGAGAATCCATAAGGCCACATGAGTACTGAGGAGTGAGGCCCCGACCTCAATTCTGCCTGACTTCAAAGCCCACAACCCCACATTACCATGCAGAAAATATGGCTCCTGCCCTAAAGAGGCTTAAAATAACCTAAACCAATGAGAGATCAATATAAGCCCTCGGGCTTCCGTGGTGGCGCAGTGGTTAAGAATCCGCCTGCCAATGCAGGGGTCATGGTTTCGAGCCGTGGTCCAGGAAAATCCCACATGCCGCGGAGCAACTAAGCCCGTGCTCCACAACTACTGAGCCTGTGCTCTAGAGCCCGCGAGCCACAACTACTGAAGCCCGTGCGCCTAGAGCCCGTGCTCCGCAACAAGAGAAGCCACCGCAATGAGAAGCCTGCTCACCTCAATGAAGAGTAGCCCCCGCTCGCCGCAACAAGAGAAAGCCGCACGCAGCAACAAAGACCCAACTCAACCAAAAAAAAAAAAAAAAAAAAAAATACAAGCCCTCAATGCTAGTGTCAAAGTCAAACTTTAAAAGGTGCATTACAAAAGAAACAAGTATCTGGAGACTTGCAAGAGAGAGAAGAGAAATGAATAGTTAGAGAAGATGTTATAGAAGAAGTGAGGACTTAGCTTCCTCCTCAGAGGAAGGGTAACATTTGCACAGGAGATGAGGGGGAGGGGGGAGGGTTTCTAGGACAGCGATCTGAGCAGGAACCATCCTGGCCCCCTTAGTAGACCAAGCTCGAAAGAAGAAGACCACACCCATACAGTGCAACGATGTATGCTGAACTGAAAATAGAATTTAGATAGGAGGCGTGAGGCCTGATTATGAAAGGCCTTAAAAATCAGGCAAATTATTTTAGACTTGAGATAGTTGAGAAGGGAGAGGACCTGAGGGCTGCAAGGCAAGGAGATACGTGAGGAACTGATAGTTTTAAAAGACTAGATGGACAAGAAGCTGAAGAAACCAGAAAGATGTCTGTCTCATTCATTCATTCATCCATTCCATCCATCCATCCACTCATTCAGCAAACATTCAATAAGGACTTACAAGAGCCAGCTTAGGGGGCTAGCTCAGAGGCTGCCCCAGTCTGCAGGAGAGGAAGGGTGAGCCTCTGGATTAGAATATGGAGGGAGGGAGTTATATAAATCACATGTCAAAGGTCTTCATGACTCACTGATAGCAAGGATGAAGGAAATGAAGGAAAAGACTATTAAAGAGAATTCCAAAAGGTTCAAGACTGACAGGATTTCCACCATTACTGGGAACCTCAAAAAACAATGAGAAGAAAACAATGAAAGTAGAAAAAGAGCTTTGATATGTGAAACAGTCAACAAATAAAACCCCCAAAGCCTGGTTTCTTTATCCTGGTAGCCTGTTTACACACAGTCTGTAGGTAAGAAACTTCAGTGAGAAAAAAGCATTTCTTTGTGACTAAGTGCTGAGTTCCCTTGGCTAGGACAGACCTCTGCCCACTCAAACAAGCTCCATCAACCCTCCGACACATCCTTCCATCATCTGAAACTAAACTGGTCTCACTTAGAAACATGGTTGCCCGCTCTTGCCCTGCCACCAGTTTTGACTCTGGAGAAGGGGACAAGGTAAAGTGGACAGGCAGGGTCACTGTAAGGGCTGGACCTTAGGGTGCAAGCAGTGGTACAGGGTATCATTTTAAATAAAGAATCCCACCACTGCTCTTATTTCTACACCCACAATTACTGGTCCTCAAATAGACAGGAAGGCCAAATTCTTTACCAAATTGCAGTGCTTTGTTCAGAAACTATTTCAAATGTGCATATTTATGAATACATTAACTCAGCACAGCTAACATATGGTTGAGGCACAAATTCTTCTTAATAATTCATATGTTAGCCACACAAATTTAAAGCTCATTTTAATTTTATATTCAGCAATAGTACAATTCACTTTGGGGGCACATCCTGAAAGCCCACTCAGTGGAAAATGTGAGAAACAAAAACTGTACCTATCAAACTGCTACAAAGAGTGCTCCAGGCAAAAATAGAAAACAAGTGCCAATACCTTAGAGAAGTCTAGCTCTGTATGCAAAATTCAGGGTGATATTTCTTCAGTATAATTCAGCTTTAGCAAAAGCAGCTCTTTATTTAGTTATAAGTGGAAACGAATACTCTCTTCTGCAGAATAAGGTATTCAACTACTTTTTAATTTAGAAGTAAAAGCCCTCAATGCTAGTGTCAAAGTCAAACTTTAAAAGGTGCATTAGAAAAGAAACGGTGGTTCTGTAAAGTCCTTCAGCATCCCTCTCATAACATCTACTCTGATTAGTAAGAAAGAAATCAGAGCAGAAAGAAACCCAGTGAAAAATGGTTGCACATAAATGTGTGAGGATTTCTTGCTCAGACCTCTTGCGGGACAGCCAAAGGCCTAGTCAGGAAAATTCCGAAAGCAAGTCCTCCATATTCTACCAAAGGGGCTTCAAATCGGGCCGGGATCTTTCCCTTCTTTAACGCCAAAAGGTAAACACCCACCAAAATCTTCCAGACTCCGAGGAAGCGGGAGTTTTTCTGCCAGGAGGGAGAGACCCACAGGACCGCGGAGAGAAACTACAGCCCAAGAGCCTCTCCCTCGCCCTCCGATCCTTCGCGGGGCCACGGCACTGGGGGCCCTCGCAGCTCCGGTCCATCACCCCGAGTGACAGGTCACCCGGCAGAAGCCCCTAATCCCCCACCCCACTTACCGGCGCCGCGAGCACAGGCGGGGGCCCGCCCCTGCGGGGAGCGCGGCTTCTCGGAGGGCGGGCGCCGAACCGGCCCGGGGGCGGGAGCGGGAGCAGGGCGACCCCCGCTAGGACGGGCCGAGGGGTCCGCGTAGGGACGCCCGGGGGCGCCGCCGAGAGGCGCGGGCCGCGCCGCGCATGGTGAGCGGCTGGGCACCCGGCCGCTCTCCAGCCTCCGGCAGGAAAACAAACAAAAGGCAGGGAGGCTTCTGGTGGGGACGACCGGCCTCTTTCCCTGGGAAAAGTTACCCTGCAGCTCCCCTCGCTGGCCCCGCGCGTCCCTGCACCGTGGCCGGGCCTCCGGGGGCGCCGAGCCGCGCGCTCCGCTCTCCACCCGGGGCCCGCTGGAGCCCAGGGTCCCTGAGGCCCGCCGACCGGCAACGCGCCCTCCAGCTCCACACGCTCGCCTTACTGCAGATCGGCTGCCTGGGGCATCAGGATGGAGAAGTGCAGGCTGAGGATGCACGTTCGGAAGACATCTCGTTACAGGTGATCGAGGTGAACACACTTTCCTGGCTTTAAAAAACGTAATTGCAGTGCCACCGAAAGTGGTTGAAGATGGCAAATTGCGTCATATCTATTTTATCATAATAAAAAAGATTTACAATAAAAACCAGACTGCCTGTTAGCATCCATTTGAACTTCAAGAGTTTTTATATTGTGAGCAACTTTAGTTTGGAAAACCATATTGTTAGGTGGGGAACAGACTAGATGATGGTCTACAGAATCGTCCTCTGTGTGTTAACTAGTTATATGAAGTCTAACACTAAACACTTTTTAAACACTGTCACTTGCGTCGTTAGTCATATTGCGGAGGTAAATCATCCTGTAAGGATTGGCCCTGAACCACATTGAAAAAAGAAATTGCTTCGAGGTCCTCGACTTAAATTCACATAACTGCTCCAAGCCGAGGGTGGAGGCATCAGAATCACCCGGGTAGCTTATGAAAACACATTGCTGGGCCCTCTCCCCAGAATTTTGGGGCTGATGCTACTGGTCAGGGAAACCACACTGCCCTAAGCAACAGTTTTAATTAATAAAGCAGTAATCCTTTCACACATTGTGGATCTTTCTCTGAGTTTAAATTCCCCAGCTCATATCAATTTTCTCTCACTATCTTTGTTTTTGAATTCTAAGAACCGAAAAGATTGTTTTTTCTAAGAAGAATCTATGCAAAAGGCCTGCATCCCTCTTTCTTCTTGCTTTTGTTGGAGAAACCTACAAGATACACAAGCTTCCTTAGACTTCCTATTTCAAATGAGAAAGGGTCATCTGGCCACTTGGCAAACGTATAACATTTATCTACCTTCATGTTTACCTATGTAACACCCAAACCATATGGCAAATGAAAACTGAACGTCACTGTCAATGAAAAGATAGGGGGACAGGAGGCAGCCTAACAAATCATATACTACTCCCAGAAAAAGTGATTTTTGAAGTATTTTAAATGATCAGTTTTAGTCAAATTCAGTTGTCCAAGCAACTGGCAAATGGACTGTCTTGATCTACCTTTAACAAGGGTCCACTGGGCTAGTAAGTGCCTTAGGTCAGTAGTCCTAGCCTCGGGAAAATTATAACCACGTAAGTATTATATAATATGATGAGATAATACAACCCTGTAAAGAAGCCTAGTGGATACAGTGGATACTGACCTAAAATTGAAAATTAGTAGCTATGAAACATGACGGCGTTTTAATAAAACAGGTGTTCAATTTATTGTTAAAAATATGAATTATTATTTTATTAAACTTTTTTATTTACTAGAATAATAGAAATCATCTGTGCTGACTAAGCAGTCAACAAGTTTAATGAAATAGACTCGTTCTGAAAATATTTCAATACCCCATTCCTCATTTGCAAAACTGATCTTTTGTATTCATGAGTCACATATAACATTTTCTTCTATTATAAATCCATACATCTAATCTTTCTCCCCTGATTTAAATTTCAAACTACAATTTAAAAGAGGTCATTGGGAGAAAAATCATCCTTAAAAGACCTAAGCCTGGGCTTCCTTGGTGGCGCAGTGGTTGAGAGTCCGCCTGCCGATGCAGGAGACATGGGTTCGTGCCCCGGTCCGGGAAGATCCCACATGCCGCGGAGCGGTTGGGCCCGTGAGCCATGGCCGCTGAGCCTGAGCATCCAGGCTCCGCAACGGAAGAGGCCACAACGCTGAGAGGCCCGAGTACCGCAAAAAAAAAAAAAAAAAAAAAAAAAAAGACCTCATCCCTAGTCTCTTTTAAAAACTGAAAACTAGTAAATTTTTAGTCCCCGTTAAACAAGAATGTACTTTTTATAGGTAGCTGACTTAGGATGCAAATGAAAACACACCCATCGGAAGGGTGGATTCTAATATTAAAAGACAGCAGTTGGGGCTTCCTTATTGTAGCTCACCATTCTGCACCCCTCCCATCTTTTTTTTTTTTTTTTTTTGCCTCTATTTTCTGAAGAAAAATGTACTGCATTACTAAGATCTAAATAAAAAGAATAAAAGAAAGTAATGGATAAGAGATTTAAACTCTTGTGAACTCGTGGAACCACGAGTAGGATCTTGGAAATCTGTTGACTATTAGTACCCTACACCTAGTAGAGACTTTAGAAACTACATAAATGTTTGCTGAATGAAGGTAAGAAGCTCTAAGACTAGGTGTACACAGAGCAGAGAGCATGCAAAATTCAGTATTTAAAACAATAAAGTGTGGGAAAATAATACACCGCCTGACAAACAAGAGTGCCTCCTGCGGAAATGAAATCAGGTGTTTGGGCTGTAAGAAGCGGGGGTCCGGACGACAAGTGAGGGCTAGCGCTCTACGCGGAATGGCGGACTACAAATCCCAGTGCGCCGCGGGAGCCGCCTCCGCAGGACTCGGGGTTCGGAGCCGTAGAGCCGCAACGTCCTCTCGCGTTGCGTGATGGGATCTGTAGTGAGACGGGCGTTCGGTAGGGGCTGGTTTCTCTCCTACCGCTACTCTCCTGAGCGCCTCTTTTTCTCAACCTCCAGGACCGTGTCTTTAAAAAGTTTAGTCGTTATAACAGCCTGTGACGAAAGTGGAATTTAACTGTCTCCCTGCAATCCCGGAGTGGGACTCTAACCACAGTCGCCGAGGATCGTGTAGTGACCGTCCCGGTCACCCAATTCGATGCCTTCGGGCCGCTTGCCTTAGGGTCTCAACCCTAAATTTGAGTTAAGTCCTGTTCAAGTTTGCGTAAGTTCACTGAGCCGAATACTAGGCTGAGTTTGGCCTTCAGCACCCCGGGCTGACCTCACCCGAGCTGTCCCTGGCGAACATAGCAAGCGCACGCCCCTCGCCCTCCACAGGGAAGTGCGCGGGCAGCGAAGCAGGGCGGCCCTCGAGGGCGGCGGCGGGTCAGCACTGCGCATGCTCGCTGCGCCGGCGCAGGTTTCCGCGGCAGGGGTGCATCTGCGCTGCGGCGTCCGGGGTCTCCAGCAGGGTCGACGCTCCGGTGCGCGCCCAGTCCTCGGCTTCGGCGGGCCCCAGGCGTCCCTGCGCTCCGCAAGTCCCCGGCCGCCGCCCCAGCGCGCCGCGATCTGGCCCTCTGCCCTGCGAAAATGGCTGCCGTACGCCGGGCCCGCAGTTACTGCCGCTGCCTGGTGCGCTTCTCCGACCGAGAACTCTGCTAAGTCCCGCTGCACCAGACGGCAGGAGTAGACACCGGACTCCCGGGGCACCTCCTCGCGGGGGCGGTGCCGAGGGGGCGCCGAGAGCCCCTCGGCCGCGGCCGGCTGGCCCGCCAGCATGGTAAAGCGCCGAGGAGCTCTGGCGGGCGGCGGGCGGGACGGCCCGGGCCTGCAGGGAGCCCCGGGGGAAGTGGAGAGGGGAAACCTGCGAGGGTTGGGGGTTGCACGGCTACCACCATCCTGGGGCCCTGGCCTGAGGGTGGCGGACGGTGCTAGCCCTGCCCGCTCCCCGGCGTTCCTTCCTGCCGAGCCCCCCAGCTGGGTCTCCAGGTGAGCACAGAGGGTTCGCTGGACGGTCGAGAAAAATGCCTCTCGGCCTGCTGAGCGCATTGAACCAATCTCGTCCCTTTAATAAAAGCGAGCGTAGATTGAGGTGAGCCGTCGCAACATCCGAAATCGGGAGGGAGCCTTGGCAAGTGGAGACACTTGTTGATCGCCCCCACCCCCAAAAAAGCCTGCCCATGGAGCCGCCGTTCTGACCCCTTAAGGAGTCCTGGGTTTAGGAGGCACCTGCCCCAGGACGCGGCAGTTCCTGGGGCGGGGTTTTGGCTGGCGGTCCTGGCGGCTTGGTGTTGGAGGGATTTTGTCTCATTTCACGGCAGTGAGGGCCCAAGCAGCGTCAGTGCGGTCCAAATGGAGGAACTGAGCAAAGCTTCAGAAATTGACAAAGCAGATTCCATGGGGCTATTGCGTGCTGGCATATGTAGTCTCTGCCCCATGCTGCTTTGCTTTGGCTTCAAATAAATTGTCCATCCTAGAACCTAATCTCTGGCTAAAGTTGAGTGATTCAAGAGTGAAATGATACCAAACTCATTAGCTTATAGTAGACACCCAGGTGTTTATTGAATACACGTATATTTGAATGAACTTATTTTATGAAGTCAATTTGGTGAATAGAAAAACACTAATTGACTATGCTTTTAAACTTTCAGAAATAGTTCTTTGACCAGGATTAAGCACTTAACTTTCTGCATCTCATTAGTCCCATGTGTAAAACAGTAAAAGGATGAACACATGAGCTACTCTAGTGAAAGGTTATGTTAGGTCAAACTTTGTTATGAAAAACAAAGTGAAAATTTCTGGATGACAGCCAAAGACCTACCTATTTCAAGTGGTATTTGAGTTGAAGAGCATAGTAAAACCCCAAATTTGATGGTTCTTGTTATTGTCACCCTACTGTCAAAATCAAAGTCTTAGTGGATGAGAGCTCTATTAACACAGCTCAGGGGAGAAGATGCTGTCTGTATTATAGGCTTCCTGTCTCCTTACCTCATCCTTGAGGTACGCATTCTATATCCTCGTGGCATTTTATTTGTTAATTCATTTTTTTGAGCGCTTATTATCAGCCTGGCATAGTGCCAGACGTCAGATCTTGATGCCAATGCACTAATTCTAGCGAAAAAGACGAAATCTCAATGCAAGTCTTAAGTGCTGTGATACCAGCACAAGTGTAATGGGAAAACAAAAGAGGCAAGTGAAAGGATCAGAATTTGTTTCCTACTGGGATAATCCCTGATCTGAATCTTGAAGGATGAGTAGCAGTAGCCAAGTGAGGAGGAAGAGGATGCAGGCATTCCAGATGCAGAGAGCAAGCAGCATGTGCAAAAGCACGGGGCTGGAGAGAGAGGGGAAGCTCTTGAAGTCAGTTTGGTGGGGCTGCTGGGCTAGAGGTAGAGGCTGAATTACTGAGATACCCCAGGGACCAAGGTCCCCTTCCATTAGCTGTCCTTAGAGTTTACAGTAATAAAGCAGACCCTTATTTGAGAAGAAAGAGAAATACACTTCTTAGATCTATAAAGTCAAACTTTTATTATGTAATTTCCCATTACTGATGATCTGAGTAGGAAAAGCTCTCAGCTTAGAGACTTAAAAAAATGTATTTGGGGCTTCCCTGGTGGCGCAGTGGTTGAGAATCCGCCTGCCGATGGGACACGGGTTCGTGCCCTGGTCCGGGAAGATCCCACATGCCGCGGAGCGGCTGGGCCCGTGAGCCACGGCCGCTGAGCCTGCGCGTCCGGAGCCTGTGCTTCGCAACGGGAGAGGCCACAACAGTGAGAGGCCCACATATCAAAAAAAAAAAAAAAAAAAAAAAAAAAAAAATGTATTTGACAGTGCATTAATGCTCAGATTTTCCAGTTTTCTGGAAATTCATCCGAGGCTCAGCCTTTCTCATTTATTTCTTCACTGATTTAGCCTTTCCAGGGTGCCAAGCACTTTACCACGTACTAACTAGTTCACGTCTTACAGGCACCTCTGTTGTAAGTCTGGTTGCCAGAGATAAGATAGGGCGCCAGGCTTGTTTGTGTTGAGCTATGAAGTGGTGCAAGTATATCTGGTTGCTGTGCTCAAAGATAGGTGTTAATACAGACATTTTAGTCCTGGGAACAAATTACAACCCAAATTGGCAATTGTAAAACTTACCATGTTTGGCATGAGTGAAATTAAATAGGTTTTATTAGTTTTATTTCTAACTAAACTTCAAAGTCACTTCCCTGATTGCCACATTTCTTTATAGGACTGAACACTTGAAGTGTTGAGCAAGTCTTACTTGCTAATAAGTGTGTTAGGTAATAGACCACACCTAGGCAACGTTTCGTTTTCACTGAAACATAGGATCCAGTTTTATTTAGCAAACATTTATGAGAATAAAAGGATAAAATGGAAGGAAACTGACCTGAGGCTTCTATTAAATCCCAAGCCGTGCACAGTGGTTCCAGCCCAGCTTTATTCCACTTTAAGTCAATCCAATATATGAAAATCTGGATTTATTTAAAAAATAAAATGGAAGGAGCTTCTTTACAAAAACCTTCACTCTTACATGTCTTTGATTTGAATGAGCTTTTCTAGTACATTTAAAATATTATTAGACTAAAGTAACATTCCAGTTTGTGTAAAGAAGGGACAACCATATATGGACTATGTATGGTCTTCAGAGATCCATGAAACAAAAACGATTTGAACGCTATACCACCAGCTGTTATTTTCTGAAGCAAAGTTGTTCTTTTTAACCACCTACCAAAACATTTTAAGCTGGAGCCCAGTGAAGTTGTTTATTCTACAGTATTAAAAAATTAAAGTATCAGACTTTTCTGACTGGAATCATTTAACTTACCTGTGAAGAAGATATTTAGAGAGAGGCGGCTATGTGTTTCACTGGGCAGGTAGCTGAATAGGAGATGTAGGTTACCGAGGGAAACCGTGTTTGCTTATTCCTGAGCATTGTTTGCTTTCCCCCACTCAGGCAGAAGCTGAGGAAGATTGTCATTCCGACGCTGGCAGGGCAGGAGATGATGATGAAAACGAACGCCCTGCTGAGACAGATCTGCAGGCATGTTTCTTCATTTGTGCATTTAGTTCTTATTCTGTTGCTTTCCATACATAAGCAGGAGTTGTTCATATTTATGAAGATTCATAGGTTCTTATTTGCATTGAATGTAGCTGTATCTTCATACCGGTTTTTAGGATACTTAAGTTATAACTATGTTATAGATTTCTTTTTCTGTGAAAAGGAATATCAATAATTGCTGCTGTGTAATTCAATATGTGGGTTTAAAGTGTTCAAACCAAGGCATAAGCATGACTAAAACCCATCACCTTAAAGAAAAAGATTGACAGATTTGACCACCTAAAAGTTTAAAACCTATATATAGCAAAAGACCTCCTAAGTCAAGAGAAATAATTAACTGGAAAAACTATTTACCATCTAGGGGAAGAGGATTAATATCTCTGATATAGATGTAACATCCTTATAAAAGTAGTAACAACATAGGATAGAAAGATAGGAATGGAATGGAATGGAAAAAGTTAATGGAAAAAGTTAATATAAACTAATGGAAAAAGTTAATATAAATATTTATGAAACATTAGAAGAGATAATCGGCCTCACTAATAATTTTTTTTAAATACAAATTAAATCAGCAAAGAATTTTTTTTTTTTAAAAAGATCATATTAGTGAATAATGCCTATTGCTGTCCGGGCTCTGAGAACACTCACACAGTATACATGAAAGCATAAGTTGCTACAGCTTTTTTGGAGGGAAGATAAGCAATATGGATCAAAATGAAAAACATACATTCCCTTTGAACCAGCAATCCTACTTCTAGGAAATTAACCCTAAGGAAATAATAGGGGAAGTGAGTAAATATACACATACAAAAATGTTTACTGTAGCATTGTTTATATGGAAAAATGTGGTACAACCTAAATATCCATCACTTGTGTTAAGTAATGATGTATCCATACAGTGAAATATTCTGCAGCCGTTTAAAGAATAGGGTAAAGCTTTGTGCATCGAAACAGAAAAATATTCATTGTAGTTAGTTAAGTGCTTCTTACTGAATTTGTAATCTTTATAATACTTGTGCACTTGGAGTGCACCATCTAGTAGGCATTAAGAGTGCTGCTAGGACTTCCCTGGCGGTCCAGTGGTTAAGACTCTGCGCTTCCAATGCAGGGGGCTCGGGTTCGATCCCTGGTTGGGGAACTAAGATCCCACGTGTTTAAGTCAGAGGTATATGTGTTACATTCGTAATAGGAAGGTGGGAGTCAAAGCAGTGTGCAGAATGTAGAGAAAAATTATTAAAAGCTTTCATGTTTTAAATCTGTACTTAAAAAAAAAAAAGCCAGCACTAATATATACAATCCAATTACCAATGTCCTTCTTTGCGGGGAAGGACATCCCAGGTTGGGTTCCCAGAAAGCAGACTCCGAGGTGGATGTAAGGTTTATTAAGCAGTGCTCTTGGAGTCAGCACCTGTGCCAGGGAGGCAGGGAGGGAAGCCGGAGTGGGTTGGGGGAGCTGGACTGCTCTGCAGTCTCGGTGGACCAACTCAGTTAATCCTGTGGAAGTTCTGAGGACTTCCTCAGAGCCAAGAAGAATGACCTTTCAGAGCGGGGTCTTTGATCATTCTCATTGATCAGTCGTTGGGTGGGGAGCACCTGGGAAGGGGTGTGGTCTCCCTGAGGCCCTACTGCAGGGCGAGGGCTGAGGGCTGTTCTTTTGTGGCACTCCCAACAGTTCCTAATGCAGGGGTCTGGGCAGCACAGCAGAGCCCGCCACAGAGGGGGTTTCACTTTTTCTATGTTTAGATTCTTTTTAATGATATGTATTAGAAAAAATAATTTCTTTTAAAAAAGAGAAAGGTTATTAAAAGAAAGACTTGGGGTTCGCATACAGAATTTTGAGGTGATGTATTCCAAGGGAAGAAATGTTTGAAAGCATCTAAGTTCAGTCCCTAAGTGATGGCTTATATTTTCGATTCCAATTAAAATTTGATTTTCTCATACCATTAGATTTCTCCTCTATAGGGAATCTTATTTTAGGCAAAATTTCACGATTTCTTCAAAGTCTTAAGCAAAATATTATCTTGGAAGATAACAGGTATTTAATGGTAATATTCAGTAATTTAATAATTTAAAGACAGTGTTTTCTTATCTTAGCATATGTATGTGTGTGGACATCGGTGTTGGACCTATTGACATATTGTTCCAGAGTTGAGCTCCTCTTCCTTGGTGGGTCCTGAAACATTCTTCTCCCCTCAGGCACAACTCCAGAGGTTCCGAGCTCAGTGGATGTTTGAACTTGCCCCAGGTGGAGGCTCGAGCAATTTAGAATCTCGACCTTGGAGAGCAACGAGAGGCTCTTCACTGAGAGCAGCGGACACCAGAGGAAAGCAGGAGCTGGCAAAAGAAGAAAAGTTAAGTGTTAGAGGCGTTGTACTTGGAAAGATGGTGACAAGTGTGCCAGGGTGTCCATCCCTCACCACTTTTTGTAGGCCTTTGGATGACACATTACTCCTTTCCTACAGGTATACAGTCTTGCCAGAACTCTTTGGTAATATACACCCCTGAGATTCACCTGGTCTAAATGACAGATGCCTCTGAATCTGTTAACAGAAGCCCGAAAGGGGAAAAAAATTGGTTCAAATGTTAACACCTTCCCAAAGGTCATAATGCAATATTTTGTTATATTTTGAGTTGAACAGATTTATAGTGATGCAGTAATTACTTCCTTATCCTGGAAAATTTTGAATGGTTTCTAATGGTTCACCTCTTTCCTAGCGCTTGTTCACAAAAAGTACACACAGCCCACCATTTCAGTTTTCACTACGTTTGTTGCTTGGTGTCCGTGGATGCTCACCTTCCTTGTATGAAATGGTGTAGCATTTGCATATAACCACGCACATCCTCTAGTATACTTTAAATCATCTCTAGATTACTTGTAACACCTAGTACAATGTAAATGCTCTGTAAATAGTTGTAAGTACAGTGTAAATGCTGAGTAAATAGTTACCAGTGTGCAGCAAATTCCAGTCTTACTTTTCAGAACTTTGTGGAATTCTTTTCAAATATTTTTGATATGCAGTTGGTTGAATCCGAGGATGCAGAGAGCAGGGATGTGGAGGGCTGACTGTATCCTGTTACTCCACAGGGCTTGTCATCTTCATACCATCAGACCCAAGTTTTTCTTTACAAAAATTTGCCGTTTAATAATCGACATTACCATGATAACTAAAAACTTCCATATTTGTTTTGTTTCATTTTAATTTTGAAATAATTACAGATTCATAGCACAGGGGAGTCCTTTGCACCCTTCCCGTCCTCCCTTGACGGTGACACCTTCCGTAGCTAGACTTCTAGGAAGTAGACCTTGGTACGGTGCACAGAGCTTATTCAGGTTTCCAAGCACTTCACTGTGTGTATGTGTATAAATAGTTCTCTGCAATTAGCCGTGTAGCTTCATGTAACAACCACCACAATCAAGATACACAACTGTTTTGTCACCACAAGGCTCCCTCTTGCTACCTTGATAGTTACACGCTCTCTTCCCCACCTCCTCCCCAGCCATTCCTAACCACTGGCAATCCCTACTCTGGCCTCCATTTCTATAATTTTGATGTTCAAAAAGTGTTGTTTAATTCGTTTGAGGTCCATCCCAGTTGTTGTGTGTGTCAGTAGTTTGTTGCTTTTTACCGCTCAGTCGTGTTGCATGGTGTTCACGTACCCCACTTTGTTTGACCACTCACCTGTCGAGGGACATTTGGGTTTTTTCCGGTTTGGGGCTATTATTACTAGAACTGCTATGAATATACACATGCGGGTTTTTGCATGAACATGAGTTTTCATCCCTCTGGCCTAAGAGTGCAATTGCTAAGTTGTACGGTAAGTGCATGTTTGATTAAAAGAAACTGCAAACATGTTTTCCAGAGCATCTGCACCATTTTCCCTCCAGCAGTGTATGAGTGATCCAGTGTCTCCACATCCCTGTCACCATTTAGAGTTGTCATTACTTTTTAATTTTAGCCATTCTGATAGGTATGTAGTGATACCTCCTTGTGATTTTAATTTGTATCTCCCTAATGGCTAGTGATGTTGAATATCTTTCCGTGTGCTGTTTCCCATCTTTATATGGCCCTCTGTGAAATACCTGATTGTCTTTTCTGATTGGATTGCTCATGTTTTTACTGTTGGGTTTTGAGAGTTCTTTATGTATTCCAAATACAAGTCCTTTGTTGAATATGTGGCTTGTAAATTCTTTCACTTTGTAGCTTGTCTTTTCATCCTCTTAACAGGGAATTTCACAGAGCCAAAGTTTTAATTTTGATGAGGTTTATTTGATCAGTTTTTCCTTTTATAGATTGTGCTTTTGGTGTCAAGTATAAGAACTCCTCGCCCAAGTCTCCCAGATTTTCTTTCTTTCTTTTTTTTTTCTAAAAGTTTTTAAAGTTTCACTTTTAAGTCCTTGATCCATTTTCGAGTCACTTTTCATGCAAGCTGTGAAGTTGATGTTGACACTCATTGTTTTGCCTGTGGCTGTCTAACTGTCTGTAGCACCATTTGTTGGAAAGGCTATCCTTCTACCAGCCACACTCATTGTTAGTACAGATTTTCAGAAATTGTTTTTCACTGTTTATTTTTATAGGCTCGAGAACTCTTCCTAAAAGCAGTAGAAGAAGAACAAAATGGAGCTCTCTATGAAGGTAAAAACTCAGGTCCCAGGATCATCTTGTCTTGACAGTTTTGAATAAGAACTCTTTGCTATTCACCAATTTTTAAAAAATAGAATATATTTATACAGAACATCAGTCTCTATATTTGATACTGATTTTTAAAAAATAAAAATTGTATTTTTATATAACCTGTCTCTTTCCAAAAAATATTGCTGAGAAACATCATATATTGGTAGGATTAGTAAAATAACCTTTTTCTACATTTAGGGTTTAGTATTCTTCATTATTAAAGTCTTAAAAATACTGTTGCTTATTGAAAAATAGCAGGATATGCTGTTGAAAAAATAGGATATGCTCCTTTTATAGGTGAACATTATTTCAGAGGAGGAGACTATAAAGGATAGATGGAGGAACATGTACATGCTTTCTAAATTCTAATGTACATTTTAGAGAAGAAATACTCTTCAGCCTTAATTGTCTCTTTTATTAGGCCAGTAGAAATGTGTAAGTAAACCAAGTGGTGGGGCTGTTTACCAGATTAGGTTTGTAATTAGGCTTTCATTTCCTGATAGAAAAGCTGTTAATTGGGACATGGAAAAAAATGCTAGCACTTGAGTGGTTTGAAAATGCCCCCCAAATAACATTTTCAAAATTACTGCATTTATTTGCAAGTTTCTTCTAGGGGTTTTTTCACTCTGAGATATGAAAAGGGCCCAAATGGTGATATCCCGCCACAGTCTTTATTAGCCTGTGAGTTTCCTGTCTCCACGTAGTTTACAGTCACTCACCCAGAGTAGCAGAACATGGCAGAGTGGACTGAACTGAATGGACTTCATCTGTGGGGAAAGAACTAGTCGGCTTCTGCAGCCCCAAGTTCTGTGGCATGTCTCTGTGGGAGAGACTGCTCAGTGTTCTAAGTTCTAAACCACCTGGCCAGCAGATTTATTTAAAAAACAAGTTTTGGGCTTCCCTGGTGGTGCAGTGGTTGAGGGTCCGCCTGCCAATGCAGGGCACACGGGTTCGTGCCCCGGTCCGGGAAGATCCCACATGCCGCGGAGCGGCTGTGCCCGTGAGCCATGGCCGCTGAGCCTGCGCATCTGGAGCCTGTGCTCCGCAACGGGAGAGGCCACAACAGTGAGAGGCCCGCGTACCGCAAAAATAAATAAATAATAATTTTAAAAAACTAAAAACAGGTTTTATAGGTTACTTAGCTAAGTAAGAGGCAGCTGGACTAAAGGAAGTTGGATTTGAAGAATAAATTCCAAAAAACCCTTCTCCTTAATTCTACTCAGGAGGAAACATTTGATTTTCCTCAACTCTGCATTCTACAAAGAAGTTTGCTAACAGGTGTTTTTGTTGGGGCTGCAGCAGTGGCATTTTCAAAGCACAGAGAAAGCCACGTGTCAGATCACTTCTGACAATATGCGAGAGGCAGAGGGAAAAGGTGGGCCAAAAGATCAGAGTAAAATGCAACATCTTAAGTTTCTATAATGTGAGAGCTTTAGAAAAAGATTATTTCTGACTAGTAGGGTTTGGAAATAAGTTTGGTCACTGCTACTGTTGCATGTAGAAAAAGGGAATTTGGCTGTTTATAAAGAAAGTTACCAAATTAAACCACAGTTAGGGTAATCAAAGGAAATGACAAAAAATGTGTGGTCATAGCTAATTTAGCTTTATTTTTTCTTTTAGCCATCAAGTTTTATCGTAGGGCTATGCAGCTTGTACCTGATATAGAGTTCAAGATTACTTATACCCGGTCTCCAGATGGTGATGGCGTTGGAAACAGCTAGTGCGTACATAATTTGATAGACAGTAATATATAGAGTTTGTTAAAGTTAAGCGTCTTTGCCCTGTTGACTCTTGATAATGATAAGAAGACGGTGCCAATTCTGTTGTTATATAGTCTTTAGTATAAAGACTTGTTTATAAACTTGTAGAAATTTTTTAATTAGGGAAATTTTAAGAGTAAAGTATAGAAATGCATATTTTAAACAGGTGTAACAAAAATTAGGTGATGAAAGTGTTTTTTTTAAATAAAAGCAGTGATTACTGAAAGGAGTAAATTAAAGGACACATTTCAACTTTCTGAGACGTATAAAGTCAAAACTATTAAAATGTGATCAGGACAAGCCTGAAAAATGTTAATGGTTGAAATTGGGTACATAGTGTTTTATTATACTAGTCTTTCTCCTTTTGTATCCGTTTGAAATGATACATTTTTTAAAAGGCTTTTTATTAGGAAAATGCTGGACTCTAACCAGACTTCGTTGTAGATAGATTACTGTTAAGACTGTAACATTTGTTTAAAAACACAGGGGCCAGACATAAGCACTCCTAAAAGAAACCAAAGAAACCGTGTTTCATCGTACAGATGCCATTGGCATCACAGTCATGGAGTAGCATTGACTGTTTATATGGACAGAGACCAAGAGAACATATTTTTAAGCCAATACTTTTGAAGCTGTGTGTAAACAATTATAAAATTGTATTGGCTTAACCCCTCTCTCTCCCAAAGCTCATATGAGAAGGGAAGGGAGTCTGTCCCCACAAGAGGATGTCAGGTTTAAAATGAGCAGTACACAGAAAAATAGAATTTTGTTGATGAGATATTATATTACTTCTGCCATGAAGCAATTAAGAGGTTACCTTTATCGATAATGCTGATCGCCAGTGCTGTTTAACTGCTTATAGTATTAACACTTAAGCTTTGGCTAAGCCATATTAAAAAAATACTGATGAAGTCGGCATTTATTGTCTGTTTGGGGCTAATAATATTGTTCACTAAATTAGATTTAATAACGTGAGGTAGTTCATACTCAAAAGGACTCATTGGGCTTTTTCTAAACCTTCTTTAAATTTGGGTAAAGTCCTTTAGACCCAGCTCTTAGCCAGTTTTATAAATAGACGCCAAGTGCTGTTAAGAAAGGTTGTATTAAAACATTAAAGAAACATTTCTTTCTTTCTCGTCCTGTTACACAAACCCAGATGCCATGAAAGTTCTTTAAGGGTACAGTTTATTTTCTTATCAGACTTAACAGGCCCTAAAAGCCTCTGCTATTTTTTTTGCCTTCTGTAAAAAGCTGGTAGCATAGCCCTGCAGTCCATCTAGCCTCGGCCGCATGTGCCCTTTGTTGTCTTACAATGAGCCCATCCTGGTTTTCTAACTTTATCCTCATCCAACCTTTTTGTAAGTCTGATCATTTTTAAGGTTACTATTAGCAAAAATGGAAAGCTATATATTTTTCTAGAACTCTGTGTATTTGTTTATACTGATAAATTATTTGTGGACCCTGCTTTTTAAAATTACGTATTTTCCTCTCTAAAGATAGGGTGATAAGGCACATACATCAGAAAACCCTTAAGTAAGCACCTCAGATAACATTTGTATATTTTATTTTTATCCAGTTACAATGGATTATGTTCACTTAAAAGGATATATTTACGTAAGATTTTTAAAAATCATTTGAAAGTGTCTTTTTACTAATTCATGAAATCTCTATTAACCATAAAACTAATTAATTAAATATCAACACCTGTATCCAAAAATTCAAATTCGTTCTCTGTGGGAATTAAAATTGCTGAAGCTTTTTCCTTCAAAAAGTGGTATGGTACCCCTTTGCAAGGCAGGGTAACCATTTATCATATAAAAAAGAAAAGTAGTAAGAAGTTTGCTTTTAGATGACTTTTTCTAAAGCAGATTTTGAAAGTACTGTGGAAAATCATTTTCTAAGCTGTGTTGTGTAGACTATGGCACTTCGTTCACTCACCTCCCTTCTTTTCTCAGCATTGAAGATACTGATGATGACAGCAAGATGGCAGACCTCCTGTCCTACTTCCAGCAGCAGCTCACGTTTCAGGAGTCTGTGCTCAAACTGTGTCAGCCCGAACTTGAGAGCAGCCAGACTCACATATCAGGTGTGACTTCATGGTCATTATAACTCAGTGAGAAATCATTTTCCTTAGATTTACGTTTTCCAAACTTACAAGATCAGATAGCTTGTCAGACAGTTGCTCTAGTTCAAAGTATGGTGGGAGATCTAATTGTAATTGACTTGTGCTTACTTATAAGCTTTTCAAGATCCGAAGTAGAGTGGAGTTTGTAGCACAGTTGTTAAAGGGTGCCATTCTTTTTTCAGTGATGCTCTGCGAGGGTGAATGTGTGAGTTGGGGCGACCCTCAGAAAACTGGAGGAACACTGGCATCGTCAGGCACTTCAGCCAAGTTGGACGGTAGTCCTGAGATGGGCTGAATGTTTAAAAATTGATGGGTTTTTTTTTCCTTTCATATGTTAAATGTTGTTTAATTAGCTATGGGACTTTCCAGAGGAGGACAATTGAAAGTTTCCAAGGAGATGGAAATACTTTTTTAATGTTAACAAATGCATACGCATGCATACATACTAGACAGTTTTTCTAACATATCTATTTTTATGTATCTTGATAATGAAATGATCTTCCAAGGGAAAGGGGTACTTTATAAAAATACCTTCGGATCTGTTCAATACTGAAAAAACAAAGATATTTTGTGTCTTGATGTTAGGAACCATTATTACTTCTGGGTAGTTAAATATACTTGTGCTGTAGCTCTGAGCAGTACTGAAGGTGCGGTTTATAAAATTTAAGGAATACATAAAGATATCTGCACAGAGAACGTGACAGCAGAGTGATGTATAGGAAGGAGAGTCACTGAGAGGATAGTTTCCTTTGCAGCACTGCCGATGGAGGTCCTGATGTACATCTTCCGATGGGTGGTGTCGAGCGACCTGGACCTCAGATCGTTAGAGCAGTTGTCACAGGTGTGCAGAGGATTCTATATCTGTGCCAGGTACTTACTGTTTTTTTTTTTTTTAAGCAACTCTGGCAGTGGTGAAAAACATATCAACAAAGTGAAAAGACAACCAATGGACTGGGAAAAAATATTTACAAACCATGTATCTGATAGGAGGTTGATATGCAAAATGTATAAAGAACTCATACAACTCAATTGCAAAAAACCCCAAATCTAACTAAAAAATGGGCAAAGGACCTGAATAGATGTTTTCCCAAAGAAGATATACAAATGGCTAACAGGTACATGAAAAGTTGCTCAACATCATTAGTCATTAGGGAAATGCAAATCAAAACCACAGTGAGATATTAGCTCATGCTTGTTGAATGGCCATCATCAAAAAGATGAGATAAATGTGGATGCAGAGAAAAGGGAACCCTTTCGCACTGTTGGTGGGATTATGAATTGGTATAGCTACTATGGAAAACAGTATGGAGGTTCTTCAAAAAATTAAAAATAGATCTACCATATGATCCATCAGTTCCACTTCTGAATATATATCCAAAGGAAACAAAAACACTAACTCTGAAACATATCTGCACCCCATGTTCATAGAAGAATTATTTACAATAGCCAAGACATGGAAGCAACCTGAATGTCCGTGGATGGATGAATGGATAAAGAACATGTGGTATATATAAACAATGGAATATTATTGAGCCATGAAAAATGCAGAAATCCTACCATTTGTGACAACATGGATAGACTCTAAAGGCATTATGTTAGGTGAAATAAGTCAGAGAAAGACGAATGCTGTATGATCTTACTTACATGTGACATCTACATAGAAAAGGAGAATAGACTTGTGGTTACCAGAGGTGGGGGAGGGAGGAAGGTGGTCAAAAGGTACAAATAAGTACTAGGGGTGTAATGTACAACATGATGACGATGGTTACCATTGCCATATGATAGAGAGTTGTTAAGAGAGTAGACCCTAGGAGTTCTCATCACAGGAGACCTTTTCTTTTTATTGTATCTGTATGAGATGATGGATGTTCACTAAACCTATTGTGATTTATTTCACAATAGATGTAAATCAGACCATTGTGCTGTACACCTTAAATTTTTACAGTGATGTGTGTCAAATATTTTTCAGTAAAATTGGGAAAAGAGTTATACTTTTTTTTTTTTTTTTTTTTGCGGTACGCAGGCCTCTCACTGTTGTGGCCTCTCCCGTCGCGGAGCACAGGCTCCGGACGCGCAGGCTCAGCAGCCATGGCTCACGGGCCCAGCCGCTCCGCAGCACGTGGGATCTTCCCGGACCGGGGCACGAACCCGTGTCCCCCGCATCGGCAGGTGGACTCTCAACCACTGCGCCACCAGGGAAGCCCAAGAGTTATACTTTTAAAATCTGGTTATGTGAAGAATAATCATAGTTCAGTGTAACTTTATTTAAGACAGGCAATCCTTTATGAATGTCTTATATAAAAATAAATACTTTATCCTTAGCATCTAGAACTTTTTAAATAACTTTATGTAGTTCTTAAAATTCAGATGCATTGTTTTTTTTTTGTTTGTTTGTTTGTTTGTTTTTGCGGTACGCGGGCCTCTCACTGCCGCGGCCTCTCCCGTTGCGGAGCACAGGCTCCGGACGCGCAGGCCCAGCGGCCATGGCTCACGGGCCCAGCCGCTCCGCGGCACGCGGGATCCTCCCGGACCGGGGCACGAACCCGTATCCCCCGCATCGGTAGGCGGACCCCCAACCACTGCGCCACCAGGGAAGCCCCAGATGCATTGTTTTTAAATAACCTAATTTCATTTGGAGTCTTGTGTTTTGGGCAAAACATTTGAATTACTTTAAAGCCTTTGGGGTTTTTTTGGTGATTCTGTGTGCATTTCTGTTTAACAAGTACCTATCAAGCACCTAGTGGATTGACCCAGCCTTTTGAAATTGGGGTCTCTAGCACTGTTATTCCATTAACTTTCCTTTTAATTACACATGAGAAAACAAAAAGGGAATTAAGAAAATAAATTTTCAGGGGTAGGATAAGATTTGGTTATAAAAGTATTCGTTAAAAGAAAAAAATTTAAATATGTTGCAATGTAAATTTGGGGGGTTTATCTCTTTTTGCAGTCTGGCTTCAATATAAGTAATTCCTACGTCTTTAAAACTGAATATTTTCAGTTAATGATGGTGTTAAAGTTATCTTGAGTTGTATTAGAACCATGTCAGTTGCTTCGCTTTTTGCAGTAATCCCATGACAAAGTCTTGTTAGGGTTAGGGTTGGTGCTGTCTTCAAAACTGATCTCCAGTCTGACCATTTCACTGTTTCTCCAAGTACCATTCTGGCTCAGCCACCATTAGGCCTGGTCTGGATTATGGCATTGGCATCCTGTGTGGTCTCTGGGCTTCCGCTCTTACACACCGGGAGCACATTCTCCGTAGACCACCAGTCATCTTTTAAAAGCATCAGTCCTGGTCAGAACCCTCCAGGGGCGTGCACTTCACTCAAAGGGCCACTCCCCCCTGTAGACCACGACGCCACCTGCCCCTGACCGCCTCTTCACGCATGTGGTCTGCACTTCACCCAGTCACTTTGCTGCAGCCACATGATGCTTCTCGCTCCTTGTTGAACATGCTGGCCACATCCAGCCCTTGCTTGGGCCCTGCATGCTGTGGCTTCTGCCAGGATACCCTTCCTCGTCACCATAGACACCGGCCCAGAAAAAAATAGTCTCTGTTTCCCCACCACCGTCGTCCTTGTCCTTTTACTCTGCTTTGTTCTTTTTCGTACTGAGCATACTACCAGAAACTTTTCTCTTGTTTTCTTCTTTTCTGTTTGCTTTCCCTGTAAAAGAGCAGGGCCTTTGCCCTGTCCATCAGTCTGTCCCCCAGTGCCCAGGACAGTGCTTGGCCGGCACTCAACCAATATCGCTGAATAGAAGACGGCTGGTGGCAGGAATGCTTCTCGTGTCTGAGTGTGGATAGGGACTCACCTGTTATATGTATTGATGTTGTGCTTTTATTACCTAGAGACCCTGAAATATGGCGTTTGGCCTGCTTGAAAGTTTGGGGCAGAAGCTGTATTAAACTTGTTGCATATACATCCTGGAGAGAGATGTTTTTAGAAAGGCCGCGTGTTCGGTTTGATGGTAAGTTGAACTCTATATAGCAATGGTGACCTGTTGTGCTGATTTTGAGAAATACACAGTCTTAATTTTCTGTAACAGAGCTGAGTACTATAAGTATATTTAAAGGAAACCACAATAAAAACAAAACTGGGAACATGTTACATGGTTGTAAAAGTTTTTTATTATGTTCTTTTTAAAAAAACCTGTTTCTTTTTATAGGAGTGTATATCAGTAAAACCACATATATTCGTCAAGGGGAACAGTCTCTTGATGGTTTCTATAGAGCCTGGCACCAAGTGGAATATTACAGGTACAACTGTAGTAAACTGAGTGAGTGAAAAATTCTCTCTCTCCAAGTATTGGTTCATAGTTACTGAACATCTGTTCTTTGTGGCTTTTGCATTTATCCACAAAATGGCCCTCAGTATTTTCATCCAGTGTTATAACAGGAACTGCACTCAAAGAACCAGTAGGTTAAGATAAATGAGTTAATTCCTCCTGGCCTCTAAACCTAAGAATTACTATAAAGTCATTCTAGAGCTCCCCTGTGTCTCCTGCCTTGTCAGGTAGCTCGTGCTGTTACTCAGGTTTACTGTTCACCAGATACTGGTGTCACTGAGAAACGAGTAAGCTATGGTAACTGGTCTGTAATAGCATTGGGCCGCACTTTTGTTTGACATTAGTTAGTGCTTTAGGGAAAAACACACAAATGCTTTGGTTCTCTTCCGCTGGCCTCACAGGTCATGCTTGTGTCAGTGATGTTTTGCCACTTCTTGGGTCCATGGTATTTCCATTTTGGTTTCACAGCTATGAATAAATAGGTTTCGGTACCAGTAAATAAGGGTGTGTTTTATACTTGCATGTGGTGTTTTGGTGTTTTCCTTGTTCCACAGGTACATAAGGTTCTTCCCGGATGGCCACGTGATGATGTTGACCACCCCTGAGGAGCCCCAGTCCATTGTTCCGCGTTTAAGAACCAGGAATACGAGGTAGTGTCTTTCTGTAGTTTTCTATCAAGTCCACATTTTAGGTGGTAATTTGCAGATTATGTAACTTAATAATGGATTCAAGAAGCAGTCCTCTGGGGCACTTGTGAAAAATACCACTCCCGGGAATTCCCTGGCAGGCCATTGGTTGGGACTTGGCAATTTCACTTCTGAGGGCCCAGGTTCAGTCCCTGGTTGGGGAACTAGGATCCCGCAAGCTGTGTGCAGCACGGCCAAGAGAAAAAAAAAAAAAAACTGATCCCTGGGCCTCTCCCCAGAGATGTCCCTCAGTAGGTCTGGGGCCTTGGAAACTAGGTTTACTCACATCCCAGCTGATTGTCCTCAGGCAAATTGAATAAACGCTTCTGACTAACCCATTACTTTCTCGATTACTTAAATAAATACACATTACTGATTAATAGATTTAAAGTGTTGGTTTTTTTTTAATTTTTAGAACTGATGCAATTCTACTGGGTCATTATCGCTTGTCACAAGATATAGACAATCAGACGAAAGTATTCGCTGTGATAACTAAGAAAAAAGAAGAAGTGAGTATGCAAGGTGGAATTGGCAGTTTCCTTTTAATTTCCTTGCCCTGCTCATTCAAGCATTCTTGATTACCAAGGTTAAAAAATACTGTTTCATAATTTATACAGAATGGGTGTTGACTTACAGCATATCTCTGAGGAGAGCTGGAGGGTTTCTAAAATACCGTTATTTTTTATCGGATCAACTTGTTCGTTCTTCTCCAAGTTTCCTTTTCTGGTCCAGGTTTTTTACGCATGAAAACGTAAAGCCAAAGTAACTATTAGTTATTCTGTGAAATAACTAGTACGGTTATATATGACTATGTTTTTGCTTTTCTCATTTTGAATCCTAGGAGATTTTCTTCCTAAACGGACTCATAGAGATAATTCTTTCACAAGGATATTTTTAGAATTTCAGTTTGTACTGGAAATAAGCTGAAGTGAGATAAGTTCCTTCTTCCTTTTCTTGCAAAAGGAAAAAAAAAAAAAAAAGCCAAGCAAATACAATGGCTGAATTATTACATTCCAGAGTATTTTAAATTCTCTTAACAGATTAAGGGGCTAATTTTTTCCACAGCTTCTCTCCATTTGCCTTTTTTCAGTCCTGGATGAAAACGCTAATGTGTCCTCAAGAGGTCAGTTGTGAGGCAACGATGCGGTCGCACGTCACACCTGGGGTTGTTGTGACGACTGACTGAGATGGTGATGATGGAGGGAAGAGCCTTCTGCGTTTAGAGTCCTTCGCGTATTTCCAGGCACTCGCACGCATTCTCAGTTGAGAACCAAAATAGCGGTTTACTATGTGCAGATAGTATGTAACTTAGCATGTTTCTGAGGTATTTATGTACAGGTGTAGCACCATCCATCTCTCTGTCCGTGAAGGGAGGCCTCACTGTTGCTCATGCACCTCTTCTTTTACAGAAACCACTTGACTATAAATACCGATATTTTCGCCGTGTCCCTGTACAAGAAGCCGATCAGAATTTTCACGTGGGGCTTCAGCTGTGTTCCAGTGGCCACCAGAGGTTCAACAAACTCATCTGGATACATCACTCTTGTCACATTACTTACAAGTAGGCGAACGCAGTCAAATTCCCAAGGTTACAGACTGGATGTGTCCTTCCTGTGCAGCTGAGGGACTCAGATAGGGTTTGATCCCTCAGAGTTAACGTTCGATTACAAAGCAGAACCACAGCGTAATAACCCTGCAGACCAAGGAAACGGCCAACTGGAAGGAAACTAAAAGTGGACCAGGAAGTGGAGCATTCAGAGCTCCCGCCCATTATTGCCCATGGAAGTGCGAGTGGGCACCTACCCTGTGGGGTCGAGGGCAGCTTCCGTGCATGGATGGTGCCTGGACGCTAAGCTCTCCGTGCCTGACTTCGTTCATCGGCTTACTCAAGGCAGTTGTAAAGCACCAAGACCTCTTCTCCCATGTTTCAGTCTTGTCATTTTTCACCTGATTTCCATTTGGTTTATCCCCAGGGATTATACCCAGATTTAAAATAAGTTGTAGTTAGGAAAGTAAGTGCTGAAAAGATCTCGTATGTTCCAAAGCCAAATCTATTAGTGGTTCCTATTTAAAGCTCTTTGTCCTCTGAGTTTGGATTTACTTGTATGAAATAATTAATGAACAGATGAGAATGTGTGAGAAAGGAACAGTGCAGAAATGAATCAAGTTTAAAAAAAAGGAATTAGGAAAGTGAAATGTCAGTTCGTGTGGATACAGATCTTAGCTGTTGTTAGGTTTGAAAGGACACCGGTGTGTGCCCGAGGGTCTCCATGCCAGTTGAAATCAGAATTCTGAGCGGCAGGTTGTGAGGTCAGCTTCCATTAGCCTCCTTCACAGCCTCGACCGTGTTGCTGAAAACGTCCTCTGTCGCGTGTCCATCTTACGACTAACTCTTCCCCCTCACCTGGGGGGTCCTGACAGCTGAGAAAGGGCATTTCTCTCTCTTCTCATCCTTACCTACTGGTCCTACTGTCTTCTTTTTGCTTCTCTGAGTAATTTGTGAAGTGGAATGTTTTTTTTTTTTTCTTTTTGAAGAAAGAAACCAAACCCAGAAATAGGACCAAGCAAATGAAAAGCATCACATCTTAAGAGAAAAAAGTGACATCATTTGTAACTGCTAATGATCACGTTGACTTCCTTATAATAATATCTATAAAGTCACTTGAATTTTATGTTTTTGTTTATTTCTCCTTTTTTGTTTTTGGGAGAAAATTAAAAGCTGTGGTAATAAAACTCATCACCTGCCTCCCCTCCAACCTGAAATTATGCTGTTGATCATGCAAATACGAACTCAAATTCTCTTCTAGGATTATAATGATTTCTAAAATACATTTTAACAAGAGCTTTACAAAGTCTATAGCCTTTGACTTAGAAATTCTACTCTTAGGGATCTGTTTTGTTTTGTTGATATTCAGAAATATCACAACATCATTTTTAATTGCCAGATATTGAAACAGCCTACATCTCCAACAAAAGAGAATTAAGTAAATGTGGTATAAGCGGACAGTGAAATATTATGCAGCCACAGAAATGGCTTCTGAAGAGTATTTAATGACGTGAGGAAATGCTTATGTCATAATGTTTAAAAAAGCAGGATGACAAGTAGAGTATGATCTCAGTAGTGAAGTTTGATAGCAAGGTTGAAGTGCCTGGAAGAAATGCTTCATGAGGTCGTATCTGGGTGATGGGATGATGAGTGATTTTTCTAAATTTTTCAAATTTTCTATAATACACTATATTATTTAGAATTGACTGAGATGAATTAAATTTTTAAAAGGCTAAAGCCTAAAATGAACTCCTTTCTCCCCCGCCCCCCCCCCAAAATAGGCAAGGATTTCAAATGAGTTGATATTTCCTGGTAACGAGTAATTCTGTGCTTTCTTTCCAGATCAACTGGAGAGACTGCGGTCACAGCTTTCGAGATCGACAAGATGTACACGCCCCTGCTGTTTGCCAGGGTGAGGAGCTACACTGCCTTCTCTGACAGGCCCCTGTAGCCCTCACGTCCGCCCCTGCTACGATGCATGAATAAAAGTATATAGAGAAACAGAGCACCTAAGTTATAAATGTACATATATTATATATATATGGAATTGGAACTTATTTTACATTGTTGGAGTTCTTTCAAGAAGAGTATAAATTGATTATTTTTTTTATGTAAAGAGAGAGTTGATTCTTGGGGAGTTTGTTTTGAAATTATTATGTTACAGTACATTTATGTTGTGAAAAACCACATGAGATTTAAATCATGCCCTTTTTCAAGCAGATTTCTGAGCAGATTCTGTCACATAGGTCGTCTTCTGACTGATCAGCCCAGTATTTAAATGCATCAGGGGAGCATCCCACGGGATCAGCATTTATTTCACGCGTGACATAGTGTCTTTCATTAAAGGCTCAAAATGTGAACACCTGTTCTGGATTTGTTTGAAACTTTGACCAATAAAGATCATAAATAAATGTTTCTTTCAAGAAAATGTATTTGGACAGCCTTTTTAAAATGTCAGAATGATAAACAATCCTAAGGTAGCCAGTGAAGGCTTACGAATGAATGAGCGCCTCTTTCGTCTTGGTCTTCATATACAGGCACAGACTATAGTATCTGTACTCTGACCCCACCCAGGCCCCCGACAGATACGTGACATTAGGTGAGAAAGGGTGACTCCCTCAGGGCCAGAACTCTTCTTCAACAAGCTCAGCGAATCGTCTTTGTTCCTAAAAGAGCAGGAGCGGATCATGTAAAACCAGGCCTAACTCTCTCCAGAACTAAAGTTGGGAGGGAGCCAGCCACCAAGTGAACTGTACGTTACTGCCCTGGCAACAACGCTATGAGTAATTTCAGAGTGTGTGTTTGGCACTTCTCTACCAGATTCAGGTTTGTTTTTGGTGATTCCAATACAGCTAGAGTCCAGTACCTGTGTACTTTCAGAAGTCAACAGCTGCAGCCAGGATTCCTTTCAAGTTCATAGTGACATTAAAAGATTCTTTGGGGACTCAGCTGGTGGCGCAGTGGTTAAGAATCCGCCTGCCAGGGCTTCCCTGGTGGCGCAGTGGTTGAGAATCCGCCTGCCGATGCAGGAGACACGGGTTCGTGACCTGGTCCGGGAAGATCCCACATGCCGCGGAGCAACTAAGCCCGTGAGCCATGGCTGTTAGGCCTGCGCGTCCGGAGCCTGTGCTCCGCAACGGGAGAGGCCACAACAGTGAGAGGCCCGCATACCGCAAAAAAAAAAAAAAAAAAAAAAGAATCCGCCTGCCAATGCGGAGGACACGGGTTCGATCCCTGGTCTGGGAAGATCCCACATGCCCCGGAGCAACTAACCCCGTGCGCCACAACTACTGAAGTCAGGCGTGCCTAGAGCCCGTTAGCCACAACTGCAACCCGTGCGCCTAAAGCCCGTGCTCCGCAACGAGAAGCCACCGTGGTGAGAAGCACACACACTGCAACGAAGAGGAGCCCGCGCTCACTGCAACTAGAGAAAGCCCGCGTGCAGCTACGAAGACCCGACACAGCCGAGAAAAAAAAGATGCTTCGTAAGTTCCCACAATTCAATGTGGGGCAGGCCTTTTAAAAAGCTAATATATGTTATGTTAAAGATGAAAACTGGACTTCCCTGGCGGTCCAGTGGTTAAGACTACACGCTTCCAAGGCAGAGGGTGCAGGTTCAAACCCTGGTCAGGGAACTAAGATCCGGCACGATGCGTGGCGCAGCCAAAAAAGATG
Source organism: Kogia breviceps (assembly GCF_026419965.1). NCBI lineage: Eukaryota > Metazoa > Chordata > Mammalia > Artiodactyla > Physeteridae > Kogia > Kogia breviceps. The sequence goes on from NC_081319.1 coordinate 83,651,934, forward strand.
AAAACCACCCATCCGGTGTGTGTTTAGGAAAAAAGTTCCATTTAGTTTGGCTTTTTGCAGCAATCTGAGAAATGAGAAATGTGGGCATGTCACAGTTTGAAAGTGTAAGCCAGTGGTTGCTGTGTGCCATGCTCAACCTCGCTGGGATGGATGGGTGAGCCAAGACCGGAGCTAATTAACTCCCACTTAATCTTAGGCTCAGCGCCTCTGTGACACATTCCTTGATTCCACCAGCAAGTGTCCCTTTTCTGCGTTTTCGAAATACCTCACATTTCCTCTATCCCAGCAGGTATCACACTATTCTAATTTTTGTACATGTCAGTGTCCCTCGATAAAACTCTGGGTTCTTTTAGGACAGTGGCTCTTTCCCTTAAATTCCTGATCCCAAAGCACCTCTGTGCTGTGAACATTAACCCCTAGGAAGCAGCAGACATTCCACGGGGCTTTCAACACTACCTTTTTCATTTTTTTTATTTTTAAAATTAGAGTTGATTTATAATGCTGTTAGTTTCTGCCGTACAGCAAAGTGAATCGGCCATATATATAACATATATGTGCTCTCTTCTAGACTCCATTCCTATATAGGTCATCATAGAGCACCGAAGAGTGCTCCTGGAATAGTGCTCCTGTGCCACGCAGTAGGTTCTCATTAGTTATCTTTTTTTTAAACATCTTTATTGGAGTATAATTGCTTTACAATGGTGTGTTAGTTTCTGCTTTACAACAAAGTGAAGCAGTTATACATATACATATACATATATCCCCATATCCCCTCCCTCTTGCGTCTCCCTCCCACCCTCCCTATCCCACCCCTCTAGGTGGTCACAAAGCACCCAGCTGATCTCCCTGTGCTATGCGGCTGCCTCCCACTAGCTATCCACCCTACGTTTGGTAGTGTATATATGTCCATGCCACTCTCACTTTGTCACAGCTTACCCTTCCCCCTCCCCGTGTCCTCAAGTCCATGCTCTAGTAGGTCTGTGTCTTCATTATATAGTAGTCAACACCTTTCTTCTTTCAAATGAATGAAGTATGCTTTTGCCACTAGGTGACGCTCTTGTGCCACTCTTTTAAAGTTTGCTTCTTTCTCGTCAGTGTGAGGGAGGGAGCTGGTTTTCACACTCGCAGGAAAATGGGGCGTCCCGCGGCCTTCCGATTGGCCTTCAAAGGTGCACGTGATAGGAACTAAGACAAGGTGTGTATCCAAAATGAGATGCCACCCTGACCACGGAGCCCTGACTCTCGCCTGCTGAACTCCTCAATAACCAGCCAAGGAAGGAAGCCCCGTCTTCTTGGCCAGTGTTTATCGGGCCGGCTTATGTTGGCTGCAGGAGGAAACCGAATACCCTGTTTGGAATGAACAGAAAAGGGCTGCTGGGATGAGTCATCTGGGGTCGGGTTAGGAGGTAGACAAGATGGAAAGGGGCACAAGAGAGACCGGCCTTTCCCCCTTTGACACACACGCGGCCTGATTTATTCTAACTATTGCATACTTTGGGAGGCCCCGAGCCCTACTTCCCAGTCTTCCGCCCAGTGCAGATATTTGCTGCATCACCTCTAAATCCACTCGAAGCTGCCGTATCTGCACCTTCTGCCTGTGACTCCAATAGACATTTAGTCGTGGAATCGAGATTCATAAAAGCTTGCAGGACTGATCCAAGATTTGACTGACAGCGCGCGTGTGTGCGGGCAGCAGATTGAGGGGGAAGAGTGTGGAAATTTCACCAGCAGCACAGGCTTCTTTCTGCAACATGGATCTCTGTGCAGACTAACTTTTCCTTGAACACTGGAAATACATTCAACCCAATATATTGTGCGCGGGCCAAAGGGGCAGTAAGCTGAAACCTGCGATGGAAGCAAAGTGACTGTATAGTCAGGTCATTGTCAAAATCAGGACACTTTTTAGGGGAAAGAGGGGTGTGTTTTGTAATTACACTGAGACAACCAGCATAGCACGGGACTGTCCTGGGCAAGTGGGGAGGGATGGTCGCTCTACACACCAGGCATTGCCAAGGCCCTACAACCAGATTTTCATCAGATTTCACTTGAATGAGGTTATTTGTTCCCATCTATTTTTCTTCCTCTTGACAGAAAAGAAGAAAACGCCTTTGGTTTCCTAGTGTGTGAAGTGACTGCTTTGGGCCCTGCTAATTTCCCTCAGAATGTCACCAAGTCTGCACTTGGCTGATGGAGACTTTGGCATGAGGCATCAACGACAGCATGAAAAAGTACTGATTTCTACTCTTTGTTAGTTTCTACTTTGCTCATGTCTGTTCTTGATTCATTCTCACATCTGTGCTGGGATTCTGTTCAGAATCCCAGGTAACTGAGGACAGGTGCCAAGATATGTCTTCTTTTTGCCTTATGACTTTCATTCCCTCCAAGTGTGTGGCTAGAAGCCAAGTTTCCTGCCTTGTTCCTTCTTTGTTCTCATCTGTGGACACCTACTCTGCGTGATCATCTAGAGGAGTGGGTTTATTTGGAGCACTGCGACATGGTGTGGTTCAAAGACCACCAACTGGATCAAAGGACCTGCGCTCAGAGCGCCTAGCACAGAGCCTGATGCATCGTGGGTGCTCGGTAAATGTGAGCCAACTCCCAGTCAGACCATCCTCATCGATGCAGGGCCGGGGAGCAGTGGAGGGGCGGCCTCTGTGGCCTTCTCGACCAGCAACGTGTCAGAGGAGGAGTTCCTTGCCTGGGGCTCCCAAGTCAAGCCTCCAGTAATAGATGCTTGTACCATTCGGAGCAAGTGGTAGCTACAAACATTGGGGCTTCTCTAGGTTAAGGGTCTTTTGGCTAAGCATCCTTCAGACCTAAGCATGATTCCTTTGAGTCCCTGGAATCTGAGTAGGAGGGAAAGGATCTTATTCCTCCAGATGTGAAGGAGTAAGGTTTTCCCCTAACTCAGAACTTGAAGGGAGAAGTAAGGAAATTGCGTAAAATGGTAGAAACACGCTAGACTTTGGAGCTGGTTAGCTGTGGGTTTGAACATCCACCCTTACCAGCACTTATTATCATAGTCAAACTCACTTAAACACCTGGAGCCTTATTTGTAAACTAGGCATAATGGTAACTAGCTGCAGGGTTGCCATGACAACAAAATACTATACATCTTAAGCCCTGGCACAAAATAGGCTTTTATAAATGGAAACTATTATGGCCTAGGATTATCTAAAAGAACAGTAACACTCAGGTAGGTGGGGGAAATAGCTCTATGACTGGGAGCCCCCAGAAAGAAGATCCTAAAATCATAAATCTTGAAAGAATAAAAAGCCCTAAGACTATACTTGTGACCTACCTCAACTGGGCAGTTTATATCAGAAATCCTCTTATCCTGGGGCAAGTCAGCTTATGTCAAATCTATGACTAGACTTGATCGATTGGTAGGGACTGCCTGAAGTGCAGTTGAGAAAGATTCTGACGCTGAGTCTGAACTCAGGGAAGCATGCCAGAATTGACTGATTAATGATGCCTGCCCTGGGTGCAGGCCTGGGGAGGCCCATAATTACCCTCTGTTCCTCACTGACCAGTGCATAAGACTGCTCTTAACACAGGCAAGGGTCTGGACATCTAGAGCAGCGGTCAGGCTTTGGGTAGCTCAGGGGAAATAAATGGAAGGCAGTGACGCTCCAAAGGCTGATACAAAAGGAAAGGTGTGGAAGATCATGGGAAATCCTTGATAAGTATGTTGGACACATTTCAATGATTTCCTAATTCTAACCAGGAGCAGCCCAAAAGGGGTAGCCAGAAGAGCCTGAGAAATTACCTGGAAGAGTCAAGAGAAAATTACAAGTTTAGTGCCCATGACTATACCAGCTGGCATCAGGCAACGCTGCACGGACCTCCCCTCTGTGGTAGGGTCCGCAGGGGGCCACGAATGAGTCACAGTGGGCCAGGCGGGTAGACAGTTGCTAGCGGGGCCCTGTGTGGCTTGCCTGAAAGAGAATCAGCTACTAGGCTCCTGTTGACTGTCTCCTTGAAGCCAGATCTTCCCATGTTTAAAGAGAAGCTGGTTTGTGTGTGAAGTGTCCATATTTTAAAAATTTGGATCAAATTAAAAAGACACACACATGCCATACAGGCCAAACAAAAGCCATCTGCAGGATGAATGAAATCAGCTAGTGTTTGACCTCCGGGATCCAGGCTAAATCCAAAATCATGAGCTTTGTACTCTAGGCTTGGAATGACTAGGCAATGACCTACCTTTCCAGTGGTCCTTCCTGCTCGTGTCCTCAGCTAGCCAAGAGTAGTTCTGGTTCCCAGGACACCTGAGGCACCTCCCTGTCCCTGCATCTTTGCTCTGCTGGCTCTGGAATTCCTTTTCTCCCAGCTCCTCCAGCTCCACCTTGAAGGTCCTACTCTTTCTGGAAGTCTTCCCTGATTTGCCCCCAGCCAATGAATAATTAAATAATTACAAGCAATCTACTCCCACTGGACACTCTCAAAGTGTTATATTTCATCTCTTTGTTTTAATTTCTATTATTCTGACATGCCCTAGCCATCAGGCTTAGGAGAAAAGTGTTTTTCTTAATTAATTTATTTGTTAACTTATTAATTTATTAATTTTTGTCTGCATTTGGGTCTTCGTTGCTGTGTGCAGGCTTTCTCTAGTTGCGGCGAGCAGGGGCTACTCTTCGTTGCAGTGCGCGGGCTTCTCATTGCAGTGGCTTCTCTTACTGCGGAGCACGGGCTCTAGGTGCATGGGCTTCAGTAGCTGTGGCATGTGGACTCGGTAGTTGTGGCTCGCAGGCCCTAGAGCTCAGGCTCGGTAGTTGTGGCGCACGGACTTAGTTGCTCCGCAGCGTGTGGGATCTTCTCTGACCAGGGCTTGAACCCGTGTCCCCTGCATTGGCAGGTGGATTCTTAACAACTGCGCCACCAGGGAAGCCCGTCAAGGCTTCTTGAGAGCTTTGACTTTAAGAGACTAAGCTGAGTTTATCCCAGCCAGGCTGAACTCAAACCTGGAAGACTGTAGCTGGTTGGCTCACTGGGCAAAACTCCCCCGTCTCTCTGCAGCCCCTCCACAGGCCTCTACTCTGCCATAGCATGGCCAACATCCCTTAGCTGTGTCCTTGGTCACTTGGGGTCTCAGGGCAGCAGAGGTGAATGAATAAAGCACCCTCACTCCCCCTCCTGGGGGAGTGGATTCAGGTACCAGGCCTGCTGGCTGGTGGGGGGATGCCAGCATCATCAGGAACAGGAAGAGATGCCCTGAGCGAGTGGTTCCTGGATTGGCTCATGCAAATTAGTACTCATGTTACCATCTTAAAACGTGAGACTCTAGGAGGCCCTTTTAGACGCTAAAATCAAGGGAGGAAACTGAGGCCCCGGGAAATATGGCTTGCCCGAGGACAAGGCAGAGAATGCCTTCGGTAGGATCCAGGACAACTAACTCTAACTTTGAGGACTGTTTTCCATTAAGCCAGAGATTTGCCACTAATGTTTGAAATGTTCTGATAAAAACACAAGTGAGCTCTCACAAGGCTGCATTTTCCAAAGACTCCATTTTGCAGCTGTGCAAGAATGGGCCCTGATTGGTCTTGTCCTTTCAGCCTTTATGAATGTAGCATTGGGAGGGTAACATTTGCTGCTCTAGCCATCCCCACCTCGGTGCCATTTCCTTGGCAGAAGGGAGATGTGTGGGTCGTGTCTGCCTCCACATATTTCAAACTCTGAGCCAAACCTTCATCACGGGAGTGGACAAAATGAGAAAACGCTCACAGGTAATCTGCAGCAATGAGTCTTGTGCTCTCCGTCACATCTTGCCATGTTTCTCTGGGAACATTCAAATAAGGAAGAGCTTCCATTTAAATCAGGAAGGAAGATTAGACTGTTTCCTTCTTATGACCAACCTGGGAACCTCTGCTGCAGAGTAAGTCAATGTAGAAAGGGATCTTCGGATGCTAAGACAAGACCATTATCTTCACTTTACAGACAAGGAAACAGAGGCTCAGAGCAGCTCAAAACCCATTAATCTACAGTCAAACAAATGGGCCAGGCGATGTGCTACATTCTGGAGATACAATGGTGAACAAACAGACAAGGTCCTGCCCTCAAATTGCTTCCAGTCTCGCAGGAAACACACTGTCGGTAAGTTATATGAAGCTGAAAGGAAACAGACTGTGCCTCCCCAAATAATGCCACTTTGGCATAAGGATTGCTTTGAGCTGAATGCAGCTGAGAAACAGTAGACTGCAAGAAAAACTCTCTGCCTTTCCCCCTGTTTGCCTAAAAGCTGGGCATAAATTTCCCATGAGAAGGTGCCTCCCTTCCCTCTAGTACCAGGAAAGGTAGAATGACTCTTCTGCCCTGGAGGGGACCATAGACTCTCATCGGTCCAGAGACGGCACGGAGAGGAATCCACATCACAAAGCTTCCTAAAACAAACCTCATCTTCCGTAAGTTTCCCTGTACATCTACCATCCCACAATGCACTGCCCCTAGATGCTCAGAGCCCTTCTCCTCTGTTGTGACACTTCTCCACAAATGTATTGTCCTTTGTATTAGCCTCCGGGTCTGACCACCTCTTCGGGGTTTTCCTTTAATTCTGTGAGGCCCTCAATATGCATTTGAAATAAATCTCTTTATCCAGTTAATCTGTCTTCAGCAGTTTAATCTCCAAGGCCCCAGCCAAAGACCTGAGAGGGTAGAGGAAAGTTTCCCTCCCCTACAACATCTTCTGACACCCAGTCCCAAGCCCTTTCTACTTCTCCAAGGTACTGACACCACACTCCTGAGTCGGGTGAATGGGATTTTGCCAGGTTGGTTACTTAACCCTCAATTTTTATCGGCTCCTTTCGCCCAAACCTGATCTTGTTATCACCCCCCACTGCTTCCCTAAAACATGCTTCCCATAAGGGAAGATGGAGATCTCGATCTCCATGGTCAGCGCTTCGTGGGTTTCTCAGCAGCATTTTGCAGGGTCACTGAGAGCCCAAAGCAAGCTGCTCAGCCCACATCTCATCTATGTCCTGATGATGGGGCTAGGCCCAAGAAACCGGAAGCCAGAGAGAGAGAGAGACAGCTTCAGGTTTTTGCTTACAGGACAATTACTTAGCCATGCAGACTATGCCAGGCTTTGATGGCTTCTGTGAAATGCCAAGCATTTCTAAGGAAGCTATCATTAAAGTCAGCCTTTTGATCTCTATTCATCCAAAGCACGTTTCCACATCCCCTCCAAGAATTCTTCACATTAGCCCAGAGTGCTGTGTCTCCGTCCTATGGTTAAGCCCTGGCAGCTTTGGCTACCACAGCACCAATCAAATGCAGCAGGAGAAGCCGCGGTGACTCTGATGAAGCGGGCTGCTGGAGATCGCATGGCAACTGACGCACAAAGGCGCGTGGGTTTGTGTGGGAACCTTGGGGGCGCCGTGGAGTATTGTGGAGGTGGGGTGGCTTTGCCAGGCCCTCGTGGTGGTGCCTCGGTGATTGTCACTGGATGTTGTGGGTGCCCAGCTGCAGCCCTGAGTCCTCTCAGCACTGAGTGACAGGTGTGACCCAGATGTGACTTAAGCTCACCTGCTTGGGTGTCAGGGACGGTCAATCATACTAGCAGTTTGCCCTGAAGTCTACCTTGGCTGCTGTGTGCCACATCCCCAGAACTTATTTGTACACTTTGACCAACATCTCCCAGTTCCCCACCCCCTTGAAGGCTCATTCTCTTAATTAACCCTTACCCTGCACTGTCTCCTGAGTGTCCTTCTGAGTTCCTTAACATCTCGGAGTTCAGTTTTCTTGTTTGCGGAACGAAAACAATCACACGTTCTACAGCATTGTTTTGAGGATTAAATAAGGTAGTGCATAGATTGGCACAACTTCTGGCACATTCTATAGAAAGTCTCAGGGTAGTTCCATCAACAGAAGAATGGATAAAGATGATGTGAGATACACACACACACACACACACACACACACACACACACACACACACACACACTGGAATACTACTCAGCCATAAAAAAGAAGGAAATTTTGCCATTGGCAGCAACCTGGATGGAGTTGGAGGGCATTATGCTAAGTGAAATAAGTCAGAGAAAGACAAATACTGTATGACATCACTTATATGTGGGATCTAAAAAATACAACAAACCGATGAATACAACGAAAAAGAAGCAGACTCACAGATCTAGAGAACAAACTAGTAGTTACCAGTGGAGGGGGAGGGGGACTACAGGGGTGAGGGAGTGGGAGGTGCAAACTATTGGGTGTAAGATAGACTGAAGGATGTATCAACATGGAGAATGTAGCCAATATTTTGTAATAACTAAAAATGGAGTGTAACATTTAAAATTGTATTAAAAAAATAAATTTTTTAAAGTCTCAGAGTATTTAACCTTCTCTCCCAGCCTTCAGGAAAAACTTTCAGCATCTCAGGATGGAGTCTCAACAGCTCATAGACTCGAGTTCCTCAGAGGATGTTTTCCATTTGCCTTATAACCAGAGCAGAATCAAATGGTTCCAAGAGGTGGGAAAAGGCCAGTCCATGGAAGGTCTGTTGAGGACAGATGAAGAGCCTGAACAGACAGGAAACTAGACACAAGCTCTTTACTCTCTCAGGGTAAAGAAGACAGTGTTCTGTTCCATTGTTTGCACAAGGAGAAAATTGCCGGTATGAGGTCACACAAAAGGAACTTGAAGGACTGAGAACTCCCAGGCTGTACATCTCAGCCTGCGTCAGCCCAAAGAACCCTATGTCTCTCGGTTACTGCCGATTCTTGTATTTTCTTTTGTACCAAAAGGAACACAAGTTCTCTGTGACAGTTAGATAAACAACCTCAAGGCTTAGCAGTGGATGCTTAGATTTCCCAAATAATTTTTTTCTTAGCAAGGCAAAGGAAGCTAGAAAAAGAAACACGTCAGGTATGTTTCTTCTCTCCTGATGAGAAGAAAAATACTGCTCTGGAGGAACCCTGCAGATATTTGCAGGATGAGAGGATAAACCACTGAAATCACCCTGGGCCAAAAGCCTCCTGTTCTCACAGGACAATGCTCCCATTTTAAGGGAGGGATTCTGGTCAGAAAATGGACAATGATTCTTTCTATTTTGAACAACAGAATGAGAATTTGGGAGTTGGTTCTGGTTTTAGAATTCATTCCAGCCTCTTTTCCTCAGTCACCACGTGCAATTATTTATCCTCCATTCCATCTCCCCCAACCCTCCCCTCACCCACTCTTATTTTTTTTTATTGAAGTATAGCTGGTTTACAATGTTGTGTCAGTTGCTGCTGTAGAGCAAAGTGACAGCCATACACACATATATATTCTTTTTTAAACATTCTTTTCCATTATGGTTCATTCCAGGAGATTAGATGTAGTTCCCTGTGCTATACAGTAAGACCTTGTTGTTTATCCATTCTAAACGTAATAGTCTGCATCTACCAGGCCCAAACACCTAGTCCATCCCTCTCCCTGCCCCCATCCCCCTTGGCGACCACAAGTCTCTTCTCTACGTCTCCCTCACCCACTCCTGAAGAGTCTCCCCATCTCACTCATGCCGTGAGCTTGGAGGCACCCAGCTGGCCACCAAGACAGTCAGCTTCCAACCAAGCCCTAATGTCCAGGTCCAGTTTAACTTTGACCCCTACTGGTAGGGCTGGTTGACAAGAGACAGTGAAGGCTGTTAAGGCACCATCTGGGGTCAAGGCCACTTAGAGGCTGGCAACACCTAAACAAAATGCCATCAGCTAAAAGAATTAAAAAGGGGAGGGCTTCCCTGGTGGCGCAGTGGTTGAGAGTCCGCCTGCCGATGCAGGGGACACGGGTTCGTGCCCCGGTCCGGGAAGATCCCACATGCCGCGGAGCGGCTGGCTCCGTGAGCCATGGCCGCTGAGCCTGCGCGTCCGGCGCACAGGCTCTGCAACGGGAGAGGCAACAACAGTGAGAGGCTTGCGTACCGCAAAAAAAAAAAAAAAAAAAAGTGGAATGTGGAGAAAGGACTTCTTGGGAGTGGAGAGGGATGGGTAGAGATGGCTGTTATTCCTCAAAAGTTTGGTGGTGCCATCTGATGTTTCAAGCTACGTACATGTTCTTGCTTTGATAAATATCAAGACTGTCGTTTTCTAGAGAAAAGGTTTGGGAGGGCAGAGTGTCGAGTTTAGTAGATGTGAAATGTTTGAAATATCCAGAAAGCCTTGGACCAAATGGGAACTAAAGTTCCCACCCACGCAGTGGCTGTTCCTTGACACTTTCTTGAGGTGCGGGGGAAGCCTCCCAGACCCAGGAGACTCTTCCACGCCCATGGCTTCATCCCACAGCCTGCTCCACCCTAAGCCTGTCCTTTCCTGTTTGGGCCTTTTGAATATTCAACAGAGCCTAATTTAAAGGCCTTTCTTTGTAATCGCTGTGGCTGCCAGACGGTCCCTAATCTAAAAAGTACTTTGGATTCTGTCCAAAAGTTTGAAATTCCATGTATTGTGGTCAGTGCAAATGTTAGGTTGTTTTGACAACTGCATCTTAAGAGTAAGGACTAGCATTTTCAGGGTCCTTCGCTTGGCTTTCTGACTTACACAGACTTGGATGTCACAATGCCTGGTTGTATACAAGGCTTTTAATATTTTTCAACTGAAGACCTAATATTTTTTTCCTTGTCCTCAGGGAACAGTAAGGCATCCTTGAAATGACCTGAATTCAAAGCACTTGATGCAATTACTATGCTGATTAACTTCTGAAGAAAAGAATTTCTCTTCTCTGCAAAGATACAAACACATGCTGGATAAGCTTTTGTTTGGGAAGCTGTAAAGGAGATTCATGTCTGTTCAGATATTCGCACAAGTGACCTTTAAACTTTGTTCAAACCCTCGGATCCAATGGTTATAGGTCTACTAATTGGTTGTTTATACTCAAGGACCATGCAGGGTGGGGAGATGCAAACTCCTGGGGCTCTCCGAGGGGAGGTGAATTACATCAGACACTTTTTATCAGACAAAATTCCTAGAATTTTGAGCCAAAATGTTTAGCAAGCAGAGACACCTGTCTTAGAGCATGAAGGAAAGGCATTTTAGGTGCAAATAAATAAATTTAATGCAGCAATGAAAATAACAAAGTACAGCTATACACAACAATATGATGATTCTTCTGGACACAATGCTGAGCAGAACAAGCAAATATGAGAGAATTTGCACTTGGTGGTGGCCAGACTGGTGTGTTCTTGTGACAATTTATTGAGTTTAGGCTAGGACCCTGCACTCTTTTGTATGTACATTATAGTTCAATACGTTTTTAACAGTACACCATGTGACTCTATTTGTTAGGTTCTCCCCCAAAAGCCAAAATCAAACTATTGTTGAGTAACACATATAAAGGTAATAAAAATATAAAGAGCCACCTTAGCAATCTCCTTCGGGATGCAGGAAGGGGCTTGTGATCAGGAGTGGATGGGATTGAGGGCTGCAGTTAGGGGACCTTCTTTTTTTTTTTTTCTCCCCCCCGGTACGCCGGCCTCTCACTGCCGCGGCCTCTCCCGTTGCGGAGCGCAGGCTCCGGACGCACAGGCTCAGCGGCCATGGCTCACGGGCCCAGCCGCTCCGCAGCACGAACCCGTGTCCCCTGCATCTGCAGGCGGACTCTCCACCACTGCGCCACCAGGGAAGCCCCAGGGGACCTTCTTTACCACATCTTCTGTATCCATTCATCTGTTGATGGACATTCAGGTTGTTTCCATGTTTGGGCTATTGTGAACAATGCTGCATTTGAATTACAGTTTTGTCCCGGTATATTCTCAGGAGTGGGATTGCTGGATCATATGGTAATTCTATTTTTAGTTTTCTGAGGAACCTCCATACTGTTTTCCACGGTGACTGTACCAGTTACCATTCCCACCAACAATGCAAGAGGGTTCCCTTTTCTCCACACCCTCTCCAGCATTTATTGTTCGTAGACTTTTTCATGATGGACATTCTGACCCACGGGAGGAGATACTGGGGACCTTCTGAAATGCCAGTAAGTTCTATATCTTGGCCTGGATGGTGCTTATACAAGCATTTGCTTTATAACTCTGCTAAACTGAATATATAAATTTATATACTTAGACAAAATAATTTACTAGATTCAAACCAATCTAAATTTTTATCAGTAGGGGACTAAATTAATTATAATATAGTCATTTAATGTATTACGCACCATTAAAAATGAGGTAGCTATGGTCCTTTATCCTTATAAGGATCTAATGTCCAAATTGTGTCCGAAAATGGCAAAAGTCATGTTAGAAATGAATCTAGCATGATACCACTTACATATATAGCAGTCCCCCTCTTATCCATGGTTTTGCTTTCTGTTCTTTCAATTACCTGTGGTCGACTGCAGTCTGAAATATTAAATGGAAAATTCCGGAAAAAAGCAATTCATAAGTTTAAAATTGCGCACTGAGTCGCGTGATGAACTCTCGCTCCGTCTGGCTCCTTCCCACCCAGTACAAGAATCAGCCCTCTGTCCAGGGCCTCCACACTGTATATGCTCCCCACCTGTTAGTCACTTGATGGCCAGCTCAGTTATCAGATCAACTGTTGCAGTATCACAGTCCTGTGTTCAAGTAACCCTTATTTTACTTGATAATGGTCCCAAAGTGCAAGAGTAATGATGCTGGCAATTCAGATATTCTTACTGAACGTAATTTACAAATTAAACTTTGCCATCAGTATGTATGTATGTATATATATATATATATATAGGAAAAAACATAGCATATATAGTGTTCAGTACCATCCATGGTTTCAGGCATCCACTGGTCTTGGAACACACCCCCCCAACGGATAAGTGGGGGACTACTGTATGCAGAAAATATCTCTAATCTTTGGAAAACACAAGAAACTAGTCATTGATGCCTTAACGAGGAGACCAGGAACCGACTTTGTATCATGTGCATTTGTCACCATTCAAATAGAAAAGAGCATTTATTTTGAAAATGTTTGCTGATTGTACAGTTCTTTCCAGATTTTACGTCTAGGCTCACCTTTTTGGAAAGTACTTCAGCAAAAAAGAGGTACTGGCATTCACATACTGCTGCCTGACCATGGCCATGTTCATTACACAAGGACTCTTCTAAGCAAACATTTCTCAAGCACATATTTTGAACCTGGTGGTGTTAGGCACTGTAAAAATAAAGGTAAATGGGACAAAACTGGAGCTCTCATGGAAGACACTGAGGAGGAAGAAGAAGGAAAGGAGACCATTTGGTGCCACTGGAAAGTCTCTTCATGCAGCTGTTCAATGCTGCTGCTCTTTGTCTTCAGGAAATGCAGTTGGGTCACAGCCCTTGTCTTGACGAGTCTTAGAAATCAACTAGAGGACACATGTTTTATAAACCAACCCCACGAGTTTCACACTAGACAAAGTACTATTGCTTCAGTGGTAGCATCTTCGTCTTTCTGCTCCTCTGAAACTCTTTCACTCTCTCCGTTCCTTCATTCTGTTTCCAAGAAGGCATAGACGACATCCTGGGCCTTTCATGTCTGCTCTGTTTGAGATGATTCCAAGGACATTGAAAATGCAACAGATAACGCAGTTGAGGTGCTGACAACCCCAAATATTGTGGAGAAAAAAATAGCAGAGGACATTTCCTGCCACAGATGGGACAAGTTTTCAATTCTCCCTGAGGAGTACTCTAGCACTCCTGAAAACTGTCCTAGTACTCTAGCAGTCCTGAGGAGTACTCTAGTACTCCTGAGGAGCACTCTAGTACTCTCGAGGAGCATTCCAGTATTCTAGTACTCCTGAGGAGTACTCTAGTGCTTCTAGTACCCCTGTAGTACTAGAGAGGAGGAGGACAGGCCAACAGATCACTTGTGTGAAGCGAGAAGTCTTGCCTTCTTCCCGTTGTTCATGATTCTGATTTATCTGTGGTTACCTTTTGAAAACCATTTCCTAAAGAAATTCTTTCAGCCATTTCCCAAAACAGCTTTTTAAGTGGCTATAAAAGATTTCGGTCATTTTTCTCCCCCAGTTTTACTGAGATATAATTTTATAGAGATATCATTGACATATAACCTTGTATAAGTTTAAGGTGTACAACGCAATGCCCTGATATATGTATATACCGCAAAATGTTTACCACAATAAGCGTGGTTAATATCCATCACCACACAGTTACATTTTTCTTCCTTGTAATGAGAACTTTTAAGATCCATTCTCTTCTTAACTTTCAAATATACAATATGGTGTTAACCACAGTCACCCTGCTGTACCTTACATCTCCAGAACTTATTTATCTAAAACTGGAAGTTTCTACCTTTTGATCACTTTCATCCAGTTCTCCCACCCATCACCCTCCACCTCTGGCAACCACAAATCTGATCTCTATTTCTATGAGTTCGGGTTTTTTAATTTTCCACATGTAAGCCAGTTCATACAGTATTTGTCTTTCCTTCTCTGATTTATTTCACTTAGCATAATGCCCTCCAGGTCCACCCGTGTTGTTGTAAATGACACGATTCCTGGTTTTTTATGGCTCAATAGTATTTCATTGTGTGTATATATACACATCACATTGTCTTTATCCATTCCTCTGTCTTAGGCCGTTTCCATGTCTTGGCTATTTTAAATAATGCTGCAATGAACATGGTGGTGCAGATAACTCTTCAGGATAGTGATTTCATTTCCTTCAGATATATACCTAGAAGTGGGGTTGCTGGATCATATGGTAGTTCTACTTTTAATTTTTTGAGGAACCTCCATACTGTGGAGGCTGCACGAAATGACATTTCCCCCGGCAGTGCACAAGTCTCCCGATTTGGATCATCTTAAAGGACAGAGGTTTAGAAGCATTTCGTTGTTGCAGTGATCCAAACCCATGTACCTCATTTCTTCATCAAAATCCCATTTGCTGCTCTTGCCAGGCAGAGAATATTGATGATGGGGCTGAGAGGTGTAGGTGAGGAGAAAGGGGTCTTCCTGAGGTGAATGGCAAGTGGTGGAAGGGTGGTAGCTGTTAAAATCCACATGCACCTTCTCTTCATAAAGTTCACCCCCTTGATTTGGCCAGAAGGGGTGACAGCTAGTTTTGGCTGCTGGCTGTTCCATGGGAATCTGCTGGAGAAAGGGTTCTGAAGAGCTCTGGGAAGGGGAGAAATCGTAAGGCCAGCTGGTCAGAGGAAAAGGGTAACTGGAACAACTGTTGTCATTGGAAGGATTTCTCCCCAAAGCAACATTCTTATTCCATGTTTGCAGGTCACCGTAATCAGAGAAGACTCCAGAGACAGGAGGCTGAAGCAGGTCCTGGCTGCTGGAGACCCGACTATTGGACAAATCGCATTTCTCGTAGAGCTGAGTGGGGCCCAAGGTGGGAGTGGGGTCTCTGGGGTCAGAGGTTCTCCCCAGACCATAACGCTCAGAGAAGGACGAGCCGTCATTCAGTGCCTTCTGCTGGGGAGCGTTACCTATTAAATGTCCACTGTAACTACTAGGCAATTGGACACCTTCCTGGAAAGACCAAGTTAAACTTTCCCAACTTTGTGTTTCACCTGGAAGAGGCTGGAAAGGAAAGAGAAAAGCTCATATTAATAAGTTAAACTGACCTAACTACCCCAGACACCCACGAGTGACCCTGCACAAATAAGTGCTCTGCAGACTTTCTTCATTCCTTGCATACTTGAAGCACAAACACACACAGGGCTTTGCACAAGCACCCAAGGCCTGGAAGAACTAAAGGCTGCTGCCATTTCCGTGTGAAATCTGACCAACCAGGAAGGGCCGAATTGCCCTTTACTCAGACAGGAGTGTGTTTAAAATGTTTCCTCTCAAACGCAAGCAAGTCTGATATCCTAACTGACTCCGTGAGAAACTTGTAAGGGGCTATTTAAGAAAAATCAAACCTTATCTTCAAAGTTTTACTTTATCCTCAGTATAACTCTCAGGGGAACCTCATTTTCCCTCCTTGACTTTTCTATTTTTTAGTGCTGAGTGGATTCCATGAGCCCAGGGCTTATTTTTTTTCTCAAGCGACTTTGAACTCATTTTGTTAAATTGTAGATCTCTGGAATATGGGGTGGTCAATTTATTTTTATCAATGGAGAAAGTATATTGTCCTCCAGTTAATCGCAAGAAAAGAATCTGGTTGAGAATTAAGTTATCCTCTTATTTATGTAAAACTATCGACCGATGGGGTTGGAGAGACTGTGACCAGGTAGGGTGAGCGGGAGGAAATACCCTTCAACTTCTCCCAGGGCTGGGAGATGGGATAAGACCAGTCATTGGGATTCAGGGGCTCCTATTTCCCTACAACAGACTCAAATTACGATTTTTTTTTTTCTTAAGTTACTTTACAGCCTCCAGGCATGGACTGGCTTCATTTCTGTACTCCTGAAATGTGGAACATCGGACAGTAGAAAAAGTATAGGAATTAGTAACATTATTAAGCAGACAAACCCACAAACCTACAGTATGACACTCATAAAGCCATGAACTTCACATCACAGTTTGACTGTGGGAAGAAGCCTCTATCCCCACATCCCTGGATGAGCACTGTTTTCAGAAACTGCCTGGTTATTTCCTCTTGCTGCGCTAAGGAAATCATCTGCTTTAGGGAAGAATGAAAAAGCATGAGGCTCATGTTTTGTGCAGATCATTTCATTATGGTTCTATCAGAAATACAGAGTGCCAACATAGGTTAAGTACTAATTCGAGTCTCTTTTTTTTTTTTTTTTTTTTTTTTTTTCGAGTCTCTTTTTAATTGTAGTAGGGAAGACGATTCTGAAATTCTATGGACTTTACAGTTGAGGGCATGCTACAAAGATGGTAGAAATTAAGAGGAAACCCACAGATTCCGTTTCTTTGGCAGAGGCTAACTCACAGGTCCGCCTGAAGGTATGTGATTTTCCGCTTCATTTGTAGGTAAGGGACAGGGAAATCTACTGCCGCCCCCACAGGGGTGGCAAGTCGTCATACGTTTTGAAGCTGCATGGGGCAAGGTTACCTTTATCTGTGGGCCCTGTTTCATCTTCGAGGAGACAGAGGAAGACGCCGAGTGCGTTTTCTTCATTGCTCTTCTGGCCTCGGCTTCCAATTTGGTTTCTGGCTTTGGATGATCATGCTCTCCCTTTGACTTAGAGGAGACGAAGCAGTGAAATAAATAACTAGATGCACTTCACGATGTGTAAAGCTTTATCCTGTGCCCTGCCATCGGACTGGGTATTGCTGCAGTTGACTGCTAAGACAAGATTGGAGCAACCTTTTTTTTGTTTTAATTAATTTTTATTGGAGTGTAGCGGCTTTACAATGTTGTGTTAGTTTCTACTGTACAGCAAAGTGAATCAGCTATACGTATATATATATCCCCACTTTTCTGGATTTCCTTCCCATTTAGGTCATCACAGTGCATTGAGTAGAGTTCCCTGTGCTATACGATAGGTTCTTATTAGTTATCTACTTTATACATAGTATCAATAGTATTAAAAAAATAGTGTATATATGTCAATATATATGGGAGAGATGTATATGGAGATATATATATCTCCCAATTCACCCCACCACCCGCCCTTTCCCTCTTGGTGGAGCATCCTTTTAAGATCCTCCCAAGCCCCGCCATGCACTCTCCTGCTTACCCATCTGCCTTTGCTGACATTGTTCCTTCCCCAGCCTGGCCAAGTCACATTCATAGTGATGACAAGTAATGCTGATTGCATACATTCTCCTTGAACCTTTGGCACAAGGCTGTGAGGGCTATACCATTATCATCCTCCCCAGGAGGCATGGAGGGGTTATACCACCTGGGAAACCTCCCCCTAGTACATGCGGGAGCTAGGATTCAAAGAGTGCCAGAGCCAGCCAGGCCAAAAGCCAACGGTTGGCCATTCAGAAATTTGTGAGCTGGTCGTAAAAACAGCTTTGGACACTTTGCTGAACACCTGAAACTAACACAACATTGTAAATCAACTAGACCCCAATAAATTAAAATTTAAAAAATATATTGGATGAAGAAACCGAATTAACAAAGAGGAAAGAAGGGAAAGAAAATTTCAGCTCATCTTGCACACTTCTACCAAAGAAATCTTTCCAGAGAACCTCTCTCAAGCTTAAACTCTTCTACTCTCTCTTACCTTCAATATTAATTTTTAATGTACTTTGCTATGAAACCCCATGTTCAATCTTATGATCGTATAAGTAGTATGAAAGAATATATAGTAAAATAATTAGCTTTTTCAAACAAACAAACAAACGGCTTGATATCAGCCATGATGGGAATAGTTATATCCCAGAAACTGGCAAACCCTACACATCAGAACATTTTCTTTTCAGAGGCAGGTATAGTACGACTCAAACCCAGGCAGTCCAACTGTCAGAGGTCACTGTTTCTACCACCTCCCCCATGAGGACTTCTTAACACCACATTTTACAGAAAACTGGGGCTTAGGGGAGTAAAGCAATGTGCCCATGTTCACAGAGCTGGGTCTGTGGAAGGCCAGTGCTTGCCTAAGCAGATTACTTACTGACCGCAGCATCCCCTTCAGTGCCGGAGGCAGGGGCAGCCGCCCCTGTCCTGGGCTCCAGCCCCCGACTCCTCTCTCAAGCTTTGGGGTATAGACGTTAGCTCGCCCAGAGGGTCCCCCAGGGAGGGTGCAGGCTCCCCTCCACCTGTGCATTTCCTGGAGGTGAATTAAAGAGAAGTGGAATCTCTAACTCAAATCCAACCTGGAAAAATATGAAGCGTCCGTCGTGCCTCCAGAAGTTAGTGACGGGAAAGCCCCCGTGGCCTCGGCAGGGAATGAGCTTCAGGGGCCCATCGCAGTTGGGACAGCGTTTCCCTACAAAGGAGCAGAGGAAGGGGACTCAGGAAGGTGACCTGAGTCTGTGCGGCCCTGCCGATTTCAGATTCCTGGGTGGCAAAGAATCCACCTGGGCACAGTTTTATAGGCTTTTGTACACTGGGCATGAGGCCTCTCTGAGCCTAGGAGGCCAGACCACCAAAGCAGCCCAGGGCACTCTCACACGTGGTAGAGGAAGCAGTTGCCTACAGAGTGGGATATTTTACAGGACAGGGGAGAGCTCCTTTGAGCAAAAAAAAAAAAAAAAAAAAATCCCTCTCTCCTTATTTACTGATACTTGAAATTCTTTATAGAGAAGCAGAAAAAAATTCTTTCACTTCACAATTAGAACTAAGGGTCAAGGAGCAAAACCACATGACAGAGAGAACGCTGCTACTAAAGTTTCACTAAAGTGTAAATGACTGATACCAGGTCCTGCCCTGAGAGCAAGTTTTGAAAACAAATTACAAGGAAAGACCATGAAGTAACTTGAGGTGTGAAGTGGCCAAGGCACAGGGAATGCCAAATGCATCTATTTCACAATCTGATGAATATGATAAAAAAACAAAATGAAGAATTATCTCAGCATGTGATTATGGTGCGAACCTAAATGGCATGGAATTGAGTCTAACCTCAGAGTCAGTCCCGGCTCCCGCTCCAGATCAAAGCACTCATCGAGATCATTTGGGGGACCCCATTCCCCAAGATGTGAGGTGGCAAGCGTGATACACAACTTTCTCTTAAACTTTAGGTGGGGGGGCTTCCCTGGTGGCGCAGTGGTTGAGAATCCGCCTGCCGATGCAGGGGACACGGGTTCGTGCCCCGGTCCGGGAAGATCCCACATGCCGCAGAGCGGCTGGGCCCATGAGCCATGGCCGCTGAGCCTGCGCGTCCGGAGCCTGTGCTCCGCAACGGGAGAGGCCACAACAGTGAGAGGGCCGTGTACCGCAAAAAAAAAAAAAAAAAAAAGAGCAAACTCTTAAACTTTAGGTGGGTGTGCTGGTGAATTAATGTTAGTTCCCTAAGTGATGTGTCTTCCTTTTAACAGAGGCCCGGAGTCAGGCGTCTTAACCCAAGCGAGGTTAATGGTGGGTGCCCTGGGTGTGGCAGGTCTTTGGGACGGATACCGGAGCCCAGGGCGTCATGGCTGGCTCTCCTTAAAATAATCTGAAGGACCGGCCTTGGTCTCCACCACCCTCCAGTGCGAAGGATGGGCCCTTGGGAGGTGCGGGGACCTCGGGGCAGGAGCCCCACTCACTCTGCTGCTTCTGCCGGGCCTTGTCGCAGATGGCAGGCCTCAGGTAGACCTTACGGCCCTCAGCGACTAGGCAGTCGCGGCTGCAGACCACCACGCCCAGGCAGGACTTCTTGAGGATGCGGGAGTTGTGGTTGTTGGTGTTGCGCATGGCCCAGCTGCTCACGTGCCGCTGCGCGTTCCTGTCCTCCGAGCTGTAGATGTGCTTCTCGTAGGCATCTGGCCATTCCTGGAACCAGTCCGTCTTTTTCACATTCTGATGAAAACACAAAGAATATTATTATAGTTTCAGCTGGAAAACACCACTGTGCTTAAAGCTGCTTTTGGCGCTTCAGAGCTGGGCGCGAGACCTTTAGCAAAGACCAAGCTGGGGCTTCCCTGGTGGCGCAGTGGTTGAGAGTCCGCCTGCCGATGCAGGGGACACGGGTTCATGCCCCGGTCCGGGAGGATCCCACATGCCGCGGAGCGGCTGGGCCCGTAAGGGCCTGAGCCGCGCACAGCACAGCCGCGAGCACGTGATTCCTGGGTCCACCCAACATCTGGACCAGAGTGAGCTGTGATGCCGCCCCTCTGCCCCTCTACCCCGACTGCTGTTTCTCTAGCCTTTGGCGATTAGAGTGAGGACCATTTCACTGAGAATGTTGGAGGGTGAAGTCACATGATTGTGCTCTTGCACAATGACAGTGGACAGCACTGGGGCAGGGCAGCGAGATAAGGTCTCTCGCCGGGCGGTGGTTACCTTGTTGGGAAAGCGGAGGGTTTATACAAAGCCACCTGAGATACGCGGTGGAAGGCTGGAGAGCCGCTTTCTCCCCCGTGGAGATTTTCTCCCCTTTGCTCTACACTCATGTTCATGCGCCCCAAACAGGGTAGAGGGGTAAGGAAGAGTTTACTATGACCGGAAACGTCTGTGCTCTTGCCCAGGATGGGCACAATTTCCTGCTCATGAATAGCTAACTGAACTCTCCTTTTTTTTTTGGTGGTGGTACGCAGGCCTCTCATTGTTGCGGCCTCTCCCGTTGCGGAGCACAGGCTCCGGACGCGCAGGCTCAGCGGCCATGGCTCACGGGCCCAGCCGCTCCGCGGCATGTGGGATCCTCCCGGACCGGGGCACGAACCCGTGTCCCCTGCATTGGCAGGCGGACTCTCAACCACTGCGCCACCAGGGAAGCCCTAAACTCTCATTTGAGTGAGCAGAGACACAGGATGCTCAATCCTTATAGCATAAGTTACTTGGCTTTCTGTGCCTCAGTTTCTTTATCTGCATAATAGGGATAATTAACTAGACCTGCCTACCTCAAGTGGGTCTGAGAATTAAATAGGATAATATATAAAAATTACTTAGTAGAGCATCTAGCCTGGAGGGAGCTCACAATAAATGTTAGTCACTGAAGTTGTGGCTCAAAAGGATGTGGCGTTTGACAGATTCTTAGGGTGAGAATCATTAAGGGGTCTCAGTAGTCAAACTTAGGCTGTGCCTACCCCCGTAGCTTCCAGAGCCTTGGTATAAGAACATTTTCAACAAGAAGATTCTAGAAGCTCCGGGAAGAGACATCAGGGTGCCTCTCCTTTGCTTCCCCAACAAGAAAACACAGCATAGGATATGAGAAAAGAAAGACAAGACGTTTGAGAAGGAAAAAAATCAAACATCATTAGGATGGAAGGGCAACTCAGGGAAATTGGTGTCTCTTCAGTTAGATTTCAAGCTTAGAACGTGCCAAAGAACTTTGTAACATGAGGCTCGGGGCAGGTGACTGTCTCTGAACCTGAATTTTGCTCTTCTTTAAAATGGGGACATTGATAAAACATGCTTCACAAAAGTACTGTGGAGAGCAGATGCGTTGTGAACTGTAAATTTTATATAATTAATGATAGTTGTCATTTGTACGGAACTTCATGGGAACTGAGGTGGGTCTGAGGAAATAGAAATGAGAGGTTTTATGTACATGAGAGGTAGTACTAGTTAATAGCGAAGAGTTGTGGTCTGCAAACTAGAGCCATGGGCCTAACCCACCCCAATGCCTGTTTTTATAAATCAAGTTTTATTGGAACCCAGCCATGTTCATTCAAGTGTTGTCTGTGGGTACATTTACACACCATGGCAGAGTCCAGTAGTCACAGCTGAGACTGTATGGTCCACAAAGCCTAAAATATTTCCTACCTGGCCCTTCACAGAGAGCTTACCAGCCCCTGGTAAGAGCACAGCCTGTGAAGGCCCTGGGTGAGAGGGCCTTACAATAGTTCCTTCCCTCTCAGGGCTCCACTTTCTGCTCTGTGAGACGAAGGCTACAGGACTACCTGCCTGGCGGGCATGTTGTGAAGAAAGACTGAACGAGTTAGCACACACAGAGCATTCAAAACAGTGCCTGCTATTCACAACGGCCAAGACATGGAAGCAACCTAAGTGTCCACTGACAGATGAATGGATGAAGAAGATGTAGTATATCTATACAGTGGAATATTACTCAGCCATAAAAAAGAATGAAATAATGTCATTTGCAGCAACATGGATGGACCTAGAGATTATCATACTAAGTGAAGAAAGTCAGAGAAAGGCAAATACCATATGATATCACATGTACGTGGGATCTAAAAAAAAAAGAAAGATACAAATGAACTTATTTACAAAACAGAAATAGACTTACAGACATAGAAAACAAACTTATGGTTACCACGGGAGGGGGGGAGTGGATAAACTAGGAGTTTGGGATTAGCAGATATAAACTACCATATATATAATAAACAGCAAGATCCTACTGTATATCACAGGGGACTATATTCAATATCTTGTAATAAACTATAGTGGAAAAGAAAACAAAAACAAAAACAAAAACTGGGACTTCCCTGGTGGTCCAGTGGTAAAGAATCCATCTTCCAATGCAGGGGACGGGGATTCGATCCCTTGTCGGGGAACTAGGATCTCACATGCTGCGGGGCAACTAAGCCCACGCGCCACAACTACTGAGCTCATGCACCTCAGTGAGAGAGCCCGTGTGCCGCAGTACAGAGCCCACATACCCTGGAGCCTGCGCGCCACAACTAGAGAGAGAAAACCCACATGCTACAACTAGAGAGAAGCCCGTGCGCCGCAACGAAAGATCCCACGTGCCTCAACGAAGATCCCGTGTGCCACAACTAAGACCTGATGCAGCCAAAAAAATAAATTAAATTAATAAATAAAATAAATAAATATTTTTTAAAAAAACAGTATCTGGCATAGGGAACTGTATTCAGTATCCTGTAATAAACCATAATGGGAAAGAATATGAAAAGGAATATATATACACATATATATGTATATATATGAATCACTTTGCTGTATACCAGACACAACATTGCAAATCAACTATACTTCAATCTTTTAAAAACAAAATAAAATAAAACCAGTGCCTGGCACACAGCAAGTTCCACATCAATGTTAGCTGTTACTCTGTCGGAACTGGGGCCACACACACCAGCCAGTATGGTTGTGAGGGCCACCAGCTTTTAGGACAGAGATGACCCCCAGAGAGGTCACTTCATGCTCTAAACCTTGTTAAGCCAAATGCAAGACAGGAGTCCAAGCCCCTATAAAACAAAAGCTTAATTGGGGCAAATCTCGTTAGTGACCTTCTTTCTCAGAGCAGTGACAATGACCCTCCAGTGCTGCCCTGTGGCGTGGGAAGGGAATGTTGCTCGAAAAGGGCAGGAAGAAGGAGGATGGCATCTGGAGGAGTCCCGTCTGGTCCACCGGGCAATTACAGTCGAGTGTCTAGGAAAGAGGCCTGGCCAGGCCAAGATGCTGAATGAGCTGTTTTTTTCCAGTTCTTTCCTTCTCTCCCCGACTTCCCTGGTAATTCTGAGCTGGCCAAGACTCAATGCCCGGGGTGAGGAGAAGACCTCAGGCAACCCCGCAGGCAGCCCTGTCTCCTTCCTCCACCCCCTTCTCTTCTCTTCCTTCTGACCTAAAGCTCTCAACAGTGCCCTCTTGTCTTCTGCCACAGAAATGCCACAGAAAACATACGATTTTATCTTCTGAAGTAATAAAAATGTAGGTTAAAACGTTACAATATGGACCTTTAGCAATTTGGACTGTGGATTTGAATTCTTCAACTGTGCTTCTTCAAAGCACAGTTGTCAGGGCAGCAGAGAAAAGGGTGAGGTGGACTTGAAGGAAAGCTGAGATTTTCATGTTTTAAAGGTGAGGGGCCCCTTCAGGCTGGCCAGTGGCGTAGATTCCACCAACCAGGAGGAACGACAGTGTCTGTGAGAGCATCTCAAACACTCTAGTTAAAGCAAGTACTCCCTGCCTGTGGAGGAAGAAATGAGCTCCACTGTCTTTTTTCTCTCTCTCAGGTTAATGTATATTTTGATCTCCCTTTGAGGTTTCCTCTTTGATGGATTATTTAGAAATATATTGTTTAGTTTCCATGTATCTACAGATTTTCCTGTTGTCTTTTGCTATTAATTTCTAGTTTGCATCCGTTGTGTTTCTGATTATTTTAGCATTGTTGAGGTTTGTTTTAAAGCCCACAAAACGTTCTACATTCCAAGGTCTGTTAAGCTTTTTTTTTCAACAGCTCCTCCACTGGTACCCTAGTTTTCCAGTTCCATTAATAATGCAGTAATAAGTTTGACAAATATTGACCTCAAGAAAATTACTTAGGAGTAAGTGTATTTACATCAAGATATTCTCTTGGCTATTTATTTATGACCAGTCTTTTGACCTGGATGCTTAGTGAGATTTTTGACATTTTTTGACATTGCAGATATGAGAAAACCCGGATTCCAGTGATGCAAAGGAACCCAGGTGTCAAATGAATGATGAGGAACTCTGAAAATCTCCCAAATTTAAGGCACTAGAGAGTAAAATTTTAAAAGGAAGAATAATTATTTCTTTCTTTTTTTTTTTTTTTTTTTTCCGGTACGCGGTCCTCTCACTGTTGTGGCCTCTCCCATTGCAGAGCACAGGCTCCGTGGCCACGGCTCACGGGCCCAGCCGCTCCGCGGCATGTGGGATCTTCCCGGACTGGGGCACGAACCCGTGTACCCTGCATCGGCAGGCGGACTCTCAACCACTGCACCATCAGGGAAGCCCAGAATAATTATTTCTTAATCTTGCTTCGAAAATCCCCACAAAACATTTTTTTCTTTTCAGATCTTCTGTTTATTTTAATTTCTAACTTTTCATGAGTAACTCTTTGTTTTTCCTCTTAGTTAAGAAGTTCATAATTTAAAGGGAATATTCTTAAGGTCTCCAACACGTAAATATAACAAATTTATATTTTATAATCTCATGGGTAATATCATTGGGGGTTTAATGAATATTTCTGTGCCTTATATATATAATTTCTTTCCCTAAGAGACTTAATCCTCTAACTCACTCAAAATCTTTGCAACTTGATGCTAGGGGTCCCCAGCCTCCAGACCGTGAACCGGTACTGGTCCTTGGCCTGTTAGGAACCGAGCCGCACAGGACGAGGTGAGAGGCCGGCGAGTAAGCACAGCTTCATCTGCAGTTCCCCATCTCTCCCCATCGCTCACATTACTACCTGAACCATATCCCCACAATCCCCCCCGGCCCCCCCACCCCGCCCCTGTCCATGGAAAAATTGTCTTCCAAAAAAAACGGTCCCTGGTGCCAAAAGGGTTGGGGACCCCTGCCCTATGTAATCAGAGCACCCTTCATCCTCCCTTCATTCTAATTTATTTAACTACTTGAAGTTTTAATAGGGTAACAAGAATTAAATATACACCATTACATAAAACTAATGAATTAAAATCAAACTTCTGAAATAAGGTATCAAAAATATTTACATTATCATGTTATTATATTAAATTTGATTTTTCCCTTGGAACATAATCTATTCTAATGTAAAGCAATTATCTGCCAGGTTTTCTTTAATAAGAATAGCTTATTCATTCCTTGTAAATAAATGTCTCCAAATAAAACCGGGCTAGCAAACGGATACACGTTTAAGCAAATCAGAGAGAGGAAAAAATTATGTTACTTAGGGAATACAGGAAAAAAAAAAATTCCTCCAGCATTTTGATTTACCTTCAACTTTTCAGGAACTTATCTCTCTGAGTCAACTGGAAACCCAACTCCAAGTGTATTCAAAGGGAGAAATTCATCAACAAAATGCTTTTGAGTTAACTTAAGCATTACTCTTTTGACTAATCTTGCAATTTCCTGCCTTTGTTAAAGGGTCAAGAGGCAGGAGAAAAAGTTCCTTATTTGTTCAGACAACATCTAGGTAGGACAGAGTGCCCCGGCTTTCAAACTCTGTCACCTCCTCTTTTCTTTTCTCCCTTTCCTTTCCAACTCCACCCAGCTAAGCAAGGAACCTCCTAGCAGGCACCCAGGGAGAGTCTCGGTTACCATTCCCACGACCCCAGAAGCACAGGGTAGCAGAAGAATTCTGGTCCCAAAAGTGGGGGGACCCAATGACCACAGGGTCCATATACGTGGAACTGTCCCAGGGAGTTCAAATGACCTTGAGATTAAGGACAATGCTGGACAAAGTCACGAGTGGCCCTGTCATACCAACAACAAAGTGACCTGATCATGCAGTCAGATAATAATTGACCAGAAATCCAGAATCTGGTTTACCCCTTAGCTCCCTAGCTCCAAGACACATCTGATTACAACTAGCTTGTTCTGATTACATTTATCTGCACAAATTCACAGTACAAGCTCAAAGATTCACCTCTGCTCCTAAGATTGAGGCAAAGGAAATTGTACTGGTTAAAATCATGGCCCAGGAATGAACTCATCAGAGACGTGGCCTCTTTGGGGCTGATTCTCCAGGCTTCAGGTGGCCCTGTGTTTATGTTTAGCCTATGTATAGTTTTAGGTTTTCTCTGCAAAATGTATACTTAAAGCTTGGGTTTGTGTGAGTTAACGGCTTGGTGTGGTTTCATCTGGAAACTGCTCATGTTCATGGACAGAATGATTCGGGGTGTTCGTCTGCTGTGGGGCTATTGGAACACCTCGTGCGGCCGCTCAGAGAACCTGGCAGCTGCTGGGAGCAGAGTGGCTGCTGCCATCTCCCTGCTCAGTGGGTACTATTTAGGAGAAAAAGGAATTGGTTTTCTTCCTGATTTTCAACCGGGAAAAAAATAACTAAATTTCTTAGGGGTTCATGGCTCCCACGTATTAACAATCAGTATTAATAAGAAGTATCCGTGCAATGAACCATGTAGTGAACATTTTTAATAAAGGTAAGACTAACCCAACCCCAGATATTTGCTGTTTGGACCAAGCAAACCCTAAAGCAATTATATTTGAACTTTTAAAATGCAAATGTAGTTTAATGGAATAGGAAGGGAAAGCAAAATTGGTGTATTACATTGGTCTGGAATAAAGAGGCTTTTATCAATGATGGTTTTGAGTAAGTTAAGTGCCTGCAGTTCTGGGCTGACTCCGTGGAGGCTGAATAAAGGAGAAGTGGTATCAAGATAACCAGAAGCTAGACAAGTGATCAGAAATGAGTGAATGAAGATTTATAAAGATATACATGCAGCTTAAAGAAGGGAGAAGAACACATGAAACAAATCCAGGGAGGGATGATTTAGTGAGGGCAAGAGGCCATCCAAGCCCTAGATCTGATCATGATGCTTTCCAGCTCAACAAGACTAACGGCTTCCCACTGCCTTTAAAAAATAACTGAATTGGGATTTCCCTGGTGGTCCAGTGGCTAAGGCTCTATGCTCCCAATGCAGGGGGCCCAGGTTCGATCCCTGATCAGGGAACTAGAACACACATGCGGCAAATAAGAGTTTGTATGACACAACGAGAATTGAAGATGCCGTGCGCCACAGCTAAGACCTGGGACAGACAAATAATTAAATAAATAAATATTTTTTTTAAAAAAAAAGAACGCTTTAAAAAATTTAAAAAAACAATAAAGTAAAATAACCGAATCATCTTAGGGCAGCCTGTGTCCAAACCACCTTTCACGCCGGGAGCCTCCCAGATCCCCTTGCTGAATATCTGTGCACAGCTTCCCCATATGTAGCCTTTGAACCGTCTTCAAAGTGCTCTACTCGGCCTGGATTATCTTATCTTCACCTGCCCTAAACCTCTCACCTTTTACAATGTACTTGTCCAGAGAGCCTTTTGCCAGATGTCCTGCCTTGCTCCCCGTGCCTGAGTCATGCTGAATTACATATGTCCTCTTTCAGCGCCTCTGGCATTTTTCTATACGGCATCGATTCTCTGTTTGGACACTGATCTTGCTCTACTGACCCAGAAGATCATGAGCCCTTCCGTGAAAGTTAACATAGCTTAACGGCCCCTGTATCCCTGAGCCTGCTATGGTGTCTTGTACATCCCCGTCACTCAAAACTCTCTATCCTGATAAGGATGTCATTGTTCACTGTTGCCAAAAATTAACCCATAGATCTTGAACTATCTGGGATGTATAAAGGGCTATGGAGTTCCCGGGACCAAAAGATACAGTGAGCACTCGTGTAACCATCTCAAAACTTGAAGCAGGTGGGTGGATTAATAAGAAAGGAATTTGTCTACAAGCTACAGGAATTTGCAGGAATCCTGGCAAGGATATAAAAATATGAACAATAAACTGTAAATTCTTTGTATGGGTAGGAAAGAGAATGAAATTGGGGAAACGTATAATAGTAATAAGCCAGTGCATGTTATTATAGATGTAATCCTTTAAAACATATGTTTTAATGCTCAAACAGATGGCCTGAGGCACACTCATCACCCAAGGAGCTCCATGAAAAAACGGCTCTGTGGTCAAAACTATGTTAGGGCAACAATGCCAACAGCTTCCTCTTGGGAGAGCCGCCAGTGCAGTAAGAAAGGCATCACGTCTGCAGTAGAGAAAATGGCTTAGGGACTTCCCTGGCAGTCCAGTGGTTAGGACCCCGCACTTCCACTGCAGGGGGCACAGGTTCGATCCCCGGTCAGAACTAAGATCCTTCATGATGCACGGTGTGGCAAAAAAAAAAAAAAAAAAAAAAAAAAAAAAAAAAATTGGCTTAACTTCATTGAAATTAGTCCTTTTCTTCCTTCACAGCATCCATTAAAATTCCTTGTAACTTACACACTACAGAACACATTTTGGGAACACATTTGTTCTAAACAGCTTAGACATTTAAGAAAGGTATCTAAGGAATTACTACTTTCATTTTACAGAGGAGGTAATGAAGACTTAAGAAAATAGATATGTTTAGAGTCACACAGATGATAAGCCATAGAGCCAATCATTCGTGAGTTTCGTATTCGTCATTTGTGTTTAACACGTGCCAGGCCCTGTGGTTGGCACCTGGCCCCCATTCTAGGGTGCAGGCCGTCTTCCAAATCTCAGGTCACCGAATCCTAGACTCTTAGAACTAAAAGGGTCCGTAAGAGATTATGTAGTGCAAGCACTTCCTTATCAGAAGAGGAAAGGGAGCCTCAGAAAAGCTAAACCACCCTGTGAAATTCTACAAATAAAAAGAGGCAGGACTGGAATTCAAAGCCAGGACTTGGTCTCATAGCCCTGTTCTTCTCACCATATACCACTCTGCCTTCAGAAACACTCTTGAAGTATAAAATCTACTGTGCTTGGAAATCCTTCCAAGACCTTTTATTTTTCACCTCAACTAGCTCTTGATACGATTCCAAAGCCAGCATAGACCCAGATGAGGATGATGTTGACTCTGCTCAGAAAATACTAAGGAATATTTTGCTCTTTTAATCATTTTCCTGGCATATTTAACAAATTGAAGGGCGTTTACCTATTTCCACAAACAATCAAACTTTTTCTACGAACTAAAAATGATACACTTCCAAAATTGAATGTGTATTTTTATTGTAAAGGTCTCATTTCAACGTCTTGGGTAGCTGAGAATGCTTGAGTTTTGGAAAATTCATGTTGGAACATGAACTTTTATGAGCCCTGAGATCCCCTCCAGGGAAGTGTTTCTTCCTTTTGTCTACAGGTTTGATGAATGATATGAATCCTCTGTCCCAGAAAAAATAAACGTTAGTACAGTGTTGCCCGCCATTTCAGAGGGTTCTTAGACCCCATTAAAGCTCCTGCTCTCTGATGTGACTTTGCAAAATCATCTATGTACCTGCTTCCTTCAACTCTTGTTTTTGAGGATGCCCACCTTCTCTATTTGAGAGCTGCAATCATGAATTAAGAATATGGGCCCTGAGCCAGGAGTAATTAAAATTTACCTTAAAGTTTCCTCTAAAACAGCTACAACTATTGTAAACCTATTACAAGCAACTACAAAGATAAATCCTTAAAATAGATATTTGCATGATTTAGCTGTGGTGTATTGAACCATCCTTAAATGGATGGAAAGTAGGGCATACTTGGTGCTTCCCAGCTTTTCTAAGACCTACCCGGAGATAATACAGGAGGATATTTAAGGGTAAACATAAAAAGAAACATAAGAAACACTTCGAGGACTTCCCTGGTGGTCCAGTGGTTAGGACTGCACTTCCATGGCAGGGAGCACAGGTTCAATCCCTGGTCAGAGAACTAAGATCCCGCATGCCGCAGGACTTGGCCAAAAAAAAAAAAAAAAAATCTATAAAAGAAACATTTCACTAGAGTGAAATTTGGAATGATCTGGAAGCCTTCATTAGAGTGAAATCTGGAATGATTATAAATCAAGACTCTGGAATCTCCATTCCCTCTCCCCTGCTTGGGATAATTCAAATTTCTTGTTCCCCAGAATCAGGCAGATGAGCTTGACCTTTCACTAGATGGTACTGGTGGTCTCCCAGTCTTAGCTTCCCCAGCCACCTTTCCCAATAATTTCCAGTGAAAACATTCTTCACTGGAACATTCTTCACTGGAAGAAAGGCCAAAAAGGGAGGTCAAGAAAGTCAGTTTTAAACAACTAATGTTGGGAATTCCCTGTCAGTCCAGTGGTTAGGACTCGGCGCTTTCACTGCCGGGGTTCAGTCCCTGGTTGGGGAACTAAGATCCCACATGCCATGTGGCATGGAAAAAAAAAAAAATTAAAAAAAATAAATAAAATAACTAATGTTTTCCACCAAATTAAGAGTTTAAAATGTCAATTGCTGGGACTTCCCAGGTGGTCCAGTGGTAAGGAATCCGCCTTCCAATGCAGGGGTTGTGGGTTCAATCCCTGGTCAGGGAACTATAAGATCCCACATGTCTTGGGGCAACTAAGCCCGCGCACCACAACTACTGAGCTCTCAAGCCTCAACTAGAGAGCCTGCATACCACAAGCTACAGAGCCCACATGCTCTGGAGCCCTCGCACCACAACTTAGAGAAAACCCACATGCCACAACTAGAGAGAAGCCCTCGCACCACAACGAAAGGCCCATGCGCCGTAACTAAGACCTGAGGCAGCCAAAAAAAAAAAGTCAATAGCCAAAGATAAAGCAAAGAAAACATGAAATGAAAGTCACTCTGTAGTTGGAGAGGAGCCCCAAGTCTGTGGACTGTGTATTAGTTACAAAAGTTCTAGAAGAGCACTCTCACTGGGACATTCCAGTGACAAATTTAGGTTAAACCCATGACTATAGCAAATAAGGTAGTATGGGAGCTTGTGCATTACAGAGGGTCTATCTATGGATAAACACAATACCGTGGATTTTATTTTACTAGCTAGCAGGCGGGTGCCGTCTGAGCCAAGCCAACTTTAAAAGAGAAGGAAGTAACATTTTCTTTGCTTCAGTCTGTAACCAGGTGAGTCTGGTTGGTAAGGTCTTGCTCAATTCATAGATCTCAGCACCTCCTCTTAAAAGTCTTCAGTCAGATGTCCAGCTGAAGCTCTGGAGGAGAGGTGTTTACCCAGCTGGGAACCTAACCAAGTTCCTTCCAGGTCTTAGCAAGTTACCGGTCAAGGCTTCACAGCCAAATGCTGAAGGTGGTTTTAAAGCAAGTACATACCTGTGGCAGTTTCATATCATTAATATCCCAGCTTAACGTCTCTTTGTCCTCAGAATCAACATTCTCAAGTTCCATGATAAAGTCGGGTCGCCCACAGGTTTCCGTCTATCCAACTGCCCTCAGGAGTGCTTGAGAATTTTGCTCTCAAAGGCTCTTAACACAGTTGGATTAGTCCACCCAGGCAGTTTAGACAAGTAGACTGTCTTCTGACACTAAAAAATAAATGATAGTAATACCGACCATTAAAGAGATAAAAATCAGTGCTCGTCTGCCAGAAAAGTCTGTTTCATTGATATTTTGGCAAGCACCAACATACAAACAAAAACAAAATGTAGGAGCCATTAGTGACCTTGCTGAAATAAAGCTTGACCATGGTAAATCAAAAGAAGGTCATCACTTTCACTCTCAGATTTAGGCTTCCTTCCTCATTGCTAGCCCCAAGCAGGAAGGCCTTAGTAAGGACCGTTGTCACCTGTAGCCAATGGTTAAAACCTTTTCCTCCATGTACCTGTGTTGGGGCAGGAGGGATAGCTGGCTTAGAGTTGTTTCCATGGGTACACCTTCATAAATTAGCTAACCTGGGGTGTGTTACAAGAGGGGAACATCACAACCAGATGTGTCTAGAAGTCTTTTCTAAAATCTAAATTTCCATAGAGATTAACAATCCAGTATGTATTTTATATCTTCAAATATTATCAAATGATAATCAGACTCCTCTAAAACCCTGGCGATATTGACATTTCAAACTTGATAACTCTTTGTTGTGGAGGTTACCTTGTGCATTGTAGGACGTTCAGCAGCACCCTTGGTCTCTGCCCATTAGGTGTCAGTAGCAACCCACCCCTCCTTGTTAAAAAATATCTCCAGACATTGCCAAATGTCCCCTGGGGCTAAAAACTGTTTGAGAACTATTGCTCTAAAATAGTGTTTCTCAACTTTGTTTAATTCAAAGCACCCTTCAAGACTTTCTGGCTTTATCTTTAGCAATCTCACTTTTCCCTGCCCCCTACAAGAAAATTCTGTCTGACTTTACTCTGATTAAATTGTATTGTATAAACAATAAATGTTCAAAAATGTTTGTGCAAACTGTTTTTTTTTCCCCCATGAGAAATACTAGTTTCTAGTCATAATTGGTTAAAAGGGATTTACCTCCCCACCAAAAAAAAAAAAAAAAAGAAAGAAAAGAAAAGGAAAAAAAAAAGAAGGAAAGAAAATTAAAGTGTTCAACTCTGGGGGAAAAAAAAAACAATCATTTTGAGATGAAATGTGCTTGTTAGCAGAATATGAAGTAAAACACGTTTATGTGTGTGACATTTCCATTCGCTGGTACGCTAGTAAAAACAAGGGTCATAATGATGTTACATAGAACTCCTTAACAGTCACTCAAACCACAAGCTAGTTTAATAGTCTCAACCTTAGGAAGTCCCATGCACTCTTCCTTAGTTACTTAGCTTTATGTAACCCTAATACTTGTTACTCACTGAGATGTACTGAGGGAAAGTGTATGGATATAGAAGACTGTTGACCTGAACATGTAAATGAAGTTCTTGGCCACTAAATAACAATCTAATAGGAGTCTCTTCCTTCCCTAATGCACCTACCCACACTCACCTACAACTAAGTGGTCCAAGACTCAAAAAGATGAAACCCCTGCCCCCCAGTTCAAACACTGATGTGCAAGATTAAATCCCCATTGAGTTTTTTTTTTTTTTTTTTTTTTTTTCGGTATGCGGGCCTCTCACTGTTGTGGCCTCTCCCGTTGCGGAGCACAGGCTCCGGACGCGCAGGCCCAGTGGCCATGGCTCACGGGCTTAGTTGCTCTGCGGCATGTGGGATCTTCCCCGACCAGGGCACGAACCCGTGTCTCCTGCATCGGCAGGCGGATTCTCAACCACTGCGCCACCAGGAAAGCCCCCCATTGAGTTTTAAATCAAATTCTATGTTTGGCAAATAAACACTAAGTTACTGAAGAAATGATGCCATAGATTGACTTTAATTCAGACTTAATCAAGTATATTAGACGCAAATATCAAGGATAAATGTGATAGCAACGGTTTTATGTACTTCTTTTACATTAACAACAGTAACTTGCATGGTCTAAAATTTGTTACAGCTAACTGGAACAGGTTGACCTTTTTACAAAACCTTGAATAACAAGATTCACATTTCAAAAAATCAAAGACATTGTTTTAAGCCTAGGCAATGTGAATAGATATAATTCTTTTGTTTTTAAATTAAGAGAAGGGGAATCAAAAATCCTGCTGCAGAAAAACTACCTTGCTTTTTCGATTTTTTTCTGATATAAATTCTTGCCAAATGAATGAACATGAACTTAATATTTCTCTGAAAGTTAAGACCAAAACTCAGGAGAGAAGAAAAGATGGTTTGCAGCCTTTAAAACATAAACAAGCCAATTCAGTTTTCCTCTAGGATTAAAAAACTCCCATTTGTCAAGACTTTCTTTTTTCAAAGCAACTTGGGCCAAGCTTGAAACTTGTTCAAGTTTTATTATTTCTACAGAAAACCGACCAGAACAAATGGAACCCTGTAGAAATGAGGTGGCCATTATCACATCCCTTACATTTGTCTCTCCACAGGATTTCTGGCTTCTTTACCTTTTTTTTTTAATTGATGTATAATTGATTTACAATATTAGTTTCAGGTGTACAACGTAGTGATTCGATATTTTTATACATCACAAAATGATCATCTTAAGTTACCATCTGTCACCATATGAAGTTATTACAATATTATTGACTATATTCCCTGTGCTGTATATTATTCCCCATGTTTTTTTTTTTTTAATCTTACAACTGAAACTTTGTAATGGTTTCCTTACCTCTGACTTCTTATGGAGATGTAGACAAAACTGTGTCATAAAAATCTCATCTCTGGTTCAGGTCCCAGCAAGCTCTGGTCATTTTCTATGCAGAAGCTGCTGTTCCCTAATCCAGGTCAAGGTACACTATGCTAATGAGCTCTGGCAATAATCCAATCAAAATCTAGATGCTCTCAGCTTGGGATAGGTAAGAGTGACCTGGGAGCCACTTAACCAGCCCAATTCTTTGCAGAATGCCAGCAATGTGATGAATATTCTATAGTACGCCTATGAACTTTCCCCTCGTTTATGTCAAAAAGGCATTTTAACAGAAATGGACATTGCAAAGATTCTCATGAGGAAGTCCAGATGTTTTCCTTCTTGTACTTTCAAAGTTTGAGCCCAAGGCAGACTGATTAACGGTAGATTCTAATTCCTCCACCATCTACCTCTGCATGTGTACTAGGGAGAGAAGACAGACAGAGAGAAGCGTGACAGTGATGGAATTTATTGGAATAGATATTGGTTAACCAACATTTCCCAAACCAGAAGCACTAAAATGCTGCCCTGCCGCTAACAATGACGCCCCACTAATTCTGAGTGTTCTAATCTCCCAGAATAATATAACCCTGCCTTCAAAAGACATTCTCAGCAGTCGGGGCACAGCCCACGTTGGTTCACTTCACCTGCCATGTTCCAGGCAGTCTGCTAGTCCCTGGAGATAAAGGGGTCATTAAAGCCATGACGAAGTTCAGTGGGTGGTGGAAAAGATGAGCAGACACTGAATCAGCCTAAGATAACATGATGCATGGAATAGAGGTAGTCTAGAAGGATGTATAGCTGGAGGGAAGAGACTCAGGGGAAACTTTTTACACCAGTAGGATGTCTGATCAGCCTTTTGAAGGACAAATAGTCAAGGCATCAAGGAGTAAAAGAGGTTGCTCTAGGTAGTGACAACGCCACGGGCCAAGGTAAAGTGGTATGACAAGTGTGTGTTCAGCCTGATGAGAAGTCGGCACCTGTAGGAAGGTCCAGACCATCAGAAGAAGGAATGAGCACGCCGCAAGACAAGATGCTAGGGAAGCCTCACCAGCTGTGTTAGGCCCTGGGAGACCTTTGGCAACGCTGGGAAGATGTGTCTCACTCGGCTTTCAGTTCACGAACGAACTCCTCCTCCATCTGGAGGTTAAGACCCTGCATGATTTTCGTGTGCTTTTTCTGGCTAATCTCGGTCTGCTCTTTGTAGGCCCTCCTTGGTCAGGATCTTTCTCCGCCCCCTGAACAATGGTAGCAAGACAGAGCCTGGCATTGTGCCAGCTGGCCAAAGAGACATGTCCATAGAGTCCAGCTCCAGTATCAGGAAGCAGGGCAAAGAGTGGACGTGGAGCTGAGAGGCAACACGGTGATAAGTGAACCTGCCATGATTATCCACTTGCTCAGGGCTCCTCGTCAGAGTTGCCCTCTCCCCTCCATACATTTATACACCACCCATCCTTCAGGTGTCCCCCAAATGTCACCCCTTATGACATCTTCCCATGTTAGTCTAGAACACAGGATTTCTCACTTCAGGGCTGTTCCAGAACTCTTAACTGAGTTATCAGCTGTCTTACATCACTTAAAACTAGCACTTTGGGCTTCCCTGGCGGCGCAGTGGTTGCGAGTCCGCCTGCCGATGCAGGGGATGCGGGTTCGTGCCCCGGTCCGGGAAGATCCCACGTGCCGCGGAGCGGCTGGGCCCGTGAGCCATGGCCGCTGAGCCTGCGCGTCCGGAGCCTGTGCTCCGCAACGGGAGAGGCCACAACAGTGAGAGGCCCGCGTACCGCAAAAGAAAAACAAAAAAAAAAAACTAGCACTTTTTTTTTTTTTAATTACAAAATAAATTCATAATCTTAAAAAACAACAACTCATGTTCCCATGTCTTAGAGATTCCCACAGGTAACATCTCGGTCATTCCTTTCAGGCACTTGTTTTCCTACATACCTCACCGAATGCAGGTCTTACTTTGCATGATTGTAATACGACTGTACGTACTGCTGCTTTAACTGTTCATGCCTGTTGGTTCCTAGTTCCCTGCTAAGCTGCTATTTCCTTCAAGGTGAGGTTGGTATCTTCCACTCTTCTTCTCTTTACAGAAGGATCTGGGTCCTTGTCCCAAGAACAAACCCCACTCTGACACGGGGGGAACTAAGGTACTCCGTCTTCACGCTCTGGTTGAGGTCTGACAGTACGTCCCAGACAGGGGACGGCACTTCTGCTCTCTCAAGGCCACGCCCTACATTCTTGCCCCAATTCTCCTAATTGGATCTCTGTCATTGTTATTAATAACAATGGTAATTACGAAAGCTTTCCTTGACCAAACACTTACTATGTGTCAGGTGCCACGCTAAGCACTTGGTCCTTAGGGCATCCCCCTGTGAGGTAGATGCTATTCTGTAATCCTCACATCTACCTCATGAGATATAGTATTATGAAGCCATATTAGTATGAGGAAACAGGTACAGAAAGGTTAAGTAACTTGATCTTTGTAAGATTGTGAAGTAACCAATCTCTTGGCATCAGCAAACTGACCTTGGTCAAAGGAGAAATATCAACTAGAGAAGAATGACGTTAAAAGGCATTCCCTTCCTGATGGAGTAAGTCTGTCTGACATACCAGCCCCTTCTGGCATCAAGATTCTCCTGCTTCCTTACCTCACCATTTTTCAGAACATTTCTTTCCTCCCCCAAGGCTGTTTATCAGAATTTTTCTGTGCCTTCTGGCATGGGACCCAGTCTGACCTATACAGTTCTTCCCTGGAATTTTCCAAATCAGAGGTGGAGGTATTGCTCTTTCATTTCAGATGCCAAATCGTAAGCCTGACCTCAGAGCTGCTGTGGCCACATCTGCGGCCACATGACAGATCTGAGAGATGAAACCAACAAGGGAGCAAAAAAGCAGAGGAGAGAGACAGAGAGAGGAAGGAGAGAAACCTGGATGCAGGCAAGCCCGAGGCCAGCGCTAACCTCTCCTTCCCAATCACGTGATCCCCAAAGACCATCTACATTCTCACCCCTTAAAGATGAGCAGCTTCATCTTGCACCTGTTAGAGATGTACTAACACATCTCCCATCTAAGTAAGCCTGAAATTAGCCCAGACTTCAAAATAAAGCACTGTCCCTTTTATTTATGCTTCTAAAGGTGGGCGCCCTAAGGCACTTGTCTGATACCCCTTAAAATCAGAAAATGCTTGTTAATGTCTCACCTGAGTCAATGTGCAGGACCCAGAGAACAGCCGTCATTCGCCCAATGAGACATTTAGGTAGCACATGCAGCTTTAAAGCAAGTAGCCAAGGGACCTCTCAGAGATTGCGTTTCTGTGCTGTGTAAAACAGAACTTTGGATTTTTCCTTTAGGGTTTCTCAAATTTTAAGCCATTTGTGATTCTCACATGGAGAGTCTCCAAGTTTTGTCTAAATACCTCAGTTCTATAGAGAACCTGCATCATTTTAAAGTGGATTCTGAGCTGTATCTGTTCTGAGAAAGAAGAGGCTGACTTAGCATTCTCTTTCCAAATCTCTGGGCAGACAAGACAAACATGGTCTGCTGTTGAGATCCATAGTCGGTGGTTCAGGTGGGAAAGCCCCTGGCTGTCATGGTGCTTTCTGTAAAATATTGTGAAATTTAAAAATATTAAAGAATTGAGAACTGTTTTGTCAACAGAAATGATGACTAACATACATGTATGTAATATCAAAATCACAAGCACAAACCCAAGTGTCAACCCCCCCCCAAAATGGAAAAAAATCAAAAGCAAACAAGTTCTCAAATTCATAGTGGTAGATTGTCTCCGATTTCTAGCAAATATTTTGCTGTCCTTTTGTTTTGTGCTCAAAGGCAGGAAATGGGATGCCCTACAGGTTGATAACAATGTGGGCACTGGCAGGATTGAGAAAACTATGTTTCTTTTTTTTTTTTTTTTTTTGCGGTACGCGGGCCTCTCACTGTTGTGGCCTCTCCCGTTGCGGAGCACAGGCTCCGGACGCGCAGGCCTAGCGGCCATGGCTCACGGGCTTAGTTGCTCCGCGGCATGTGGGATCTTCCCGGACCAGGGCACGAACCCGTGTCTCCTGCATCGGCAGGAGGATTCTCAACCACTGCGCCACCAGGGAAGCCCTATGATGTTTCTTAAACATTTTTGCAAATTAGGAAATCAACACCAACTTTTTAAAAGAATAACTTAAGAACCACACATCAAATGAAGCAGAAATATGATCCCACCATTTCTATGAAAGAGTGAGGTACCTAATTTTTTTCATAAAAACTTTTCATAGTTCATAAAAATATGGTGTTATGATTATTTTTCATAAAAGCATTATTTGTTAAAATGTAATGAGTTGTCACTGTTATTTTAGATGAATTAATAAATATTTTTTTAAAATTTCAGCTCTAATTTCTAATATGGTAAATATTGACAAATATAACCACACACACATAAACTCTTTGAGGGTCTCAATTTTTAAGAGTGAAAATTGGTCCTGAGACCCAAAAGTTCACTGCCGCTATAAAGTACCAAGTCATAAAGTTCTGCAACTTGGCCGTCAGGGGGAGGCTCTTTCTGGCGATATTCAGCGCTCAGTGTGCAAATTGCCCCGTCTCTAGCCCCCCACGGGGCTCCTAGCTCAGGACTAGAAAGTGGGCAAGAATCGAAGGGAGATGATAAGGAAGAAGATGCTTTCGGTAAAACTGCACACCATCAGCGCCCGTCGTACAAAATACCGCTCAAGGAGGGAGGCCCTGCCCACAGCCAGGCTTTTCGGCACCCAGGACCGATTCCAGCAGACCCAGCGCCCACCACTTCCGTAGCCCCGGAGCTCCCGCCCATTGCACTGGGGTGGTGGGGCGGATGGGGTAGTGGGGGGTACGCCACGCGGAGATGGAGATGCTTGACCCGCAGGAGGCGGCGGACTGTGCAGACCTTGGCAGCCCCGGCTCCGAAGCGGCAGAGCAGAACAGGAAGGAAAAGATGGACGTGTTGTAACCAAAGACTCAGTGATGAGCAAACGCGAGACACCACCCGATGAAACAAGCAGAGATGACTGGGGCGGAGCCGAGATCCTGCTGGTGGTCCGAGGGCCAGCGAATAACCGCCCCAAACTCCCCGTACCACCCCAATTTAAACTCTTAAGACTGACGAAGCCTGTAAAGATCACAGGCTAGATATTTACAATGAGAGAATACTGAGAAAAGTGCAACAAAAATGCGAACAGTTGTTCTTTGTGTTATAGGATTATTGATACTGTTTATTTCCTTCTTTCTATTTATCTATAATTCTCTAACTTTTCCATAAGAGACATGCATCCTTTTTTTTTATCATGTGATACTTTTTTTCTTTAAAGGTCAATGATATAAAGTAAAAATATCTACTATTTGTACAGTACTTTACAGCAGCAGTTCTCAGACTTTTGGCTCTCAGGATGGTTTTCACTCTGAAAAATTGAGACCCTCAAAGAGCTTTTGTGTATGTGGTTATATCTGTCAATATTACCATATTAGAAATTAGAACTGAAAAAATTTTGAAATGTTTCTTAATTCATCGAAAATAATAGTAATAACCCAATACATTTCAACATAAATAACATTTTAATGAAAATAACTATATTCAAAACAAAAAATTGAGAAGTCACATTGTTTAACATTTCTGCCTATTTTTTTTTTACTATCTAACCTCATAGAAGACAGCTGGACATTTCATTTCTGCTCCTGCATTCAATCTGTTACAAAACCACCTGCCATGTAACCTCTGGGAACCCCACTGCATACCCGTGAGAAATTTGCAATGAAGATAGGCAAGTCACAGCTTAGTATTATCATGAAAATAGTTTTGCTCTTGGAACCCTTCTGAAAGGGTCTGGGGAACCCCCAAGTCTTCTTGGACTACTCTTTGAAAACTCTTTTCTTTATACTATACAAAATACATGCACTAACAAGCCTCACTTGACTCTTTCAAAAACACTTTGAATTGACATATTTTTAAACAGATAGTCAGATTCATAGAGGTTAACCAATTCATCCAAGATCACAGGCTCAGATTCTTGTCTTTAGACTCTGAATCCAGAACTTGATTCCAGATAACCACCCACCTTTTCCCAGATAAGCAACAGCCTGGGACACCCAAAGAATTTTTACACAATAATTAGAATGGATACATTTTCAGTCTAGAATGTGGTGGGAAAATGGAGACTCAAGAGAAGATACGTAAACCAGAGTGTGATGCAGCAGAAATAAGCACAGGTTGTGGAAGGCGGGAGCCCCGAGTTCTGGACACCACTCCTCCGCTTTCTGTGTGACTTGACACAAGTTTCTTTGCCTCTCTGGGCACAGGGATTGCCACATCTGCAAAATGGGATGATGATATCTTACCTGCCCGAAGGCACGGGCTGGACCAGATGATTGCCCAAGGTCCCTGCTAATGGAAGGGCTGACATTTACCAGCAATCCCAGTCATTTAGAGGGCTGGAAACACTATTCGGCTGAAATGGACTCATTTTGAAAGTGACTCCCTGTAATTCTTTCTTTTTCTCTAATGTAATACTTGAAACTTAGTATTTATTGAAAGCTATTTCAGTCATCTTTCTTATAATGCCTTCGAACTTCGTCCAGAAAGCTCAACCTTGAGAAAAATTCATTGAAGTCACTTGAAAGTTGATATGCAGAAATCCAGGGCAATTCAACAAGCCCCACAGGTGTATGGAATGCATACTGTTTGTGGCAGACGTGTAAGACTAGAAAAGTATGCACAGCTGTTTTTAATTCTGAGCATGCTACTGGATTTACACACTTACAATGCACTTAGGCTGCTTTATTTTTCCCATTTAAAAATTGTTGTAAAATGTACACAGCATAAAATTTACCATTTTAACCATTTTTAAGTGTGCAGTTCAGTGGCATTAAGTACATTCATACTGTCGTGCATCCATCGCCACCATCCATCTCCAAACCTCTTTTCATTTTGCAAAACTGACAGTCTATGCCAATTTAATAATAACTTCCCTTTCCCTCCAGGTCCTGGCAAACACCATTCTACCTTCCATCTCTATGAATTTGACTGAGTACCTCAGATGAGTGAAATCATACAGTATTTGTCTTTTTGTGTCTGGCTTATTTCACTTAGAATAAAATCCTCAAGTTTCATCTATGTTGTAGCATGTTTCAGAATTTTATTTCTTTTAAAAGCTGAATAATAGTCCATTGTATGTATATACCACATTTTGCTTATCCATCCGCTGATGGACATTTGGGATGTTTCCACTGCATTTAAGCTTTTCAAGTCTTCATTTAAAGGGTAGAGAAACTACATCAGCCAAGAAAAAAGCAAAATAGAGCTGATGGCTATAGACGTGGATCAGAGAAGTATGCACTGAGTTATTTCAAATTCGAGAAGCAAATTCCAGCGTTCAAAAAAAAAAAGTCAGATTTTTGTCTTTGTTGTTTTCCCCTCTTCTCTAAAGAGATATTACTGAATTATAAGTTTCATAAGATCAGGGAATGTTCTGAATTTAGAGAAGGACTGAAGGTACTGCACATTCCACATAACGTGTAGCAAAATTCCTGGCAAATTCCATAAACTTATCTTTGAATACACAAGGCAGTAGGCCATTAATGAACTATTTTGATCTGAATTACAACATGTGATTTTACAATCATCTTACAAGATGGGCAGGGTGATTATTTGTGCAATTTTATAGATGAAGAAGGTGAGAACTTCAGCCATTAGCTCATCACCGGGTGGGGTACCAGGGACCCCACCAGCGGTCTGACAACACCAGCTTCAACCCTGTCCCTTTGTCCGCACTGCCTGTCCGTAGTTGTGATGAGCATTAGAAGTCACTTCCTGAGTACAATTTCACTGTGAGGCACAGAAATATAAGCTAGACAACATCTTAAGGTCCTTCTAATCTTAACATTTTATGTGATGGTTTTCCATGACAGTGAACTCTTTTTTATCTTTGTTTTATTTCTTATTGAAGTATAGTTGAGAAATTGTAACTATAACAGTGAAATGAAAAATTAATAACAAGTAGGAAAGTGAAATCAGCAAAACCTACTAACCAGAGAGTGAAACCAAAGAGAACAAAAATACTAATATCCCATCTATGTGGTAGTATGTGGACGAGTAGCCACAAGGCAGACTTTTGCATCTCAAATATTTCCTGCATTGATTTTCCACAGCTGCTTGAAATTCAATGACTGTTTCACTTCCTTGGCTCTTGAGGGCTTTTGGATACTTAAAGTTGTCTGCTAAGGTGGAAACCTTCCCAGGAAAGGAGCGTCCTTTAGTAGGGATTACGTTGCTCCTTACTGAGAATGGAAGACGGAGGGGTCGGGGAAAGCAGAGGTCCTGGGTGCCCAGCACTCGCCTTTGGTCGGCTCCTTGTTTTTACCGCTCACCAGCCCAGGGCAGGGAGAAGCTAGTTGTAGATGTGGTCGTGGCGTATTTGCAGTAGCAGAAACTGGCCAGGAGGCGGCAGCCCTGTCTCATCTGGTGCCTCAGCAGCCGCAGTTCCTGCCAGGGCCACGGGGACGCAGGGCAAGAGCACGCAGCGTCACCAGAGAGGCGGTTGATTTGGCGACAGAACCACAAGGTAAGCTGAGCGCAAAAGCAGTTTTATTACCTTACTGCTGTGATGACAGCGGCCATTCGGCAAATATTGGTTTGAACGAGTCAAGTCTGTGGTCAGTCATTAGGATCGCTCCCTTGAGGGCACGCTCACCCCTTGGCAGGTGCCACAGCCCTGGGCTTACTGTACTCCTGGCCCTTTGCCGTGAAAAGTGGCTAGAGAAAACACACCACCATGCCGACTGCTCTCACTTTAAACCCACTTCCGAAAGTACCAAGGTGCGGGGGTGGGGGTGGGGGTGGGGAGCGTTAATCAACCTCTATTTCCCCGGTGCTTTCTCTTTCACTCTCTCCTGGACACCTATTTTACACTTTGAACTCACTCTGCAAGACCTCCAAAGCCTCTCCCAGCTGATGGGTTTGCTTCCCCACTTCTCTGAGCAAATGAAGCAGTTGGAAGAGACCCTCCGTGACGTCCCCACCTGCATCCACACCCTTACCGTTGGCTTTCCTACTTGTTAGTGAAGGGGAACTGCCGTGGCTCCTACAGGCAAGGCTGCCTGTGCCCTGGATGGAATCCCCTCTCATCTCCATGGGAACCTGACTCCAGCAATGGTCCACCTTTACCCGACGTCATCAGTTTTCCTCTCTCTATTGTGTTATTCTCACGAGCACCCAAACCTGCTGTTATCTACAGCATCGTTAATTAGAATCCCTCTTTGGCCCCAAGTACCTGTCAGCTATGGCCTCATCTCTCTCCTCCCTTTTCCAGTAAAATTCCTGGAGTTTTCCAGGCTTGCTGTCTTCAAAGTCTTTCCTGCCATTCTCAGGCAAACCCACTGCTATCAGGCTTTTGCTCAGACTACTCCAAAAAACTCCTGTCCTCCGCATCATCTAAACCCAATGGTCAACTCTCCATCCTCATCCTAACTCTGTCTATAGAAGCACTGGACATGCTGACTTCTTGCTTCTCCTGGAAACACATTTTTCCTTGGCTCCAGGTCACCACCACCTGCCTCCTCCGTTCTTAGTCTTTGCTGATTCCACCTTTTCTCCCCAACCTCATATTCTTAAATTCAGTCCTTAGCCTTCTTCTCTCAATATTATTGCACTCCCGTGGTGAGCTCCTCCAGTCTCCTGACTTTAAAGACCACTCAGATATTACAGTTCCCAAATTTCTCCCCTGGG
The DNA here is from genome assembly GCF_026419965.1 of Kogia breviceps. NCBI lineage: Eukaryota > Metazoa > Chordata > Mammalia > Artiodactyla > Physeteridae > Kogia > Kogia breviceps. The sequence continues at coordinate 83,696,397 of NC_081319.1, forward strand.
CGCTGTCCTCTAACACCCAGCTGTTGGCTCAGCATCTCCACATGACTAATTGACACCCAAATTGACATCCTGACAGTCCACTGCCTGGCCCTCGGTCTTCCTCCCTCAGGCAATGGCAGCCCCATCCTTCCAGCTCCTCAGGCTGAAATCACTGCGTGCACCTTTGGTTCCTTCCGTTCTCTCACATCCCACGTCTAATCCTTCAGGCGCTCCTGTAGGCACTACCTTCAAAATACATCCGATTCCAACCACATCTCACCGCCTCCACCGCTACCCACCTGGGCTAAATAAGCCACATTATCTCCCCTGCATTACTGCCATGGCCTCCTGAAGGGGCTTCCGCTTCCAAGAGTGACCTCCTGCAATTTAATCTCAATACAGCAGCCAGAGTGATCCTTTTGTAAAAAGCCAGATCCTGTCACTCCTCCGCTCTAAGCTCTCCAAGGGATCCCCATTTCAATTGGAATAAAAGCCAAAGTCCTTAGAAGGGTGTGCAAGACCCTAGACCAATACCATCCAATAGAAACAGATTAGGAGCCACATGTGGCTTTTAAAATTTCCTGGTAGCCATAATAAAAAAGTAAAAAGGGGCTTCCCGGGTGGCGCAGTGGTTGAGAGTCCGCCTGCCGATGCGGGGGACGCGGGTTCGTGCCCCGGTCCGGGAGGATCCCACATGCCGCGGAGCGGCTGGGCCCGTGAGCCATGGCCGCTGAGCCTGCGCGTCCGGAGCCTGTGCTCCGCAACGGGAGAGGCCACAACAGTGAGAGGCCCGCGTACCGCAAAAAAAAAAAAAAAAAAGTCAAAAGAAACGAGTGACATGATTGTCATAGTATATTTTATTTAACACAGTATCTCTAAGTTGTTACCGTTTCAACATGGAATCCACGTAAACACTGAGAAATGTCACATTCTGGTTTTCATTCGAAGTCTTTGAAATGCAGTGGGTCATAGCCACATTTCAAGGGCTGGGGAGCCCCACGTGGCTGGAGGCTCCTGCTGGGGACAGAGCAGCCCGAGCCGCATCTGCCTGACAGCATCTCTGCGATGGGTGCCCTGCCCCCCGCCACCATGCAGGCTGGCACTCAGCACTTTACACAGCCTGCTGCCTTGCCACCCCCCCTCACAATGATCTCATGGATACCTTTTCATCGCCTCCTCTTCTTGGCTGACGTGGCCATCCCACTTACATTGAAAGCACCACTGACACTCTCAATTCCTCTTAACCTGCTTCCATTTTTCCCCCCCCCACCGCTTATCACTTTCTGGAAGATCTTATATTCGTTGTGTATTCTCTACTTTCTCACACAGAAGATACAAGGGTAATCTGCCTATTTTGTTAGAAGATAGGTTCCTAGCACTTACAACAGCGCCTGGTACGTAGCAGGCGCTCAGTGGATGCTTCTTGACCGACTGAGTTAATGAGAGCGTAAACCTATCTTCCCAGGGGGTTTTCAGGTCAAGGCTTGGAGCCAGGATCTCAGAGGGCAACAGCAGCACTGATCTTGGAGGGCTGGAGACTGGGGCTATTTCGTCTCTTAGGCGTCATAGCGAGAAAAGGCAAGGCCAGGTTCGATGCAGCAAGCATTTCCTGAGTGTCCCCTGCGTGCACGGCTGTGGGAAGCAGTAACAATGGTGAGAAGGACACGACCCCCGGTCCTTCCGGCTGGTCTGTATTTCCTCCGGGCAGCTCCAGAGGTCAGAGCCAGGGCCAGAGAGGGGAAATTGCTTGAGACTAGCTTTAACTTTTTGGAAGGAAAAGCCTTCGACGAATTCAAAATGAATTGGACTGTCTTAAGAGGTCTAACTCTGGCTCCAAATCTAGATTTCACTATTGCAGAGAAGAGTTGGGCTCTGCATGGGAGATGGGACTAACCCTCTAAATTTGCCTTTAACGTTCCAAGATACTTAAACCTGAATTTTGGTTTGAAGCCCTATTCCCCCTGTTTACATGCTGCTGTTTAGCCATTTACATACTTGTTATGTTTTTTCCTCGGATGTTGCCTATCCCCAAGGATTTTCTGCAGATAATGTATATAACTGTCTTCCATATGAGTTGACATATAATAGAAAGTAAATACTTTTTTAACTTTACTTGAAAATTTTTCTTCTAAGTTCCAGGATTTCCCGAAATTTTAAAGTACCACCCCCTTTTAAAATCCTCAAGCTAGGGATTCCTTGGTGGCGCGGTGGTTGAGAGTCCGCTTGCCGACGCGGGGGACGCGGGTTCGTGCCCCGGTCCGGGAAGATCCCACGTGCCGCGGAGCGGCTGGGCCCGTGAGCCGTGGCCGCTGAGCCTGCGCATCCGGAGCCTGTGCTACGCAATGGGAGAGGCCACGACAGTGAGAGGCCCGCATACCGCAAAACAAAACAAAACAAAAAAATCCTCAAGCTAGTTCTAAAAAAACGCTCCCACCACACAAAGACCATGCCCCATCTCTTTTCCTATCAGTAACCCACAACAACCACTATTCCTAAAAGTTAAGCGCTATCTCATTTCTGCTTTGCAAAGGTGTGGAGGTGTAGGAAACGGAGGCTCAGAGATGCTAATTAACTCGCCCAAGGCCACACATCTGGTTAAGTGGCCAAAGGTAGCCGAGGAGATTCCCCAGGTTTTCTTGCACTGTTCTGTACTCATTTATTCACTCGACAGGTATTATTCATCTCCTCTCTGTCAGGAGCTGCTCTAGGAACTGAGGACCCAGCTGTGCACAAACCCCCTCTCTGCTCCCTGGGAACTTAGTCTCCAGAGGTAGGTTAGAGGGTTTTTAACCATCACCCAGTCCCTCTCCCGTACCGTTCTGCCATCCCTTCCAGAGCCCGGTGAGGATCTCTGTAGTTGCTGTGGGTTTGCCGTTTCTCTACTGAGTCTGTATTTTCTTCCTGAGCTTATTCTATCATAATCATAATCGAATCATTTTTCATTTCTGACTGGATGACAAGAGCTCACCTTCTGAAGAGGTGGCCACATATCTTAGCCAACATCTTGCCGAGTGGACTGTACTTTGAAAACTCTAAAACCCCTGTGTGTCTCCTTGGAGTTTTTGTTTCCAAATCCCAGTGACAACCTGGGTGTGCCAAGGGGAAGGGGAGTGGTGAGCTCACGCTGAAGTGGACAGGGACATGAGTTAGCAGAAAATGTTTGCCTGCCTCTCCCCTCTTCTGGAAGGTCAGAATTTACACCTGGTTTGGGTCACAACCCCCCCTGCTGGCCCCTCCCTAAGTCCTCCTTAAGCCCACCCTGCAGCATCAACCACAGGCATATTTTAGGGTTCAACCCTCCTCTTTTTATTCAGTCTAATTTTATTCACTTGTTCCGGGCAAATTAAAAAGAATGTCCTTCAAGTATTTTCTAAATTACTTTCATGTAAAAGTAATCAGAAGATTATGAAAGCTTACAAAAAACCTAACTGCAGCTAACCCAACCCCCACATATATATCATAACATAATGCGTTGCAAGTATTTTAAACACTTTCATATTCAGGTATGTCAAATCGGGTGAGGTGTACTGATTTCATTGATTTGCTACTTTCCTTCACACGGGAGGGGAGGGATGTTAAATCAGTGGTCTGAAGTTCTTAGCATCACATCCAAGGGCCCAAGCTCTAGCTCTAAATGCCCTTTCTAGGTCACGCTGGACTGGAATCCTGATTAATCTTTTTATTTATTTATTTATTTATTTTTGCGGTACGGGGGCCTCTCTCTGTTGTGGCCTCTCCCGTTGCGGAGCACAGGCTCCGGACGCGCAGGCTCAGCGGCCATGGCTCACGGGCCCAGCCGCTCCGCGGCATGTGGGATCTCCCCGGACCGGGGCACGAACCCGTGTCCCCTGCATCGGCAGGCGGACTCTCAACCACTGCGCCACCAGGGAATCCCCTGATTAATCTTTATTTCATGTCCCCACATAGTGCTGGACACACGGTGAGTGTGAACTGTCAGTCATCCGTGGCGCTATCCATACGCTACCGATGCATACGACCCCCCTGAACAGTTCCTTGAATTCTTTACCTCCGATGACCTCCTCCTCCACCCAGTGCTACTCATTCCTCCAGTGGCTGAGCCCTAACATTTGTCATGACCGGTAGCGGCCACTGCTCAGCATCTCAAGGTCAGGTGTTCGATTCTACCTTGTCCTTGCTGGTCCTCCTCCCCAATACCCGTTCCCGGACAAGACCTCCAATCCATTGATGTCCCAATTTGCACATCTCCCCGGACTGCTCTATCTTCTCTCTTCCTCCTAATCATGGGACCGGCTTCCACTAAAAAACGTATTTGTTGTTTATCTGAAATTCAGATTTCACTGGGCGTCCTGTATTATTATTTGTTAAATCTCTCCTAAGCCTACAATCATCTATAATCTCTTAGAGGAAAACTCTTAACTTCGCTTCCTCCTACTTGAAACTCCTTTGGCAGAACCACAGCTTCTCAAGCCCAACTTTGGGACAACTCTGTATGGTGGCTGCAGAAAAACACAGCCTCCCCTGAAGAGATCTGACTTCAGAGTCAAGGTGGCAAACCTCAGAAGGGGACTTAAGGCTGCAGAGAGACTCGTTCTACTTAGATGTTCCTGGTCAGTCCACGCTCTGTATTTTATGTCTTTGCTTCTCTCCTCAAATCTTCTGTACTTTCTCACTCATCTTCATTCTCAGGGTCCTACTTCACTGAGAAAATTGAAGCACTCCGGAGAATTCAGATTCCCCTCACCACTTGTATCCAATTTCTTTGTACCCGTCTGGGTTACTCTTGTCAGGTACCTAGATTGGAGGTTGGCGGACTTTGGCCTGGGGGCCAAATCCAGCTCACTGCCCGTTTCTGTACAGCCTGCTGTTGACTTTTGGAATGGTCGAAGGAGGGGAAATCAAAAGAAGAATATATGTTGCGACATGTGAAAAGTATACGAAATTTAAATTTCGATGAACTGAAACGAAGTTTTATTGGAACATGGCCATGCCCATTCATTTATGTATCGTCCACGGCGGCTTTAGAGCCACAGCAGAACAGTAGTGACAGAGACCGTGGAACCCGCAAATACTCAAATATTTACTATCTGGTCGTTTCTAGAAAGCGTTTGCTGACCCCTCACCTCTGTGCTCCAATCCAAAGCCACTAAATCCCATCCTTTCTCTTGTATTCAAGATGCTTGCCTCATTCATTCTACCCAGTTCTGCATTATCAGTTTTTCTGTCTACTAAATCACTCTTATTTGCACACAAAAAAGCCGTATTTTTTCCAATCTTAAAAAAATAAAAAGAAAGAAAGAAACCTCTTCCTGGCCTTCTGTTTCCACTGGTTACTGCTCTCATCCGCAGCCAAATCCCCAAAGAATTATCTGCACTAGAGCGCCACGATTCTTCCCCCAAATCTCTCTTAAACCATCCGCATCACTCCACCAAAACTGCTCGCGTTAGTAACCAACGGTCCCAGTGAAGCTAAAGCCAGCGGCCGTTCCCGGCTGATCTTACCTGGTCGCTGCGCGGCTGTGACACTGGGATTGCTCTCGGCCTCAAAGCTCTCCTTTCACTTGGCTTCCAAGACACCACACCCTCTGGATTTTTCTCCTGCCTCCTGAATGCTTCCTCATAGCCTCCTCCCCTGGTTCCTCTTTTCCCTTCTTATCGCTGGGGCCCCAGGACCTCCTCGCTCTGTCCCTGCCCTTACCTTTCTAGGCTGCTCCTGACTCACAGTTTTAAAGCCCATTTCTCAGGCTTGTGACTCCCAAATCAATACCACCACCCAGGCCTCTCCCCTGCCGTGCTTCGTTACCCACTGCCGGCCTGGCATCACCACGGGAACATCTAAGAGACACCACAGAGTCGACATCCCAGTCCAAGCATCAGTCCAGAGTGAAATCCAGGTCCCTCACCTTCCCCAGCATCCCGACCCCACCTCGGTTACTGGCACCCCATCCTTCCTTTCAGGCCCAAATCCCTGATGCCCTTTTGATCACCCTCTTTCTCTCCACCTAGAATCTGTCAGGAGATTCTGTTGGCTCTCCACTTACAATTTATCCAGCATCTCTGACCATGTCTCACGGATCTCACCACCTCATCACCTCGCCTAGATTAGGGCAATACCCTCCTAGCAGTTCTCCCTGCTTCCACCCTTGTCTGATATTGTCTCCACCCGGCCGCCAGAAAAATCCTGTTAAATGGAAGTCATATCAAACCCCTGCATTGACGCCCCGTTTCACTCAGAGCAAGAACCGGAGATTTTATAGTAACTATTGATGGAGTATAACCTCCCAGAACTGTGAATCACCATATTGTACACCTGTAACACATAGTATTACCTATCAAGTATACTTCAGAAGGAAGAAAGAAAGGGAAAAGCCAGAGTCCCTGAATGGCCTACAAAGCTCACTTGACCTTGCCTCCTTATCCCTCAACTCTCTGACTCCATCTCTGGTCATCTCTCCGCTCACCCACTCAGCACAACACATGGCCTGCTTGCTGCTTCTGCAGCAAGACAGGGCTGCTCCCATTTGGGGCCTTTGCACTGGCTGTTCCCTCTACCTTGCATGCTTTTCCTTAGACAGCAGCATGGGGAACCTCTGTCACCTTCAAATCTGCTTGAATGTCTCCTTTGCAGTGTGACCTACCTGGCCTCCTGATACCTCAGCCCTGCTCTCCAGTAGGACCTTACCCTGTAACTTCTAACATATTATACCACGTACTTATTATGCTTAGGATGTTAACTCTACAAGGCAATATATTTTTGTCTGTTTTGTCCACTTCGATTATCTAGTTCCAAGTGCTTGACAATAAATCCTCTCAATGAATATTTGTCAAATGAATGAACTGAATGTCTACTTGCTAGATGATTTTGCCTTCGTTTTGTACTTAATTTTTCAACGACATTGCAAGTTATGTGTTATCTCCATTTTGCCCATAAAATTCATTAAACAAGGAGGACAGTGGAGTAAAGTGGCCCGAAAGCTTTGGCGGCTACATAAGCAAACCAAAACTTAAGGCTGAAATGTCTAAGTAGAAAAATCAAAACCTAAAGGCAATCCAACACAAATAGCCAATGGGGCTTTAAGCTACAGCCAATCCCACAATTTCCTTTCTGTGCTTTGCACCTTCTCTGTATGTCTTTTCCCTACTTCTGTCAGCAGAGCTCTCCTAACCACGTCCAGTTTGGTGCCACCTGATTTGAATGAGTTTTTGCTCAAATAAACTCTTCAAATTTTTAATATGCCTCAGTTTCTATTTTAATAACCTATAAGGATAGCAATGTTTAAAAAGTTTAAGTAACTTGCACAGATCACAGGTTATTAGCTTGAAAAGTGAAATTGAGGACCTCAGTCTTTTTTCACCCCACAAATAGTGTTGTTTCCAACTTTCTAAAGGCTACCTCCCATGTTCCTGTCATGAGGATCCAAGGCATGACAAGGGCATTCACGCCATGTATGCAGTCTTGGAGACCACGAGGAAAGCAAATTTCAGTAAATCAAAGCAGAACTTCCCAAAATAACAGCAAAGGAAAAGTTAGGAGTGGACACTTGCTTGTAATTATAATTCCATTTGTTCCTAAAATAATTCACACATTTAAATAACATAAACTTAAATTATTTAAATAGGTAAGAATATTTTTAAAATACATGAAGAAGTAAACACATAACAAATCACTTACTTTTATGGGATTTAAAGGTTTCCTTGATGAAGTTGCAGTTGAAGAGAATCAAGTTGACCTGACGCCTGCCTGGAGGTTTTGGACAAGAGGAAGTGATGGAGAATAAGAAGAGTGAAGGAAGATGGGAAAAATAGAGAAAAAATTGTTACCTAAATAATTTGGACAGGTGATGTTTCCTAGACCTTTAGAGGATGAGGATCTCAGAGAACTTGTCTTTGTTTTAAAAAATCTAAAGACTATTTAGCATGCACTGTCTTTAGTACTCAGAAGAACCAACCGCTATAGTCCAGATCAAGATTATTTTACCTAGAAGAGAAATTCAAGATAAAACCAGTAGAAAAGCTACTACCTTCTCATCCCCAGGGTTTTCAATCACAAACTTAAGCTCCTCCCACTTCCGCCCTGGGAAGCCCTCAGACTTGCATTAGAAGCTTTGGAGGAGGAGGCTGGGAAACCTGGGAAACTGGCAACCAGCTGTGCCTAAAAGTACACTCATCACTCCAATGTGTGGATAGGGCTGGAACTGGCCCTAAGATTTGTAGAGAATCGGGAGGGAGACAGTTTTCTATGTCACCGTAAATTCTCACTTAAAATAACTATTAAAACTGCAGAATCTCTACCAGTTAATAATTAAATGCAAAAAGGGTCCATCTAGCCATGTTAGTACTATTCATTTTTTAAAATCTTATGCTGCCCATAACTAAGTAAGCCTCGTCATTGCATTAGTAATGTGATGTAAAAAGAATAGATAGGACCCTTTAGTGGAGAGCCCTAACCATCTTTCTTCCTCATTCTTCCCAAGCTTACTTGTTTTAGACAGAAACAACAATAGGCAGATGGCCACAAAACTGAATGGAATCAGAGGATGTGGGGTCAGAGCCATTTAGCCTAAACTACCCTTCTTGCCCAAGAGGATTGTGCTTCAAGGGCTCCAAATTTTGAAAAAGAAGTTAACCGGTTTCCATCATGGGTCGCAGGTTGGCTTTCCAGGTGCCCTTATCCAAGGGAATGAGCCTGGGACGACTCCTGACGACACCTAACTCAAAACTAGTCCCAGCTCATGAAACGGTTGTGGAGGAGAAGCCTGTGCAACTCTTTCTACCAATGTGAAGCTTCATCATAACACCAAGAGCTGGGGTCCTGGTCTGTTCGATCTGTTTGTTTGGTTTTTTAAAAATATTTATTTATTTGGCTGCACCAGGTCTTAGTTGCGGCATGTGGGATCTTTAGTTGCAGCGTGTGAGATCTAGTTCCCTGACCAGGGATTGAACCTGGGCCCCCTGCATCCGGAGCGCAGAGTCTTTAACCACAGGACCACCAGGGAAGTCCCCAATATGTTTTTTAAATACAAATCTCCAGATGCTAGAACCACATCCCCTATGGCTCCACCTAGTAAACACAGTTAAGCAAAATATTCAAAGATGTAATTAAGCATTCACTTAGTAAAATGAGTGGGTGGTAATCTGAGAACTACGTTCTGGCCCACCCTGTACCTGATGTGGAAGAAATCAGTTGAATCAGATCCTTAGCAAATGTCTTTTTACTGACCCACAGTGGATCAATAGAATATTTTTGCTTCAAACCTGTTTAAAGTTGCTTACCTAATCCAAGTTAAGAAGATAGTTAGATCTAAAATATTACTTTCCATGGGTCATGGTTATATTTAACAAGTTAAGTCATTACCACTGGAAAGCTTGGCTTTAGTTTTGAGCAATTAATCTAAACGATTATGGCATGGAGCTTGCACGGTTGAGTGAACTCTAATGCACCCTAGAGCTAAATGAAATAATTGCTTGGCTGCCTTTATGCTAGACATCAAGTCAGGCAACTGGAACTCAAATCCTGGCTACTCCACCTCATTTCTCCTTACAGACTTTGGACAAGTCATTTAACCTCTTAGCATTTCATCTATAAAGTGAAAATGATAATACATCCTTGCCTCACTGGTGAGATGAATGTGTGTGTGCTAACTATTGAGTGACTCTATGACACGAGACCCCTGCAAAAATGTTAGTTATTTTTGTTATCAGCTACTATAATTGCTAAAATTGCCAATATTGGCCAAAAGCCATATAGAGATCTCCCTAATCCCTCTATATGACTTTTTGATCATATGCTATATTGTTATATTTTATATATTCCCAGTATATGAACAATAAGAACAACTTACTAATGTCTTACAACTTCCACTTATGACCCCCAAAGAAAACAATTTGTGTAAAGTCTTAATGTCTTCATTAGACATATGAATGATAAAAAAAGATTGGAATCAACCTAATTGTCCACCAGTAGGGGCTGATAAAATAAATTATGGCTTATTCTTCTTTAGAATACTATTCTACTTTCAAGAAATAAAATAGGGACGCTCTTTAGGTATAATTATATAAAGACCTCCAACATATAGTGTTAAGGGAAAAAAGCAAGATACGTGCATGGCATGCTGCTATTTATGTTTAAAAAAAGAGGGAAGGGGCACAAACTGCTTCTAAAATTTATATGGAAATGTGGAGGGCCAAGGCAATCCTTAAGTAGAACAAAGCTGAAGGACTTAGACTACCAAATATCAAGACTTATAATGGAAAAAAAAAAGTCAAACTTATTAAACAGAACAGAAAAGTGTTTGCCAGGGGCTGGAAAGTGGGGAAAAGAAGGAGAGTTTGGTAAAAGCTACCAACTTTCAGTTATAGGATGAGTAAGATCTGAGGACTGAGTGTGTAACACGGTGACTCTAGTTGATACCACTATACTATAATGAAATTTATTAAGAGAGTAGAACTTAATGTTCTCATGAAAAAAATCAGGTAAATTTGAGAAGTGATGACTACTATGAGCAACTATATGCCAATAAAATGGACAATATAGAAGAAATGGACAAATTCTTAGAAAGATACAATCTCCTAAGACTGAACTAGGAAGAAACAGAAAATATGAACAGACCAATTACCAGTTATGAAATTGAACCAGTAATTTAAAAACTCCCAACAAACAAAAATCCAGGACCAGATGGCTTCATGGGTGACTTCTACGAAACATTTAGAAAAGAGTTAATACCTATACTTCTGAAGCTATTCCAAAATCTTGCAGAGGAAGGAACACTTGTGAACTCATTCTATGAGACCAGCATCAGTATCATCCTGAGACCAAAACCAGACAAAGATATGACACACAAAAAAAATTACAGGCCAATACCACTGATGAACACAGGTGCAAAAATTCTCAACAAAATACTAGCAAACTGAATCCAACAGTACATTAAAAGGATCATACACCATGATCAAGTGAGATTTATCCCAGGGATGCAAGGATTTTTCAATATCCACAAATCTATCAGTGTGATATACCACATTAACAAATTGAAGAATAAAAGCCATATGATCATCTCAGTAGATGCAGAAAAAGCTTTTGATAAAATTCAACATTGACTTATGATAAAAACTCTCCAGAAAGTGGACATAGAGGGAACATACCTCAACATAATAAAGACCATATATGACAAACCCACAGCTAACTTCATACTCAATGGTGAAAAGCTGAAAGCATTTCCTGTAAGATAAGGAACAAGACAAGGATGCCCACTTTCACCACTTTTATTCAACTTATTATTGGAAGTCCTAGCCATGGCAATTAGAAAAGAAAAAGAAATAAAAGGAATCCAAATTGGAAAGGAAGAAGTAAAACTGTCACTGTTTGCAGACGACATAAAAATCCTAAAGATGCCAGCAGAAAACTACTACAGCTTATCAATGAATCTGGTAAAGTTGTAGCGTATAAAATTAATATATAGAAATCTGTTGCATTCCTATACACTAACAACAAATTATCAGAACAAGAAATTAAGGAAACAATCCCACTTACCATTGCATCAAAAAGAAAAAAATAACTAAGAATACACCTAAGGAGGCAAAAGACCTGTACTCTGACATACTGTAACACACTGATGAAAGAAATTGAAGATGACAGAAACAGATAGAAAGATATGCTGTGTTCATGGATTAGAATTAATTTTGTTTAAATGACCATACTACCCAAGGCAATCTACAGATTCAAGACAATCCCTATTAAAATATAAATGGCATTTTTCACAGAACTAGAACAAATAATTTTAAAATTTATATGGAAACACTAAAGATCCCAATAGCCAAAACAATCTTGAGAAAGAAGAACAGAGGAGGAATCACACTCCCTGACTTCAGACTATACTACAAAGCTACAGTAATCAAAACAGTATTGTACGGGCACAAAGACAGAAATATAGATCAATGAAACAAGATAGAAAGCCCAGAAATAAACCAACGCACCTATGGTTAATTAATCTATGACAAAGGAGGCAAGAATATACAGTGGAGTAAAGACAGTCTCATCAAGGTGCTGGGAAAACTGGACAGCTACATGTAAAAGAATGAAATTAGAACATTGTCTAACACCATACACAAACATAAACTCGAAACAGATTAAAGACCTAAATGTAAGACTGAATACTATAAAACTCCTAGAGGAAATCATAGGCAGAACACTGTGACATAAATTGCAGCAATATTTTTTTGGATCTGTGTCCTAAAGTAAAGGAAATAAAAGCAAAATTAAACACATGGGACCTAATTAAACTTAAAAGCATTTGCACAGCAAAGGAAACTATTGACAAAACAAAAAGAGAATCTACTAAATGAGAGAAAATACTTGCAAGTGATATGACCAATAAGAGGTTAATATTCAACATATATAAACAGCTCATACAACTCAACATCAAAAAAAAACTCAATTAAAAAGTGGGCAGAAGAACTGAATAGACATTTTTCCAACTAGGAAGTGCAGATGGCCAACAGACACATGAAAAGATGTACAACCTCGATAATTATCAGGAAAATGCAAATCAAAACCACAATGAAATATCACTTTACACCTGTCAGAATGGCTGTCATCAAAAAGAAAACAAATAACAAATGTTGGTGAGACTATGGAGAAAAGGGAACCCTCATATACTCTTGGTGGGAATGTAAATTGGTACAGACACTGTGGAAAACAGTATGGAGGTATCTCAAAAAACAAAAAATAGAAGAAAAAAATAAAAAATAAATAAAATTTTAAAAAAAGAAAAGAAAGAGAGAGAGAAAAAAAAAGTAAAGAAATATAGAATTACCAAATGACCCAGCAATTCCACTCCTGGGTATACATCCAAGAAAAACAAAATACTAATCTGAAAAGATACATGCACCCCAATGTTCATAGAAGCATTATTTTTTTTTTTTTCGGTATGCAGGCCTCACACTGTTGTGGCCTCTCCTGTTGCGGAGCGCAGGCTCCGGACACGCAGGCTCAGTGGCCATGGCTCACGGGCCCAGCCGCTCCGTGGCATGTGGGATCTTCCTGGACCGGGGCACGAACCCGTGTCCCCTGCATCGGCAGGCGGATTCTCAACCACTGTGCCACCAGGGAAGCCCCCATAGAAGCATTATTTACAATTGCCAAGATATGGAAGCAAACTAAGTGTCCATCAGGAGATGAATAAAGAAGATGTAGTGTATATATACACAATGGAATACTACTCAGCCATAAAAACGAACAAAATTTTGCCATTTGCAGCAACATGATGAACTTGGAGGGTATTATGCTAAGTGAAATAAGTCAGACAGAAAAAGACAAATACTGTATAATATCACTTATATGCAGAATCTAAAAAATACAACAAAGTAGAGAATATAACAAGAAAGAAGCAGAGTCACAGATCTAGAGAACAAACTAGTAGTTGCCTGTTGGGAGGGGGAGGGACAATATAGAGGTGGGGCATGGGAGGTGCAAACTATTGAGTGTAAGATATGCTTAAGGATGTATTGTACAACACTGGGAATATAGGCAACATTTTTGTTTGTTTTAAATTAATTAATTAATTTTTGGCTGCTGTGGGTCTTTGTTCCTGCATGAGGACTTTCTCTAGTTGCGGCAAGCAGGGGCTACTCTTGTTGTGGTGCACGGGCTTCTCATTGCTGTGGCTTCTCTTGTTGCGGAGCACAGGCTCTAGGTGCGCGGGCTTCAGTAGTTGTGGCACACGGGCTCAGTAGTTGTGGCTCGTGGGCTCTAGAGCACAGGCTCAGTAGCTGTGGCGCATAGGCTTAGTTGCTCTGCAGCATGTGGGATCTTCCCCCACCAGGGCTCGAACCCGTGTTGCCTGCATTGGCAGGCAGATTCTTAACCACTGCACCAGCAGGGAAGAATGTGCTCTGTAGCCTGTGAGCCACAACTACTAAAGCCCTTGTGTCTAGAGCCCATGCTCCACAACAAGAGAAGCCACCACAGTGAGAAGCTCTTGCACTGCAATGAAGAGTAGCCTCCACTCTCTGCAACTAGGGAAAGCCCGCGCACAAAAATGAAGACGAAACGCAGCCAAAAATAAATTTTTTTAAAGAACAGTGCTAAGTTAACTGGATATCCAAATGGGGAGAAAACTGAATCTGGATCCCCTAGATTACAACATACACAAAGATCAATGCAGATGGATTGGAGATCTGAAAACATAAAACAATTGAGCTAATAGAAGAAGCATAGATAAATATCTTCATGAGCTTAGTGAAGGCAAAGATTTTTTAAACAGGAAGCAAAAAGTGGTAACCATAAAATAATAAAATTTAAGGAATTCCTTGGCATTCCAGTGGTTGGGACTCTGTGCTTCCACTGCAGGTGACCTGTGTTGGATCCCTGGTTGGGGAGCTAAGATCCCGCAGGCTGCGTGGCTTGGTCAAAACAAACAAACAAACAAAAAATTACAAATTGGAGTACATTAAAGCTAAGGACCTCTGTCTATCCAAAGACACCATTTAAAGGGTCAAAAGGAGGCCACAGAGAGGAAAAGTTACTTGCAGTACACGACGTAATAAACAAAGGACTCATAGCCAGAGATGAAAAGAACCACTAATCAGTAAAAAAAAAAAAAAAAAAAAAAAAAAAAAGACCTGCTTTTTTTTAAATGAGCAAAAGACCTGAATACCTGTTTACTAAGAGTCTCATGGTAAGAGCCTCATGGCCCATGAGAGTCTGAGAAAGTTTTCTTTCTTGATCTAGGAGGATATGAGTATGTTCACTTTGAGAAAAAATATTGAGCTGATCACTTATGATTTGTGTACTTTTTCCTCCAGACATATATACGTTAATAGAAAGTTTAGGTTTTAAAAGTGAAGTAAGTAAATATTCACATTCATATGCATTAAAATCCCTAGAAGAATACAAAAGAAACTTTTAGGGAGGGGAGTAGTGGGCAAATGGGTACAACTGAGGGAAGGAAACTTTCCACTCTACTTTTTCCTTATTTTTTCAACCACTGGAATGGATTACCCGTTCTAACACTTAAAGAATAAACTTTAAAATAAAAATAAAAGGTTAAGATATGAAATGAGAATAACACTTTTTAAAAATTCTAATAGTTTGATTTCTTGATGGTCACCAAAATTCTTGTTACAAGAGACAATACTTCGTCAACAAATGATTAGACAGTTTATTATTTTGCTAATCAATCAACTTTCAGTCTTTCGAAAATGTACTTCTTTTTTAGCAGTAGAATTTATTTTTATTATTTTTTCTTGAGATGTAGTTGATTTACAATATTATATAAGTTTCAGGTGTACAACATAGTGATTCACAATTTTAAAATCTTATACTCCCCTGGCAGTCCAGTGGTTAGGGCTCCTTGCTCTTACTGCCAAGGCCCCAGGTTCAATCCCTGGTTGGGGAACTAAGATCCCACAAGCAGTGTGGAGAGGCCAAAAAAAAAAATAAATAAAAAGGTTATACTCCATTTATTGTTATTATAAAATGTTGGCCATATTCCTTATCCTTGTAGCTTATTTATTTCTACATAGTAGTTTGTACCTCTTACAGCAAATGTACTTTGATCTCATGAAAATGACAGCTCGGCAAAGGACTTAGGACTGTAAAATTTAGGGTGAAATAAACAGGTTGTGATTAGGCAACTCTCCTGTCTGAGAGGTGTACTGAAGAGGGTCAGGGGCTCCAGCCTAGGGAGATATGGAACATATTTGTTAAAAATGGAAATCTGAAATGAGTTCTTGGGGCTTCCCTGGTGGCACAGTAGTTAAGAATCCGCCTGCCAATGCAGGGGACATGGGTTCGAGCCCTGGTCTGGGAAGATCCCACATGCCTGCTGCGGAGCAACTAAGCCTGTGCACAACTACTGAGCCTGCACGCTAAAGCCTGCAAGCCACAACTACTGAGCACACGTGCCACAACTGCTGAAGTCCGTGCGCCTAGAGCCTATACTCCACAGCAAGAGGAGCCACCACAATGAGAAGCCCATGTACCCCAACGAAGAGTAGCCCCCGCTCTCTGCAATGAGAGAAAGCCCACTTGCAGCAATGAAGACCCAGCACAGTCAAAAATAAATAAATAAATTCATTAATTAAATTTTTAAAAATGATATGAATTCTCCACCAGCTGAAAAGGATGCTGGCAAGAGAACACCATTGCTTTCTATTTAACTCTTCATGAATATTTTACCATCAATTCTTAGCCAGACTGCTGCAGTAAAAATACTTATCTATTCTTTCATTTACTTGGATCAATACAGTCAGATTCTTTAACAAAAACCTCTGGGTCACTGCTTGTTCCATCCCCGGAACAGGCTGTTCTAGTTAAATCAAGGTGAGATCAAATGTTTCAGTCCTGCTTTCATCAGCCAGCACTTGAGTCTATGCAGAGACTGTCTTCCTAAGAGAGTATGAATAAGGTAAGGAGAAGGAGCCACAGCAGAGGAAAAGAAGCACAGCCCAACAAACACGAAGGGAAAAGAGAAGCAGAATTCATATATTTTTGTTTTTCTCCCTGAGACTGTGGAAACAGGTCACAGGGAAGCAGTGGTTGTCAAGATGTCTCTAACCTTGCCCTGGCCAGTGTTTGCAAAGAGTTTTGCTCCATCTCCAGGCTCCAAGCCTGCTATGCAGAGGATCCCCTGTCCTCTCCATTCCTCCCTTCCTCCCTCCCTTTCTTCCTTAGCTCTTGGTCTCATTCTATTTGTTTCTAAACTCAGGTTAATTAAAGTATACTACTTAGAGTAGTATATTAAAGTATAATTACTTAGAGTAAAATCCACCTTTTCTGGTGCATAGTTCTATAAATTTTGACAAATATATACAGTTATATAACCACCAAGATATAGACCACTTCTACCAGGATATGGAATATTTCCACCCCCACCCCCCAAATTCCCCTTGCCTCTTTGTACTCAACCCCATCCTCCTATCCTAGGCCCTGTCAACCAGTGATCAATTTTCTGTCCCTTTAGTCTTTTTCAGAATGTCCTATAAATGGAATCGTAGAGCATACAGCCTTTCAAATCTGGCTTCTTCCACTCAGCACAATGCTTTCGTGATTAATCCATGTTGTTTTGTGTATCAGCTGTCTATTCCTTTTCACTGCTGAGTAGTGTTCCATTGTGTGGCTATTGGTTTATCCATTCACCTATTGATGGACAGACAGTGGTTTGTTTCCAGCTTGGGGCTGTGTACTCATACTTTGTTATGAATATTCAAACATACATAAATTGGAGAGAGACCAGTGGAGTGACCCTTCCCACCATTGCTGAAACTCAATAGTATAAAAATTGTGCCATGTCTTCTATATCTATCCCTTTTTTTTCTTTCTTGCTAAAATATTTTAAAGAAGATGCTGGAAATCATATCAAATCCCTAAAAGCAGGACAGATCTCTAAAGCATGACATTTTCTTATACAACCACAATGCCACATTTATTCCTAACTAAATGACTTTTTCTTGGTATTATCCACTACATCACCCGTAATCAGACTTCCTTGATTATCTCAAAAATGTCTTTTTACAGTTGGCTTCTTGGAGTTAGGGTCCATATTGCATGACGTTGTTATTTCTCTTTAGTGTTTTCATCCAGACTAGTCCCCTCTCCTTTGACCTCCCATGTCATTGACTTACAGAAAACAGGTCTGTTTTCCTACAGAATGTTTCCATATTCTGGATTTGTTGCCTTGCTTCCTTGTGGTATCATTTAACTTTCTCCTCTATTTCCTGCATTTCATGTAAGTTAGCTCTGAGGACATCATTAGATTGTTGGGAGTATTAAAAGATAAACTGAGGCATATTAAAATATTTAAGTCTATCTGAGCAAACATTGATTCCACATTGGGCAGCATCAAACCAGGGCTAGTTAGGAGTCCTCCACTAGCAGGAGCTGGGAGAGACTTTTAGAGAGAAAAGGCAGAAACAGAGCATGGAAGTTATTGATTGGCTGTAGCTTAAAGCCTAGTTGGCTGTTTGTGATTGGTTGTCCTTAGGTTTCAATTTCGTAACCTTGAGGCATTTACAGGCTTAGGTTTTGCTTTGCTTACTCAGGTCGCCATGGCATTGAAGCCACCTCGGGTCTATGGCCTCCATGTTTAACTGATTTAACAGGAGCAAGACTCCTTCCTCAGAGGGGCAGTGGGCTTCCTGTCCATGCCATCAGGGACCCTTGCCTGC
Organism: Kogia breviceps; assembly: GCF_026419965.1. NCBI lineage: Eukaryota > Metazoa > Chordata > Mammalia > Artiodactyla > Physeteridae > Kogia > Kogia breviceps. The sequence continues at coordinate 83,714,517 of NC_081319.1, forward strand.
TGTCCCTATTAGTGATGCTAAGTTTGATTGATGTCAGAACACAGGTGGCAGGCCAGGCGTGAAGGGGACCTCAGGCCGTCTTTTGAAAATCGTACTGTTCTATTTGCATGATCCTCTGTGCTCCCTCCCAGGGAATCACCGTACAGATGTGGAAGCCTGGGCCCGCTCTTGCTCACTCTTGCCTACACGCCCATCCAGAGCGAGCACTTTCTCCTGACAGCTGTATTTGCCCCTGACTGCATTCTACCTGGCTTAGTGCTTGCATTTGTGCCCACCCCCTTTAGGGTGCGAGGCTTTGAGGGCGAGGCAGTGGTTTGTATATCCTCTTCCTCCTATTTGCCTAGGTGGTGTGATGTTAGCACTAAGAGCACAACTCTTGCGGGAGGCCATCTCTGTTCGAAAGCCTCTCTCCTGCGTGTTGATTGTGCTCTATGGACAAATGACTTGGACTCTCTGTGCCTTGGTTTCTACCCCTTTAAAGTGGGAATAGTAATAGAAACGAATTCATGGGGCTGTTGTGAGGATTCAATAAAAATTACGTATCTTCATCATCTGTATTGTTCATAGTTGGCTATCTATACATAACTGTCTCTGTTGACATCTCAGACACTGGTATATCTTTTTTTTTTTTTCCTGCGGTACGCGGGCCTCTCACTGCCATGGTCTCTCCCGTTGCGGAGCGCAGGCTCCGGATGCGCAGGCTCAGCGGCCGTGGCTCACGGGCCCAGATGCTCCGCGGCACATGGGATCTTCCCAGACCGGGACATGAACCCGTGTCCCCTGCATCAGCAGGTGGGCTCTCGATCACTTTGCCACCAGGGAAGCCCTGGTATATCTTGTATTTGCTTCATGCTCAAGAATTAGGCACAGGGGTACAGTTGATTTTTTTCTAGTTCATAGGATTCTATGACCTCCAAACTGGTGGGTTCAAGAGATTATCTGGTCCAGTCCTCAGCCTTCCAGGGTGGGGATAAGATGTTGTTCTCATTTTACAGAGGTTCTAGTTGGAGCTCTCAGATCCTAATTCACTCAAATAAGGGGGAGGGGATTGAAGATTGAATGGCAGATGAGACGTGATGAGCTATGGGATAAGTGGGTCTTGGTGATGATACGGCGAAAAGTGCTGGAAGAGGACTGGATTTCAGGTTTCCTACTTTCAGCTCTAGAGCTCTTTCTACTACAGCCTAATATTCATAGACTTATCTAGTGTTTGGGTCTTCACTTGTAATCAGTGACTTGACAATAACTGTAGCAATGAGCAAAGACTAAACTGAAGAGGGAAAAAGCTGCAAAGACAATTTTGCAGGAAGTCTATTTCTGCAGCACTTTGCTCTCAGCTTTGCAGCATTTTTTTCCTTCTGCCTGTGTCTCTGATTAATGCTCATGGTCGAAAAAACAAGACAAGCGTGCTCTCGCCTGCTAGAATATCTGTATGAGTACAGGAGCTATGGTCAGGCCCTGGTAGATGACTCTATCATCTTCATACATTAATCCCTGCTTGTGGGGCCTGGGTGCAGGCCAAACAATTTAGTGCACCCCAGGGGGTATCACCTTTGGGACAAGGCCACCTAACCCTAATGCGTGCACACACACCTCTTCCACGCCCACCAGCCCCTACATCTGAAATACAACTTTGAGAAAGTCTTTCCCTCCAGCCAAGGTGTGGTCTTCAAGATTACTTCATTAAAGTGCAAATGACCTTAAAGAGATATGAGGCCCATTGTACTAATTAACAATGACTCAGTCCTCCTCCAATCAGTCTGATTACCCCTAGGAGAAAATCCCTAACACTTGCTAATCACCATTTTAACAAAGGATCCCAGCTTCCAGCAGGCAATGGTTTAAAGTAGATTTGAGAATATTGTTTTATTTCTGTTGTATTTATTTTTATGGTTATTTTATATTTGTGGCAAATGCGTTTACCATTTTAGAATGTCATATAAAATTATCTTTTAAGATATATTTAACTTTGTAGAAAAGTGAATAAGTTTAATAAAAGTTATTAGGCAAATAACTATGGAAAACAGAATACAGTTTCCTTAAAAAACTAAAAATAGGGCTTCCCTGGTGGTGCAGTGGTTGAGAGTCCGCCTGCCGATGCAGGGGACACGGGTTCGTGCCCGGGGTCCGGGAGGATCCCGCATGCCGCGGAGCGGCTGGGCCCGTGAGCCATGGCCACTGAGCCTGCGCGTCCGGAGCCTGTGCTCTGCAACGGGAGAGGCCACGACAGTGAGAGGCCCGCGTACCACAAAAAAAAAAAAAAAAAAAAAAGTAAATAAAACTAAAAATAGAGTTGCCATATGATCCAGCAATCCCACTCCTGGGCATATATCCAGACAAAACTATAATTCAAAAAGATACACTCACCCCTATGTTCATAGCAGCACTATTCAGAATAGCCAAGACATGGAAACAACCTAAATGTCCATTAACAGATGAGCGGATAAAGAGATGTGTTATAAATATACAATGGAATATTACTCAGCCATAAAAAAGAATAAAATAATGCCATTTGCAGCAACATGGGTGGACTTAGAGATTATCATACTGAGTGAAGTAAATCAGACAAAGGCAAATATATGATATCACTTATATGTGGAGTCTAAAATATGACACAAATGAACTTATTTACAAAACAGAAACAGACACAGAAAACAAACTTATGGTTACCAAAGGGGATAGGGGGTGCGGGAGGGATAAAGTAGGAGTTTGGGATTAACAGATACAAACCACTATATATAAAATAGATAAACAAGAAGGTCCTACTGTATAGCACAGGGAACTATTTTCAATATGTTGTAATAATACCTATAATGGAAAAGAATGTGAAAAAGAATACATATATACATATATAATCATTTTGCTGTACACCAGAAACTAACACAACATTGTAAATCAACTATACTTCAATAAAAAACAAAAAAATAATTGTTTTAAAGTTATTAGGCAAATAATAACACAGATGGTGCTCAGTAAGGCAAAAATCGGGAAGATTAGGTGTAAAAGACAGAGTAGAATTATGCCACTGCTGACCTAGTAAAAACTTGGCTTAACTTTTTAAAATTAATTTTATTTATTTTAAAATTTAATTAATTAATTAATTTATGGCTGTGTTGGGTCTTTTTTGTTGTGCATGGGCTTTCTTTAGCTGCGGCGAGCGGGGGCTACCCTTCGTTGTGGTGCACCGGCTTCTCAGCGTGGTGGCTTCTCTTGTTGTGAAGCAAGGGCTCTAGGGTGTGCGGGCTTCAGTAGTTGTGGCGCATGTGCTCAGTAGTTGTGGCTCGCGGGCTCTAGAGCGCAGGCTCAGTAGTTGTGGCACACGTGCTTAGTTGCTCCGCGGCCTGTGGGATCTTCCTGGACCAGGGCGCAAACCCATGTCCCCTGCATTGGCAGGCGGATTCTTAACCACTGTGCCACCAGAGAAGTCCCTAAAATCAATTTTAAATTATAAAATGTGTAACCAATTCAAAGAAAGCTTGGGAAATAAAGAAAGGAAAAAAACCCAGCTATGAACCTTTCACTCACAAATATCATCTGTGAGCCTATTCACACTTGGGTGTTTACTGGGAAGGGTCTCTGGGATACAAGAGCCATGGCAGGTGAGTCTGGCAGGATGAGAAGGGGATTACTAAACTCCAAGGTGACTGCCCAGGAGAGAGACTCCTGGAACAGTTCGGTATTAAAAGATGAGAGGAGGGGGAGGGCATGGGGTACGGAGGTTGTAACAAGAAGAAAAGAGATTGAAAGGCAGACCGGAGGATGTCAGGGGCACGATTCCCTGGGTATGCTCAGCACAGCTTTGTCTGGGTGACCAAGTAGAAATTATTGAAGGAAAATCTATCATCTAATTGCCTAATGGCCAGATGTGACCTTCCATTTTCAAGGACTAGCGACACCTTCTGGAGAAGATGAGGAATAAGTAAAATGCATAGAATCTATTGATATACTCAATATCTTGTGATAACCTATAGTGGAAAAGAATCTGAAAAAGAATACATATATGTAACTGAATCACTTTGCTGTACACCAGAAACTAACACAATATTGTAAAGCAACTCTAAAACAAAAAAGAATAAGGCTACACGGTGTGCATGGGTAGGTGAGCTTAGTGTTTCAAGGCACTACCGTTCTTACACCTTCTCAGAATAGATATAATTAATTTCACAATTACAATAAAAAAACCTGGTTTAAAAATATAGGTGATTCTGAATATTATTCCACCTTCAAAAAGGAGGAAATTCTAACACGTGCTACAAAATGGATGAAACTTGAGGACATTATGCTCAGTGAAATAAGCCAGACACAAAAAGACAAATACTGTATGAGTTCACTTACAGGAAGTATCTATAGAGTAGAGGTATAGGGACAGACAATAAAATGGGGGTTGGGGAGGTGGGAAAACGGGGAGTTGTTTAATAGGTAGAGTTTCAGTTTTGCAAGATTAAAAGCATTCTGGAGATGGATGGTGGTGATGGTTACACAACAATGTGAAGATACTTAACACCACTGAAATATACACTTAGAAATGGTTAAGATGGTAAACTTTCTGTGTGTGTAATTTTCCACAATTAAAAAAATTTTAAAAAATATATAGATACTCTGGAAAATTCATATACAGATGTGCTTAAATGGAACATATCAGATTTTTCCTCCGTGGTGGAAAAGATAGGAAGTATGAGATTTCTAGGTGGTTAATGAGAAGTTTGTTACCCAAAAAGATGGATTTCAAAGACTTGGAGCACTATTTTATCTTTTTTCCTCCGATAGAACTATATCACATGAACTACATTATGTTGTTCTGACTTCCCCTAAGTGTGTTTTTCTATTTCCCTGGTAACTCTCTAAACAAACATTTTCCAAAGGCCTACGATGCATCGGCACTGCCCCAGGCAGTAGGTATGCGATGGTGAGTTTAACAGTCACCTCATTCCCTGCCCTCATTGGCCATAAGATTCCTGATGAGGAAGACAGCTCATCACATAACTAACTTATGATAAATGTCATGAAACAGAAATTCAAGAGGCAAGGAGAGACCATAATAGAGTCTGAGGCTTCAGCTGGAGTTCTGGAAAGGCTGCCCTCACTGTGGTAGATTAAAGGTCGCTGCAAATTCTTTTGCTCTTCCCCCACGGAGAGGCAGGTTTACCTACCCTCCCTCTGAATCTAGGCTGGTCTTGCGACTAGTTTTGACTAACAGAGTACAGCAGACGTGAGACCATGTAACTTCTGGGGCAGGAAACTAACTTCTGGGGCAGGGGATCTGCAGTTCCTGCCTTTGTTGCTTGGAATGTTTTCCCCTGGAAGCCAGCCATCATGGACTTAGGACTGACTATCCAAAGACCGTTATGTTGTAAGGAAGCTCGTTAGGCGTGTGGATAGAGAGAGGCCACTTGGAGGAGCACCCAGGCACCAGCCATGAGAGTGAAGACTTCTTGGACCTTCCAGCCCAGCCCAACCAGCCCAGCCCAGCCACCTGATGACCCCAGCTGACCCCACATAGAGGAGAAGTATTCCACTGAGCTGTCCTGAATTCCTGCCTCATGGAATCATACACATTGATATTGCTAACAAGTGACAGTGCTGGGAGCAAATAAAATCCATGTTGTTTTGGGTAGTTTGTTACACAGCTATAGCTAACCAAAACATCGAGGAGGTGATCTTTGAAATAGAAGTGATGTTTGAGTTTTAACACATAAACAAGTTTCCCAGTAATGTACCATGACAGTGGTTTTCAAACTGTGCTTTATAGAACCATTTTTGGATCTGTAAGGAAGAGAAAGGGGTAGGGACCTGACAGTTTGCAGCAGGGTAAGGTTGAAAGACAGTAAATGAAGTAGTCGTTCCTCAAGCAGTGGAGACTTGTTTCCTCTGAGACTCACAGGTCCAATGTTGGTGAGATGAATTTGTAACATCTGAAATCAGAAAGATTTGAGAGTTGTTCATAAGGGACTAAATAATGGTCCCTAATGTTTTCTCTGATTTTGTGTCACCAGGCTCTCTGTAAACTTGTAAGCTTCTCTGTCTTTCTGGTACCTCTCCTGGTCTCTGGCATCCATCCCCGAGTTGAATTTCCTGATGCTGCTATGTGCCCAACCTCTAAAAGCCCAGCTGCATTAGGACACTGTTGTATACAAAGGGAAACATTTCCTGGAAGGCCTGACATTGGCTTCTACTGCGCCACCACCCACAACACCTGCAAGGCCCTGGCCCCTCCAGAAGGTGGCACTGGCTGGCCAGGCCTTGCCTCTCCATCTGCCTCAGGAGCTCATGAGTGACAGTGTGGGGAGTGGTCCCTGTGCTGAGGGAAGGGCCTTACCCACATGTGCTGCACCCCAGTCGGTAAGAAAAGCCTGTGTCCTTTGGGCAGCCTCTTTAGCCGTGGGGGAACATATTCTTTCAGATAAAGCCTTCCTTTAGCGAGTGGGAGGAAGATTAGGTAGTAGTTGAAATGCTGCTATCTTGGCACCAATGGCCTTTTCTGAAATGATAAATCTATTTGTTAATGGAACTCATCCATGTATAAATAGCTTGCTTGGTATGTGGCGTTGTGACGGAGGCTTTGCTATGAGTCAGAAGACGTCAGTTCTACTTTCCATATGAGCTGGAACTCTGAGACATGCTGCTTTATTAGTCCGAGTTTTCAGACCTCAGTTTATGTCTCCTTCACTGGACTGAGAAGGATTCGAGGGCAGGGAACATTCTGGTCTTCCTTGTATCTCTAGCATCAAGTACAGGGCTGAAATTGTTTGAGGACAGGAAGACACAGGAAGGAGGAGAAGAAAGAAGGAAGGGCTCCACCTCATAGCACCAGCCATGGGGTCGGTCGGCCATAGGGAGTAAAACAATTCTCAGGGTTTGTGGAAAGGCGCGGCGTGGATCTGGGTGGCAAGCTTCTTAAGAGGTAGTGGGGCTGCAGCAGGGCCTCTTTTGCATAAAGGGCACTGAAAATGGAATGGAAGTGGACATACAATCGAATGCCTTGGCAACCCTCCCTTGCTCCTCCCAAAGCTACTGATGCTGCAGGACGACAGAGCAGTGGCCCATGAGGATGGCAGATCCGTCAGAGGCAGCTCTGTCTGTCTGACTTCTTTTCAGTTACTTCTGTGGAGGGCAACGAGGATGGGGGAGGTCGAGGAGCCCCCGACACAAACGTGAAATTTCGACTTAGTTTTGTGCCAGACTCACCTGATGGCTGTTCTTCGGTGCCCTCAATTCTCCTGATTTTGCAGAGCGAACTCCCATTTTACGAAGTACCAGGATTTCACCTGGGAGCACCTGCTGCAGAGAGCAAAGGAGTCAAGCTGATAAGCTCTCCCATTCTGCTTCTGGAAAAAATGGCTTCAGTTTTGAAAGGGAGGGCACAATTTTTTAGAATTCCTTCTTGCTTTCATCTGTACCCTGAATGATTAACTCCTAGTGTCTCCCTAACATTAACCCATGTTTCCTCTCCAATTGTTTCTGGGGAGGCAAGAAACGAGTGCACTTTCAACCCAGACAGAGACCAGATATCTTTTTTTTTTTTTTATCCTTTTCAATCCACCTCCTTTCCCAAACCCCAACTCTCCATCTTCTGCCCCCACCTCCACCCCTCCTATTAAAATCAGCTCCATTAGGTCTCCAGAACCATTAGGCTGGGAGAACCTTGTGAGATAGACCTTTAGTAATGTTTAAAATCCAGTCTAACTTGTCCTTTGTTTAGAAGAAGTGACTTCATTGGATCTTCAAACAGATGATAGCATTACTTGACTTATGTCATTAAGATGCAGAGGCTGGGGTAAAGGGATAAAGAGACACATAACTCAGCATTTGGGGGGTTCATTTAAAACTTCCACCGTCAGGCTTCCCTGGTGGCACAGTGGTTGAGAGTCCGCCTGCCAATGCAGGGGACGCGGGTTCGTGTCCCAGTCCGGGAAGATCCCACATGCCGCGGAGCGGCTGGGCCCGTGAGCCATGGCCGCTGAGCCTGCGCGTCCGGAGCCTGTGCTCCGCAACGGGAGAGGCCGCAACAGTGAGAGGCCCGCGTACCGCAAAAAAAAAAAAAAAAAAAAAAAAAAGAAGATTATGCAAGGATAATCTCACACACACACACACACACACACACGCAAACATCAACCTCCCCACTCTGCCAGTAAACCCAAAATAAATCTTATCTGCTTGAAATACTTCCTTCAATAGCTCCCACTTCTCTCGGGATTTAGTCTGGTCTGGCAAGGCAGGTGCAGCCCCGCAGGAGCCGGCCCTTGGACCCCTGCATCCATCCATCTCCTCCCTCCCTCCTGATGCCTCATATTGACTCTGAGGTCCTGGAACCTGCCCCAGCCCTGCGCCTCCAAATCTTTATTCTTCCTGATCCCTTTACCTTCATGTCTGCCTCACACTGACCAGTCCCTCCACTTTTAGCTCAATGTCACCTCCTCCTGAGAACATTCCTGGACTATCTCCTTGCTCATATCAGGATTGGTATCTCACAGGTGTGTTCCCATGCATGCTCTACTACAGTGTAACAATGAATCAAGACTCTTCCTTTTCCTGTTTCTTTTCTTTTTTTTTTTTTTTTTTTTTTTTCCGGTACGCGGGCCTCTCACTGCTGTGGCCTCTCCCATTGCGGAGCACAGGCTCCGGACGCGCAGGCTCAGCGGCCACGGCTCACGGGCCCAGCCGCTCCGTGGCATGTGGGATCCTCCCGGACCGGGGCACGAACCCGTGTCCCCTGCATCGGCAGGCGGATTCTCAACCACTGCGCCACCAGGGAAGCCCCGTGTTTCTTTTCTAGTAGCACAAGTTCCTGTCCCATAGCAAGTGTCCGCATTTGATGAATGGTTTAATCAGAGTTTGTTGTTCATCTTGTTTCTAGACCACTTTAGCTTACTTGTGTGCCTAAATGGGTGAGGACAAATAAATCTTAAATAGTTTGCTTGACTAAAATATATATATATATGTTTTTTGGTCGCACTGCGTGGCATGTGAGGTCTTAGTTCCCTAACCAGGGATTGAACCCGTGCCCCCTGCAGTGGAAGCACAGAGTCTTAACTACTGGACTGCCAGGGAAGTCCTTAAAAATATTTTCCTGATAGTCATTTGGCAACCTGAAAATTAGTGGGGGAAGTAATGATAGTTACTGAGCAGACTACCTTTGTTTATCTTCTGTGGATCATTTATTTAACCTGTGAATTGAATGCTTTAAATTATTTTTCTTGGGATAATAATAACTTAAAATAATGAAGACCACATTTATTATGGGTATATGCTAAACATCCTTTTTTGTTCCAAAGGCTACAATTGCAACTCCAAAATTAATCTTCTTCCCCCACCCTGTCTACCCCCAACACACCACACACACACACACACACACACACACAGAGTCCCCTAGAGCCACCTTATCAGATTTCATCTTTATTAAATAGAGTCCCTTAAGACAGATGTTAGCACATTTCCAACGTCATAATGAATCTTGTAAAGGAAAGCTACAGAAAATGATGATAAAGAGACCCATTCAGTTGTCATATGAGGCTCCCCTTTGACCCCTTCAAACAAACTGAGAAACCAAGAGTGAAAAATCCTCCAAGAAGGCAAAACTTGGAATATTCTCCCAGCACCATCAAGTCCATAGCACCCAGACATGTGGATCTGAGTACAAAGTCAGTTCTGCAAGTCAGCTGTTAGAAGAGTTATTTTAGAAAGATAATCCCAGGAAGCTTATTTCTACTCTCTTTGAAGTAATGAGTCCAATGAACTCTTGAACTGGAGACTTGAAGTCCCTAATTGTTCCGGTCACTTGGAAAATTGAGAATTACTCTCAATAATTTTCTATGTAATTTATTGGAGAGCAACAAAAGTGGCTGACAATATTATTAGCTGGACTTTTGGCCTGTTTTGTTAAATACCAGATAAAACGTTTTAAGGATGGAGCTTGAAAGCCTAATTAAACAACATTAAAAATAAATGTCTCAATATCAAGTATAGTTCATATTTCCACGTGGACATGAAGGACTATTAGAACACTTTAGCCAACAATTCTGTGTTTCAGAAAATGAAGTTATAGATATGGCACAGAAAATTTTTCCACAAGGTATAATAAGAAAGAGCATTAAACCAAGAGACTTAAGACTCAGTTTTAGTTTTAGTTTTGCCTGGCCAAGTCACTTCAACATGAACTTGGATTTCCACAGCTTCAACATGAGCTTGGATTTCCACAGCTACCAAAATAAAGGAGTTGGGCTTTTAGTCTCCTTACATCTCTGACGAGATATGTTGGATATTCCATATACAGATAAAGGAGGCCAAATGTTTCTGGTCATACCAACTACCATTTAAACAAATGACCCTCTCTCATCTTAATGGAGGAGGAGGATATATACATGCCTTGCTGCCTTTCACCCTGGGGAATGCAGACGAATCCCAGTTAGCAGCCACCAGCTTTGCCAAACTGGCAAAGTGAGAGAGCAGTCAGACGTGCCAGCAGTCAGGTAACGCACCTTCAGGAGGGATAATGGGGCAAGTGCACATGGTTCCAGGGAAACCTCCATTCAGGTTGTCTGTTCTGTGTGTAGAGCCCAGGGCCCTTCAACTGGCCTCGACCCATCTACCTCTTCCCTTTGCTTCCCACACACCTTCTCAGGGTCTTTACTTCCCTTCTCTCTGTGCAGCTGGCTCCTTGTTGGCTTGTTATAGAAGATAATGTACCCAAGTCATTCACCACCTCCTCCACATTTCTACAACGTCTTCCTTGTTGCCAGAACCCTGATTTTGTTCAAGGGTGTCCCCGGCCCCAGGTGGTTAAGTGAAGGTCTCCAAAGCCTCAGCCCCAGGGGGAAACGCTGACTGGTGACAGCCAATCATTTCTCCCATCTCCTACTGTCCTCGCTGGTGATTGGTGCAGGCAGGTGCTGCAGCTCTGACCAGTGGACGTGGTCTGCCATGGACTTCTGGGAAAGCATGTGCTGTCTTGTCTGCATGCAACGCCCTGGATGCTGTGGTATCTTTTTTGTTGTTGTTGTTTTTGGTCTGTTTTTGTTTGTTTGTCTGTTTTGTCTGAACAACGTGGCATGGGAGATCTTAGTTCCCTGATCAGGGATCGAACCTGTGCCCTCTGCAGTGGAAGTGTGGAGTCTCAACCTCTGGACTGCCAGGGAAGTCCCACCCTGACATCTTTTGAAGATGAGAAAGATAAACTGATGGGTGGAGTGGCTGTGTACATAACTAGAGAGAGTCACCTGGGTCGTTGGTGGTATATTAATAGCTGAGTTGCTTAATCAACCTCGGAGCCCCTCTACCTCTCGAATTCTTGCTATGTGAAGTAACAACTTTTTCCTTATGGTTTGAATCAGAAACCCAAAGCATCTTACTGCAGCTCATGCTGGGCCACTGGAGAGGCAAGGAGGAAAGCCAGGGCTTTAGAGTCACGTGGAACTGGTTTCCAGTCTGACTTCCTCCATCTGTAAATTGTTGCTGAGGAATAAATTACCTCAAAATTTAGTGGCTTCCCTGGTGGAGCAGTGGTTAAGAATCCACCTACCAACGCAGGGGACACGGGTTCGAGCCCTGATCCGGCAAGATCCCACATGCTGTGGAGCAACTAAGCCCGTGCACCACAACTACTGATCTTGCGCTCTAGAGCCCGTGAGCCACAACTACTGAGCCCGTGTGCCACAACTACTGAAGCCCGTGTGCCTAGAGACTGTGCTCCATAACAAGAGAAGCCACTGTAATGAGAAGCCCACACACTGCGACAAAGTGTAGCCCCTGCTCACCGCAACTAGAGAAAGCCATGCAGCAAAGAAGACCCAATGCAGCCAAAAATAAATAAATAAAATTTTTTAAAAAGATATTTAAGAAAACAGAACCCAAAAACTTAGTGACTTAAAAACACCAAGCATGTATTATCTCTCAGTTTCTGTGGGCCTCAAATTTGTGATTGGCTTGGATGGGCAGCTCTGGCTTAGATTTCTTCCTCTTAAGAGACTGTAAACAGGTGTTGACCAGGGCTGCTGTTCATCTGAAGGCTCACCTGGGGCTGGAGGGAACCCTCAGCCCCTCTCCTGGGCTACTTCTCGGGGCTGCTTGAGTGGCCTTGGTTTTAAATAAAGGTCTTATTATTACTTAGGTATGGCAAGGCCAACAGATCAGGAGATGACTGCCAATGAAAAGAAAGCTTGTTATACTTACAGATTCTGAGGAGGGGTACTTCCACTACATGGAAAAGCACTGGGTCAGTCAGGAGGCAGAGGTTATAAGGGAAACACATGGGCAAGAGTCTTTAAAGAGTCTTTATTGTGGTTTCCACAGGAAGGAACAGGCAGGTGGGGTGAGCAGGCTTATTACCTGTGTCATACTCTACACAGCAGTCTTGATTCAGGGTGGGAGGAGACTACACAAAGGTGTGAACACCCAAGAGGAGAGGATCATCTGGGACCATCTTGGAGGCTGGTTACCACATGTTTCAGAAGTTGCTTAACCTCCAGGTCTCGGTTTCTTCATCTTGAAAACATGGTAATAATATTGCGTTAGTCACGCTTCTTGGTTGCAAGCAATAGAAAATGACTCTGGCTTACTTAGGCAAAAGGGGAACTTATTGGATGAATTTTGGGCAACTCATGTAATAGAAAGGAGGGACATATACTGAGGCTCATAAGATGTTCAGGAATCAAGGGAGGCCTGGGAGCAAGAAAGGTCACGCAAGGTTGAAGCCTCAGGATGGGTTTGGTTGGGAAACTGGTATTCACATCACGTCCACTGGACACTGGGCATTGTTGCCAGATCTGAATTCTCAGCATCGCACTGTCACTCTGAGTGACTCTCAACGGCTTCTGTGCCCTAAAAGTTCCGCAGCACAGGGACCTCCTGTCCCCTCTGCTTCCAAGAATTCAACAAATGTCCACTACAAAGATCAGCATCCTGGGACTCTCGTTAAACAAGAGTACAAGTCTTTGGAAAACTGCGAGTGATCAGTATTGTTGGTTGTTTAACTGAAGGAGGAAAGTAGGCACCTTGGGATGGCACAGAGTGGGTTTAGAGATCTCTAGTTGAAAGTGGTCTCACTTAGACCCTGAAGCATCCTCATAACATTTCCAGACACACTGATCATTTCCAATCACACACTCATCCCAACCCTACTCTGAAATGCATTTTAGGGAATTCCCGGGCAGTCCAGTGGTTAAGACTCCATATGCTTCCACTGCAGGGCGCGAGGGTTCCATCCTTGGTCGGGGAACTAGGATCCCACATGCAGCCCGGCGTGGCCAAAAAAAAAAAATTTTTTTTTTAAATTGCTGAGCTTTATGTAAATTCTATCTCCACTCTGATCTGGTTGCAATCAGAGTTGGAAGCAAGAGAATAATCTGTAACCAAAGAAAAGTAGAGTGAACGGGGCAGGGATAAATTGGGAGATTGGGACTGACATATACACACTACTGTCTATAAAATAGATAACTAATAAGAACTTACTGTATAGCAAGGAACTCTACTCAGTACTGTGTAATGACCTATATGGGAAAAGAATCCAAAAAAGAAAAAAAGAGTGGAGATATATATGTATAACTGAATCACTTTGCTGTATACCTGAAACTAACACAACATAGTAAAACAACTATACTCCAATAAAAATTTTTAAAAAAAGAAAAGTGAAGGTTTCCTGTCAAAATTGCAACCGTGGCCCCTTTGTACCCTACGTGAGCCACGATTAACGTTGCTGTCAAGTGGTAGTGTTTTTTGTGTCATTACCTTTACTTCTATCTCAGTCTGAGTTGTCAGGGCACGGCAGGACACCTCTTCCCAGAGAGCCTGTGATTTATTAGCTGTTGGCATGAGTCTTACTGTTCAGATGCAATTGTTTTGTTCAAAGTGTTTCCTGCCTTGTGTTTGAACTCACTGAAGGTAACATATTTAACTTGTCAGTTGTGGCGAGCATTGCCCTCTGAGGAAGGCGCCATTAAGACCCTCATAAGCCTCAGGGCCCGATTGTACTCTCCTTAGTATGCATCCTGGACTTTATGGTATGAACGTAAAAAAGGAGATGGCCTTTGGCCAAATCGCTCCAGGGACCTGCTCAGTTACTGGGAGTCCCTGGTTGTTCCCTAAAGCTAGGAAAAGCAACCCTGGAGGGGAAATTGGTGCTGTTGAGGGAGAAGCCGAGAAGCCAATCAACCAGCTGATGCCAATAAGGCGTGACTAAGCCGAGAAGCCAATTAACCAGCTGATGCCGATAAGATGGTGACTAAGCAAATTCCCTGCTTAAACTTGCCTTGCAACCATCAGTTGCTTGTTCCCTTCTGATCCCATACGTTGGTGCGTTCAGTTCCCTACCCCCTCTCGTCGATTGTTGCTGCACTTTGAGGACCCGCCGCCGCTGGCGGCAAGTGGCGCCCGAACAGGGACCGGACGAGAGGGACATCTGAATCTCGGTAGGTGAATCCCCGGAGTTACGAGTGAAAGTGTGGCCACATAGTAAAGTTGATAGTAACTCGGGGCAATAGTCAGAAGTAAAAAAATATGGGATAAAAAGTATCCAAGGAGCGACCTGAGATTACTAGTCAAGAGAAGGAGTTGTCCACCAGTGCTTTCCAGGCTTTCACAACTAGAAATTATGATGTCTGTCTGCAACATCTTGCCTGCCTACAAGGTATAAACAAAGACGATTATAAAATAATTTTGAATACGGCAGTAGCTGAGTTTTTCAAAAGTAACCAGACAACAACAGATAGTTTAAGACAGACACTTAACCAGTTGAAGAATCAGGAAGAAATGGATGGATTAGATGATGTTGAAAACAGTATGTTGTATTACACTCAAGCAGTCATCCTGTATCATGTCTGACAGTATACAGAAGCCATATCCATTGGTGAAAAACTTTATCAGTTCATAGAACCTTTTGAAGAAAAATTTGCCCAAGCAGTGTGTTTTTTGTTCGTAGACCTGTATATATTAACCTACCAAGCTGAGAAAGCTTTACATCTTCTTGCTGTTCTAGAAATAATGATTTCACAGGGCAACAATAACAAAAATGGAAAGAATGAGACTGGTAAAGATACTATTTTTGTGTTGAAATATATGTAGGAGGACAAGGGACTTTACTGGCCGGCCATAGTTTAAAGGTAGTTAAAGCTGTTACAAGTTTGAAGTTTCCCTCCTTTTTTCCTTCTGATTTTCCCCAATCTGATTTTGAATTCTCAAATCTGGTGCACCTTAAATTATAATAATGGTACCATTTTAATTTCTTCAGTTTCTGTTACTAATAATAGTTTGGTTTTTTTATAAGCATTGGGATTTTGGGAAGTTTGCATTGTCTTATTCTTATCAACCGGTTATTACTTGTGTTACACCCTCATATGCCTTGCTAATAGGAGATTTACAGATTGAGTTTACTTCTGGTTCCTTAGGATATAATATAACTTGTCAGAATTGTATTTTTAGTACTTGCATTCTGCCTATGAAAGGAACTTTTTCTGTCATGATGTTAAAACAACCTTCCTATGTAATGCTGCCTGTAAATATTTCTGAACCATGGTATCATAGTACTAGCATGCAAGCTAGGCTAGAATTATCTGAAGTTTTAAAAAGACTTAAACGATTCATTGGAATATTAATATGTAGCATATTAGCCTTAGCCGCTTTAACAGCCACAGCCGCTACTGCCGGTTTAGCATTAAGTAAAACTGTACAACAAGCACATTATGTTAATCAGTTGTCTAAAAATACTAGTATTGCATTAGCATTACAAAGTCATATTGATACTCAACTAAAAACTGAGGTTGATGAGTTAAAAAATGCTCTCATAGGTTTAGGAGACCAAATTATGGCTTTAAAATTGAAAATGCGTTTGATTTGCCATGCTAAATATACTTGGATTTGTGTGACTCAACACGCTTATAATGAAACTGGGATTGGAACAAAGTAAAAATGCACTTTTTAAGTGTATAGACTGATGGACACATTAGTACGGACATACAAAAACTTAATGCGGAAATACAAGCAATTCAAGAAGCTCATCTACAAGAAGACGGGCCCCAACAATTAATTCAAGGACTCTTGGATCAGCTTCAATGGTTAAACCCAATGCATTGGTTTCAAAATGGACTCACAGGATTGATTACCGTGGGGTCATGTGTATTGTTGATGTTAATTGCATTACTGTTTATTACGCTTTATTGTTGGCCGTCTCGCTGCTCTTCGTCAGGAGGTGTATGGGTTGAAATTGCATTATCAAGCTTTAAAAAATAAAAGAGGGGGAAATGTGGCGAGCATTGCCCTCTGAGGAAGGCGCCATTAAGACCCTCATAAGCCTCAGGGCCCGATTGTACTCTCCTTAGTATGCATCCTGGACTTTATGGTATGAACGTAAAAAAGGAGATGGCCTTTGGCCAAATCGCTCCAGGGACCTGCTCAGTTACTGGGAGTCCCTGGTTGTTCCCAAAAGCTAGGAAAAGCAACCCTGGAGAGGAAATTGGTGCCTTTGAGGGAGAAGCCGAGAAGCCGATCTACCAGCTGATGCCGATAAGGCGTGACTAAGCCGAGAAGCCAATTAACCAGCTGATGCCGATAAGATGGTGACTAAGCAAATTCCCTGCTTTAGGGGTATATATACGGCTATGCTTTGTTATTAAACTTGCCTTGCAACCATCAGTTGCTTGTTCCCTTCTGATCCCATACCTTGGTGCATTCAGTTCCCTACCCCCTCTCGTCGATTGTTGCTGCACTTTAAGGACCCGCCGCGGCTGGCGGCAGTGACTCTCAGACTTCAGTGTACCTGAGAATCACCAAGATGGCTTGCTAAAACACAGATTGCTGGACTCCACCCCCAGAGTCTCAGATTCAGCAGATCTGGGGTGGGGCCTGAGGATGTGAATTTCTTTTCTTTTTTTAAAAAAATTATTTATTTATTTATTTGGCTGCACTGGGTCTTAGTTGCGGCACGCGGGATCTTCGTTGCCGCGTGTGGGATATTAAGTTGAGACTTGTGGGCTCTAGTTGCGGTATGTGGGATCTAGTTCCCTGACCAGGGATTGAACCCGGGCCCCCTGCATTGGGAGCGTGGAGTCCTAACCACTGGACCACCAGGGAAGTCCCAAGAATATGCATTTCTAGGAAGATGCCAAGTCGGGCTGATGCTGCTAGTCTGGGGCCAAACTTAGAGATCCACTGACTTGGGTGACTTGATGCTGGTGCTGTACTGCTCTGTAAACGTCTTATACTCTCCCCAGTAACTGCCTTTCATAAAGAAAGCCAAGACTATACTCACAGAGTAAAATTCTATGAGACTCAGAAATAAATATTGAACCACGATTCAGTTAGAAAGATGTTCGATGGCATGGAACAGAAACTTGACCACAGAAGCTTAACCCAGTAGCAGTTTATTATTTTCTCAGATTCTCCAGTAGACCAGAAGCTGCCCAAAGCTGGTGAGATGATTCCACACAACCAGGGGCTCAGGCTCTTGCTAGCTTTCTTCTCTGCCACCCTTGGTAAATGGCTATTGACCTCACAGTGACAAGATGGCTGCTGCACCTCCAGGTATTGCCTCTGTACTCTAGGCAGGAAGAAGATGAAAGATGAAGAGGATATGCATGTGGGAGCTTTTTCGGCAGTTCCTCTATAGACTTCTGTTCCCATCTCATTGGCCCGAACTATGTCTATGACCACACTTAACTTCAAAGGAGTCTGAGAGAAATCATAGTTTTAGTTCAATGCTTGTTGACCCAAATAAAATGGGGTTCAGTTAAGGAAAAAAAGAAGAATGGGTGGTAACCAGCAGTCTGTCTCAGCATTCACCTGCTCAGCTCCCAAAGGATCCCACACTGTGTACTCAGGCCAAGTCCACATCCTGAACTAAACCAACTATACAATAGCTGAAGGGCCAAAGGAAGCACACGGAGAGACTTTCCACACCAGCATTTCTTGTTGCAGGCAAATGGGTATGATATGAAAAGGGTAAACTCTGGGTTAGAACTTGTTTCTTCTTATGGGACTTCTGTGAAGTTTTATGCTTACGTATATAATGACTTTCCAAGACAAGGTTAAACATGCTGTGTCTCCCAAGTTATTTGACAGCAGAAGCTTTCAAACAATTTTCCTGGAGTATCTCCCTGAACTAATTTCCATGGGACTTTTGCCAGGAAACCCTGATCCAGACAGTATCAATTAGGAGTATATTTTCAGAGCCCCCATAGTCAGAAAAAGTAAGTATGCTCTTCTTGAATCAATGAGATAGTCCTATTTTTTCCTATGGGGAAGGAAATGAAAATAGGAGCAGTTGGTGGGTCAGGACATGGGGTGTGGTTCTGGTCTGCTGTCTGACAATGGAGTGAACTTGACAAGGGCTTTCCCTCTCTGAAGTTCCTGCTCTTACTTGCAAAATGAGATCTGTAGGCTATCACCAGGCTGCATCCCAACAAACTAAAAACCTGCAACTTCTCAGCTCTTAGAAACATCAGGAAGGAATGTCTGGATAATTCTTTGCTAATGGGAGACAAGAAATAAAGAAAAAGGCTTAAGATAGAAAAGCCTTTTAGAAGTCAAGAATAGATTTAAGAGGAAAGGAATACCTTAATGAATGCGAAAGATGGAAAATGTGGGATTGCTTTAGTTTCCTATGGCTGCCTAACAACTGCCACAAACTTGGTGGCTTAAAACAACAACAAATTGAGTCCTGGAGATCAGAGCTCCGACTTGGGTCTTACTGGGCTCAACCAAGGTGTCAGCAAGGCTGTATCCCTTTCTGGAGGCCCTGGGAGAGAGTCTACTTCCATGCATCTTCCAGTTTCTAAAGGGCTGCCCACATTCCTTGGCTCCTGGGTCCGCCCCCCACCCCTGCCCCCCCCCCACCGCCCATCTTCAAAACCAGCAACACTGCATCTCAGTGACCACCCTCCCCCTGTCACACTGCCTCTCTGATCACAACTGGGAGAACAGTTTCCCTTTTTAAGGAACCATGTGATTGGGTTGGGCCCACCCAGATAATCCAGGATTACCGTGCCCCCCCCCCCCCCCCCCCCCCCCCCCCCGCCACGGTCCCTAACTTAAACCACATCTGCTGCTTTGCCATGTAAGGTAACACATCACAAGTTCTGGGGATTAGGGTGTGGACATCTTTGGGAGTGGTGGTGGACATTATTCTGTCTACCATATGGATGAAATCTATTGTTTAAAGAAGTGCAGGGGTTGAGAAACTAAAGGACGTTACGAAAAATTGAAATTAGGCTTAATAATTTGCGGGATACAAAGAGGTAGGGAGAGTTGATATGAAGAAAAATCCAAGAAAGGAGATAAGTGACAACACGAACAAGAGTAGGACAATACTAGTTAACCGTGTTAGAAGCACTGGGCCGAATGGAGGCTTAGTGTGGGGTTGCTTTTTTCTGTTATGTATCATCCCTTCACAAAACAGAACTAAACATCTAAAACTCACATCATTTAAAAAGCAAGACTATTAGTTTTGGGTGAGGTAGAAAAGAATAGCTTTACTGCTTTTCCAGGCAAAGGGGGCCACAGCGGGCTCCTGTGGGAAGATTTGATGAGCTTTATAGCAATAGTTCAAGGGTGGGATTGCTGACAAGATTAGGGTGTGTGCAGGGCCTGCACTCCTCTAATCTGGTCACAAGTGATCTTCTTGATGAGCTTGTCTGGTTCCTGGCCTCAGGTGGTTTCTTGGCTGCTCCTCCCTTGATTAGCAACTGTTCGAATCTGCCCTTTGGAACTCAGGGAAGGTCGTGGAGGCTGGAGTCTTGCCTACAAGAAATGGGGGACCAAAAGGCTTTCGCGCCCAGGAGCCCCACAGGGTCCTGCTCGGTTTCAATAAGACAGGAAGAACCAAATTCCAGTAAACAGATCCAAGTGCAGGAGTCTCTCTCAGCCTCAGCACTGTTGGCGTTTGGGACCAGATAACTCTTTGTTATCCTGCGGCTGTCCTGTGTGTTGTAGGAAGATGAGGTGCACCCCTGCATCCTACCCATCTGATGCCGGGAGCACCCTTCCTCAGGTTGTCACAACCAAAA
The DNA here is from genome assembly GCF_026419965.1 of Kogia breviceps. NCBI lineage: Eukaryota > Metazoa > Chordata > Mammalia > Artiodactyla > Physeteridae > Kogia > Kogia breviceps. The sequence goes on from NC_081319.1 coordinate 83,734,502, forward strand.
ATGTCCCCAGGCATTGCCAAATGTCGCTTGAAGGGCGACATCCCTAGTTGAGAACCACTGGTGTAGACTGGAAACCAGCGAGGAGAAGTGGCGAGCCAGTAGGTGAAACCCAAGAGCCTGCAGAGTTTCTCAGCCTGCCAGGACCCTCAGTGAGGGAGCCTTTGCCAGGTCCTTTGGCTGGAGCTTTCAGGCTATCAAGGAGCCACCAGGAGAGTCCAACTGGTTTGCATGTCGGTCTCTAACTTGGCCTCCAGGTCAGGTGAGCTCAGGATCATTTGTTCAGGGGTGGCACTCTGGCTATTGTCCATTTGTTCAGGGGTTGCAAGCACAGACTTCAAAAGGCAATTCACCTGGGCAGGTGACAGGCTTGTTTGCAGTATAAACAGCTTAGGATTTATTATCTTATTTCACTTCATCTAAGTTAACTGTCAGCTCTTCTTTTATTTTTTTGTTTTTTTTTTGTGTGTGTGTGTGATACACGGGCCTCTCGCTGTTGTGGCCTCTCCCGTTGCGGAGCACAGGCTCCGGACGCCCAGGCTCAGCGGCCATGGCTCACGGGCCCAGCCGCTCCGGGGCATGTGGGATCTTCCCGGACCAGGGCACGAACCCGTGTCCCTGCATCGGCAGGCGGATTCTCAACCACTGCGCCACCAGGGAAGCCCCACTGTCAGCTCTTCTGACCCCTGGTTTGTAAAGGAGGGAGAAAAGGAGGACGGTGGAGATTCTGGGACCCAAGCAGGGCCACGTCAAGCCGACACAGATTAGTTTGTTTAGATCGGAAAGAGTGCATCTTTGGTGGGTGAATTAGAATAGCGAGTCCCTCTGGGCAGGTCAAGAGCAGGGCTGGGAGAACAGATGGCTTGTGATCTGCAGCCCTGGGCCCACTCAGCAGGGAGCCCAGCGAGCAGCTGCCCAGCCCAGGGAGGCCAATCTCCACCTCCCACTCTGCATCCCACGTATTCCAGGAGACAGACGTTCACATGTGAAAACCTTGGGACTCAGATGTGGCACTGGGGAGATCCTAACTATGAGAGATCTTAAACTTTTTAATTTTTAAAAATTTTTTTTATTTTTAATTTTTTTTAACATCTTTATTTGAGTATAACTGTTTTACAAGAGTGTGTTAGTTTCTCCTTTACAACAAAGTGAATCAGTTATACATATACATATGTTCCCATAACTCTTCCCTCTTGTGTCACCCTCCCTCCCACCCTCCCTATCCCACCCCTCTAGGTGGTCACAAAGCACAGAGGTGAACTCCCTGTGCTATGCTGCAGCTTCCCACTAGCTACCTAATTTACATTTGGTAGTTTGTATATGTCCCTGCCACTCTCTCACATCATCACAGCTTACCCTTCCCCCTCCCCATATCCTCAAATCCATGCTCTAGTAGGTCTGTGTTTTATTCCCATCCTACCACTAATCTCTTCATGACATTTTTTTTTTTTTAGATTCCATATATATGTGTTAGCATACGGTATTTGTTTTTATCCTTCTGACTTACTTCACTCTGTATGATAGATTCCAGGTCTATCCACCTCATTACAAATAACTCAGTTTCATTTCTTTTTATGGCTGAGTAATATTCCATTGTATATATGTGCCACATCTTCCTTATCCATTCATCTGTTGATGGACACTTAGGTTGCTTCCATGTTCTGCCTATTGTAAATAGAGCTGCAATGAACATTTTGGTACATGAGTCTTTTTGAATTATGGTTTTCTCAGGGTATATGCCCAGTAGTGGGATTGCTGGGTCGTATGGTAGTTCTATTTATAGTTTTTTAAGGAACCTCCATACTGTTCTCCATAGTGGCTGTATCATTTTACATTCCCACCAACAGTGCAAGAGTGTTCCCTTTTCTCCACACCCTCTCCAGCATTTATTGTTTCTAGAGTTTTTGATGATGGCCAATCTGGCCGGTGTGAGATGATATCTCATTGTAGTTTTGATTTGCATTTCTCTAATGATTAATGATGTTGAGCATTCTTTCATGTGTTTGTTGGCTATCTGTATATCTTCTTTGGAGAAATGTCTATTTAGTTCTTCTGCCCATTTTTGGATTGGGTTGTTTGTTTTTTTGTTATTGAGCTGCATGAGTTGCTTATAAATTTTGGATATTAATCCTTTGTCAGTTGCTTCATTTGCAAATATTTTCTCCCATTCTGAGGGTTGTCTTTTGGTCTTGTTTATGGTATCCTTTGCTGTGCAAAAGCTTTTAAGTTTCATTAGATCCCATTTGTTTATTTTTGTTTTTATTTCCATTTCTCTAGGAGATGGGTCAAAAAGGATCTTGCTGTGATTGATGTCATAGAGTGTTCTGCCTATGTTTTCCTCTAAGAGTTTGATAGTGTCTGGCCTTTCATTTAGGTCTTTAACCCATTTTGAGTTTATTTTTGTGTATGGTGTTAGGGAGTGTTCTAATTTCATACTTCTACAGGTAGCTGTCCAGTTTTCCCAGCACCACTTATTGAAGAGGCTGTCTTTTCTCCACTGTGTTTCCTTCCCTCCTTTATCAAAGATAAGGTGACCATATGTGTGTGGGTTTATCTCTGGGTTTTCTATCCTGTTCCATTGATCTATATTTCTGTTTTTGTGCCAGTACCATACTGTCTTGATTACTGTGGCCTTGTAGTATAGTCTGAAGTCAGGGAGCCTGATTCCTCCAGCTCCATTTTTCGTTCTCAAGATTGCTTTGGCTATTTGGGGTCTTTTGTGTTTCCATACAAATTGTGAAATTCTTTGTTCTAGTTCTGTAAAAAATGCTAGTGGTAATTTGATAGGGATTGCATTGAATCTGTAGATTGCTTTGGGTAATAGAGTCATTTTCACTATGTTGATTCTTCCAATCCAATAACATGGTATATTTCTCCACCTATTTGTATCATCTTTAATTTCTTTCATCAGTGTCTTATAGTTTTCTGCATACAAGTCTTTTGTCTCCTTAGGTAGGTTTATTCCTAGATATTTTATTCTTTTTGTTGCAATGGTAAATGGGAGTGTTTCCTTAATTTCTCTTTCAGATTTTTCATCATTAGTGTACAGGAATGCCAGAGATTTCTGGGCATTAATTTTGTATCCTGCTACTTTACCAAATTCATTGATTAGTTCTAGTAGTTTTCTGGTAGCATCCTTAGTATTCTCTATGTATAGTATCATGTCATCTGCAAACAGTGACAGCTTTACTTCTTCTTTTCCTATTTAGATTCCTTTTATTTCTTTATTTTCTCTAATTGCTGTGGCTAGAACTTCCAAAACTATGTTGAATAAGAGTGGTGAGAGTGGGCAACCTTGTCTTGTTCCTGATCTTAGTGGAAATGGTTTCAGTTTTTCACCATTGAGAACAATGCTGGCTGTGGGTTTGTCATATATTGCCTTTATTATATTGAGGAAAGTTCCCTCTATGCCTACTTTCTGCAGGGTTTTTATCATAAATGGGTGTTGAATTTTGTCAAAAGCTTTCTCTGCATCTATTGAGATGATCATATGGTTTTTCTCCTTCAGTTTGTTGATATGGCGTATCACGTTGATTGATTTGCATATATTGAAGAATCCTTGCATTCCTGGAATAAACCCCACTTGATCATGGTGTATGATCCTTTTAATGTGCTGTTGGATTCTGTTTGCTAGTTTTTGTTGAGGATTTTTGCATCTATGTTCATCAGTGATATTGGCCTATAGTTTTCTTTCTTTGTGACGTCTTTGTCTGGTTTTGGTATCAGGGTGATGGTGGCCTCATAGAATGAGTTTGGGAGTGTTCCTCCCTCTGCTATCTTTTGGAAGAGTTTGAGAAGGATAGGTGTTAGCTCTTCTCTAAATGTTTGATAGAATTCGCTTGTGAAGCCATGTGGTCCTGGGCTTTTGTTTGTTGGAAGATTTTGAATCACAGTTTCAATTTCAGTGCTTGTGATTGGTCTGTTCATATTTTCTATTTCTTCCTGGTTCAGTCTTGGCAGGTTGTGCATTTCTAAGAATTTGTCCATTTCTTCCAGGTTGTCCATTTTATTGGCATAGAGTTGCTTGTAGTAATCTCTAATAATCTTTTGTATTTCTGCAGAGTCAGTTGTTACATCTCCTTTTTCATTTCTAATTCTATTGATTTGAGTTTTCTCCCTTTTTTTCTTGATGAGTCTGGCTAATGGTTTATCAATTTTATTTATCTTCTCAAAGAACCAGCTTTTACTTTTATTGATCTTTGCTATTGTTTCCTTCATTTCTTTTTCATTTATTTCTGATCTGATTTTTATGATTTCTTTCCTTCTGCTAAATTTGGGGTTTTTTTGTTCTTCCTTCTCTAATTGCTTTAGGTGCAAAGTTAAGTTGTTTATTCGAGATGCTTCCTGTTTCTTAAGGTATGATTGTATTGCTATAAACTTCCCTCTTAGAACTGCTTTTGCTGTATCCCATAGGTTTTGGGTCGTCGTGTCTCCATTGTCATTTGTTTCTAAGTACTTTTTGATTTCCTCTTTGATTACTTCAGTGATCACTTCGTTATTAAGTAGTGTATTGTTTAGCCTCCATGTGTTTGTATTTTTTATAGATCTTTTCCTGTAATTGATATCTAGTCTCATAGCGTTGTGGTCAGAAAAGATACTTGATATGATTTCAATTTTCTTAAATTTGCCAAGGCTAAATTTGTGACCCAAGATATGATCTATCCTGGAGAATGTTCCATGGGCACTTGAAAAAAATGTGTATTCTGTTGTTTTTGGATGGAATGTCCTATAAATATCAAGTAAATCCATCTTGTATAATGTATCATTTAAAGCTTGTGTTTCCTTATTTATTTTCATTTTGGATGATCTGTCCATTGGTGACAGTGGGGTGTTAAAGTCCCCTACTATGATTGTGTTACTGTCGATTTCCCCTTTTATGGCTGTTAGTATTTGTCTTATGTATTGAGGTGTGCCTATGTTGGGTGCATAAATATTTACAATTGTTATATCTTCTTCATGGATCGATCCCTTGATCATTATGTAGTGTCCTTCTTTGTCTCTTGTAATAGTTTTTATTTTAAAGTCTATTTTGTCTGATATGAGAATTGCTACTCCAGCTTTCTTCTGATTTCCATTTGCATGGAATATCTTTTTCCATCCCCTCACTTTCAGCCTGTAAGTGTCCCTAGGTCTGAAATGGGTCTCTTGTAGACAGCATATATATGGGTCCTGTTTTTGTATCCATTCAGCCAGTCTGTGTCTTTTGGTGGGAGCATTTAATCCATTTACATTTAAGGTAATTATTGATATGTGCATTCCTATTACCATTTACTTAATTGTTTCGGGTTGTTCTTGTAGGTCTTTTCCTTCTCTTATGTTTCTTGCTTAGAGAAGTTCCTTTAGCATTTGTTGTAAAGCTGGTTTGGTGGTGCTGAACTCTCTCAGTTTTTGCTTGTCTGTAAAGGTTTTAATTTCTCCATCAAATCTGAGTGAGATCCTTGCTGGGTAGAGTAATCTTGGTTGTAGGTTTTTTTCCTTCATCACTTTAAATATGTCCTGCCACTCCCTTCTGGCTTGTAGAGTTTCTGCTGAAAGATCAGATGTTAGCCTTATGGGGATTCCCTTGTGTGTCATTTGTTGTTTTTCCCTTGCTGCTTTTAATATATTTTCTTTGTATTTAATTTTTGACAGTTTGATTATTATGTGTCTTGGCGTGTTTATCCTTGGGTTTATCCTGTATGGGACTCTCTGTGCTTCCTGGACTTGGTTGACTATTTCCTTTCCTATATTAGGGAAGTTTTCAACTATAATCTCTTCAAATATTTTCTCAGTCCCTTTCTTTTTCTCTTCTTCTTCTGGGACCCCTGTGATTCGAATGTTGGTGCGTTTAATGTTGTCCCAGAGGTCTCTGAGACTGTCCTCAGTTCTTTTCATTCTTTTTTCTTTCTTCTGCTCTGCAGTAGTTATTTCCACTATTTTATCTTCCAGGTCACTTATCCGTCCTTCTGCTTCAGTTATTCTGCTACTGATCCCGTCTAGAGTATTTTTCATTTCATTTAGTGTGTTGCTCATCGTTACTTGCTTTCTCTTTATTTCTTCTAGGTCCTTGTTAACTGTTTCTTGCAATTTGTCTATTCTATTTCCAAGATTTTGCATCATCTTCACCATCATTATTCTAAATTCTCTTTCAGGTAGATTGGCTATTACCTCTTCATTTGTTATGTCTGGTGTGTTTTTATCTTGTTCCTTCATCTGCTGTGTGTTCTTCTGTCTTCTCATTTTGCTTATCTTACTATGTTTGGGGTCTACCGTTTGCAGGCTGCAGGTTCGTATTTCTATCTATTTTTGGTGGCTGTCCCCAGTGGCTGAGGTTGGTTCAGTGGGTTGAGCAGGTTTCCTGGTTGGGGGGACCAGTGCCCCTGTTCTGGTGGATGAGGCTGGATCCTGTCTCCCTGGTGGGCAGGTCCACGTCTGGTGGCGTACGTTTAAAAAAATATATTTGATTTCTTTATTTGGTTGCGTTGGGTCTTAGTTGCGGCAGGTGGGCCCCTTAGTTGTGGCATGCGAACTCTTAGTTGTAGCATGCATGTGGGATCTAGTTCCCTGACCAGGGATTGAACCTGGGCTCCCTCCATTGTGAGCTCAGAGTCTTAACTATTGCACCACCAGGGAGGTCCCAAGAAAGACATTCTAAATCAAGAAAACTCTCATTAAGTGCAGAGGTTTCCCTGTGTTATAGATGGAGACCCAGAAGCACAGTCAGGCAAGCTGCCGACACTTGCAGGGCCTGGGGTGAGAGAGGATAAGTGTCCTTATAAGACAAACAGAGGAGAGACAGAGGGAGGAGAGTGGGAGGCTCATGTGACCAGGGGGCAGAGGTTGGAGTGATGCAGCCCCAAGCCAAGGAATGCTGGCAGCCATCCGGAGCTGGAGGAGCAAGAAAGGAGTCTCCCCTGGAGGCTTCGGAGGCAGCACTGCCCTGCCAACACCTGATCTCAGACTTCTGGCCCCCAGAACTGTGAGAGAATAATTTCTATTGTCTTTAGTCACCACATTTGTGGTAATTTGTTATGGCAGCCCTAGGAAATTAGGGCTCATTACAATGATTACTAATATGTTGAGCATTTATTAGGCCTGATTATGTGCCAGGCACTCTGCTAAGCTCCCCACACCTCTTTTTTTTTTACCAGCATTATCTCATTTAAGCCTCACAACAGCCTCATAAGATATGTGCTTTTATTATCCCCATATTACAGATGAGCAAACGTGAAGTTAAAACAGACAAAGTAGCTTGTATGTCTTGTAAGCTGGGGTTGGACCCAGGTCTTTCTGACTACAAAGACCTCCTTGAAGCACTCATGGAAGCCTCCCTGCCTGGTTCATCCAGCTGGGTGGCTTCTGGCCGAGTGTCACGTGCTCTTTGCCCCCATACTTAAAAAGAGGCCCAATTCTTTCAGTGCCCTCTCCCCCAACCCTCAGCTCCTTATCACCATCTCAGAAGTGAGGTATCAATTACAACTGCCTATTCTTCTAACTCAGTGGATCATGGGAACACCCTTTCCTGTTAGAAAGAAACATTTTAGGCACACACAATCACACATAGTTCTTTGTACCTCTTTAGCCTCTAGGTCATTGGGGTTTATTTGCAGATGTTGCCAAGATGAATCAGAGATCTGGGGAAACTATCTGTCCTTGGAGAAAGAGAGCTGTCAGGATGTTTTTTTTGTTAGTTTCTTTTTTGCTGATTTTGAATTTGTGTGAAGACTATCTCCCTGTCCCGGGAGAAATAGTTAGAAAAGTTTATTTACTTAAGACTTAAAACTATATTCTCCAAGGTCACTAAACTATCAGAACATCAACACTGGACTCTGCTGATGGCATGATCTAGGAAGTAAGCATTTCTTTCCTTCTCTGCTTTTGTCCTATCTTTTGGGGACTAGATGGGATGTTTTTCTCTATCTGCTGATGACTCTAATAACCGTGTGTGTATATGTGCATGTGTGTGTGAGTGTATATGTGTGTGAGTTTGTGTGAGTTTGTGTGTATGTGTGTGAGTGTATATGTGACTGTGAGTTTGTGTGTGAGTGTGTGTGTGTATATATGTGTGTGTGTGTGTGTGTGTGTATGTGGTGGTGGTGCTTGGGGGAAGGGGGTCTGGATGAAGTGGTTACTCTTGTTGCCCTTTATTTCTTTTCTTTCACACAAAGCTACCCCATTTTACAGGTGGAAACGTTGAGTCCTGGTGAACTGAAAGGGTTTTCTCTGAGATAACTCCACCAGACAGACTTAATTACAAATGCTGGCTTATCCTCCCAGGAAGCCTTCCATTTAGTGACAACGGGAGCTGTTATACAATGAGTTTTGAGGCTAATTTTAAAGCAAGTTTTGTGCCCCTCCCGTTGCTCTGACCCAAATATGAAGCAGGGATTCTAAGTTGCACACAAAGGAAACTACAATCAGTCTGGAGGCCCCAGAGGAGCGGTTTGGTTGACTACAGGAAACTGAGCCTTGTGTCTCAGCCCCTGCAAGGCTCCATCTCTTGGGATTCACGTGGCATCCAGTTAGGACCCTGCCTGGGGGACAGGGCAGAGGGGACCCCAGTCCATTGCCAGGCCCCGGGACTGACCCTGGGTCATTATTTCTGCCAGATACCCAGAGCCATAAAGAGATGCTCCTCTAACCTCTCCTGTGCCTACCAACAGCAGCTGATAGAGGTTTGAAACCAGTACCAAAATGTTCTCTTGACTCTTTTGGGGGACTGATAGTGAAAGGGAAGGACAGAGCCAGGACTGCCCACAATCCTTAAGGCAGCTGGGAGCTGAGAAGCATTAGTGCAGACAGAGGGCTCTGGTTTAATAAAATGAAAACTTACCCCTGATCTCACCTTTCTGAACCACTTTTTTCTGTTTGAGGCTCCTGTACACAATCACCAGCTCTGGGAGTTTCCCTCCTCTTTCATTTCTCTAAAACAAAACCTGCTTCCAGGAAAGCATCTGATAGATTCATTTGCATCAAGAAGAATGGACAAACGTTATCTTCTGGGGTGCATGTGCATTGTGAAGACTTAAAGCAAAAGTGATGGGGCTCTGTGCAATGTCCGAGTCAAAGAAATTAGGTAAGAGGGGAGGGACCTGCTTAGGGGCAGGCAGTGCAGCAGGGGAAGGTGGGCAGGAAAATGAGTGGGAAAGCAGGATGTCATTTTCAGAAAGGAAGGCGAAGTCAGGAGAAGGGGTCCAGCAGCAGATAAAAGAGGTGATGGGAACTGAGATGTGTGCATCAAGCACCTTAAACTGAGAACTCATGTTGGAAGTTATCTGCTTTTCCCTTCAAATAAAACATTCAAGAAGAGCAAGTGTGGGGCTTCCCTGGTGGCGCAGTGGTTGAGAGTCCGCCTGCCGATGCAGGGGACGTGGGTTCGTGCCCCGGTCCGGGAGGATCCCACATGCCGCAGAGCGGCTGGGCCCGTGAGCCATGGCCGCTGAGCCTGCGCGTCCGGAGCCTGTGCTCTGCAACGGGAGAGGCCACAACAGTGAGAGGCCCGCGTACCGCAAAAAGAAAACAAAAATAAAAACAAAAAAACCTCTTCCCCAGGGAATTCCCTCGCAGTCCAGTGGTTAGGACTCCACGCTTCTACCGCAGGGGGCATGGGTTCGATCCCTGGTCAGGGAACTAAGATCCCACATGCCGTGTGGTGTGGCCAAAATAAAAGAATTTTTAAAAAAACAACCAAAAAAACCCTTCTCCAAAAGCCATGTGGGTGTTCAGGTCTTTTTAGCATGAGCTGCCAGTCCTCCTTTCTTGGTCCCACATTGGGTGCCTTGCAATAAACGTGGTACTTTCCTTCATGATGACCCAGTGTCAGTAGATTGGCTTTACTGCATGTCAGGCAAGAGGACTTAAGTTGGGTTCAGTAACACAGGTGACCCTGGCCTGAGGGAAAGTGAGCAATATCTCCCCTAAATTCACTTGACCTCCCCCATCTCCTTCCACCCATTCACTACTGTCTTCAGTTTTCTGAGCACTGGAGAGTCTTTTATTATACCATAAGAAATGAGCTTAAAATGCTATTGGGAGAAGAGATTTGGGGACTCAAATTCTTACTAGTGTGTAAATGACTACTAGAAAGTGTTTTGAAAGTGAGGACGGAGAGAGCATGTAGGTCCAGGGAAGATGGGGAAAGAATAAAGAAGGGAAATTTGAGGGTGCTGATGTCAAGCGCTGGCAGCTTGACCAGTTTGCCTAGCTGTGACCCTGAAACCGAGTGTTGGCTGAGTAGAACTACAAAGCAATTCGCCCCCCATCTCTGTTGAGATGGCCAAGAATCTCTTGGAAGAACGAGGCTGGCTGTGAACTGATACTGCCAGATGGCAGAGCAGTCAAAATATTTACTGTGAAGCCCACACTGTTTGGGAAAAGGCTGAACTTGCATTCTTGCCGCAGACCTTGGCGGGCTCCTGCCTCCTCTGCCATTGGCCTCTGTGACTCACCCAGTGAATCATGGCTCATCTCCGAAGGGATTTATCGATCTGAACCAGCCTCCCCTCTGGCCTTCCAGTAAAAGATGCCCTGTGTCGAAAGGAGTCCCGATAGCATTTCTGTGACAATGGCCCTGCTTTACTTTCCATGTAATGTAGGGGTTTAGGACGCAAAAATCATCTTGTGAGGTGAACAGAAAAGCAAGCATGCTCTTCATTTATACATGGGGAAGCTGACTACAAACGGACCGTCTTGTCCCAGATTTCAAGGGGACGAGCAGGAACTTGGACCTTGGACTTGGGTCTTTTCTAACACAGTAGGGGCTGTCAATTCACCTAGAAATTATCTAACGACTCATGCAAGATCGCATAGCTTCTTGCTGCCTCTAAAACAAAATGTTGTTTTTCTATTAAACCACGGTTTAGACATCAAGAGCAGTATCCTCAAGGGGAAAGAGGGTGTCTTCCATTTTTTGCAAAGCATTCATTTCAGATAGGTTGAATCTCTAGGTGACAGACTGACTGATTCTGTCAAAAAAATTTAATGACTCTCCCATTATACAAATAATAAGTATTTATTGCAGACATTTTGGAAATTTTAGAAAAACACAAAGGAGAAAATAAAAATCACCTGTAATCTTCCCACTGAGATACAATCGCTGTCGACATTTTGATATGTATCCTTCCTGTCTTTTTACATACACACCGAGCCTTATTATAACAAATTGGAAAAAATGTGGTATAAACTGATTAATAACTCACTTTTTCATTTAATATTTCCATGACCATTTTTCTCACATGATTCAAGTTTTTTCAAAGCATTTTTAAAAAATATAAGTTTATTTATTCATTTATTTAATTTTTGGCTGCATTGGGTCTTCGCTGCTGCACGCAGGTTTTCTCTAGTTGCTGAGAGCGGGGCTACTCTTTGTTGTGGTGCACGGGCTTCTCATTGCGGTGGCTTCTCTTGTTGCGGAGCATGGGCTCTAGGCACGTGGACTTCGGTAGTTGTGGCGCACGGGCTTAGTTGCTCCGCGGCATGTGGGATCTTCCCAGACCAGGGCTCGAACCCGTGTCCCCTGCATTAACAGGCAGATTCTTAACCACTGTGCCACCAGGGATGCCCTTCAAAGCATGTTTGATCCATTGCATAGCCTATGAATGATGTACCTAATTTACTTAACCGATGCGGACTTTTAGGTTGTTACCTTTTTTTTTTTTTTTTTTCTGGCCTCACTGCAAGGCCTGTGGGATCTTAGTTCCCCAACGAAGGATTCAACCCTTGCCCCCTGCATTGAAAACATGGAGTCTTAACCACTGGACTTCCAGGGAAGCCCCACAGTTTCTTTCTTTCTTTCTTTCTTTCTTTTTTTAACTATAAACACCACCACAATGGGCATCCTTGGTCTCATAAAAATTTACTGATGTAAAGTCACCCAGTGATCTTGTCTGGGTGTTGGTTTGCAAAAAATTTAAAATGAGGGCAGACATAGAGATAGTTAATAGGCTATGATTTTTGTCAGTTGGAGAAGGGAGAGAAGTGAGGCCACCGGTTTCAAGTGTCTCCTCTATAAAGGTCCCCTCCTTCCCCTGTGCTCTCAATTCTGCTGCTCTAACGTGGCTTTCACACTATGTATCATCTCGGCCTCCGCTGCAGCTGCCAGTGCTTTCAGCTGTCATCCTCTGCTCCCCTCCTGTCCCCGTCTCGTGGGTGTGCTCTCATCACAGCCCCTCTGGTCTCCCTGGATGTTGATGAATGTTTTCTGTGTCTCGACTCAGCACCCAAAAAGTTATTTCTAAGGGCAGCACGTCCTTGAGGGATCCTTGTCACAGTATCTGAAGTCATGCCCACAAAGGTCTTTGGCAAATCACTGCACGGTTCTCCTGTGGTTGCAGCCCACCGCCAGCCAGAGCTGCCCCGGCAAGTGGCAGGAAGCTCAGGGGTAATTAACAATGGGGCCACCTCTGGGTTTCTCTCATTCCCTCACTGGACCCGGCTAGCATCCTTGCATTCTCTTCTCATCAGGCACCATGAGTTTGTTAGTTCTAATAACAAGTAGAACAATTAGGATGATCATTATTTCCAAGCTGTAATTCAAGAAAACAGATGAAGAGAGGTCATAAAATCAAATAAGGCCCAACTGAGCCACCTTTAAATAAAATCTCGTTGGTTGCAGGCTTCAAAATAGTTCCCAGCCCTGTCCCTCACCTTCACAATTATTTTCGTCGTCACTTCTAAACCTGAACGGCACAGAGCAGCAGAATTTATACATTAAGTTCATGTGAGAACAGACAGCTCGTTAATTCTTAACAGTGGTGGGATATGACTCTTCACCATCATATGCTCGATTCCGAAATATATCTGGGCCCGCTTTGCTGACATGACTAAGATATCTTATTGATAACCATGGTGCCCTTCTTTTTTAAAAAAATTTTTATTGAAATATAGTTGATTTAAAATGTTGTGTTACTTTCAGATATGAAGTGATTCAGTTATACATATACGTATCAATATAAATATATACATTCTTTTTTTACATTCTCTACCAGGGTGCCATTCTTATGAGAGATAAGGTCACAGCTCTCCACCCCCCACCCCCCGACCAGAGGGTGTGAGCAACCGCCACGATAATCATCTCCTGTCCGTTCATTCACAAATTCATTTTTTCAAACGTTTGAGACTCTCCTATGTGCCAGGCAAGAGAAAAAGCCCTTGTCTTCTAGGTGGGAGACAAACAAATAAATACATAAGAGAATGAAACTCTTACACAGGAAAATAAAGCCAAGTAAGAGAAAGGAGTGTGTGAAGAGGGTGTAGGAAAGTATTTTAGACCTGCTACTTAGGGAGGCCTCTAAATTTAGGGAGGTGGCATTTAAGTGCAGAACAAGACACGGAAATAACTTATCTGGGGAGGAGCCACACAGACGAGGCCTGATGGGCAGGGCTTGGCTACAGGGAACCAGTGAAGAGGATGTGGCTGAAGCCTTGAGCCGGGGGTGGGCGGGGAGGTCTGAGGGGGCCAGGAGCAGCTGCGGAAGAGCCTGCAGGCCATGGAAAGATCTAGGATTTTATTTGCTGCTGAGCAATTGTCTGGAGGTGGCCCTGAGGTGGGGGAAGCTGGTGACCCCGAGGGGACCTTGGTAGCTCTACCACGCTTTATTCTAAATGCCAATTCACAGCTGACTCTCGAGTCCCTGAATGCAGGGGTTCCCACCTTGGGTCCCAACAAGCTGGGAACATTTAGGGATTTTTTTTTTTTCAATTGAGGTATAGTTGATTTACAATGTTGTATTGGTTTCAGGTGTACAGCAAAGTGATTCAGTTATACATATATATCTATTCTTTTTCAGATTCTTTTCCATTATAGGTTATTACCAGGTATTGAATATAGTTCCCTGTGCTATACAGTAGGTCCTTGTGGGTTTTCTCCTTTATATATAGTAGTGTGTATCTGCTAATCCCAAACTCCTAATTTATCTTTCCCCTCCCCCCTTTCCCCCTGGTAACCATAAGTTTGTTTTCTAGGTCTATGAGTCTGTTTCCATTTTGTGAAGAAGTTCATTTGTATCAGAGTCCCCCCGCCCACTGCAGACCCTGTGATCTATGTGTGTCTTCTCCAATCCTGGACAGCCACACTGAGTTATAGGAGGTTAGGTAATTTGACAGGGTCACATTGTGTCTTAGTTCAGGCTGCTATAACAGCACCATAGACTAGGTGGCTTATAAACAAATGTATTTCTCACAGTTCTGGAAGCTGGAAGTCTGAGATTAGATGCCAGCATGGTGAGGTTCTGGTGAGACCCTCCTTAGAGCTGCAGACTGCTGACTTCTTGCACGCTCATATGATGGAGAGAGAGAAGCAAGCTCTCCTGCCACTCTTAGAAGGGTGCTAATCCCATTCATGAGGACTCCACCCTCATGACCTCATCTAATCCTAATCACCTCCTAAAACCCATCTCCTAATACCATCACACTGAGGGGTAGGGTTTTAATATATGAATTTTGGGGGTGCACAAACATTCAGTCCATGACACACGGTGAGATTTAAACTTGGATCTAATTGGCTGGAAAGCCTGTTTTTCTTACTACTGTTCATCGCGTTGTCCAGTCCTTCCTGATTACTCCATTCATTCATCAAAACATTTTTTTTTAAATTTATTATATTTATTTTTGGCTGGGTTGGGTCTTCGTTGCTGCACTCAGGCTTTCTCTAGTTGCAGTGAGCGGGGGTTACTCTTCGTTGCGGTGTGCGGGTCTCTCATTGCGGTGGCCTCTCCTGTTGTGGAGCACGGGCTCTAGGCACACGCGGGCTTCAGTAGTTGTGGCACGTGGGCTTCAGTAGTTGTGGCTCGCAGGCTCTAGAGCGCAGGCTCGGTTGTTGTGGCGCACGGGCTTAGTTGCTCCGCGGCATGTGGGATCTTCCCCGACCAGGGTTCGAACCCATGTCCCCTGCATTGGCAGGCGGATTCTTAACCACTGCGCCACCAGGGAAGTCCCATTCATCAAAACATTTACTGAACATCTGCTGTGTCTGGTTCTGTGCTGGGCACACACTAGGGATTAGACACAAATAAGAGACAGTTCCTGCCCTCAAGTGTCTTAGAATCCAATGGGCTGTTTATAATCTATACTGGCATCTTCCAGGATGGAGTGAGATTATAACACACAGCCTCCACCACCCACCCACCGACACAGTTTTAGTCTTTCTGAAATGGAGATCTGTCTTATTCTTCTCACGAAAGGACCTTGGCAACTGCCAGGCAGGATGTGCCACTGCCAGCCATGAAAAGCAGTGGTTGACCCATTGTGTCCTTGGATGATATTGGTACTACCGTTCACAGTTGGATTTCGCTTATATGTGAATCCTTAATTGTCGCTTAAAAAAATCTTCAAAGATATCACCCTATGGTGCAGGGCTGAAATGACAAGATATCAGTGTAGAAGCCTGCCCGTCACGGGGAGAGCAGCAGGAACCCCAGGTGCTCACAGAACTGTCAGAGCCCAGCATGGGGCTCACTCATGCTTGGTGAAGGGCCTCCCTTCAGGTGGAGAACAGACAGCTCTATCAAGACCTTCCTGGCGGCTTCCTAGAGAAGGTGGGAAACTTCCAGTGATATCTTCTTCAGCTCAAGAAAAGAAGTACCAATTTAAACACATGCATAGACACTCCAATATCCTTCCATATGCCTCAAAACCTTCTCAAATATAACAGTGCCTGAGATTATTCTCAATGTCCGTACCCTGCTTACGTCCTTCAGCACAGTTATCATAATTTGTAATTATTTGGTTTGCTTGTTTTTGTCTTTCTTCCAGAATGAGGTTATCTTTCCATTGCTGTTTCCCCAGCCACTGGCAAAATGCCCAGAGAGCATCAGCAGGAGTTGGGGAAAACAGCAAGTTTCTGCGACACCATAAACTTACCAGTGACCAAAGCAATTTGGGACTGTCTTCAGTGTCTGCGAGAAACTGACTCAAAAGTTTTACTGTAATGCAGATGCAATAAGTGCTATATTAATATCTAAGTAAATATATGCTACTGTCAGTTCTTTAAAAACAGAATAATGGGGGCTTCCCTGGTGGCGCAGTGGTTGGGAGTCCGCCTGCCGATGCAGGAGACGCGGGTTTGCGCCCTGGTCTGGGAGGATCCCACATGCCGCGGAGCAACTAAGCCCGTGAGCCATGGCCGCTGGGCCTGCGCGTCCGGAGCCTGTGCTCCGCAACGGGAGAGGCCGCAACAGTGAGAGGCCCGCATACCGCAAAAAAAAAAAAAAAAAAAAAAAAAAAACAGAATAATGAATGCAAAATGTGATTATTTTTCTGACCAATTTTTTTTTTTTTTTTGGCTGCGTCGCACGGCATGTGGGATCTTAGTCCCCTTGACCAGGGATCATACCTGCACCTCCTGCATTGGAAGGGCGGAGTCTTTTTTTTTTGCGGTGCTCGGGCCTCTCACTGTTGTGGCCTCTCCCGTTGCGGAGCACAGGCTCCGGACGTGCAGGCTCAGCGGCCATGGCTCACGGGCCCAGCCGCTCGGCGGCACGTGGGATCCTCCCGGACCGGGGCACGAACCCGTGTCCCCCGCATGGGCAGGTGGACTCTCAACCACTGCGCCACCAGGGAAGCCTGGAAGGGCGAAGTCTTAACCACTGGACCACCAGGGAAGTCCCCTGACAAAAATATTTATCAAATTTACAGATATGATTTGGCGTTACCTTTTATGACTTGGCAGTTTGTTTTACTCAATGGTATCACACAAGGAAGAGATAGTACATAAGTGTAAAAGTCCTTTAAATATGACAAAGCATTAAATCAGATAGTTTACTATTTGGGGATCTCTGTACAATTCTCCCAGCATCTCTAATCCATTAACTGAAACCCCTCATTAGATAACGTGTACTTTCCAAATAATTAAAAATCACACTGATGTAAGCGTGGAGGTAAATTATCACCCTGGTTGGAAGGGAAGCAGCCAGCATGGGAATAATGGAGCTGTAATCCTGTGCTTTAGGAGCTGGTTTGAGGGGCTGCCTTCTGGGCGGCTCCCTGCAGGGTGAGCTCATCAGCTTGGAACAGGTGGGCCCATTTGAACTCTGGTGTCACACTCACCTGGGCAGGTCTCGGATGCTCTCTGGGTCTCAGCTTCCTCATCTGTAACGTGGAGACGATAGACGCCAATACCTGATGCGGGGAGGAAAGCACCTGTGTCTCGCGCTCAGTGGGCGCTCGGTACAAGGCACACGTCTCCGTCGGTTGGGGCTACTGTGATAGAACACCACAGACCGGGAGGCTTATAAGCAACAAACGTTTATTGCTCGCAGTTCTGGAAGCTGGCAGGTCCAAAATCAAGGTGCAGATTCGGTGACTGGTGAGTCCCGGCTTCCTCACAGACGGTCATCTTTGCCCTATAACCTCACCTGGCAGAAGGGACGGGCTAGCTCTCTGGGGCCTCTTTCCTTTATTAAAGGCGCTAATCTCAATCACAAGGGCTCCACCCTCATGACCTCATCACCTCCCAAAGGCCCCACCTCCAAAGCCCATCACCTTGGGCATTACATATCAACAGATGAACTTAACAGGGACACAAACATGCAGACCACGGCAGCGCTCCACACCTGACTCCCTTCTGGAACACCTGAACCAAGCTGAGTCCCTTCAGCGATTTGTAAGGCTGGTGAGGGCACCGCAGCTGTTCAGCTCAGATCATAAGAGAAGCTGCTGCCAGATGTAAGCTATTATATATAGAATGGATAAACAACATCCTGCTGTATAGCACAGAGAACTATATTCAATAGTCTATTCTAAACCATAACAGAATACTTAAAAAATGTATGTAATTGTATAACTGAGTCACTTTGCTGTACAGCAGAAACTTACACAACACTGTAGATCAACTAGACTCCAATAAAATAGAAAGGAAAAGAGAAGCCTCTAGAACAGCGCTCCTTCTCTGGTGATTTTATTCCATCAGTGTTCCTGTCTTCCTTTTATCTGAACGTGGTACTTCCCCCTTTTCCTGCCTCTGCTTCTTCAGAAACTTCATCACAGATCCCACCACAGGTCCTGGGACACAGGCCGTGTGCACTTGGATCTTGGGCCAGTGTGGACACTTGAGAGGTTCTTGAATCCCTTGAACTCCTTTCATAAAGGGCCTTATTTCAATCACCCCCCACCCATTTTCTGTATTGATACATTTAAAACATACTGTAAAAAACGTAAAGTTCTTTCTCAAACATATTCCCCAAACATTAGGGATGAATCTAAAACAGGCCAAATAAAATTATGCTATATTAAATCCAGACAAGAAGGTCTCAATTTCACACTGACTATTCCTCTTCAGGGCTGTATTTTCCAAGCAGCCCAGGGTCCCACAGAGCCGGAGAGGTTGACTGTGTGCAGGATTCTCTACATTGTACACTGTGTGTTCAGAATCTCGCCTTAGAGATGCATAGGAAGCATGTCAGTGTCCTGGAGAGGCAAGGGGCTCTGTCTGAGTTCTGTTTTGGAATCAAAGAATGTTCCATGGAAGGGCCTAGAACACTCCTACAACCCTCTCATTTATAGATGAGACCCAGAGACTTATGTGTCCTACCCGAATTACATGCAGTTAGTGCTATAAAGGATAATTTTTGGTTTTGAGTGACCACTTAAGATTAGACAATTCTACTTAAAATCACTTGGTGAGACAACTAAATTTAAGACATCCAATTTACTTCTTTTGAAATCTAATTTAAAAATACAGTAAATCAACTACACTTTGATTTAAAAAGTGGGAAAAAAAGGAAGAAACCCAACAAACTAGTGAATATAACGAAAAAAGCAGCAGATTCACAGATACAGAGAACTAGTGGTTCTCAGTAGGAGGGGGCAATATAAGAGTAGGGGGACTAAGAGGTACAAACTATTAGGTATAAAGTAAACTACAACACGGGGAATAGAGCCAGTATTCTGTAAAAACTGTGAATGGAAGGTTACCTTTAAAAATTGTATTAAAAAAATCAAAAAAAGAAATTTGAGTTCCCTTACCAAAAGCTAGTATTAACTGAGCTTCAACCAAGGATAACCTAGTGGAAATAATTTGTGTTGAGCAACAGAATTTAAAATCTGATGAAAAATTGATGAATGTGCAACATTTCCTCATTTCCTTACCTATTTGGTCTTTCATCCTTGATAATAAATGTGTGGCTGTTACTGTAAAGCCCTGTGTCAAACACTCCGAATCTCATCTCCGCCTTTAACCTCAGCCATCTTTCACCCACCCACAGTGCTCTTCACAGTTGAGGAAACCGAGGTTCCGGAAAGTGAGGTGACTTGTTTGCCGTCCCACAGTCAACAGCAAAGCCTGTATTCTAACACGTACTAGGTGCTGGACCACCTCCAGCAGATAGGAGCACTGCTTGTGGCCTAAGACACTGTGCCTGTATCCCATCACACCCAGTTCTAAAATAAGGATGGGACTCAGGACCTAGCTTGGGGCCATCGCTTTCCTCTTCTGGAGTCCGGAGGAAAGCCAGACTTGGATCCCCTCTGCTCCATTGTGTGGGCATGGCCCGACTCTGGGCCTTGGTCTTAAAATACATTTTACCAGGGGTCTGGCTCTGCATGAGCAGCACTGCATGGTGAGCAGGCAGGTGGGGTTGGGTCACCCCAAGTCACATGGCCTTACAAAGGACGGACCACCTCGGCACTTCACGAGGGGACACAGGAGACACGAGGTTGCTGGAGCCTGGTGTTGATGGTTTGCTACAAATAGGTAGCTGTCACCTTGGGAAGATTGTCAAGGGGAAGGCACACAACTTGCTAAAAAGTGCTAGCTTGGTTGAAACATTGTGAAATTCAACCATCAAGGGAAATCCACATCTACACCCATTATTTGAATAAAGAATGCCAGTAGTAATATGTATTGATATAATCACTTAAGATTTTTTTTTTTTTTTTTTTTTTTTTTAATTTGTGGTACGCGGGCCTCTCACTGCTGTGGCCTCTCCCGTTGTGGAGCACAGGCTCCGGACGCGCAGGCTCAGCGGCCATGGCTCACGGGCCCAGCCGCTCCGCGGCATGTGGGATCTCCCCGGACCGGGGCACAAACCCCTGTCCCCTGCATCGGCAGGCGGACTCTCAACCACTGCGCCACCAGGGAAGCCCAGAGTTTTTTGTTTACACGCCAACATGGAATCCTACTCACGATCCATACCCTTGGGTGCCCCAAGTTTGGTTCGGAGGAATTTTCAGAAGGGCTGAGGCCCCTTTGAGTCTGCCCCATCTGATAAATGACTCCCATCAGTTTATAACTAAGATGGGTGCCAATTCTTGTTGCAGTCACCCTTGGAGAAGAGGAGGAGGTCATCTGGGCAGGAGGCATAGCTATAGATGATTCTTTCAAGGCTAATTACTAGGAAGGAAGGAAGGAAGGAAGGCGTAATTCCAGAGAAAGAGCCCTGGGAACTCTGAACAACATTCCATACACTTGATCAACAGGAACACCCAAATTACACCCTCTTTCCACTTTACCTCTTATTTTAAAAATAAGCAGTTTCTCCCACACATCCAATAGTTCAGTGAAATGTGTTGTGTCTCACTGTCTCAGCCTTCTACTCGTTTGCTGTATTTGTTTTCTGAACTTGGAATGCTGTCTCCCCGGCAACCTTCAGCCGCCCCCAATTGAAATCCAAGTCATCTTTTTTTTTTTTTTAAGTGATGGAACTGCACATTTAAAAACTTTTTAATTTATTTTTTTTTAATTTGTTTTATTTTTTGGCTGTGTTGGGTCGTTTCTGTGCACGGGCTTTCTCTAGCTGCGGCGAGCGGGGGCCACTCTTCATCACGGTACGCGGGCCTCTCACTGTCGCGGCCTCTCGTTGCGGAGCACAGGCTCCAGACGCGCAGGCTCAGTAGTTGTGGCTCACGGGCCCAATTGCTCCGCAGCATGTGGGATCTTCCCAGACCAGGACTCGAACCGGTGTCCCCTGCACTGGCAGGCGGATTCTCAACCACTGCACCACCAGGGAAGCTCCCAAGTCATCTTTGAAGGCTCAGATTGCAGGAGCTCTCCTTAATCACCTTGCTAGCAGAATTCTCTGGACTCTTATGATTTGTGTCAGTGTCAATCTCATGCTCTCACCACAAACCACCCTGTGTGGGAGTCATCTGTGTGTATGTTTGATCCCAGTCTAACAAAGGCTCCTTTGGGGACTGAAGTCTTTTCTCATGGATCCCTGTTTGCCCAGTACACCTAACTCAGTCCTCTGCAGCAGGTGCTCCCGCAGTGAACCAGGTGGTCAACACAAAAAACATACACGGACAACAGAGAGGATGGTGAGCATCCTTCAGGAGAGTCTGAATGATCTGAGAAAGGGGACAGCCACTGACCACCATGATTGGCTCTCTGCCACCACATCACCAGTTACTGGGTCCTACTCTGCCTGTTCCTACAACCTCTGCCCCGGAGCCCAAGCTGTCTTCCACAAGCTGGGTGCAAACTATAGCAAAAGTCAGCCTGGGAACTTTCTCGCTTTGGGTGAGTGCCATAAATATGTTGGAAAGGAGAGAAAATGAAGCTTATAAAAATGTCAAGGACGACAAAGATGAGTTTTAAATCTATGTCTGGAATGAGACTTAGTGGCTTGGTGATGCACTGCTATGAAAGCAGAAAGGAAACTAAGGCAACCACGATTTTGCTGCCATCTTCTCCATCGAAGACAATATTCTCCAAATTAATATTGAAGAGGAGAAGCTGCTTAGTATTGAAATCTCCGACTGATGTGGGGATAGTGGGAGACACCTGTTTAAAATCAGTTCACATGAAATACACTGTGTCTGCGGATGGTATCGCAGAACTGCTGTCAGGGATCTGGAGGAATAATGCACCAGACCAGAGACAGGTTCATCAGAACCTGTCCTGTTTTCCCAAGACGAAATAAAGCAGATTCCAGAAATTCTGAAACTCTGACAAAATGGTTTCTTTTCAACTCATGCATTCACTTATTTAGGCTGCGTTGGGTCTTCATTGCTGCGTGCGGGTTTTCTCTAGTTGCAGCAAGTGAGGGCTCCTCATTGCGGTGGCTTCTCTTGTTGCGGAGCACGGGCTCTAGGTGCGCGGGCTTCAGTACTTGTGGCTCGCGGGCTTTAGAGCGCAGGCTCAGTAGTTGTGGCGCACGGGCTTGGATGCTCCGCTGCACGTGGGATCTTCCCGGACCAGGGCTCGAACCCGTGTCCCCTGCATTGGCAGCCGGATTCTTAACCACTGAGCCACCAGGGAAGCCCCTTCTTTTCAACTCTTGATTTAACAGAGTATCCTACCCAAGTAACTTCCTCTCCTTTTTGATAGGATTGTCAGTGCAACTAATCAAGGAAGCAACAGTAAAACAATAGCTGCTCCTTTAAAGAGACCAGCTAGGCGGACTGAGGTAGCAGCTAACACTGAGTTCACACTGTGCTGGATGTGGTCCCAAGAGCTCTGTATACATTAATCTATTTCATCCTCATAATGACCCTGTATTGTAGGTACTAGCATTATTCCAAGTCGACAGATGGGAACTCTGAGGCGAAGTTAAAGCAATTTGCCTAACGATCATACAGATAGGATTCCAACCAGGCAACGTGGCCCCCAAGCTGCGCTTCCCGCATTAGGCTACACTGCCTTTCCTAGAAATGGCAAGGCTGCTCAGCAGGGGAAGTGGGAGTCCTCCCTTTTCCATAGAGGTGTGTGAACTTGCCCTTCCACTTCCGTACAGGAGAGAGCAAAGGGTGGGAACACGTCTGGCCTTGATCAGCCCTCTTACCCACTCACTTCTCTGAGGGGAGGAGGGTGTCTTTTTGGTTGCCAGGATTGGGAGATACTACTGAGCAGGTAAGGTCATCAGGGCAGAACCTGACATTGCAAGGGAGCTTGGAGTCGAAGGTGGGTAAATTCTAGGACTGATATTCAAAATATTTTAATAATCAGTTCATCACCAGACCAACAGACCGGGGGCAGCCACAAACCCCTGGTGTGCCAGTGCCGACCGTGGTACGTCAACAGGGTCAGCAACCAGGGTATTCACAGAGCCCTGTTGTGGTCTTCGTATCACCAACGAGTCTTCTCAGTGACAGATGAGCTATTCTGATTTCCACCAGTCTGTTTTTTTTTTTTTTTTTTTTGGCGGTACGTAGGCCTCTCACTGTTGTGGCCTCTCCCTTTGCAGAGCACAGGCTCCGGACGCACAGGCTCAGCGGCCATGGCTCACGGGCCCAGCCGCTCCGCGGCATGTGGGATCTTCCCGGACCGGGACACGAACCCGTGTCCCCTGCATTGGCAGGCGGACTCTCAACCACTGCGCCACCAGGGAAGCCCACCACCAGTCTGGTTTTTTGTCAAAAAACAAATTTTCAAATTTGTTCTGTACCCAGAAGGGAAGGACAAGGATATAAGTAATCATCACCACCAAACCCCAAAGTCCTCTGCATTTTTCAGACGATATCCCTAATACTAAATTCAGTTTCTGATGATAATTTTAAGGTGATATTGACAAACCAGAACACACTCAAAGCCAGGGTCACGCCTGCACTGGGGACTCTGTGGTACTAAGTGGAGGGAAGGAAGAGGGGCTGTCCGTGTCCTCATTTCCATCGTGGATGTGGACGGACCTGGTAAGTCAGAATGGGGGAGGCTTGGGGGGGGGCGGGTTTGCAGGGCCTGGGATGTGAAATGGTCTTTGGCAAAGAATGTGACACAGGTGGGCCCTCATTACTCTAGAGTAGGGGTCAGGGAACTATGGCCACAGGCCTTCAGTTTTGCAAATAAAGTTCTACTGGAAGACAGCCACGCCTACCCACTTACATATTACCTGTGACTGCTTTGGAGCTCTACACCAAAGGCAGCTGAACAGTGTGGAGAGAGACAGTGTGGACTGCAAAGCCTAAAACATGTACTATCTGGCTCTTTACAGAAAGAATGTGCAGACCTCTGGTCTAGATCTAGGTAAGTAACTCTAATAGCCTGGGGTAGGGAGGGAGGAAGGAAAAAAGAGTGGACTTCGAGCTGGGGCCTTTAGTGGGGAAAGGGTTCGGCCACCACCATGTCTTACGATGTGGGGATCCCTCCTCCTGTGAGCTAAGCCACAATACAACCTTCCAAACTGAATTATTTACATTTATTTGGGTGAGTTCCTAGATGGTGAAGAAAGTGGATTTTTCTCCAGTCATTCAGAATTAGCAGCATATAAACCATGTAAAACTAAGCACAGGTAATCAAAAACATTTTAATGATTAATGTTTAGACATTATTTAACATTGTGGGTATATCCAGATGAGCTAAAGCACACTTTGACAGCACACTATTGAATGTTATACTTTCTGTATTGAAATATGTAAAGACATTCGCAAACTAGTACCTAGAAAGACATACATTTACAAATATACACATTCTAGATTTGATAAGGTAAATGTAAACAGATGCTGTGACTCCTTCCAAACAGAAATCCCACAAGACTAATTAAGAGAACCAAGTGGCTCCCTATAATATGAATGTGCAAAATTAAAGCATGATAAACTGATATTTACATAAATATCAAACCAACAATTCGTTCATACATTGTCAGTGACCTTCTCAGATGTGTCACGAGTGGTTCAGTGAATGTTTTTTTCCTCCAACGGAGAAGGTATTCAGAGGCTAAATTCCAACACTTTAAAATGACACACACAACAGTCCTTATCTGTTTGACCACTGCCTCTAGGGTATGAGACATGATTTTATGATAAGCAGTCTTATTTTTAAACAAGTATTTCTAAACAAATCTTTAGATTTGAAGCAGGATAAAAAAATTACAGGTGCTATTAGATTTACATTAAACAAACCATCTCTATCCAATCCCCCCAGTTCTCTCATGCTGCAGCTATCTGTTTAATTTTACCTTAAATTTTTCTAAGGTCCTTTCCCCACCTTTAATTCATTTTGGTAAGCTAGGCACATTTTCAAAGGAAGTTTGTGTCAAAACAAATAGTACAGAAATCAACCCAAATTTGGACGCTGGCAACCAGTTCCCCACTGCTCATCTCTGGGACTCTGTCAAATGGTAAACATTTAACCATCTCTCTTGAAAAGTATAAATCTTCTCTCACAAGTGGAAAGCAAAATGGGCTTTGTTTCCTGTATAAAAACACTTAGCACTTCTGAAATTTCAAACGGCCTACTCATCCTACACACTTCCTAAAATCCTGAAGACAAAGAATATATATTTTAAGTTTCGAGACTGCTTTAGAACCCCCCTCCCTTTTTACATTATTAATAGTGGCACTCAAAATAAAAAAATAAGATCTGTTAAAAAGTTAAACTGACTGTTCCACTAGATTTGAACCTGCCTGATTTAAAGCCGATATTACAAAACTGAAGATGCCGATTTCACATGTACAAGTCACTTGAAACTATGTGTCACACGATAGTTTCATAAATCATGGTCTTTGATTTTTCTGAACAGAGCTATTAGAAATGAATAAAAACTTGAAACATACCCTAATTTAAACTAATACACTTTGGGCCCTGTTTTTTTTAACTTTTAAGGCATGTGTGTTTCTCTACTGTAACACCATTATACAAATTTACAATCACATGCATGATCTACAGTTAAAAAAAAAGTGTAGATTACAGTGTTATTATTAAATTGTGAACCACAATTCAGCACCTATCATGTTATAACTAATAAGGCAACAGCAGTGTCGTGTACTACAACAACACGCCCTCCACAGTCTAGCGCAGGGGTCGGTGAGAGCCCAGAAATGTTAAAAATCTTATGCCTACTTGGGTAATCTGTCTACATTTTCTAGGGGTTTGGAACTGATGGAAGAGGTCCTACGTGAGTCACACTATTGTAGGCCGACTAGTTACAGCAGCTGTTAACGAGCATTGGGCACAATTCATTTGTGCTTACACTCAGACGACGTGGTTCAGAGGCTGTCAACCTCGGGCCTCAGTCCTTACGCTGCTTCCTCGGCTTCAAACTGTTTTCCAGGGAAGAAAAGCTGCCGGTGTGGCCGTTCACGGCCGCCACGGAGCCGTTCTGGTGGTCCTTCTGGTGTTCTCTCCTCCGGGAGGCCCCCTTCTTGTTGTAGGTCTGCAAGGCATAAGGGCAGATGGGAACCACGGCGGGGGCCCAGCTGCATCCCTACCCTAACGTTAGAGCCTTTGGGGACCAGTGTTATCACATCAAGAAGCAACGTCTGTGGTCAAGCGCCCAGGAAAATGTTTTTTTGCCACTGGTTTCAATCACTCTTCCATTTTTTGAGGCTCAGCCTGGGTAAGTTCAGTGAGTCACAGGCTCACTGTATCAATGGTGTCTGAGTTAGACAGCAAACACAATTCACACTTCACTCAGCTCCGCCCCTCCATGCTTCCACTGCGGTACCTTCTGTCACTTACATCTTCTGCCTTCAAAACTGCCTCATGACTTCAGCAACTATTTCGGCCCTTTACAAAGTGCTCTGCCACGAGGGCAGTCAAAACAGTTGTGGCTTCAGCTTCGTCAGGCCCGATCCTTTAACCTCCCTCATACCTGGTGACTGCCCCAAAGCGTAGCATGAACCACCAGCCCAGCAAGATGTGAACGCAACTCAAAGCCGCCACCCCAGGTGTGTCTGGGGAAAGGGGTCTGTCTGCATGGGGTGCAGGGAGGGGCGAACATGCTGCTCTGCCCCCTCCCCCCCGGGGGGGCGAGGGATGCTCAATGTGACCCGGCTTTACTCTCTCTGTCCTTGCTCCTGACCGCCCCCTATATGCCTGCCCAGAACCAGGCCCTGCTCATGGAGCACCAACACAGGAGCCCCAGGGGTGACGGGACACAGGGCAGTCAACAGTGGCCACAAAAGGTCAGGCTCCCCTGTAGGTAATCTGCCTTAAACAGACCCTTCCATGAGCAAAAACCTACATCACATCATGCACCTGGGAACGACCCGCACCCCCAAGCCTGAGCAGCGGGGAGAGAAAGTATAAGAAAACCAGGACGAAAGGCTGATTTCTGTCTATAGCTGGGGCCTGTGATGGAAATTTCTTCAGACATTTAATTAAGCCCCAAAGTTTAGGGCGCTGGGGCTGAGGGACATGGGACTGAGACTCACCTATGGCAGGTCTGCAGGGGCCGCCAGGGAAGCAGTACGGGGCCTGCTGGACAGCTCTGCTTTCCCACAGGGACCCCGAGCCTCCCTCATCGAAGACCTGGAACTCCAGAGGCCTGGAGAGACTTCAGTACCTCCTCCTACATTGGCAGTGACCCCCACCCCAGCCCCACCAAGGCAGGGGCTCCCCATTAAAGGAACAAATGAGGGCCTTGGCTGCAAGGACCCCAAATCTCAACCGCCACAGAAGAGTGAGATTTACCTGAATGTAGAAGTTTGTGAAGAGGGCAATCAGAGAAATCATGTATCCAATCTGGAAATACAACCAACCAAGAGGGAAGGCGCACGGCCAGATGACCCCGCAGCTGGTCTGGATGATGGTGAGCACAAACTGTAGCTGTGGTGGTGGGGGGGGGGGGTTGGGGGGAAGAGAGGAGACACCGCTGAGCACGCGGCCACGGCCCAGGGTCAAGGCGTCTGCCAGATGGGCGCGCTACCCCGCACCCCCAAGTTTGGGAAGGAACACTTCTTAACCTTTCTGCCGGTACAGAGGTCATTTCAAAAACACAGTGCATATGCTCAATGTACCCAAACTCGTTACACATCTGAATGGGTCCTATGTATACACTCCTCCCCTTCCAACTACTGGAACCATCTTCTCTAAAGCTTGGGGAATAGCCAGCAACACTGCGTTGTATATTTGCAAGTTGTTGAGGGTAGATTTCACAACAGATACACATATCAAATCATTACGTGGTACACCTTAAACTTACACAATACTGTATGTGAATGATATCTCAATGAAGCTGGAGGGAAAAATGGGAAAAATGTGTTGAAAAAACCTAATACACACACACTTCAGGAATACAGCATAGGAGATGCAAGAGTTCGTTTTTTGTTTTCTTTGTAAAGGAAGGATGGGTGTGGGGCATATGTTTAGAGGGACCAGGGACCTCACTGCAGGATGTGCAGTCCCACGCGACACTTTCCATCCGTATCCATGGACTTTCTGGTTTGGTGAAGGCTGAGGCTGGCAGACAGACTTATACTCTGATTGGCATATAATGCTAATTCCCTAGATTATTTCTGACAAGTCAATCTTGAGAAGCAGGGGAAGGGCCTGGGGAAATGGGGAGAAGGGGCTAAGATAAGGCATGGCTGCTGCTTACTTTAAGGAGTAACAGCGGAGGGCAGGGCTCTGCCCACTGGATTTCGGGCCCACCTTTCAGTGCTTCTATGTAGGGAACTGTTTTTTTTGTTTTTGTTCGTTTCCTTTTTTAAGGTTAAGTATTCTAGACTGAGAAGAAACTGTAAGTGGTGCATAGAATAAATCTAGGCGAACTGGGTGCAATCTTCTACCTCAAAGGGCAGAGCCTAACGGGAGACCAACTCTCCAGGCTGCTCTAAATTCTGCTTCTGCAGAGCCACGCTGCGTGGAGCAAATCGATCTCTGCGTCACTTCTCAAGTGTAATAAGGAGGCTGAAGAACAATTATCCTTCCTCACAGGTGGGTAAGGAGAAAATTAACAGGACTGTCCGGCTGCTGGCAAAGAGATGATAACAAAATGCCAAACACATACGCAGCTCAGAAGGTCTCCTCAGAGTTTTTTTTTCCCAGAAGGTTATCTTTCAATATTGAAAAATCGCAATTGGCTTGGAGGGATCTGAATCAGCTTGGTTTCCTTAGAAAAAAATGTACCAATAAGGCAAGGCCAGGGCCAAGAGTTTAATACCTAATATCGACAGGTTAGCTAGCTCTGGCCTATTGCCCCCATGTCCTCATCTATAAAATAGGGGTAATAACACGAAATCAGGCTACTGGGACAATCCATGTAAAACTGCTTACTTGACAAATGTCAGGATTTTAACATGAGTAGTAATAGTGTGAATAATTAGTTTATGAAATAAATCAGGAAGGGAGAGGAATAGGGTGTATAATACACGGACAGCTGAGGAAAGCTTTAAGAAGGACGGTGGGAAATAACCACCAAATGCGAACAGCTGCTGGGTGGCCCTGGCACGTGGGCCCAGGAAGGGGGCTGTCACCTGAGGCACAGCAGTGCCATCCTCACCACCACAGGGGCTGAGAGGTCGCCCGGCACCTGCGTCCTTGCTGCCTAATAAGCTAGCACCCTGGGCTCATGTTCCTCCCAGCAAATCCTGGAAACACAGATACCACAGATTTCACCTTGGATTTGGGTTCTAGTTAGAAAACACGTGCACACACATACGCTCTGTGCACAAACTCAGAACAAATGGCTGAACTTGAAGTCAGAGAGCTAGATTTAATCCTTGTTCCGCAATCCAACTAGCTGCACGGTCTCTCCACCCACTGAAATGAACATGATTCCCTGCTCTGTCCACTTCAAGGAGTTTAACCGGATCAAGAGAGAGAGGAAGGGAAAGCCACACCTTAGGTGCTAGTAAACAACAATGAAGCCAGGAGGGCAGCAAGAGCACCCCAGGAAGAGCTTGGCGTTCCCCAGGTGGCAAGTCCTGGGGGAAAGAGGCCACGTCACTCACCAGCTGCCCCTGCGTGATGTACTTCTTCCACCAGAGGTACGGCCTCATCGAAGGGACGGATGACAGACCATAGTATGAGTACATGAGGACGTGGATGAAACTGTTAAGTGTGGCACCAAAATAAGCTGCAGGAACAGAGGGAATTGGGAAGGAGGATGCCTCAATGTTTTATATGTAGTAGGTCACAAATAAAATTCAAGATTCCTTTTAAATTAAAAAAAAAAAAAAAGTGGTTTTGAACAGGGGCTAGCAGACACCGCGGCAGCAATCTGGCACTGCACGGGCATGCAATCAGAATTCAATTTCCACCAGGGAAGGCAGTTGTCATGATGCTTTAAGCCCAGGGTCCGTTGCAGCTACCAGGTGGGCATCCAGGACAGGAGTCAGGAGACCACCTGCCCCACTCTGGCACCTAAAGGTTTTGCTTGCTGCCAGGCCCCCAGTGACTCCCAGAGGCAGCTACCCAAGTGCCTCCGATTGCTGCGTTGAAGACCTGGGGAAGACAGCCGACGGGCGGTTCGTTCAAAGCTGGCTGTCTCTACACATTTGCTGAGGTCTGGAGAGGCCTCTGAAATCACCTCCTAATTATTCCCCAGGACTGCAGTGCGGAGGCCATATATTCTTATCAATAATAGACTCCAAAGCCTCGTTCCTCAGAGATGAGAGACCCATTATTTACATCTTAATTTATAATTTCCAGTAGGACCAGCAGGTCTTTTTTCAGACTCTCTGCCCTCTGCCCCCACAGTAAGTAATCAAGCAAAGCTACCAGCTTTCCCCCTTGTGCGGTCAGACACACCAGGCTGGGCTATGACAGTAACTGGCCGTGTGACCTTGGACAAGTCACGTCCATTCTCTGGTTGTTTCTCATCGGCCAGGTGGGGCTGGTGATGACCTGTCATCCTGTGGGATCTTTGACATTTAAAGTCCTCTTCTAATGTGGGGAGGTGCCGTTTCTATTAGAAAGTTAAGTCAGGTGACCCACGGCCATGAGGTGTGAGCTCTACCAACCCTTCTTTTGTCTCAGGGTTCTCCCAAACTGGAAGAAGCTGGACTTGGAAAGTCCTTTCTGGTTCTAAAATCCTCTATGTGAATCCTGGTGGGCCAAGTTAATCAAGGGTGGCACTATTCTGGGGAAAAACATATGTGACTAGACTCAAGGGGTCCTGGTCAAATCTGCTGCTGATGGATGAGAGGAATTTTGACTTGGACATGTTAGAACTCCTGGGCTGAAACTGATGGGGACAACTTAAATCTCTGGAGGTTACAGGACACTTCAGACTACAAGCGGTCCACATCCTTCTCAGAGAATTTACTTCAAATGTGGGTGCTTGTCACAGAAGCTGCTCGGCTAAACACGCTTCAGGAAGGCGAGGGTCACTATATCAGAGTACGTGCAGACTCCCTGAGGTACTACAGCTAAAGCTTGTTCTCCGGTGCCCACTCCATGGTGTGATTCCATCTTCCTGGTCTGTCCCTGTCAGTCAAACATCTTCCAAATTATAGGGAAACAAGGACCAGGAACAATCTGGAATAGAGAACTCTGTCCTGATTTCTTCATGTGCCCCAGGCTGGGAATCTGGTCTCTCCCTCATCTTGCCAAATCAGCACAGGATGTGCACCAAACTAGAAAAAGGTTCTGTCAGCTTGCTGAGCGCACAGGCCACGCAGACTATCGTTAAACGCAACCTGGACACCACGTTCAAAGGCCTGACCTAGATGTCTATAGAAACAACACCTTTTCTCAAAGCCTTAGTTTCAACTCAGCCTTTCCGCTCACACCTGTCCCCAAAGATGCCAGACTCACAGTGGCCACAGGGGACCCAGTTCATCACGAACCACCAGATGTTGAGCATGGAGGCGTGGTGGTACACATGCAGGACTGTGACCTGGTGGTTGTTCTTGCGCAGGATGAAGAAGAAGGTGTCCATGAACTCAATGAGCTTGGAGAAGTAGTACCACCAGAGCACGTGGATGATCTAGGAGGAAGGGGCCGTCAGCATCTTCCGGGTTCTGCGCTCAACCCCAGGATCCCACCCCCACAACTGGCCAAAGCGTCACTCTGCAGTGCCTTTAACCAGAACACCGGGGGCTGGTTGGGGGGGGCCTGGGGGGAAGTGAAGGCAGGGAAAGCTCTTAAAGGTCCACCAACCCCTTTCAAGACTCTAACGGATCCCTGCCGGCCTCCCGTTCCCTCTGGAAGGAGCCTACAGAGCCACTGGAGGAAGAAAACCACATGAAAGGCACTTCTGCTTTCAGGGGCTGGCGTGGGGCAGGTGACAGACACGAGGCAGAGGAAAAAAGGAATCAGGGTATCCAGTGCCAGGTTCTGCCCAGTTAAACGTGCCACACGGGGTCTCTAAGGAAATGACTGCCACGCTCAGGGTAGACTGCAGCGTTTTGTTAAAAACAAAATGCAAAAAACACGCCAGAGTGGAAGCTGGAATCAGCAGACCACACTCAGAGTAGAGGAATGATTAAAACACTTAAGACATCCTTCCGATCCTGTTTATATAAATAGAGCACAAATACTAATAAATGCACGCACATTCTTTTCCCTGGAAGCTGTTAACTGGACTTACTTTTTGCAGAGAGGGAGATTTTAGTTTCCATTCTATACTTTTCATGCTGCTTAAGTTCTCATACCATGTGCACATACTGCTTTTAAAGTTCTTTAAAAAATGTCCACAGGGATTACCTGGCCAGCCATCTTGTCTTTTGAACAATTTAGTTATTAAAAAAAAAAAAAAGACAATACCTTCATGTCTGCTTCTCCTCCACTGCGTGTGCCCTGACAGAAGAAGTTATACTGGCCTTCCCAAACTCCCGTCACTAACTGGAAAAAAAAAGAGGGAAAAAGCTAATCACCAACAAAATAAGAACCAGGAGAAGCCCTGTTCAATTAAAGTTCATTAATTTGAGAATCTGTGCAGACTGACCTTGGGCTGTGCTGAGGCAGGTTTGCTCCGGGCAAAAAACCGTAATGACAAGGGAGTGTGAACCAAGGGGGGTTTAAAAGGACTAGGGACTCAATTTCTCAAGGGGCAGGCCCTGCTTTGCCAGGCCGCCTCTCTCCAGTACCCTCACAGTTCCCCTGGGCCCATCGCAGGCACCTCGCCAATTCCGAGGCCTAAGTGATCCAATCATGGGCTCAGGTCCTGCCCTGCCACGGCCTCCCGGGAAACCACAGGCTTCCTCAAACCTGAGTGTGTAGGACCAGAATCACCTCAAGGGCACAGTGAAAGGCAAACTGCCGGGGAGTGTTTCTGGTCTGGCAGGTCTGGGGTGGGGCCCAAGAATTCCGATTTCTAGCAGGTTCCCAGGCAATCGTGATGCCGGTCTGGAGCCCCGCCTGCTGCAAGCCTGGGGCAGCTGAGTCCAGCCTGAGCCTCTTCACTGTTTTCCGCTGCTGTGTCATCTCCGGATCCATGAATGAGACCTCTGCGAACTGAGGAACCGTGCCCATGCCTCGGAACTCACCTGCGGCAGGGTAAGCACTGTGGTGGCACAGCGAGGACCCCGGACTTGGGGTGCAGAGCTGCAGGGTCGCCAGTTCTCCATGAGGGCCTCAGCTGCCTCACCCACACGTGAGGATGACGCCCGGCTAGGGGGAGACCTAAGGACCTGCTCCGACGGTCCAGAGGGAAGGTGGGATTTGACCACCCTGTGCGTGTCCACTATGTGCCAGCCAGCCAGACACCCACGAGATGCGCCTTTCGCCATGGAGACTGCAGCTCACCACCTCCTCCTGAAGCCTCGGCATCCTCAGCTGTTCCCGGTGGCTCTCCCTCTGGTGGTCAAGTGGGGCCATGGGAGGAGAAACCTCAGGTGGTCTGTCTTGTCGTGCTTGAGCTCATCTGGGGAGCCGACACGAGGAACCGGCCACTGGGCCCCCAAGTGTGGTTCTCAACGTGTTCCCCAGTCCAGCTACGCCAGCATCACGTGGGAACTCAAAAGACATGCAAATACCTGAGCCCTGCCTGGAGCTTCAGAGCCAAAACCCTAGAGAATCCAATCCTGTGGTTTACAAAGTGTGGTCCCGATGCAGCAGCAGCAGCATCACCCAGGAGTTAGCTAGAAATATAAACTCTCAGGCCCAACCCCAGACCCACTGAATCAGAAATTTCTGGGTGTGAAGCTCTGTGGTGTGAAAACAGGTTGTTTCACAGGTGATTTTTGGTGCAGCTGATGTTTGAGAACTGTTAAGCTGTGGTTCCCATTCCAGCTGTAGGACAGGCTCACTGGGGGAGCTTTTAAAAACTGCTAATGCCTGGCGTCCCCCAGACCATTAAACCAGAAGCTTGCAAGGCAATTCCAGTGTGATACTAGGAGTGGGAACCACTGGTTTCTCGCTACCTGATTCACGCAAGAAATGGCTCACCTACCAGCGCTGCACGGAAGATGTAACCAAGACACAGGACTTTAGAACCTCGCACTGACCACCTCCCCCTACACTGTCCTCCAACAGAGTCTGGCTGGGGGGGGGGCGGCACACAGATGCCCTCAGGGAACATCAGCTGATCACAAGGGTCCAAAGACAAACGGTTAAACTTCCACCCTCAGAGACAAAAAGCAGCACACTCAACACCCTGCTTCAATCTGGTTTTCTTTCTACTAACTTCTTTAAGAGCTAACACGGTTTTTGCGGCCAAAGAGCAGCTCATCATTTTATGATGAAAAGAACCCAGGGTTAGGGAGCAGAACCTACCAGGGCTAGTTAGCCACCTGGGGCGCGCCAGCTAATTCCCTTAGGCCCTGGTCGTCCTTTACTGTAAGCAGATAAGGCTGGAGTAAATTATTTCCAAAGGTTCTGTTTTAATTTTCTACAGTTACTATGTTAAGATTTTTCTGAAAACAGGTCACACATAAACTACACTATACTATCTTTGAAAAACCAGACCCATAGGTAATTTATTGGAAGGTATATTATCTTTCTGGTCTTCCCCTTTCTAAAGTCATGCCAGTTAAGCACACTGAATGCAGACCTATCAGAAGTCCCAACAATCAAGATACAAAGCCTGAGTCTAAAGTGGACTGTGTGCGCGTGTGTGTGCGTGTGCGCGTGCGTGTGTGCCCACGCTGGGGTGGAAACCTGAGGGAAGAGAGGTGTCATCTTGGCACAGTGTTCTTTGCTGCCCTTCCTTCTACCCCATAAGGGAGCTGATAAATTTTCTTCTGTGGCTGGAGGGTACAGAGAAAGAACTTTTTGGAACTCCACTGGGTTAAAGGATGGAGATAAGGAAGCCTAGATCACAGGTGTGAGCCTCTTCCAGGTGAGATACATTCTCCAAGTGCAAAATCTGTTTCCCTTGTAGAAAGTCCCACCCCTTGAGCCCAGCTGGCTGTTTCATGATTCCGTGTTTCTGGTCACAGGAGCAACTAGGAGAGACCGTGTGAATACTTCAAAGCAAACTTGTCACCACTTCTGGGCATCCCCTCTAAGCACATCTGCTTTTGCCCCTTGGCAGTAAAAAAGGGGAAACAACTTTCAAAAACACCGGAAGAGAATGTAAAATCTTTGTTCTCACAGAAGCCTTTCCTTAAAAACAGAAACTTGTAGTTCTTTTACATCACCAATGGGAAGGAGGGAGCACAAAAAATACTATGAAACAGCAAACCATGCCTGTCCCTTATTTATAAAAACAGATGGCAGCTCTTTAAGGTCTCATTTTCCTCACTCTTCAAACAGGATAAAAATAATACTCTGGCCTGTTCAGGCTGCTGTGAGTAGTCAACGAGATGTGTGTAATGCTTATCTTACCCAACCTGGTATAGAGGATAAGCACAGCAACTGTTAGAAATGACCGTTACTTTATCCTTTTCAACTGCAATGCTCTCTGCACCCATGGAGCCCCATCTCCAGCTCTCAAAATCTTATTCATCCTTCAAAGGTCAGCTAAAATTTTATTGTTTTTCATGATTGCTCCCTTGAGCACTCCAGCTGAAGCCGGTCTCCTGCCTCTGAGCCTAGGTGCCGTGCCTCTGAGCTTAGGTGCCGTGACTTACACCTATTTGCTTACATGCTCCTTTAAGACCCGTCACTGGCTCTGGCTGAAGCTCCTCTGTAAGCGCTCAGAGGTTGTGGCTGCCTATCTGCAACCACAGAATCCATCACGGGGGTGGGGGGAGGTGGAACGGGGACTCGTACATAAGAGACGCTGAACAAATATTTGCTCAATAACAACAAACAAAGTGTTCAAGGTGCTGCTTCTTGCCTCTTAAATCTAGGCCCAATGTTTTATCTGCAGGGGAAAAAAAAAAAGTTTCTGTTCACAAGATGAAAACCAGTCCTCAACAAATGTCATCCTGGTGACATGGAGTTTAATTCTTAAATATCCTTGGCTTCAAAAGGGATAGGATATTTCACACATGAGGATCAAGCAGCCGAGTTCAAGTCTATTCACCTAAGCTTCTCAGCCACCCTCCGTACAAGTGGCCAGTATCAGGGTCCTGCTCTCTCCATTCCCATCAGAAAAAAACCGCATGTCTGAGAAACAGACCCCGGAGGCTCTCAGCCAAGGCCTGGCCTTCCCTCCAGCCTGAGAGGAGCGCCCCAGAGGAGACAGTGCTCTCGCCAGGCCTGGCTTCCCTCCAACAGCTGCTCTGGGCAGCTCATCACACTGCAGCCCCAGGGAGGGCCCAGGAGGTGGGACCAAACGGGAGGCACTGGAAGTGAGGGCAGGGCTCTACCTTGACTTCTGGAAGTCACCCCGAGAGGAGGTCTGTGCTCCAATGGAAAAGCAGGCCACAGCGAGCAGCTGGCCGCCACCTCCCCAGCTCCTGATCCCACCGGCCACTCCAAGAGCAACCGAGGGGGCACTAAGTACCCTACGCCCGGCTTTTCCCCGGTAACCAAGACACACAC
Organism: Kogia breviceps; assembly: GCF_026419965.1. NCBI lineage: Eukaryota > Metazoa > Chordata > Mammalia > Artiodactyla > Physeteridae > Kogia > Kogia breviceps. The sequence goes on from NC_081319.1 coordinate 83,770,884, forward strand.
ACAGCACCGCTGTGAACCACCACTCCTTCTCTGGAGTAAAGCAAACTTCGATTAGGCCACGGGCGTGCACACAGCTATAATTAAAGCCTAGCTAGAAGCTTTCTTCTCTCCTTATGAGACAAATTCAATAACCAAAAGTGGTTTCATGCATCTTTTCACTTAAAGAAGAAAAGTGAGGTGAATATCACAGCTGGGTCTGGATGATGCAGTTCACGGAGTGATTCATCTCTAGTTGTTTGTCTAGGTGAGAGTTAACTTTTCTCATCTAACACCACAATTTAACCACAAATGTATACCCTACAGCATGATAACCACTTCCACGGCACTTTCTGTAATGCCACCAAAGCATCTCAAGAAACAAGCTCATTTGAAACACTTGAAGCAGAAAAATGTCATCCTGTGTGGCCCTTATCAGTCACTCACCCCAACAACCCAAGATGTCAGAGCAGCCAGGTGACCCCTTTCCAAAAGGGGCTAATGGATTTAGTGATGAGGGTTTGATGAGCTGTGTGGTTATTTCCCCCTAAGCAGAAACAGAATGGAAGGTAACGGGAACAGACACTATCCATGCTGAAATTCAACCATCCCAGGACCCGAGGGACTTTGCTAAAATAAGCAGCACCACCCAAAGTGTGTGAGGTTGACATCTTCCCAGATTTGGCTGTTCCTGTGGGCATCTACAAGTGTGTACTTTTTAGAACTGCTACAAGTTCATGTTTTTATTAAGGAAACAGAGACGAGTAGTGATATGGCTGGTCCAAAGTCACACAGCTACTCGGTGGCACTGCTGGGACCAGCACCTAGGAATCCTGACTCTCGGTCCAAATGCAATCTCTCTAACGCACTTCCAAGCTCCTCTGACCTTCTTTGTCTGTTTTTGTGTCTTTAGTAAGAACACAACAGAGATACTCTATTCATGAAGAATTCTATGGAAAAGCAGACCTTTCGCTGCATCTTTATCTTCAGCAGATGTTTGGTTTCAAATGAACCATCAGCTACTCCCAAATTAAAAGTACCTCTTTCTCCAAGGTTTAGCTGGCCAATATTGGCAGTGCCATTATGGAACAGGGTCAAGTCAAAGCATGTGGTTTTGAATTTCAAATCTTTCCTGTCCAGAGCAGAAGAATGCCCATTAAGATAGTTTCAGGGCTTCCCTGGTGGCGCAGTGGTTGAGAGTCCGCCTGCCAATGCAGAGGACACGGGTTCGTGCCCCAGTCCGGGAAGATCCCACATGCAGCGGAGCGGCTGGGCCCGTGAGCCGTGGCCGCTGAGCCTACGCTCCACAACGGGAGAGGCCACAGTGAGAGGCCCGCGTACCACAAAAAAAAAAAAAAAAAAAAAAAAAAGTTTCATACCCATGACCTCCAAAAGTGTTTTTTTCCACTGAGGCCCAGGAAGCCCTTGGCTTACAGCTGACTGCAATACTCTTGGTTACGTCATAAGGACAGGCTCTGTACACTAGAGAAGGCTTCAGAACAAAGCACAAAGAAACAGCTTGTCCTCAGCCCAGCCTGACACAGGTATGTCTGGCATTCTTCCCTCAACCCTGGGCCCTGTCCACTTACGCTGGCAGTCCTCTGCTCTCAATAGTCAGCGTCCTGAGAGGTGGCTTCTGGTAAGTTGCTTCCACATACCCCACAAGAAACACTCATTTTGTATTTTATGGGAGTGGCTGGGAGAGAAAACCCAAGCTGAGGCTCAGTGTTCTGAGGCAGTGACGCACAGTGGCCTGAAGCACAGACTCGCATCCCAGGTCCACCCGGGGCGTTGCCTCTGCAGAAAGGGGACAGTGACAGTGTGATGAACAGTGAGTGAACCCAGTACCTGCATATAAGGCAGGCACTATATATGTAAGTCTTTGCTGTGATTCTACACAAACGTCTGCTCTTTCTGCCCCAGTGCTTGAAGGCTCGTGACTAGGTCTGCACTGCTGCTGCTCCTACTGTATACAGAAGCCCTACCAGAGCATCCTCTGCATAATTTAAAGAGAGACCTCCAGCTCACCTACTGACTCCTGCGCTTTACAAACTGAGTCTGCTCTAGTTGAGGATTTGTAGACTGGTTCCTTTTTACACCAGCTGTAAGGCTCAGTTACCAAGGTCTGTAGGGTCAGTTTAGAGGAGTCAGGCCTGGCTCTGGACCAAAGCCAAAGCTTCCTCTCTACTGGAAGGCATCCCTTCCCTGTCCCATGGGAGTGTGGCTGAGGGGAAGGCAGTCTGTCAGAAGGCTGACCTGCCCGCTGCCGGCATTCCCTCAGGGCAGTGCCAGGTAAGTGGACAGGCAGGTAGCTGAGGCGCGGCTTCTCCCTGAGAGAAGCTTCTTTCTGAGCAAGGAGTTTCAGTGGTAAGGGAACCGTGAGTGAGAAGTGTTTTAGGCAATAGTTGGGCCTTTCCTATAAGTATTAATCTCACCAGAGTTTCGACCTCTGTTCAATGGGGAAAGGCAGAATAGTACTAAATGTCTTTTTCAAAGTATTTTGGGAAACAAAATCATTTCTAAATAAAATTCAGTAATCACTTGCCAGGTCTTTTAAGTGTTTTTCCAAATCCTATTTTTTCCCCACAATAACATATCTATTTTAAGAAAGCCTGAAGGGAAAGAAAAACAAGACCGTTTAGAATATAATGTCTCCAGAGCAACTGCTCTGCAGCTCTATCGAGGACCTTCAAAGCCAGAGCCGGGGAGGCAGTGCCGTCAGGGGCCTGGGGAGACCGGTGCTGACAGCACTGACGCCACAGTTACAGAGGGGGGTGGAAAGCACAAGCAAAACACCCTCCCCGCCAAATGCTCAGCTTCTCTCATCCTCCACATAAAGCAGCATCGGAAATCTTCAAGAGAAGATTCAAAGAAAAAAAACCACTGACGTCTGGTTCTGGCAACGCAGCAAACCGTGCGAAAGCTGAACCACCTCCCCAACATTAACACAAGGCAGAAATGCTACATGAAACACCAAAATAACTCCAACACCACTAATGCCTAACTGTAAGGTGAGACTTCCCCTAAAAAAATAAGTCAGAAAAGAGGAAGTGAGCTTACATTCAAGTTCTTTTAAAAATCTCTTTTATTTGGGGCAGACACGTTTACCTGAGATGACCCCAGCAATACTAGCTTGGGATGCTTACACGGGACACCCAACAAACTGTTCTGTTTTTGTTTTTAAAAAAGGTAAAGAAATTTAACATAGGCTCTTCCCTGGTGGTCCAGTGGTTAAGACTCTGCGCTTCCAATGCAGGGGGCATGGGTTTGATCCCTGGTCGGGAAACTAAGATCCCACATGCTGTGCAGTGTGGTAAAAAAAAAAAAAACTAACATTGATATAATAATTATTCCCAGAGGCATGACCTCACAGATATAGCTGGAAGAAAAATTTTTAAAGGATATTTTCAAATAGCAATACAGCAAATAGTTAAGTTTGAGATCACAGTTGTATCTAACTAGGAAAAAAAATGTTTCCATGTTATAAAGTGAAAAAAAGAACAAGCAGTGAAGTTTTAGAAATAAAAGATGTATAGTAACTAAAACTAAAAATGGCTGAAAGAGCAGATTAGACACAACTGAAAATACGAGTGAATTAGAGGAATGCAGGAGAGACATAAAGATGCAAAAAACACGAGAGAGAATACGTAGGGGTGAGAATGTCCAACACACGTCTAATGGGAGCTCCAGCCAGAGCTGGTGAAGGAGGAGGAAGCTTCGAGGATATGATACCTGACGACTTTCCCAAATTCAGAAACACAGAAATTCTCAACTAATGCACACAATCCTGAGTGAGATAAATAAAAGTGGACTACTATCTAGGCACACTGTTTCATTCTTAAACAATTTTAGAAATATCTGGAAAGAAAAAGACTACCTATAAAATGAACAAAAATGGGAGTGTGGCAGACTTCTCCAAAATAAATCTGCAAAGTGCTGGGGGAAAATAACTGCTAATTTAGAATTCTACGCCCTGCTAAAATACTTTTCAAGCATAAAGTCACATAAATGATACTCAAACAGAGACTGAGTTTACCCTTCCCGGAAAAGGAACTACTTCAGAAGAAAACTGAACCTCAAAGGAAAGAATGGATTTCACAGATGAACAATGTGCAAAGAAAATCAGTAAGCACAGACTGTAATGATAACTATTTAGGACCTCAGAAAGAGGTGGAATGAAACACCTGCCAACAAAAACACGGAAGATGGGGGATCAGAGCCCAGATCTTCTACGGTCCTTGTATTGTTCAGGAGTAGAAACAGTAATTCACTTTAGACTTTATTAAGTCAAGGGTGCATGTTAAAAACTTATAATTACTAAATAATAGAATTAGAATAACTTTTAAATCAGTAAAATGAAAAAAAATGCAAGAAAGGAATAAAAAAAGAGCAAAGAAAACACACACACACAAAGGTGATAGAAATTATTCCAAAATAATGATTATACTAAATGAAAATGGATTAAATTTCCCCACTAAAAGACAAGAGAGTGTCAAGATTCAGTCATTAACTCCTAAGTGTATATACCTGGCCTAAATAAATAAATAAATCACATTTCTAAGCAGGGACATGTCCAATAACATTCAATGCAACATTGTTTCTGTTTGTTTGGGGGAGGAAGGTTTAAACTGTCCCAGAAAAAAAAACATACTTTTTAACTCCTTCTTAACTGCAAAAGGCTTTTACCTCAAATGCCAGCATATACATTTATTTCTATCTAGTAAAGCACATGAGGATTGCTGCTTTGGAGAATAATTAGGAAAATAATACAATTTTGTTTCTGTATTACATTAAAAAATGCAAAATGCAAAGCAAGAGTGAAGTTTCTACAAAGGAGAAAGATAGTGTTGGAGATAATTCTCCAAGGATCTCAATGCAAAATTGCTACAATGGAAATAACGTACATGTCCATCCAAAGAAAAATGGATAAAATGGCATAATAAACTCTAACACTGAAATAACACAGAAAAGTTAAAACTAATGAAATGAAATGCGTAAGATTCAACATACATTCTCAAAATGTGATGCTGACTGAGAAAAGCTATTTGATAAAGAATATAAACTGTACACCATTTATGTAAGTTAAAAAAAATTGTCTCAGAATATTCTGTAAGTTGTCACATATACATACATGTTTAGTAAAAGTATAAAAACATATCCAGAAAAGAAACGAATTTCAGAAGAAAGTTAAATCTGTGAAGGGGCTGTGCTTTAAGATGCATTTTTGTCATGTTTTCCTTTTTAAACAAAAAATTCAAATGTAATGTCAATATTTGTTAGGTACATAGGTACATATATTTCGATGATTTTATTTTCCATATTCTGAAGTAGTTTTGGACTTACAATTTCAAGTAAAAATTGTAAATGGAAAGAAAAAAGTTTTGAATCTATGCTGATTCAGATCACCTATCGAGTTAGCTATCAATCATTTTCTAAAATTACATTTTAAATGTTCTGAATGTTTGATTCATTTCACTGAATTTTCTCACACTACTTCACAACACTCAGTTCTAACTGCAAGGGAATAAACAAACAATCAAAATAATCTTGTTTGTAATCTGTGATTTATCTTTGTTAAATAAAGTAAAACGTCGTTCTGGCATCTGCTTTTTTATGTCTTAATGCTGAAGCCATGCTAACAAGGGGACGGAAAAGATGTGGAAGGAACATTGTAACTACAGCTAATGAGGTGCGTGTGAGAGACGCAAGGCTGGAGGCACCGTGGGCACCCCCGGGGGCTCCGTGATGGGAGAGAAGGCGTCAGGCTCCTCGGGACCACGCGGAGGCAGGAGGGGCTGGGATCACTGCTCTAGAGCCAAGCCCTCTCAAGATGTCACAGAGGAACTGACCTTGAGAAGGGTTCTCAGAAACGAGACGGGGGCTGTCAAACGGAGGCAGGCTTAGGTCTGAAGGAAGCGGAGTTTCTAGGCGGGCAGAGACCCAAAGAAAGGAAGAACCTGGTCTTGGGGGTTTGAGCGGATGGGGCACTGGGGCTGGCTGCTAAGGAGGGCAGCCAGCAGTTCTCTCCATTCAAGTTCAAGGTTGACGTGCTGTGCGTGCTGACCCTGCTTCCTGCTGAGCCCCGAGATCCCTGCACGGGGATGCTCCCCTCCGGACTGTGACAAACCAAGCAATTGGATCCTCCCTGCTCTGCTGACAAGAGGCCAGAGGCCAGGAGCAGGGCGGATACACCAAAAAAGTTCCAGGTCAGGACAGAGCAGCCCTCTGAGTGTCTGACATGTTAACTAAGGAGTTATACTACTGGGTGAGCCAGGGGAAACCCGAGTCCAGCCCAGGTACACCCTGCACAATGAGGGAAAAGTCACAATCTGGCATCTGGTGGGTGGGGATTCTCAATCTTGGGAACAAAGGGAAAGATGTGTGGATAGTCTGAAAACACAGTGGGGCTTCCATTCAGATGAAACATGCCCTGGAGCTGGGAATCCGGCGGGGGTGTGTGTGGGGTGGGGGCTGGAGGAGTAGGGGTGTGGGTAGAACGGCACACAAGATTTTTAGGTTTGCTATGCGGACACCGTTTTACAAAGCTGAGTGAGTAATGCAAACTAAGTTGTTTCTCTTCTATAACTTGACATTTTATTTTCAAGGCTTTACCACTGACTGTCATCTTAGACAACACCTAATTTAATAAATGAAAAACTGCTTGCCGTGAAGTCCTCTACTCCTAATCTAAAATATAACACTTCCAAACATACTTCTATTCAGGGATTATGACCTCTTTCCCAGAAATAAACACCAAATTCATGAGGCAATTAGAAGTAAAGCCACGTCTCTCTTTTTAATTTTCTTTCTACCAAATGCAGAAGCTATGACCAAGCTCTTTCTATACCTTAAACTCAGTTTAAGACAGTCATTTGGTTACTTTTCTTCTTCTAGTCATTTAAAAACTTCGTGACTCCCCTCTCATTTCCTTTTTATCTCCCTCTTTCAATATTTCTCTTCTCTCCTTGTAACACTTAATCTTCTTTATATTAACCTAGAACTTTGCCAAGGCAGCTGAGAATTCATACCACAAGATTAAACAAACAAAAATATCAATGGCTACATATTTATTTTTAAGATTCTTTACAGACCCAAATATGTAGATAAGCAGGTGGGTAGATAAAGACTAATCGTTGTGACCATGCCAATGGTGTGAGCACAGGCAATGGCGCCAACTCTTGGGATGTTTCCCTGAAATGAGGGGCCCAGCTGGGCTCCATGGTCCCCTCAGTTTGTTCTGCTATAAAATGCTGTGACTGCCCCATGTTTCAGTATTCATTGGACTATAAATGCTAAGCAAAAAAAGAGGAAAAACCAGTAGCTAAAATGAAATTTAAAACTTGACAAAAGATACGTTATAAGGGTATTCCTGAGGGGTTTATGTAAGTACAGGGAAAAAAAAAGTCAGACAAAATCAAAAAGAAATGTCATCTAATGTGGGTACTAGGGTTTATTTTCAACTCGGGAATATCTGATCTGGGCCTATTTCTATAAACTTGATTTAATTTAAGGAGTTTTGCCCCCTTATCCATTACTTCTCTATGTACTCTAAATTGTGGGTTAAGCACGTCATTCTCCTCCTCTATTTCCTGAATCTCTCTATTCAGGGCTTAGATACTGCTCAACATCTTCCAATGTTTTCGCCAAGCTGTCTTGGAGGGAAATCTGTACTTCCTATTACAATGCTTTCAGAAGAACCCCCCAGATTCAGCCACATGCACTTGGAGGCAATCTACCCAGCACTCTTCTTCTTCCCCTCTTTACCAGGGAATTACCTGTTGGAGAGGTTAATTATGAAGTTGTAATTATATCTCTGGGGCTTGAGAAACATACAAGGCAGATACTTAAGTTCTGTAAGATTTAATAGAGTCTTAAATACTCTTTCTCTAGAACACTGCTAGGCATAATAATAAACTCTATAAGAGCCTGCTTAAGGAAATGGCTCTACCATCTTTCAAGTAGGGGAAAGTAAACTGCTCCCTCTAAGACACCTGACAGCTTGCTGCGGCTTTGTCCCTGGAACACAGAGGTGAGCGCAGTGCCGGGGCCACTCCTGTGCACTGCCCTTGCCTCCAGGCCCGCAACCTCCACCTCGGAGGCTAATTAAACTGCTTTCGCCCTACAACAGGCCAAAAAGGAAGCAAAGAAAAGGAGTTGTGAGCATTTCACAGACTGTCAGGCATAAAAGCAATGATAGTAGCATCTACCAGTCTAGTCATAAAACCTTTACCTTGGCTTATGAAACACATGGGGCGGGGGGGGGGGGCACGGGGGGACCAGACCCAGACCTCTCCCAGCGCAGTGCCTCTGAAGATCAGACACGTGCTTCCCACCAGCTCCTGAATCACACACCGCCCCCCCACACACCCCCACACGCAGAAGGGGAGACCCCCGTCACAGCCCAAGGCTGCTGGGGAATTCACTGCAAGATTCGTATTGATTTCTCCCCTTTTCTTCTCCTTTACTACTCCTTGGAGAATTAAAGCCACAATGAAAGGTTAAAAATCCAAACAGGAGTACTTGCCAGTGTTTGTTTTATGTATGGCTTAAGTCTCAGCCCCAGAGAGTTAGCAGTAGTTTTGTGCTGTAAACCTGGACAGTGTAGTTCTGCCCCTAAAAATGCATACAAGTCGTACTTATCACAAAGGGAGCTTCCCCCCCCCCCTTCTAGCTTTAAAGGCTAAGTGACTATACTGTCAAAATAGGAGGCTTAAGTTTTGATTCCGAAGTGGCTTTCACTCTTACTTAAGCCTTCAAGATCATCAAATTTGGTTTTCAACATCCCTGTTTTATAGAAAAAAATAATCTGGCCTGAACTTAGACCATTCCAACCCTAAACGCAGACCTCACTATCTACTCCTCTTCTTAGCTTTGAAAACAATAACCTCTCAAAGCTCCAAGCTGTTTACAGTGATCAGATCAGGATGGAGAGGGCTGACCGACCACCAACATACCAAACGCAGACTCTGCCCACTTCCTTCCCCGGCTGCCTCCAAACAAGAACCAGGCATTTATTAATGCTTCATAATAAAACACTCACACATCTGTTTTTTTTGCGTTCTGTTCATTTTCTACTCTGTGTTCTGCTTGTGTAAGAATATTTCTGAAAATATTTATTTTAATTCTGAGTATAATATAGAACATAAATAACAAAAGAATCCATAGCAAAGCCTTCTATTTTAGACAGATGTGCCCAGAAGGCACATTTGTACAAATAACTCTGGCGTTATGAAACATCGATTTTATAACATCCTCGAAACGCATTACCGTACCTGCCCTCCCTGTTCTCTCCCCCCACGCAGCTGCCTTTCTCCACTTAGGAGCACAATTCAGGACGGTGACACAAATACATTTAAGTGAGAGGAAGCTGTGTTAACCTCTGACCTACCTCACAGAACATATAGAGAGACAGCAGCGTGAGTCCAAGGTTATACACCACTAAAATCCCCCGACAAGAGAATGGCGGCCTATTCTTCATGTATTTTGGTCCCAGCCACACAATTAGCAAGTATAGGATGGAGCAGAGCAAAGTAGGGATATAGCTGTCCAGAAGAAACCATCCTTTTACTCTGGGATCTGGAAAATATTAAAAGAAACAACATTTAGTGATTAACAAAGTAGATACAAAAATAGTAACAATGTTTTTCAAACATTAAAACATTAATTAAAATTTCCCAAGCCAACAAAGCCAGTGGAAGAGGAACTGTGGGTCTTCAATACACAGCCTCGAGGTGAGGTGCACACTCATGTTCTGAATAACGACATGCGTCATTATTCACAGGTTTTGCTAAATAATTTTTTTAAAATCCTTTCCAAAGAATCTTAAAGAAACCAAGGAGAAAGCTCAATTTTCCATTAACTGGACTGACTGCCACCAGGCTTGCTGAATTATGCATGGGACAAGGAAACCCTGGACATGGCAGTCTTGGAGCTCCAAAGCCCTCCATCCCAGCCAAGTGTCAGCCAGTCTGCCCAGCGTGAGCAGACTCAGAAAACGTGCCACTCAGCCAGCTCAGTGATCGTCTCACTCAACAGGCAGCGTCTGCCACGAGTGCCATGGGCAAGAGCAGCGGGGATGATATTTTAAAAAGTGAGGGTGAAGCAGCAGTGACCAGGTAAGTGAAGAACAGGAGCTTGAGAGGGAAGACCTATACGGATTCAAGGAAATTACTGGCACAGGAGGGACCTCCCTGGCTCCCCTCCCCTCTCCCAGGCAGGAGGGAGGAGGAAAAGGAAAACTCACTCCAAGTGGCTGCCGGCGGCAACCTGACAGCCCTCCCGTGGCTGGGAGCAAACTCCCAGGCAGCCGGATCCTCTGGGTGTTATATGTCCCCTGCAAGACTCAACTCCATCCTCTGGCTGACTCCCAGGAAGCCACCTCTGCAGCACGTCCCCTCTGCATCCTGCTACGGTGAGCCCCCAAATCTGTAGCCCTTCGCTCTATATACCCTCCAAGGCCCCCCCACTGTAGAGCTCAGAGGCACATGCTGGTTTCACCTCCATACCTTCTAAGCAGCAGCAGCTAAGTAGGGACAGTGTCTCAGCCCCTTCTCTGAGCTCCTGGCTGGACCATCTTGCTACTCTCTCCAATGCTCTCTCCCTTGACCTTGTAGGACAAGCATAGGTTAAGTGGAGCATACATCCACTTGGGGAACCACTGTCAGTCTCCTTTCTTGCAGACACCCTAAATTCCCCCAGTGTGTCTCTTCTCTTGGCTTTAGAGGGAGACGCCCTCCACCCTCTCCCCAACTAGTGATGCTAGGGTGGTGGCTGCCAGTTCTGCAGAACTGTGTGCTTCTCAGAAGCCCTTCAGGGAAGCGGCCGCCCCAGTGAACTTAACAAGACGATTCTTAACCCCTTTTGTTCTCAGCTCTGGGCTGGAAGCCGTCTATTCTGAGAAAACAAGTTCCTCCGTAGCAACTAACGTCAGACTGTTACTAATGTTGATGTGTACATAATCACAAACACAATAAATGCGCCCACAAAAACCCCCATTTCCTTTTACTTAGCCCTGTTTTGCACAGTGCTTTTTAAATTTTATCACAGATCTTCATTCTTCCATATGACCAAATACCCAAGTACTTCCTGGGTGGCTGGCCCCACCCCCAGGTGGTAAATCCTTAGGGATCTAGTCAACTGTGGAGACTAACCCACTCCCTGGGGACTGGCTCAGACATAAACATGTGCAGCAACTGTGGCCACTGAACTCTGAGGAGATGACAGTTTGTGAAGAGCTCTGGGGAAGAATTTACTTGTTCTTAAAACCATGCAAATGATCAGACTTCTCCCTCCTCCTCTGGAGGTACAGCCTAGAGCTGCAGCAGCCACCTTGCAACCATGAAAGGTGGGGAAACCTACCCTGAGGACAGAGCTGCTGACATACCGAGGATGAAAGGCAGGAAATGACAACAACGGGGTTCTTGGGTATCAATCATCACGGAGCCCCTGAAGTGACTCAGATCACATAATGTAAGCTAATAACTTTTATTATTGTTTCAGCCATTTAAAATTGGATTTTTGATCCAGCAACACTCAAAGAAGGCATCGTCCCAGCACCAGCACAGAGAGATAGATGTGGCTTGTTTTTTTCCAAGGGCTGCACACTCATTTAACTTGTCCCCTATGGATGGGCTTCTAGATTATTTCCAGTTTTGACAAGCGATGCTGTTAAGGACCTTCCTTATACATATCTCTGCTGAGTCAAAGGACACGAGCATTGTAATTTCAACAGAAAACACAACTGCCCTCCAGAGAGGTTACCCCAAATTAGACTCTTTCTCCACATCCTATTATCACAGATGGTATCAGCCTTATTTCATCTCTGCCTTACTAACAGATTAAGTTCCTTTTATTGTTTTCTTTTGTATTTTAAAAACCACAAGTGAAACAGAGGATCTTTTCATCTGTTTAAAAGCCTCTTGTAGTTTTCCTAAGAATCTTCCTGGGAACTCCCAAAGTTCCTTCTTTACAACTAAGACATTATAGATGACATTAGAAGAAGGTGTAATATGGAGCTGACCTACTTCCTAAAAGGTAATGAAAGATGAAGAGCAAAAGAGCTCAGGGGTATATATCTAGCCATTGACGTGACACAACACAAAAGGACATTAAAAAGCCCTTAGAATTGAAAAGGGGAAGAGTTTTAAACCCTTATTGCAGCAGTGCATTTTGGAAGTCAGTTTTAGCTGAAGACTCACAAGAACTGAGGAAACCATGCCACCAGTAGTGGTGAAATCTGTGGCATTCTCAGGCTGCAAGCTTGACAGCAAACCTGAGCTCCAGCCAAAGTCAGCAGAGGGTCACAGCACCTGTGTCTCGGCCCCAGCAGCCAAGGGACCTCAGAGGACTCCAAGTCCCTGGTATCCAGGACAAAGCGTTAGTCTAATCATTGGAAAATGCTCATGCTTTCTAGAATGTCTTGGTGCAATATTTACATGTGCCTGTAACAAGGAGCGGGGAGGAAGGAGGGGGGAGTAAAACCCAAAACCACCTTACCTCGGGGGCCGAGCAATGCCTGGAAATAGGTACTAAGTGATGCATCGAAGTGTTCCATTTTAAAACCTATTAAGAAAAAGAGACATTGATTAAATCTCTACTCAAAATGCTTTTTGTATTTTTTCATAAAACAACAAGAACAAATTCTTTTCAGGGAACATGCTCTGGACAAGGTTAAGTTCCTCATATTCAAACAATTTCTTTTTAAACTCACAAAAGTAACTTATGGGCTAAGTTCTAATTTGAAAATCAAAAGAAAAGACACAGTCCCGTGAATTCACTTTATAAATGAAGCACCAGTTTTCTGTGCTTCTTTTCTCAGCTCTGTAAAAACTCTCTCTGTGAAGCTGAAGTCTCAGTGGGGAGAAGGATGGAACTGGATAGAAAGGAGGCAGACAGGGAAGAGCCCATCGGGGCAAATACGACCGCCACAGGGAGAAGACAGTTCCTCTGCTGGGTACTTTTATTAATTACTGTCTTAACGTACTCACGTCCATAGTAAAAAAAAAAAAAAAAAAAAAAAAAAAAAAAAAAAAAAACCTCAAACATTTAAAATGAAAAAGAGGAGGTAAGAAATTTGCTCCAACACAATCCCTCCACCCCACTGTTAGAAGGAGCCTACTGGTACCATTTCTTGGGTCTACTTCCAGAGACTTCTCTCTTTTGAGCACAAAAGAAGTCATGCCAAATGGGAGTTTTTACAATTGTTGGTCACGACCCATTAGTAGATGATCAAGTCAACTTCGCATTAGAAATAATAAACTGATCATAATAATCAGAGTGCTTTGCCCTTAGTGAGAATGAATACGGTCATGAATCTTCAGTGTTACTGTACCATACTTATGAGTACGATGTGCTAAGCTGCAATGTGAAATATATTCTTACTGTGGTAACTGCAAAACAAAGAAAAGGCTTGGAAAAATATTGCTGACTGTTTTCACTGACATCTTGGAGATGATCTCCTATCACTGGTTACAGACCTACCTCCATCTGTAAGACTTTAAAACTCCCTATTTTCCCCCCATTTAAGATTTACATTTACAGGGTAGTGAAGCATCCTTTCATCTGTGTATTGACTAGATTTTCTACATTAAAGTTAGGAGGCATACATTTAACTGTCTTGGTCATTACTCTCATAGAAATAACCACAAATATGTTTGCTTCCAAGGGCAAAGGCAAAATTGGTTTAATCAACTAGGCAGTTAATCATTTGCCATCAATGACACCTTGAAAGCAGCAGCAACCAGGGTTCTGTTCCAGCATCTGTCCTGCCCTGCGGGGAGACTTGCAGGGCGTGGACTCTCTCAGCCAAGAAGCCACCAGCTCCCACACATCCAAGTGCCAACAATTAGATATGCCACCTTTGTCATTCAACAGTTACACAACTAGGTAGAAAAGCATGACAGGCTGGCAGGTGATTAAGAGGTTCCACATTGGGCTCCTTATCAGACAATTTGGGTTTGAAACCCATTTTTTTCCACCTAATAGTAATATGGCCTTGGACAACTTATTTATCCTCCTACCTGTAACATGTGGGAAATAATAATTGCCCCTCAGGCTGTTAAGAAGAGCAAATGATCTAACACACTAATACACCTAAGGTCCTTAGAGCAGGGCCTGGCACGCAGCAAGCCCTCCCATAAAGGTTTCCTATCGTGTGTCTGCCGCAGGGTCCGCTCCACAGCGGATACCGCCAGCGTCCGTGTGCCCTGCCCACTAAACTCCCACCAGTGAGCCCACAACGTCCAGTGCAAGTCCTAACACCCCCAGTGGGCAGCAATGGAAGGCGGGAGAGTTGACAACATCTCAGGAGAGAGGCACCTGTCAGCGTGAAGCATTATTCGAGCAGGAAAGATGAGGCTGAAATGAACGTACTAAACGTACTAAACCTACTGTGTACGAAGGATTGTTGAATAGGGAAAAACACAAAGCGCTCGCCTGGAGGCCTAGAACAGACTAGACTCTCACGATGGAGGAGAAGGCATGTGCCGCACACCAAAACCAACCGAGTTTGCCAACAGGCAGATGTTGGAAAAGATGCATATACGCATTAACAACAAGCTGTGAAAGTCCTAGCAAGTAACAGCATTCCGGGATCAAACATCAGGAACACATCTGATGAAAACAGTAAGAACATCCTTCTCATTTTTAACTAAGAGCCCTTTCACAGGAGCCTGTAACCAGTTTTGGTTTCTATGTAGGGAGGATGTAGAAAAGCAGGAAACAGAAGTAAAGGAATGCTCAAAAATGACAGGAAACAGACCTCTGGGGTGGAGGTGGGGGGAGAACATTCGTGGACTCAGGGAAAAAATGAGGCCCAGGAATGGGTATAAGTGACCCATCATTACAAAGTTGACAACGCTGACATCATGGCAACAGAAAAGCAGCCTGGCTAAACACAAGGTAAAATTTCAGTCCAACCGCACTGAACCCAGCAGCAGGCCCCCAGAAGAGACTATGGGATCTAGTATGTGGTGATACTGAAGACTTCTGTTACAGGCCATCTGTCCTGAACGATCCTAATCTGAACCCGTCCTGAGCCCTGCAGGAGGGGGCAGCACAGGGGCTCATTCTAAGATGGAACATCATCTCCACACGCTTCTGTCCATAAGGGCCCAGCTGTTCTTAGACCACATTTCTTCTCAGCTTGAGAATTCTCTCAGGCTTGCAGAACTTTTCACCATCCAACTTAGGAACACGTGAAAGAGCTAGCCGAGCAATCACAACAGTAGTAATTTTCAGAGAGAGTTGCTCATAATTCCTGAAACGTCTATGTTGAAAAGGGGGAGCATGAGGCCCTAAGCAGCAGAGTCCTTGGCCGGGGAATCGGAGGCCTGGTTGTGGGCTGGACGCGGCCACGTTCATGGCTTTCCCCATCCTCTCCCCTGGCCACGCCCACGACTGGACACGTCCCGTGACCTGCTCAGAAGGGGCTGTCTGTTTTCACACCGGTCACCAGGAGGCTTCTCCAGCAAAGGTTTGCTTTCATCATCTCAGCACAGTGCCGAGTTCCTGTGCAGCCGGCCACACGTCCAGATCCCTTAATACCACAGATTCATTTCTCATTCACACCACACGCTTACCAAGCGCCTGCCCCACGCCAGGCGCAGAGGCAGGACGGCCCTGACGGGTGCAGCAGGGAACAAAATTCCAGGCTGGGCAGGAACACACACGTTAAATATGTTATGTAAAGTGACTGTCAGCAAGAAAAAATATAGCAGGGTAAAGGGGACGGGATCACGGAGCGGAAATTTACTTTGGAAAATGCAGTCGCCACTCGGAGAAGGTGACCACAGAACGGAGAGAAAGGGCACTCCAGTTTGAGGGCCAGCTGAGGGCAGTAGCCTGGGGCCATCGCCCCTCTATCCTCCCCTCCCCGCCCACTGGGGTTCACAGAAATCAACCCCACGGCGCCGGGAGCTCGTGGCCACCGGCTGGCAGGGGAGGCGGCACCTTAGCTGCACTCCCACCCGTCCCCGCGTCCCCTTCGCAGCTCCCTGGCTGGCCCACCTGGCAGGAACAGGACAAAAGGTCCCAGCGAGTGAACTCCTCCCGCCGGGCCAGCCTGCCGGGCCGGCCTGCCCCGCTGGGTGAACTGCGCACTTGCTGAGCAGCCTGTGGGCTGGGCTGTACTGTTCTGTACTTTTCTAAAGGAACGGGAGAGGCACGGGGACCTACAAAACCCTTGACACTCTGCCTGGCGATCTGGGATCACGGGAATGGCATGACCCACTTTGCACAAGGTGTCCAACCGCACAGCCAGGTCTGTGGCCTGCCTGACTGCGGCAGATCCCCATCTTCCAAGCTGCACGTGGGCTGGGAACGTCACTTCCTAACAACCAGGCAACCTACTGGCAGCTTAGGCGAGCTGGGCCACGCAGGCACACAGCTGCTCTGGACAATTGTACTAGCAGGGACCAAGCCCATGCGCTGGGCCCACGCAAGAGGAGCTCTGGTCCTGAGCACAGCCAAAGAATAAGCCATTCTTTGATGTGACTGGTTCCCCACACTCAGACAGGAAAAAGGGAGAGTCAGCACCTCCCAGGGGCCAGATCACGCTGACACCAAGCCAAGCATCGCCTCCCCCACCCTCTTTAACCAGGAGTCTCTGGCACTCGCTCAGCCTACGGGGCCTCCCAGAATGACAGGTCAGGACAGGGAGTAATCAGATACATTAAGGAAAATTCCAACTACAACAGCATCCAAAAGCTCTTCACGAGTTCAAGGGCCACACACAGAAAATGACAACAATGAAAACAGGATAAGGGTAGAAAGCACGGGCAGGTAAATTAGAATAGATTTTAAAGAACTCCTCTTGTGCGTACATTTCCCAAAAGACAGTCTTAGTTGAAAGCCACTTCCAACTATCAAATTCTGGAGTGTTTCTGGTAACCATGCAGCTGTATTACAATTGCGCCTCATTGTAAGTATCTCACTAAGAACAGAAATGATTAACTAGGGCCAGTAATTACCCTGTATTAAAAGAGGATGAGAGAGCATTCAGTACACCTTCATCTAAGTCAAGGATTAGTTCTATGACCTGCGCAGCAAGTTCCTGGCAACGTGTACTACATATTTTAGGGTTGAGGTGAGCCTCAGGCCTAAATTCAAGAGAAGCGTTCAAACTACCACAGCTCAGAATACACAAACCTGGAAATACTGATGAAAACAGGGCACAAGAGGGCAAAACCCGAATCCCCCAAAGGGAGCCGGCCTCCTGTGGAAGATGCATCTGTCCATGAGTTAGCTCTCCCCAGGAACAGGCCCAGGTGAGTCATCTGCGGGAGGCTGAACATGCATTCGTTTTCACGGTGATCTAGTATCACACAGAATTTGCTGGAGGCTTGAAACAAGACACAACAAGCTTTACGGCGAACCAGTGCCCCCCAACCTCCACGTGGCCCCCAAGAGAGACAACAAACTGTGAGCAGATGGGGTGGTGGGGTGACCACAGGGAAGGTCACTGGGGTTAAGGAGAGCTGCTCCCACCGTGATTCTCAAGATGAAGTTATTGGTCTCGGTAAGAACGCAAATGCTGAGCATCTTGGCCATTTATTCCTGGAGCAGGAGAAAGTGAGAAAGCTACGGAGCGCGTGAAAAGTACCGGGATCTGAAGGCAAATTTGTTTTTAAAGGAGAGCAAGATTTTTTAAAATTATCATAGTAAAGGAAGTTAATTACGTAAACGCACAACCAGGCTGTTTGCTGACTCTAAAGCTTAGCAGTGACGATTGATTTTCAGGGTCAAGCCCTGGCTGTTCTTGCTGCCAAGGCAATGGTGGCAGGGAGCAGTCAGCTTGCTTTGAAAGCCCCCTTTCCTGTGAAATCAGTCAAGTCACATTGCTTTTGGTTTAAAAATGTGTTTACTGCAGACATTTAACTACTGTTAGCTTCCTCATGGTGTCCCGTTTTGTTTATTTATTCCTTTAGAATTGTCACAGTTCATCTAAACATGAGTCAGCTAAACTGAGCTTCCAGCTCCCAGGGGTCAGGAGGAAATCTCCCTCCACTTTCTATTCTTCGACCCATTCTTCCCCTTAACAGTCAACTCCTGTTAAGCAGGCATGGGAACATTCCAAGTTGCTGCCAATAACACAAAACATTAAATGGTGCTTTAATTTGGTAGTCACAACACTGTTTCATGAATTTAAAAAGGGTTTTCTTGGTTGGAGAAAATCAGCTTGGGAATGAGAGGAGGAAAATAACCACATCTGCTCAGAAATGTTAAAATATACAACTGTCATAGAGATCCTAAGGAGAAAAACATCTAAGCACTAACAAGCTTCCAGATATGAAAGCAAGTTGACGAGAGAATCCCTTTAGAGTGCTGGCACTTAAAAAGAAAATAACTCCGGATTAAATCTTGGCTCGGGAGAAATTATCTGCCATATCAACAGTGGTCCCCTCATCCCGACAATCCAGGAATCTGTGCTTACTCTCATTCTCCCATAGGCTTCTCATACTTTCTTACCCTCGTTCTAAGGGCACATCCAACTCTCGTTAATACTCTGATGGAGTCATCCTCTCCTACTGTACAGCAAGCACGTAAGAAAGGACACAGCTCTAGCTGGGCTTCAGGCCAGTCACTGCAAAGCTGGGGCACCGCCAGGCACCACCAAGTCCTGCTACAGGTCAGCACTGCGGTTAAAGGCTGAGCCCCTCGTTCTGGTATAATGCACAACTGGGGCGTGGCGGGGGTGGGGACTGTAAATGCTGCCACACTCACCCTCAAGTTTTCTCTTATACAAAAGTTAGATGAGGCAGGTTGAAAGGGAAGCCCACGTCACCTCCAACTCCTTGGTTCGTAACAGTTAACTGAAAAGCACTGTTGTAACCATTGCCAGAGAAGGACATTCTATTCTTCTAAAGCGGTGGAGGGTCACACCCACTCTGTTCTTAAATGAATCATCTGTGGTCCTTCCTCCCTGTTCATTCTGTCTTCAACCTTTTCTCCAGGTCCCAGGTTAGGTGTCAAGCGACTCCCCCTTGGCCTCTAGTCGCTTCTAGGGGAATTCTTATTCAGAGCTAAGGAACAGAACATATCATCAAAGTCCTTCCCCAGTAAAGACCCCACACACCAACCCCCTTACCCCAGAAGCATCTGGAGAGGGGTTCACTGTAGAAAACTATTCTTGGATGACTCAATTCTCGTTTGAAATCAGAAGAATAAAACCAGTGACATTTGGCTTCGGTTGAAGCACACTGTCATTTGGAAGAAGACGAAGTGAATATAGACACAGAAAGCCCCTTGCCAGTGAATGAAGGCCAGACTGCTGCGGATGGATGGAGAGCTCTGCCGACAGTAACTCATCAATCCACACGAGGCTGCGGTGAGACAAGGTGAAAGATCCGAGTGCCGCGACCAGGTCTCCCCACGACTGGCTTTATTTCCGTGCTCCTGGTGATGCTGAGAGTGACTGCCCTTCACGCTACCAGTCATCGGAAAGGCAGCTGAATATTTAACAAGCGCCTACTATGTGCCAAGCGGTATACAGTACTGCTCGTTGGGAAAACGACAGTGACAGAGACAGACGTCACCCTGCCCTCCTGAAACAAAGTGGTTGGCAGTGTGCAAAGACGCTGTGGGGAGCACTGGTCAGGAGCCCGAGAGCCAGGGTTCCAGTCCCTGCTCCACCACTTACTAGTTGTGTGACCTTGTGCCAGTTACTTAACTTCCTCACCTGTAAAAGAAGGGCCATTGACAGGGCCTTCTCCATGGGATTAAATGAGTTAATAATATATGTAAAATATTTACAATCATGCATGCACACAACAGATGCAAACGTATCTGTGTTATTATCATCATTACAAAGACCTCTGGCGCTGACCAATTTCACATTCAATGTTCATGAGAGTTTTTGCTAAGCCACAGACTGGTGTCCCCTGCAAAGTCCATGGGCAATGAAAAATGCCCACATCCACACCTCACAGCTCTGGCATTCTGTACTTTGGATGGGATGACATAATATGTGCAAATCCAGGAGACTTTTAAGAGTCTCCAGATAAATTCTCTGGAATGTTAAGGGGACACTGGTCACTGACTTCTGAGTGGAAGAGAAGATCAGTGCTCATACCATCAGCACAGAGCAGAAGTCACTCTTTATCTGACATGCCTTTTGTACTCCTAGCAACTAGCACATGGTAGATGCCCAATGAGTTCATTCATTTACTACAGCTGCAGAGGGGGCTGAGATGCCAAAGGTCACAGACTTTGGGTGGAGCCAAAGTTTGAAGCCAAGTCTCCCACCCCACAACCTACCGCTCTTAAAATACCCAGTATGGCCTTTCAAGGGGCATCTTCATAAGATTTTTTTTTTTTTTTGCGGTACGCGGGCCTCTCACTGCTGTGCCCTCTCCCATTGTGGAGCGCAGGCTCCGGACTCGCAGGCTCAGCGGCCATGGCTCACGGGCCCAGCCACTCCGCGGCACGTGGGATCTTCCCGGACCGGGGCACGAACCCGTGTCCCCCGCATTGGCAGGCGGACTCTCAACCACTGCACCACCAGGGAAGCCCTTCATAAGATCATTGTAAAGAGGATGGTGACAATATGTATTAGTGGTTTTGAGTTCACACAGCTTTATCCATGAGAATAAATGCAGAATTAATTTTAAATAACACTATCAAGTTAAAAAACAAAAACCAGTTGTATTCACAGTGGGATATTTCTCAGCCATAAAAAAAGAATGAAATATTGCCATTTGCAGCAACATGGATGGATCCAGAGATTACCATACTAAGTGAAGTAAGTCCGACAGAGAAGACAAATATCATACGATATCGCTTATATGCGGAATCTAAAACATAACACCAATTAATTTGTATACAAAACAGAAACAGACTCATGTAGAAAACAAACGTATGGTCACCAGAGGGGAAAGGGGGGCGGAGGAGGGATAAATTGCAGTACTATGGGATTAACAGATACAAATTACTATATGTAAAATAGATATGCAACATGGATTTACTATATAGCACAGGAAACAATACTCAATATCTTATAATAACCTATAATGGCAAATAATATGAAAATATATAACTGAATCACTTTGCTGTACACCTGAAACTAATACAATATTGTAAATCAACTATACTTCAATTAAAATTTTAAAAGATCAGTTGTAGGGACTTCCCTGGTGGCACAGTGGTTAAGAATTCGCCTGCCAATGCAGGGGACATGGGTTCGATCCCTGGCCCAGGAAGATCCCACATGCTGCGGAGCAACTGAGCCCGCGTGCCCTGGAGCCCGCGCACTGCAACTACAGAGCCCACGCGCCACAACTAGTGAAGTATGCTTGCCACAACTACTGAGCCCGTGTGCTGCAACTACTGAAGCCCATGTGCCTAGAGCCCACGCTCTGCAACAAGGGAAGCCACCGTGCTGAGAAGCCCGCGCACCACAATGAAGAGTAGCCCCCACTTGCTGCAACTAGAGAAAGTCCTGTGCAGCAACGAAGACCCAACGCAGCCAAAAACAAACAAAATGAAAAAACACAAAACCCAAAAACAACCAATCATGAGTATTCATGATTCACTCATGATGGCTGGTAAGAGAGACCTTAGAAATCTCCATATTAAGACCTATTTGGGAAGTCAGTGGGAAATGGGTGGCAAATCCTCCTTGGCCTCATTTTCATATGCCCATCATCACTTCCACTATTCTCAATCAGTGATAAAATTATAGTCTTATGTTTAAAGTGTTGTGATTGTCAGTTACACTGTAATTATCTGCTCATTTGTTCATAATCCCCATTAAGCTCCAAGCTCTTCAAGGGCAGAACCTCCGATGTTCCCATCCGTGCCTTCAGAGCCTGGATCTGTTCCTGACAGATTGCCAATTACTGGCTGAAACTATGAATGAATGAATGAATGCCTTCACATCTTTCAGTTTCACATCAATGGGTTTTCCAATCCGTCCGCATCTCACAATCACCTAGAAGCTTTAAAAAACAGATTTCTGGGACTCACCCCTAGAAAGTGATTCAGTAGTCAAGAGGCTGAGAAATTTGTTTTTTTTTTTTTTTTGAAAAGTTCCTCAGGTAATTTTGATGAGCAGCCAGGCTTCTTTGGGAACTACTGCTGTGTCTATAAACTGGGCTTTGGGACTAATGAAATCTGTTGCAGACAGTATTCATGTATTGTATTACAATGACAGAGTCTAGACTAGGACAGGGGTCAAGGACAAAATGTTTTTCATTCTTACAAATTAGGTTACAATTCCCTGTTTGCTCTAACTCCACCAGCCGGGGCAGGGGAGGGGGGAATCATCTCTTAAGCTAAAATAAACCTCATTAAGTCAGAGATCAGTTCTCCTAACTTTTAAACACAGTGTTACATAGCACATATAACATACAGCCAGCAGGCATTAAGTAGTGTAAGCCCTTCCTCCGCTCTGGAATGTTGTTATAAGGAATACCCCCGGCAGCAGGAGGGACCCCTTACCCTCTGTCAGCACTTCCCAGGCTGACAGGTGTCAGTGGAGGCCAGGCCTGTAAAGCTTAGCGAGGGAGGGTCTATCCTGCTCCCTGTCACCCCCAGCAGCTGTTCTCGGGACACAGGAAGGATTTAGTGACCACGGGCTTGGTCACACCGAGCTGGGGGCGTGTGAGGTGCCACCAAGTGGCTGCCAACGCCAGAACTCACAGCACATACCTGCCCACAGCCAACTGGACATACTGCTTGGAAGGAGGCAAGGTGGGCGACAGGAAGCATCCGGACACTGGCCCAGCGGTGGGCTCTGGCTCAGGCTCCGGTATTATCAGTCCTACACTGAGCCACTTCCTATCGGCTTCATTCCTTGGATTAGAGGACAGAGGTGTCTTCATGTGAACTTGGCATCTGTGGAAGGCAGCCTCTAAGGGGGTCCCCAGGGATCCTCTCCTGCACTGGACCAGGGCTGTGTGTAGGGCCAACAGAACACAGCAAAAGGGATGGTGTGTCACTTCTGGGATGAGGTTCTAAAAGACACTATGACTTCCATCATGGTCAGTATGCTTCTCACATGACTAGCTTCGGGGGACGCCAGCTGCCCCGTCGTAAGCCATCCTATGGGGGGCCAAGGCAGAAAGAAACCAAGGCCTCTGCCAACGCCCGAGTGAGTGAGGAAGCGGACTGCAGGCCCACCGGCACCTCAGCACAGACCCTGAGGCAGGACCACCCAGCTAAGCCTCTCTGGGCCTCCTGACCCTCACGGACTGTGTGGGATAATACATGTTTGCTGTTTAAAGCTGCTGAATTTTGCAGTAATCTGTTACTTAGCAATAGATTAAATTAACAGGTTGGGGGCAGTTAGAGCGGGTTCTTCAAAGCCAACTCCCCTTTCCCTTGCTGGCTTTTCTGCTGGTTACTACACTCAATCAAGGCACCAATTAGAAGCATGGCCCTAAAAAATAAACACACACACACACACACACACACACACCTTTGATTTAATTGGAACGGGAAAGGAAATGAAAAGGCTTGTAATCGAAAATATAGAACTTGGTTATAAAAATATAACTTTCATTGCTAGTCTGAAGCTTAAGACAAGGGAGCTAACATTTATTGAGCATCTATTACATACCAGATTTTCAAAGACTCAGTAAGGAATTATCCCGATTTTCCGGATGAGGAAACTAAAGTTCAGAGACTTTAAGTAACCTGGCCAAACTACAAGCAGATCCACTTAGTTATCTGCAGGTTTATATGACTTAGGGTGGCCAAGTGTCCTGATTTATTGGAACTCGGTTTCTTGGGATTCAATATCAGGAAAAAAAAAAAAAAGTCAGGAAAGTCCCAGGCACACTGGGAAGAGTTAGCTACCCTACTATGTACAAATCTTGTGCTCTTTGCAAACTACTACACAGTAGATTTTTTAAAGTACATTTTAAAGCTATCATTTTGGCAGCTTGTGATCTGCAATGACTTTTGAAATGTCACCTATGAAAATGGAAACCACAAGCCTTTCTAGCCTTTATCCACAGTATCCAAGAAAGGGTGTGTCCCCCCCAACCCCGAGAATGAGTAAAACAATTGCTGTTATGATAAAAGCTAGCAAGGAAATTTTTCAGCCTCAGAGTTTCTGCAATCGGGTCCCCAAAGGTTGAGTAGGTAACCCCCCCAACCCCACCCAGCCTCCTGGGCCCTCTCAGAACTGCATCCAAGTCAGCGGCTCTGGCATGAGGCTCAGGCAGGGCTACAACCTCCTCTTCCTCTACAGCAGCCCAGAGACAGCCCACTGACACCACTGGGAACCTCCATATTAGCAGTGCCCGAGGGCTTTCCGTAGCTGGTAGGTCAGGTGGCCACCTATCAGCAAGGTACTGTTACCTCAACAGCTCTGGCCCTTTCTCTTTTAGCAAGATCCCTATGACACCCACTAGGAACGCTATCATCATAAAGACAGACAGAATTGTTGGTGAGGATCTGGAGAAATTGGAACACTCATACATCATTTGGGATTGTCAAATGGTATATCTGCTGTGGAAAATCGTTTGGTAGGACCTAAAAAAGTGAAACGCAGAGCTATCATATGACCCAGCAATTCTACTCCTAGGTATATGCCCAGAAGAAATAAAAGCCTGTACACAAGTATTCACAGTAGCATTATTTGTATTAGCCAAAAAAAGGGGGGGCGGTGGGGGTAAAAACCCAAATGTCCACCAACTGGTGAATAAATAAAAGGTAGTACATCCACACAATGGAATGTTTTTCAGCCATAAAAAGGAATGAAGTACTGATACATGTCACAACATAGATGAACCTTGGAAACATTATGCTACGTTAAAGAAGTCAGACACAAAAGGTCACATATTACACGATTCTATTTTATAGGAAATGCCCAGAATAGGCAAATCCATACAGACACAAAGTACATTAGTGGTTGCCAGGGGCTGGGGGAGGGGAGGATGGGAAGTAATTGCTGATGTGTATGGGGTTTCTGAGGTAATGAAAATTCTCTGGAATCAGATGTACTTAAATTAAAAAATGAGAGATACTTTTTAAAAAAACCTTTAAAATTCTGCACACTCAAGCTCACTTGTAGAAATCCTTATACTAAGGAAATAAAAGCAGATGTGCATTAAGATTTAATTATAAGATTGTCAACAGTGATATAAGCAGCCGAAAAATACCCTAAAAGTAACTTGCTAAATAAATTATGGTACAGGCATACAAACGTATGCCATCATTAAAATAAAGTTACTGGGCATTTATTCCAGAGAAAAGACTGACATGCACACAAAAACCTATATGTGAATATTCACAGCACCTTTATCTATTATAGCCCCAAACTGGAAACAACCAAGATACTCTTCAACAGGTGAATTATTAAACAAATAGTGGTACATTCACACCATGGAATACTTCTCTGCAACCAAAGGAACACACTTCTGATACATGTTAACACCCTGGATGAATCTCTACAGACTTAGTGGGAAAAAGCCAATCCCTTTATATAACACTTTTCAAATGACAAAATTATAGAGACGGAGAAGAGATGAGCAGTTACCAGGGGTTAGAGATGGAGTGAAGGCAGGAGGGAAGCGGATGCGGCTATAAAAGGGCAACATGTGCTGATGGAAACGTCCTTTATCTTTTCTGTAACAATGTCAGCAACCTCGTTGTGGTACCAAACTACAGCTCTGCACCATGTTACCAGGGAGGGGGAACTGGGTAAAGGGTACTTGGGATCTGGGATCTGGGTTATTTCTTAGTTATGAACCTGAAATTACCTCAAGATAACAAGTTACATTAAAAACAAAAATCCACAAAAGTGGAGAACAAACCAAATAAACAAGACTAAGCATCTGACTTTTTAAAAAATTCAACCCCCTTACGCCCCCCTTTACACCTCCCACTGACACACAGTTGTGACTTTTCAGCATCTGTTAATGAGTTCTGCTGGAAAGGAACAGTGTGAACTATATAACCTCATTCATGAAAGCTTAAGCCTTCACCTAAATGCTAGAGTTTTCACTCCTTTAATTTTCAGAGCTGTCTGATTTAGCTTCCCAGTAAACGCTTATTTACCTAGACTACTCAGGCGACAGGAATACTGTTTGACCAGTCTAATGTTCTGATTGACTTCAAGGGACCATACCTCCCACATAGGCCAGTTTTCAGAGAGTAAGAAAATCATTAAACGTATCAAATAAAATCTTCCCGAATAAAATCAAAGCTTTGATGATTCGGGGGCATTCTGTGATCTTGAAGTGTTCCAGAGTCTGAACTATGAATGCCCAATCCCATTTTACAGAACCATGGATGAGTAGGCATAGATAACTGGGATAAATCTGTAAATCTATTACGCCTCTCTGGTTTAAGTAAGAAGTTCCTGCCATCCGTTATTTCCTTGCCTCTTTCTATTCTACACAGAACATAGAAAATTTTAGGCATCATCAATAGTTTTGAGTTGTCAGATTCTAGGTGTTTTTTGATAAATGAAAAATAAGAAAAGCTTATACTTCATTATGAAAAATAAAAACCGCTTTCTTCTATCTTTTGGGTCACTTTCTTGTCAAACCAGTGAAAAACAGAAAGTGGCAAAGAAGCAGTTTTATAAAGTGGAGGAGTCCCACCAGTCTGTGATTCCGGTCTCCTGGGTGTGGGCAGTGTGGACACAAGTTCTGCCCTGCGGGGGGCCGTGCTGCCCTCAGGACGCGGGGAAGGAGCCTTCCACACCCACAGCTGCCCAGCGCATACACACACTGTCTAGCAAGGGCTGCGGGGACTTCTGTAACCCTCTCTCAAAATTCTCCAGTAAGATTAGATCTCTTCCTAGCAAAGCTTTTCTCCTTTTCACCTAGTGCTACTTTCAACAACTGTGCCTCTGTGTTTAAAACCCCCTTGACAACCATTAAAGGTGAAATAACTGAGAATTAGGCCCTCAAGTGATTACATTTTAGTGGAACTCCAAGTAGTTTAGCAAGTCACATTAATGTAAATGAATATTCTGACTGGCTAATAACAAGATTTTCCCTTCATTTCAATTCTCCCCAAGTACCAATATCCAACTCCAAGCTGTCATAAAAGCCATTTTGCCGTAACAAAACGAAGAAAGGCAAGCCAGTGATCAAATCAGCATGAAAATTAGGTGCCCACCTACAGCTGGAACACCAAGGGAGAGACACTAACAGATCTGGAAATGAAAATTAAGGACACAGGAGGGGCAAAAATAATTACATATAGAACTTGTAAGGAACTGCAAAGTATAGGAGCTGTTACAGTGGAGGATTACTGGACTGAATGTCAATAGTATGACATAGTATGAGTGTGTTTCGTGTTTGGTAATTGCAATCATTGTTGCTTTTGCTGTGGTCATCCATTTACAATGCTTGGTGTCAGTCTATTTATCTCTTGTAAAAATAAAACTGTGTGTGTGTGTGTGTGTAAAAAAAAAACCTGAAGAAGTCAATCAGGTGAAAATTTTAGGAAAAGAATTGAGGCATGTAAAACGGCATATACTGTTTAACAACATGCCTTTCGTGAGCATCAAATGTGTTTAAGGCATCACCGTAGGTGGCCGAGATAGGGAATGTGGTCCTTCCCCCTAAACTCAGAAATCTATCACCCAGCTGGAACCCACATTCTTAGCTCATTTAAAAACACAAATGTTCTGAAACTACATATAAAATAGATAACCAATGAGAACCTACCGTATAGCACAGGGAACTCCACTTAATGCTCTGTGGTGACCTAAATGTGAAGGAAATCCTGAAAAGAGGGGATATATGTATACAGATAGCTGATTCACTTTGCTATACAACAGAAACTAACAACACTGTAAAGCAATTATACTCTGATAAAAATAAATACCCCCCCCAAAAAAAAACCCCACAAATGTTCCAAGACAAGAACATTTAATTGGGGGGGGGTAGATACAAAAGGATACATAATATCCTACTTTGATTTGGAAAAGCGATCACATATTCCTAGGCAGAACCAAATAAACACACTTAACTTGAAGAAAACTAATGGGACTACAGAAGCAGTGACATGTTTAAAATGTATGATGGTTTTCCCCGAAAATTTTCTTCATATACATGAACAATTTAATATATGCCCTCAGGTTGGAGAAGGAGAAAGGAAGAGTGTCTTGGTCAGCTTGGGCTGCTGTAACAGAATACTATAGACAGGTGGTTTAAACAACATTTATTTCTCACAGTTCTGGGGGCTGGCAAGACCAAGGTCAAGGTTCATCTAAGCGTTCCCAAAGGCCTCACCTCCAAACACCATCACACAGAGAGTTAAGGCTTCGGAATATGAAATGGGGGGTGAGGGCACACAAACGTTGAGTGTATAACAGCAGGGTGGAAAGGGAAAATGACCGTAATTGCTACTTTTAGAAAACCTAGTCTCTAAGGTGAATCATTTTCATTCATTTACTCCCTCAAGTTATCAAAACATATAATCTCTACTTTACAAAAGGGTTGTGTTCCAGATGTTACTTTGTAAACTAGTCATCTGGCCTTTGGAAAATTCTATTTTCTATATTCTATTTTCCATAGAAATAATGTGAAATTAGCAGTTCTGGACCTTTTGGGGATCCCACCCCAATTGTAAAAATATGATTAAAGCAAAGGTTAAAAAAAAAAAGTGAAGATGACCCTCTTTGTATCCCCAGATGACAGAGAATTTGGATAAAATTGACAGACTCCCCAAAATCCTAGGGACCCTCAATCCCCAAATTAAGAACCCTAGCTATAAGTAGTTGACAGATCTCCAGATGGGCCCTAAACTACTTAACTCATAATGAAGTGGTGCCCATGAGTACAGATTCTCACTATTTCTACACGAAAATAATTTCATGTAATAGGTATAATGTGAGCTACCACCCTCTGGGCTCTGACACTTAACACTGTAATATGATCTTTGGTAAGCTGTACAGACCTCGGTTCCCTGGACTTTAAACATGTGTGCAATGATGACTACACCCGTGGGGTCGTTGTGAGATGATATGAAACGCTTGGGGCAGTGCAGGGGCACTTCAATTCGCGGCAGCTGCTTTTATGAGCCTGGAGCACAGTCACCGCAATGTGGGAGGCACTGGGACACAGAGCCACACAGCACACACACCTGCCTCCGGAGTAGTCAGTCTCGCTAGGGAGAAATGATAACTAGCAAGCTAAGGGAGACGCCTCGACAAAGAACGTACCCATTCTACGTAGGGACCCGTGGGTCACAGTCACGTGTAAGGCTTGCCAGTGGGGGACGGGACAAAGTGGAGGGAAGAGAAAAGTGAAAACCCATGTTGGAGAAGCAGCTAAGGGCTCTACTGGGTGATTTTAAATTGGGGGCGGGGGGTAAGAGTGAGGCTGGGCGGGAGGCTGGAAAGAGAGTGATATCAAGGTCAAGTCAGGAGACTGCCACAGTAGTCAACACAGGAGATGGAGGACACCGCAAGGCCACGGCAGGGGAGGGAACCAGGGGCCACAGGAGGGATGGAAGGAAGGAGAGGGGAGCGAGAGGAGGAAGCCCTAATTCTGGTTCTGACTCTGCACCCTGCGTGCAGTGCTATCCTGTGAGTCAGGGACACGTAGGAGGGACGAAGGGAAAAGGGAAGGTTCTGACCATCTAGAAATGCACCGCCCGGCCACCGATTCTGTTCATCATAGATGCGTCGTGCCTGCTGAGTCAACAGGCAGGCCATGCATTGTGAATTACTGGAGTGCAAATCAGTGAACGTTCACTGTGGTGATGTGTACCCTTATGGGGAAAAATCTGCAAGATGAACTGTGCACTGAGGTGAGTAATGTTAAGTATAAGAAGTTCAGGCTTAAGCTAGGACCTAAGCCACGCATTTGTTTAGGGATTTATGCTCTTCTTGTCCTAAGAAAACACGACGCCAGCTACACTCCAACATGAACTACACGCTTCAGGCGGCTGAATTATTTAGCAGATTGCTATTTCCCTTCACTGAATGGTCTGCTAATGACTGCCACAAAAAAGCTTTCCAAAGTCACTCTCCCATCACAACATCTCTCTGCAAGAATCTGAAAACCACTTAGGACAGCGCAGGCCACCATTTCAAAGGATTTTTCTTATTTTCAAGTTCTTTTCTTTGAAGAGCATCATGATGATAGCAAGAGCAACTAACACTCAGTCCTTACTATGTGCCCGTCTTTCTGCTATAAATTTACAAGGATGACCTCACTTAACCCTCACGGCAGCCCTTTCACAGGCGAGCACACTGAGGCAGAGAGCAGCTAAGTCCTTTATCCAAGGTCATGGCGACAGCAGGCAGTGACTCCACAGCCTGCTCTTTCAACCACTGCACTCTACTTCCTATGTTACACTGAAAATAAAAAGGGGATGTTTATTGCAGGAACTTGAAAAAACAGGAGGGTTTTTTTTTTTTTTTTGGTTCCATTTTAAGGTAAAAACAAAAAGCCTCTGAGAGGGTGGTAGAATCCACGTCCCTCTTCTGCCATTTACAAGCAGAGTGATCCCGGGCAAGTTAACCTCTGAAAGCCTCAGCTGCCTCACCTGAAATATTCCCTTCAAATGGCAGTAAAAGTAATACCTATGTACTCAGAGTGTACAGCATTTAGCACAGAGCTATGCTAGTATTATATAATAAATATATAAATAAAATATAAATGTATTCCACTATTCTGTATGCTTTAAAAAAGCATACACTTGTATAATCTTGCATTTCAACACTGCAGCAATTACTATCTTCATGAACCTAATCTGAGTTTTGGAGCACTATTTATATAAATGCTTTAATTATTCCCCCCATTATTAGTCATTTAGTCTGTTTCCAAGTTTTTACTACTTTTTAAAAATAAATTTATTTATTTATTTATTTTTGGCCACGCTGGGGCTTCGTTGTTGCACACGGGCTTTCTCTAGTTGCGGCGAGAGGGGGCTACTCTCTGTTGCGGTGCGCGGGCTTCTCACTGTGGTGGTTCCTCTTGTCGCGGAGCACGGGCTCTAGGTGTGCGGGCTTCGGTAGTTGTAGCACGCAGGCTCAGTAGTTGTGGCTTGCGGGTTCTAGAGTGCAGGCTCAGTAGTTGTGGCGCACGGGCTTAGTTGCTCCGCGGCATGTGGGATCTTCCCGGACCAGGGCTTGAACCCGTGTCACCTGCACTGGCAGGTGGATTGTTAACCACTGCGCCACCAAGGACGTCCAAGTTTTTACTACTCTTAAATAATATTGTGATGGCCATCTCTGCACGTAAAACTTTAGCTGTATATTAAATTACTTCCTTGAATGAGATTCCCAGAAATTGGCCAATCATGCCTAAGGGTCTTCACATAATATATATGGCAAAATTTCTTTCCAAAACATTTTCACCTACTAACATTCCTACCAGCAGGGACTATGCGAGCAGCCTATATAAACTGCACCCTGGCCAGGACTGGGTAATGTCATGAAGGAAAAAGAGATTTTGTTTTTTTAGTCTAATACAAAATGCTCTACGTGTATATTAGAAATATAAATCATACAGAAAGCCCAACAGCTGAATAAACATTGAATAAATGTATGAAGAGTCATTTCTGGCTAATGGTCATAAAAGAAAAATGAATAATAAATTCTGTGTATCCTCTACTTAAGAATTGATTTGTGAATATAAGCTGGAATTTAATTGGTCACTTACGTTAAGAGTTTTTCCTTCTCTCAGGTTATTAGTAAATGGAATTGTCTGCATTCCACAAAGATCCCCCCTCAAACCCAGGAACTCAGTCTAGTTACCGATTTTTAAACCTCTAAGAGAAGCATTCGTCTTACATACACAATAGTGATCCTTGAGGACAGCAAAGCACAGTCCAAGCATTTGTTAAGTATCTATTTTGTCTAGGGACATGGACTGTTTTTTAAAAAGTGGACTCTACAAACCCAACCACAAAGGAGCCCCGCAAAGCAACAGTAAATCCGGTTCTAGTAACAGAGGCTCATAAAACTAGCTTTTAAAAAGCCATATGTTTTCTGTATTTAAGAACTTGAATTAAGATGATGCTTCCAGGTGGTTTTTAACTGTGTACGTAACATTTTGCAGAAGACAGGGCATTGTGCGCTCATCAGCAGCCAAGTCAGCCAAATCCAGTTTATGTCATTAGTATTACTATCAATAAAGCATCATAAAACAGCTTGATTTTTCCAATCCCATGTGGAGGCACTGAGTGAGCAGGTAGAAAAATATTTTGACTTGTTCACAGAGAAAGTTCATATGCATTTCACAGGGTACAAATGAGAAACCCCAAGGTGTCCTCTTGCCTGCACTTCTCAGCTCCGTCACCTGCATCCAGAACAAAAAAGGATGAACCCAAAGCTTCAATTTAGAATCAACCAACTGCTACTTGGATCATAAAAATCCTCACAACGACAAGTGGTCCACCATTGGGGAAAGGAAATTTTGATCAGCAAAATGTCAGGCAGGCAATGAGATAAGCTATACAAGGTCTAACAGGATGCAATGGCATTAACTCTGGCCCAATTTATCCCAGCATCAAACAAATCTCAGGTCATTACAGACTGTAATGCCTCATTAATGAGTTAAGAAGACTTCGTTATGAAATCATAATATTCTTCCTTTAGAGAATCCCTGGCTTCAGGGTGGTAAGATCATTAAAAATAGAAAACACAGTGATGATTATCTGAATAGTAACGAACACGGAATGCTCAGTGTGTGCTAAGCATCACTCCAGGCACCCTCACGTGCACCACTTAATTCAATCTTCTCAGTAACCGTGTAAAGGGTCTTTTCCCTACTTTACAGAGAAGGAAATGGAGGCTCGCATACTAGAAGGTACTGCACTTGATGACAGAGCCTGTACTTGGTTCATGGGGTTCAAACAAACTAAGCTCTTAGCTGCCTCTCATGCTAAAATCTGACTAAGTTTAACTTTGCTAGGAAAAATGAAAGCACATCCAACTGGCCACCTACAAATACCTATAACACACCACTGGGTTCTAAGTAACAATCTAAGGTTTTGTAAGGAACCATTTATGCCCAAGGCATCCTAACACCAAGACAATGGTGTACAAAACAATGTCACTGGACCCATGGTTACTACTGGTTACAATGTTTATGGGACATACACTTGATTTGCTTTTTCTTCCCCACTCAAATGAGTCAGAAAGAAGGTTGGTGTCCTGCTCACAGCATCAATGAGGTCGTATTAAATCTCAGGTAGCAAGCCTGCTTAGAAATGACAGAAAAGCAAATAATGGTGATAATGTAATTTCAGTGAGGCTATAAGCTGAAAAAAATCTCAAGTGGAAACTTCTGGTTTAAGTGCCCTGGAGGATAACATGATACGAACGAGACATGTGTCCACCACATGCAGCACTGGTCAGTTTCTAGAGCCAGGATGAGTAATGAAATGAGTGCCCAAATCCCTTTAAAATATGGATATGCAGCATATAACTAAATCAGTATGGATCTATCTCTATCTCTAGATATTACATCAACTGATGTAATTAAAATACACAATTTTTTTTTTTTTAGAACGTGGATATATAGTTAAAAGATTTAAAAAATAAAGAGACCCATGGCAATGAGTTTGGGATAACGATCTAGTCTTAAACCAAGACAGAAAGCTGAGGAATGGGCTATCATAAAATCAGAATGTCTCCAACTCCAAAGAGTATCAAGAAGGAGAAAGCATTAGCTTGAGGTTTGACATAGAACTTTCAGAGAGTACAAACACCAGAGAGGGCCTGTGGGGATATTGCATAAATAAGCACCTCCCCCCACACAAGGGCTGGGAGTACAGATTAACCTGAGGCCAAGGACTTTTTTTGGACGGTGATAACCCCATTCCCACACAGCCTGACAAAGGTAGAAAGGCACTGTGCCAAAGGTCGCTGGGTCTCCTGACTCTGCCCCGCCCCTAGGCCCAGTTCCAAGGTGAGGATCCCATCCTGGGGTTAAGTCCCATCAGGAAGGTCAGTGCTCAGCTCATCCTCCAAAATGCCATTTGCTTCACACTCCATTTACCACCGACCAAACTCCTCGAGGTTGGATGTCCTGTCCAAGAACAAAACAATGTATGGAAAGCTACAGCAGAGGACAATCACGTGGGTATTACTCTTCAATCCAAAACAAATTCTAGGTTAAGATACCATTACTGTGTCATAAACCAGCATACGATACTTACATCCAAGTGTCACACATCTACCTATTTCAGTACCCATATCTTATCTATCACTTACCGGAATATAGGGGGGTTATGAGCCCGCTATGGATACATACATGTGCCAACTATGTACAAGCACTCTTCTTGATGGAGTGGACAGGAAACAGTCCACAACCGTCTAACTTATCTGGAATCACGTACACATAGAAAGTTAATACCACAAGAGCACCCAGTAAAAGCGGTGAGCACTGTGGGGCCGAGGGAGAGATCTGGGGCTGGGGTGCCCAGAGAGACTCCTCAGAGGAGGGGGGCCTGGACCAACCCTTAAAAGAGCAGTAGGTATGGGTAGGCCAAGGGGTTCGGGAAGGATATCGCAAATGAAGGACATCATCCAAGGAGCAGAGGGGGAAGGGGGCCGCCACACTTTGGGAAGAATGAAGCGGTCACATCATTGACTGGCATGTGATATGATTCCGCCTTCACCAGAAAAGGGTCGGCAATGATTTAAAACACAGTAAAACATGTGAATGCTCCATAAATGTTAAATGAATTTATTCCGAGCAGTGGATCAGGGCAGACTTCACACAAGTGGCATGGGGCCAGGTTATTAAGGGTTTTTACAAGGTGGAAGGCCTAGGAGGCAGAATGCTGATGGGTGTTTCAAGCTGAAGCACAGCATGAAAGGAGGCGTGGAAGCGCGGAAGGATACGGCAGGTAGGGGGCAGCGCACCTGGGCGACAACATCATCTCTAAACATGCTGATGCTCTCCCCTAGTACCTTATATACATCCACCTCTCCCATCGCACCACTATCCCAGTGTTCTTCCACGTGGACTCCCAGCTGGTGAGTCCCGGGCATCCATCCCCGTCCCCTCCCATCCATCCCCACACACTGCACCAGAGCCACCAAAATTTACAGGCCCACTCCTGCCTGAAGCCTTTCAACAACGGTGTCCCTTGTTCTTTGGATACGACCTACAATCCCTCATTTGCTTAGAGCCCCTCCATCACTGGCTCACACCTGCTTCCAGCCCAAGACTGCCCTCCCCTTGTGCCCACTGCCCCGACCACACCCACCTCCCTCCACCTTCTCCTTTCTGCAGGCACGTCCTGTGCAGGGAAAACTCCCTCAGCCTCCTGCATCAAGGTCCTTCATCAGACAAACCTTCCCTGACTCCTCTTCCCCAAAGCCCCAGGTTTGGTGAGGTCCCTCTGTTTACACCCTAATCACAGCCCAGATATGAACGAACACTGAGGACCTAAGTCCTCGAGGACAAGGGCTGTGTGTGTCCGCTTCACATGGACCATCAGCTCGGTGCTGGGCACACGGGGGTGCCCACTGCATATCTGGGGGATGAGTGCCGCAGGGTCAAGAGGCTGGAGAGCAGACTGGGGACAAGATGGGGAAGCCCTTGAAAGTCCTCTGACCTTTATTCCATAGGCAGTCGGTGAAAACAGCCGGGGCCCCAGGCAGCCTCGCCAGCAACAGGCAGCCTCGCCAGCAACGCCGCTGCCTCCATCACTGCTCCCGGCACCAACCAGTGGGGCTGACTCCCTTTATGACCTTCGTCAAAAGAAGCAGCGAGAAAGGCTAGGGTTGCTTCCCATGCCCCACCCCACGCCACCCCCCGCTTCTGAGGAAGTCCCCAGAGCAGCAGGGCTGCCTCGCCACCCAGCGGGGCAGGAGGACACGGCTTCCACCTCACCTGCCTCGGATGTGCGGTCGGTCGGTTCATGCAGCAGGCGGCCGGTGCCCCCTGATCTGCACACAGAAGAGACTCCCTCCGCTGCAGACAGGCTCTAACTCAGGGCTCCAAATTTATCCCACTCGGAAATAGGACATTCCTCCCCCTCTTAAAGGAGGGTCCTCCCCCGCCTGCCCCACTGGCAGCCAATTCGCTGTGGTGAGTACCATCACCTGATCTAGAACTTCGATGCCTATTCTCCCCCCAGCGCTGGCTCCTGGGGTGTGTTTCCCCTCAGCCTGGACCTCAGTCGGTCATCCCACAAATACTCTTGATGCCACATCTGCCCCTGTGGAGCCTTAATCCTCGATAAATCCAACTGGCCAAACTGACTCGTTTTGCTGAGATTCAGGCTATCAATATGAATTCCCTGAAACTCTTTCGCCTTCAAATGTCCAGGCACTTGTTACATGCTACAAGTGGATGAAACTCCAAACATTAGTCCAAGAAGCCAGACACAAAAGGCGACATACTGTATGATTCTGTTTATATGAAGTATGCAGAATAAACAAATCCAGAAAGATAGAAAGATTAGTGTTGCCCAGAGGCTGCAGGGAAAGGGTGGGCAGAGAACGGCTAATGGGCACAGGGTCTCCTGTGGGGGATGAAAATGTTTCAAGATTAGACACAGGTGGCTGGAGCACCGCACTGTGGGTGAACTACATGCGGCTGAGCTGTACACTTCAAAATGGTTAATTTCAGGGGCTTCCCTGATGGTCCACGCTTCTACTGCAGCAGGCATGGGTTTGATCCCTGGTTGGGGAACTAAGATGCCACATGCTGCGCCACAAAAAAAAAAAAAAAAAAACCTGATTTTGTAGACTTTTGCTTGAAAAAAAAAATCAAATACTTAAAAAAAAAACAACCTACTCTTTCCCCTCCCAATTCATAAAGGGAGGCTTAGCATCTCCTACTTTCCTGCCTCCTTCAAGAATTGACTATTCAACTCCACTTGCCCCTTTACCTTCAACTTCCTCTCTCTGTAGGATCCTTTTATCAGCTGACAAATCTGTTCAAGTCTCCCCAACCTAAAGTCTTTCCCCTTAACTCTATTTACCCTTGAATCTCACCTAGAACCACCTCAAGATCTCATAAAAAGCAGCCAACATCAAACAGCCTTCACTTTTTTAGCTCCAATATTCCCTCTAGTTCTGTTTCGGCAGTAAGGCAGTCTACAGATGCTGAAACCTATATGCTACTTCTAAAATCGACAAATAAAATATACACAAAACTTATAAAAATGAATAGACGAACCTGCAAGAGACTGTGAGGTCAAGTCTGAGCCGGGCATGAGTCAGTAAAGGAAGCTGTCAGACACCCTGGGAGTTGCATGGTCTAGAGAGACCTGAGCCACACATGGCTATTTAAATGTAAATTAATTAAAAGTAAATGAAAAAACTCAGTTCCTCACTTGCATTAGCCACAATGCAAGTGCTCTGTGACTGGTGACTACTATATTGGACAGTGCAAAATATATCCCAGAGAAACACCTCAGCATCTGGAAGCGAGCAGCTCAATGTGCACTGGCACCTCATTCCGACATCACAGAACCTGAGGTTATAAACATTGCGAAAGAAGTCCCCAGAGTAAAGGAAAGGGGAGGCAGATGCCGGGTTGACGAGTCCCCAGAGCAGACCTCTACATGATCAGACATACCAAAAACTGCAGAAAACCTTTTTGTAACACAAGAATATAAAGGTTAAATGGTTAAAGAGAACAAGGTGGAGATGTGGGGACGCGATGCAGCAAATTTTTATTAAAGCAAAAGCACTGTCCAAAATCATCAGCAGTAACAAAAAAAAAGAAAGTTAAGTAGTATCTATCAAACAGGCATGAACAAAAAGGAAATTAGCTATTTCTAAAACAATTCCAAAAGACAGCCAATCTGAAGGCCCAAATACAATAATGTATAGATGGCAAAGAGAACGGGGGCGGGGGGGGGAATGAACCTCTCAAACATCTAAAAAGGTATTTACGGGATTTCCCTGGAAGTCCAGTGGTTAAGACTCCGTGTTCTACTGCAGGGGGCGCAGGTTCGATCCCTGGTCGGGAAACTAAGATCCCTGCATGCCACGCCACGTGGCATGCGTGCATTCATACATACATACATGCATAGATAAATAAAAGTTTTTTAAAAGGTATGTACACCACGCTGAGACCTTACTCTTGATTAACTCCTTTCTGCTCTGGAATTTATTTTAAAAACTGACCACTAGAGCTTCCCTGGTGGCACAGTGGTTAAGAATCCACCTGCCAATGCAGGGGACGGGGGTTCGATCCCTGGTCCGGGAAGATCCCAAATGCCGTGGAGCAACTAAGCCCGCGAACCACAACTACTGAGCCTGTGCTCTAGAGCCCACGAGCCACAACTACTAAAGCCCACGTGCCTAGAGCTCGTGCTCTACAACAGGAGAAGCCACTGCAGTGAGAAGCTCGTGCCCCCGCTCGCCGCAACTAGAGAAAGCCCGTGCCCAGCAACAAAGACCCAACGCAGCCCAAAATAAATAAAATAAAATAAATTAATTTTTTTAAAAAAACAACAAAAAAACCCTGAACACTACAGTCCTCCAGTAGAGCATCTATGCAAGCAACCAGCATATGCGGAGGACATAAATTTACTTTAAAATATTATCCTACCAAAGTATGGTACTTACAGACCTACAGATACATTTATTTGATAAAATGACCAAACCCAGTCCACCTGATGAAGTTCACGTACAAAGGTGACATTCAGAGATCCTCCTGTGACATAAATCAAGAAATTTACTCAAGCAGAAGGACTCAGGAGGCAATAGCTGATGAAATAAGACACCCCCTCCCACCCCCGTGAAGGATGTTTTCATAGCCAAGTAGAAGGTTGGTCCTTATTTAAAAATACAATAGGCTCTAGTTAGAACAAGGGTTCTCAAAGTGTAGGCCAGACACCTGAGGGTCCTTGGGTCCTTTTCAGGGGTTCTATAAGATCAAAACTATTTTTGTAATGTTGCTAAGAGATTACTTTTTCAATCTCATCTCTCTCTTCACTGTTAAGTGACCCAGAGGCTACATGATGTGTGATATCTCAAAAGATTGAATGCAGAAGCAGAGAAGAGGATCCAGCTGTCTTTCATTCAGCCAGATACCAAAGTGATGGGCAAAAACAGTCAAATGGTTTCACTCATTTCTTTTTGTTTGGAAAAAAACATTTTTCATGAAAATATAGATAATGTTATCATGTAATGGGCTAATTATTAT
Source organism: Kogia breviceps (assembly GCF_026419965.1). NCBI lineage: Eukaryota > Metazoa > Chordata > Mammalia > Artiodactyla > Physeteridae > Kogia > Kogia breviceps. Next base: position 83,809,895 of record NC_081319.1, read on the forward strand.
TTTTAGATGTATTACTAACAATTTTAAATTATTTAAAAATAATTCAAAATCAATTTCTAATAGAATAAATACCAATAGATATAACCCACATAAACAAAAGCTCTGAGGTTCTCAGTAATTTTTAGAAGTGCAGGTCCTAAGACCAAAAAGTCTGAGAGTTGCTGTATTAAAAATTGCATACAAGGGCTTCCCTGGTGGCGCAGTGGTTGGGAGTCCGCCTGCCAATGCGGGGGACGCGGGTTCGTGCCCCGGTCCGGGAGGATCCCACATGGCGCGGAGCGGCTGGGCCCGTGGGCCATGGCTGCTGGGCCTGCACGTCGGGAGCCTGTGCTCCGCGGCGGGAGAGGCCGCGGTGGTGAGAGACCCAGTACCGCACACACACACAAAAAATTGTATACAGAATTTTTTCCCCTCTGTAAGGTTTTATCTCTAAAAAGACATTAATTTAGCTTCTCAACTTAAAGGCAAAATCCCCAAATATACCTCAAAAAGAGCCAGCTAGCAATAACGAATAAAATGTACAATAAATATATTTTAATTTAAAGCACTCTGTGAAATAATTACATTCTTACCGGTTTCCCAGTAACTCAAATTATATACAGCAGGATGAGCTGATTTTCACATTAGTATGTGGGCTACCTCTGAACGACGCTTCTTTAGCATGATACTAACTTCCTTTTCAAATGAAGATACTCCTCATGGAAACTCTTATTCACCAAAATCTAAAATTTTAAATCATAAGTAATAAGACCTAAGTATCGTGTGGCTAAGTCACATTAGGTAGTACTGCAGCTAGAATGTTATTAACTCACCAGCCAGCACACAGATGCTGAAGTGCTTATGTACATATATATATACGTAACAGACACACATACATATGAGAGAAAGAGAGAGCTCAGAATCAGCCAAAAATTCATTTTCTGGCCACTACAAAACATCTTTTAAAACACCACACTTTCCATTTGCCTATCGCCTCAGTTGTCCAATTGTCACTGGGTCCTCCGTTCTCTGACTCATGTTGCTAATGAGTCCAAGACAGTGTCAGGCAGGTTTCCCCAAACAGCCTGCTCAGGGGAGCACATCTTCCCGGTCAGGGGCTCACCTCCTTCTCCCTTCTAAATGCGGTGTCAGGGGCAGGTATGTCCCTGACATCACACAGGAATATAATTACCAACAGGAAAGCAGAGTCCCCACTGGAGGAAGAAAAGCAGGTCAGCAGAGACAGACAGAATGAATATGAATAAGAGGGAGAAAATTACAGGGCACTCCCTTCTCCAAAATAAGAATCTGAGAGTGACATTTCAGAGCTCCAAGCACGACCCTCCCATCATTTATTCCTTTGACAGAGAGCAGTGTCAACGGGAGAACAAATCCTGTGTGACGCTTAACACTCACTTGCTATAAAGGTGCATTATGTCCTCCCATCGGTTGTGAACAAACCCAGTGCTTTCAAACAAGAGCTCAGGGTGTTCACCTTAGGTCACGGCCACAGTGCAGTTATCTGCAGGCTTCTCTCTACAAAATGTTTTCTCTATTTGCTTTCTTAGTTTGAAAAACATTACAGAGAAATGCCTGTATGCCAAGCGGACTGTCTCATTAGGGGAAACAACTTGATTTCAAGAAAGAAAAAAAATCATGACTGTTTCCTGGGGACAGCACAGTTGAAATGTCAATAATGGGCACTGGGGTCCGGACCAACACCTCCTCCCCCACCTCCTGCTCAACAGGGCTTAACCCTGCTGCACTTGGTTCCTGGATACTGTGGGGCCTTTGTCTTACAGGGATACCAATTGATACAAAAGACAACTCACCAGGTAGCACCCACAAATCTTATTTAATCAAATCAATGTAACTCATTGAAAGTAAACTGATTTTCATGTGTGGTTTATGGACATCATTATTAGTCATAACTCACCTTCACAGGCTTTTTTTTTTTTTTAACTTATATTCAGTACAATCTTCACTGAAAACTTTTAAACTTATATTACTTGGTACACTGCCACCAAGTAGGACAGTGATCAGAGTGCTAAGATGGCAGCAACAGACACGTAGGAAGGCAATGTAGTGCCACACGAAAATACCTCTAATGTCAATACACTCTACACAGCTCCTCGGAAATGGTCACTCTCCCACTTCTCAGGAAATAGGTTGTAACTTCAAACATTACAACCAAGTTCATTATGAAGAACAAAGGAATTCAAAACCCAAGAACTTTCAGGACTTTCAGTAACCAAGTCTAAAATAAGTATATATATAGTTCAGTGGCAAATTGATATTTTTAAAAAACAGATGTGGAAATGTTCTAGCAAGTACCATCCATTTCCCTTTTTCCAACACAAGCCAAGTTTTGTTTAGGGCTCTATCCTCCCAGCTCAGTGGGTGAGATCTGATAGGGTCAGGACCCAGGGGCAGGTTGGGGGTGGGTAGGTGAGCATGTGACCCTGAGTGACTAGCTGGGTGATAGACCAACCGGAGCCAGAGAGGCTTCTGGGAAGACAACCTGCAGGACAGGGTGAAATATGCAAGGAAGGGTCATAGATGATGTTATTTTTAGTTTTTTAAAACAATTATTTAGTATTAACTTATTTTTATTTACTAAAAAATTTTTTAAAGATTCACAGAATTGGACTTCCCTGGTGGTGCAGTGGTTAAGAATCCTCCTGCCAATCAATGCAGGGGACACGGGTTCGAGCCCTGGTCCAGGAAGATCCCACGTGCTGCAGAGCAACTAAGCCCGTGAGCCACAACTACTGAGCCTGCACTCTGGAGCCCATGAGCCACAACTACTGAGCCCACGTGCCCGAACTACAGAAGCCCGCGTAACTAGAGCCGGTACTCCGCAACAAGAGAAGCCACCGCAAATGAGAAGCCCACAATGAAGAGTAGCCCCCGCTCGCAGCAACTAGGGAAAGGCCACCCGCACACAGCAACAGAGACCCAATGCAGTCATAAATAAATAAATGAATAAATAAATAAATAAATGGGGGGAGATTCACAGAATTCAAATGGCTACAAAAAAATTTAGGCAAAAACAATAGGAAAAACTTCTTAATTTTAAGGAATGTGACATACTGGATTCTTCAAAAGGGCTGCTGAGTCTCTTCTCCAGAAAAATTTAAAGAAAGGGTACAGATAAATCATGACCAATGACACCCAATCCTGTATCCCCAGCTCCAAGCTCAAGGGCCAGTTTCCATCTGCTCTCTCCACCTACATACATGTGGTGCTTCTGAACCCAACAAGCCAAGCCTCCCTTCCTCCTGACTCACTCCAGGTGATTTCCTGCCCAATCACCTTCCCAGGAACCCAGCCCTGAAAAGCACACTCCCCCCCCCCCCCGCCCCCCAGCGTGGATCCCAGGCCAGCCAGGGCTTCAGGCCTGTTAACAGGTCCTGCGATTCCAGTCACCCACTCTCCCACCACGGCCTGCCTCATCCTCATCACCTCTTTGCCAGAACCATCTTCTATGAACTCCCTGGCCTCCAGAACCTCCCCTCATCCAGTCCATCTAATGCATGAATCTGTCACATTGATCTCTTAAAGCACGACTCATTCACTCAGCAAACAGGTACTGACTGCTGTATCAGATAACCAAGGACTACAAACTTAGTGGCTTGAAACGACACAAACGCATCTTAGGGGTCAGAAGTCCAAAACGGGTCTCCATGGACTAAAATGAAGGTGTGGGCAGGGCTGCATTCCTTTTTGGAGGCTCTATGGGCGAATCCTTTCCCTCGCCTTTTCCAGCTTCTAGGGACTGCCTGTATCACTGCATTCACAGTCCCCTCCTCCATCTCAAGGCCAGCAACACTGGGCCAAGTCTCCTCACACCCCACCCTTCTAGTTCTCTCCCGCCTCCCTGTTCCATACTTTAAGGACCCTGCGGGTTACACTGAGCCCACCTGGATAACCTAGGACCCTCCCTACTTCAGTCAGCTGACTAGCAACCTTAATTAAGGTCTACAACCTTAATGCTCCTTTGCCTGTAACCCCACATATTCACAGGTGCTGGGGATTAGGACATGTCTGGGGGCCTTTATTCTGCTGACTATAAGCACCTGATACAAGGCTCTGGGAGGGGCAAAAGTTAAACACAGGCTTTGCTGTCAAGCTTGTGTTAGTCTTTTGATACCAAATGTTAATTGGCTCCCCACTCCTTAAAGAATTGAGCCTAAAACCACTTAATCTTCTATTAAAGCCTTCCAAGATTTCGAAACACTCCTGCAGGATTATCTCCCACGACTTGCCTGAAGTGCCCTAGCGCCGTCCTCAACCTGCGGAACTGGGAGCACCCAACACAGCGAGCGGCTTCTGCTTCACAGCCACACGCGCACCACGCTCCGGTTCACACGCCACCTGCCCTCTCTCGGCCTCCTCTGAATGCCCACGAAGCCCCGTTGCGCCAGGTGGCCACTCAGCGGTGACCCAAAGGGCTCGGGCAGAGGGATGACCCAGCGCGGCTGTGGGGCCTGGGCGTGCCTCTTGACAGCCTTGCTTTCATCATCTGTCAAGTGAAAAGCAGCCCCCAATTATTCTCAATCCGTTCCCAGTTCTTCGAACTGGGGGAGGGGGGGTGGTATCCATTTCTCTCAACCCCCAAAGTCACTGTCCAATCAAGGTCACCATCACGTCAACTGGATTAGCGCACTCCCTCCCAAGAGAGGGTCCCTGCCTCCAGTCTTGCGTTGCTCCCCACCCCCCACGAAGCATCTTTCTAGGTTGCTCACCTCAAAACCAGTTAAAGGCTCTTAGGAAAATGTCCGGACCCCTCAGCGTGGCCCCAGACCCCTGCTTCCTCCTTCGATTTTCCTCACTATCAGTGCCTCATGTGCTACCTGCCTCCTCACCTCAGAGCCTTCGCCTGAATGCCTACTTCCTCGTTCCACCAGGCAGATGTCTGCTCGTTCTCCAGGCACCCTTCCCCGGTCCTCCCGGTCTGATTTACGGGTCCTTCCCGTCTGTGCCCATAGCACCCCACACTACGCTCTCCGTTCTCATCACCGTGGTACTAGTATCCGTTCCCCGTCAGTATCCTCCAGACTGCAACTTCCACACGGGCAGCACCGTCAACCTCATCCACCGCCCTAGGTACAGACTGGGGGTCGTCACCCAAATTCTGGATAGAGTAGCAGGACTTCTAGCTGCTCACAGCCACCCAGAATCAAGATGAGATTTCCCGGTCTGTCTTGCAGCTTCATGGGGCTGCATGTTTAAAGTTCTGGCCAAGCAGACATAAGCAAAAGTGTCTAGGGGCAGTTTCTGGGAACTTCCCTAAGAGAAAGCACGAATGAATCCTCTGTCCTTTCTGCCTCTGTCTCTTCCTCCATCCTGCTGCCTCTAAGCCTTACACACAGTGAGCTAGGAGCCTACAGTTGGGTCATACCTGTACCTCCTTCTCCAGCCCTTTATGGGAAATACAATACCTTGTTTTGACATGCCATTATTGGAACCATTATTATTTTGGAATCTCTGTCACCTGCACTCAAATTTAATTGCAACACACACAGCCATATCCACAGCACCAATAATTATCTGTTGCATCAAGTACATACCTCACCTCTTCTACTGGATTAGAATCTATTTGTCAGTAGGTGTATTGTCATGTGTCTCTGCGTGATCCATGCACCCAAGCAGAGGGCAGCACACAGAACTCATCAACGGTGAGTAAGTGTGGATGGTCAATGAATTGATGACCACATGGCTACTGATGCAGACAGGCTCTGTCCAAGCTACACGGGCTACTTTAACCTTGGCTCACTGCTGCGGCCAACCAAAATAAAGTTAAAAAAAGAGGGTCTACACTACTATGTATAAAATAGGTAACTAATGAGGACCTCTTGTAGAGCACAGGGAACTCGACTCAGAGCTCTGTGGTGACCTAAATGGAAAGGAAATCCAAAAAAGAGGGGATATATGTACACGTATGGCTGATTCACTTTGCTGTACAGCAGTGTAAAGCAACTATACTCCAATTAAAAAGAAGAAAAAAAAAAGTGTCAGTTTCGGGCTTCCCTGGTGGCGCAGTGGTTGGGAGTCCACCTGCCGATGCAGGGGACACGGGTTCGTGCCCCGGTCCCAGAAGATCCCACATGCTAGGCCCGTGAGCCACGGCCGCTGAGCCTGCACAGTGGGAGAGGCCACAACAGTGAGAGGCCCACGTACCGCCAAAAAAAAAAAGTGTCAGTTTCTACCATTATTTGATCTGGGAATAGTTCAAAGCCTAGACACCAGAGTTATTCTCTTCCTTCCTCGGGCACAGGGTCACCAGTGTACTCTATCACTGGCTTATTCCACCTGAAAGCTCTACAGGGTAATATGCAAATAAGCAAGGTCCTTTAACACAGACATTAAAAGAACATCCTCTGCTCCTGGACAGGTGGGATGTCTCACAATTTGCTCTACTCCCTCAGCCTGGTTGGGGGAACAGCAACCCTAAGCAGGGAAACCAGTGGCCCAGAGCCCGCTTCCCCAGGTGGGCCCCTCATCTGTGCAGTGTTACGAAGTCTCAGGCTTCTCAGGCTGTTGAGGCAAACTCACCTTCACACAGCCATAAGCACAGATTACAGAACTGATCACACTCGAAAGGTACATATTTAGAGACATTCGTGCAAATAATTGCCAGATACCTACTACATGCCAGACAGTACACAGGTACCAAGGATATGCAGGGAGCATGCCAGACATTGAGCAGAGACAGAAGGAAAGCACTAGTCATCCTCACTTGACCAATGAGGAGACTGAGGCACACAGAGGTTAGTTAGTTAGTTACGTATAACCTAGGTTACACAAGCCGGAAGGGGTGGGAACATCTAATTGAGTCAAAAGCATCAAAGGTTCTAGGCTGTATGAGTTTGACTTACAAAGAACAGGGAGCAATTGAGGAAGCATCCAAATACAGCCTACAGGCACATCTGGGGAGATGGGAGTCTGTGGCTTGTGCAGAGTGAAAAGTGCAGTCAGGAAACCCGGAGACCCGGGACTCTCGGAGCCGTGGAGGCCGCGGCTGGCGCTCGGGGCCCTGCCTGAGGCCAGCGGGGGGCAGAGACTGCAGCCTGGGTAGGTCAGTGGCCCTTGGAGCCCGGCCGGCGTGAGGCAGCCAAGGCCTGGGCCTGGTTACCTGGGTGGAAGGCAGGGAAAGTGGGGACCTGCTACCCCCAGGGACCAGCGGGAAGGTCCATGGAAGTTGGACCTGGTCGGCCTGTTTTCAGAGGGAGGCCCGGGTTAGAGGGCCCTTTAGCCACTGTGGAGGAAGTTAGATCTTCAGGGTGCAGCTCTACAGACCCTTTTGGGTGTCAGGGGAGGGCCCAGTTCCATTTGCTCTCAGCCAGGCTGGGCCTGGCCCACGCGGTGCCCTCATGTCACTCTGGCTGCAGATCGTTCTCCTCCCAGGTCACTGGGAGGTTTTCCTACCCTCATCCTTTGTTGGGATGCCCCTGTTAACATTTTCGGCTCACCTGCATGTTTCTGCTTGGGTGGGCTTTTAAGGCTTCTATGTGTTTGTACGCCTTTGGTTTAAAATCATGGTGGGAGGTATGGAGCCAATTGCTGGCAGGTCTTTCACTTGCTGATTGTATATTTCTGGGACTATATTTTAAAGCAGCCCATTTGGTTGTTACTAGGAAGACATGTTAGGGAAAGAAGAAAAAATAAAAGTGACTTTTGTTGAAAACTAAATGTTTGAAAAATTGACCCAATTAATACAAGTTTTAGGTGAAGTTCTTTGAGACATGAAGGGAGGTAGGATGTGTTCTTGGAAAGGTCTTTTCAGATTCTGAAAAGCTTTTCAAAGTGCAAGCACTGGGGTTTCCCTGGTGGCGCAGTGGTTAAGAATCTACCTGCCAGTGCAGGGGACACGGGATCGAGCCCAGACGTGCTAGAGCCCGCGAGACACAACTACTGAGCCCACATGCCACAACTACTGAAGCCCGTGTGCCTAGAGCCTGTGCTCTGCAACAAGAGAAGCCACCGCGACAAAGAGTAGCTCCTGCTTGCCACAACTAGAGAAAGCCCGTGTGCAGCAACAAAGACCCAACGCAGCCAAAGATAGATAAATAAATAAATAAACTTAAAAATAAATAAAGTGCAAGCATGGAAAAAGCCTGTGGTGAAGGGGGGCAAGAAAAAGCAGGTCCAGAAGTTTACTCTTGACTGTACCCGTCCTGTAGAAGATGGAATCATGGATGCTGCCAATTTTGAGCAGTTCCTTCAGGAAAGAATGAAAGAAAGTGCATGGAAAAGCTGGGAATCTCGGGGCGGGGGGGGGGGGGGGGGTGTTATAACAACCGAAAGAAGCAAAAGCAAAATCACTGTAACTTCCGAGGTGCCTTTTTTCCAAAGAGTATTTGAAATATCTCACCAAAAAATATTTGAAGAATAATCATCTATGTGATTGGTTATGCGTAGTTGCTAACAGCAAAGAAAGTTACGAGTCAACGTTACTTCTAGATTAATCAAGATGAATAAGAGGAGGAAGATGAGGACTGAAACTCAGTTATCTGGAGTATTTTATATGAATTCTTAAATAAAATTTAGGAAAAGAAAAAAGAAATGTCTGAGATGGACAATGGGGTGGGTGGGTGGGTGAATACTTGAATTCGTGGGTTAAGTAAATCACCCACTGAGATTGGTTTTCCAACAGTACTTTGCAACTATTCACCTACATCTTGAATATCAGGAAGCACTTTAAAATATGCCAGTCCCATTTCCTAAAAGATGGTAAACTCAAGCATGGAGCTCTGTACCAGGGCTCAATGTAGAGCACCCACCTCACTGCACTCGCAGCCACCTTCCTCTGGGTCGCTGAGCCTCTTCCAAACGTCCGCGCCTTGCTAAGAAAACAAAAAGGATCTGCCATAACAAGCCCAGTACATACAGCATTCTCCTGGGTTCACGAAGTCTTGAAACACTGTCTTTAAGGGGGTATTTGGAGAAGCTCCGACCTGTTTCACAGGACAACCGCCTTCTTGGCTGAAACAAACTTGCAGACAATGGAAGGCTGCACAGATCTGGATATGATATCCTCTGCAAGCCTCTAACGGGTCCCTTAAAGACCCAGCTTAAAAAGGGGCCGAGCTCTACTTCTACCCCATTTCTAACATACAAATCAGACTGCAACTGCAAATAGCTGGGAGACAAACATTTAAGAGGCTTTTAAGCAACATTTCGTGCTATGAGCAGCTACTTATAATTCTAAATCTGACTGCAGCCTGATGTGATTACTTGATTAACTGACGTGATTACTTGAATATTCAAAATAAATTGTCATGTTCTCCAAGCTAATTCATACAAAATATACAAAGGCAGCGAGCGTTACAGCCTTGGTTGAAATTAAAAGAGGGTGGGGAAACATAATTAACAAAGGTAAGTTATGTAACCCCCTCGAGAAAAAATGTCTTAGATTTTAATTCAAACCTGTGTAACATAAATAAGGGTGTAACACGAAAACACATTTCTTTTTAAAAACTCAATCTAAACCTCCATATTTTATAACTGTTGTTCAGGTGTGTGGGGTGGGGGGTGGGTGGGAGTGGGAGGAAGAGGCAGAGTTAAAATGTGTTTCCAAAAGAAAAAAGCCTGGTACGATGTGGCATTTTTAAAAGCAAACACAACCCAGCAATCAATCTATCATGTCCTCTACAGAGTGCCTAAAGCCAACAGTTACTTTATCACCTGGTTACATTCCATGTTAATATATAAACCATTCTGTGAATTTTGTGATCCTCGTATTTTAGGAACTATGGTACTTAACGGCCATCAGAATGTTGTCAGGCCTAGTGACCCACAGCCAGAAAGAAAACGAGGAAGTCCTAAAAGAGTAAGAAACCCAAGAGAACTGAAGGGCCGGGGAAGCTGTTATTCTGAACAGCCCGAACAAGCAGCTTTTAACCAGTCCTGTGTCAGAATGACCCAGATGTCCTCAAAACACACAGGATGTGCACCTCTACTCAAGGGAGACCAGACAATCCGCAGATGGAGGCTCCCTGGGGGATGTGGGTGCCCTTCCCCCCCAACCCACACCCCTCAGGTCTTATACACCTTGTAGATCAAACCGAGGCGGCGCTGGGGTCAGACAAGGAAACTGACGCTGGATGCCCTCAACCAGTCTGGGTTTGAACCCGGCCTCTGTCACTTGCTAGCTGGCGGGCCTTGAACAAGTCACTTAACCTTTCTGTGCCTTAGTTTCTCATCTGTAAAACTGGGGTACCTACCTCATGGGGGGATTTGGTGAAGCCAAAATGAATTGACAGATGTAGAGCACCTTAGAAAAGCGCCTGGCATGTAGTGTATTTAGCACCCACAGAACAGCCTCATTCTCCTCATAAGTTGCAAACATTGCCCAACTGCAGCGTCATTTATTCTTCTGAAGAACATTATAACAGAAGATTGAGTCAGCTGAGTAAACAATGCTTCAGTGAACATCCTATCCAACAGAGGGATTATTTTTTACTACACTCATCAAATTAAGTCAGTCCCCTACTTAACTTTTATGTATAATACCGATAGTCTGGACACCCTCCAAAGGAGGAACAGGTATGATCACCGGCAAGTTCTACACAGAAGTCTGTGGCCTGCCGGAGCCTGCCCAGCCTTGTGGGGCAGGGCTGGGTCCCTATCCTGTGCAGCTGCTAACCTGAAAGGCCTCTTCTCCCATCCCCTTCCTATAGCTTTGCTAACTTAAAAAAAATCACAGTAGATGCTCTTAATAAGTGCACCTCAGATCCACAGTAGAGTTAAACACTCGCAAGTTCTGTAAGAAGTAAACTCAAATTTTCACAGAGGTACGTATCAGCTCACAAACAGGGCAGACAGAGGCGTCAACAACTCCTGTAGATATTAGGGTAATGTATTTCTTCTGCCAAAACCTGAAGCAGAGGTACCCTGAACGCTACCCTCAAGGGACGTACAGCGCACGGCCAAACTTCCCAGGGAAGCAAATGAATAATTATTGAATTCGGTGTCATAAGAACTCTTCTTTGGGGGAGGAGAAATTCACAACAATCACTCTGTAGGAGTGTGTGCTATCCCAAGACAGAAGGAACAGGTACTCTGGGGTTCAGAACAACTCAGATAAAATAAGGACCAGAGTGGCCAATTCTCCAGTGTGGCTTTAATTAGGTCTGTTTAGTATGCACTTATCAGAGATTAGCTCTGACACAGTAAAACTGTTGACAATGGGGAAAGAAAAGGGCAGAGGGCGTGTGCTAGCAGGAGAGGGTGAACCTAGTGTCAGGACTGTCATTCGAAACAGCAGGTGTCTCAAGAAAATGGTTATTCTAACTGCAGAAAGCATGAGAGTCCCAGCACTAAAAATCTTAAGTGAAAAAGTATTTCCTAAATCCCAGTCAGCAAGAAAACATACATCAAACAAAAGGTACCAAAGTCTAACTTCAGATGCAAGGAATACTGAGACATCGCACACAACTGTGCTTGAGCAGGAAGCATACGGATTCAGTCTTCCTAAAAACCCACCAAGTATGAATATTTTCAATCCAGGGGCCACACGATTCTAAAAGCAAACGCATTCGAGTCAAATAAAAGTGTCCCCATAGAGGAAACGTGCCAGTGGGAATCAAAGAGCTTGATAATGATAACATTTAGGGGCTGAAATTAGGATCGGGTGGGAGAAGGGTTTCTATGACAGAAACTCAAAATGAGGTCAGTCTACCTTCCTGAACGACTCCCTCTGCTAGGCTGGAGCATCTCCAGCAGTTACGTTTAACCTCTTAAGGAGAAAACTGTAATTTCCTTCACTGATTCTGACATCTACCTTACTGAGACCTAAATGACTTCAACTTTCATTCTCTATCCCTGGTCAAACAGAAACAAAGGATTTGCTCTCAGCAAAAGTGAAAATAAAAATTTTTCGTTCTGAAACGGACTTGAAAATAACCTTGGTATAACTGTTTATTTTTAAAGAAAGGGACCAACGCCCAGAGTTGATTTTCTTAAGGCTGATGGCAAGTTTAGGATAGGGAACCAGGTAGCCGGGCTCTATAAAAGGATGAGGCACTCTACCTGAACCACTGTGCCTTCTAAACATCTCAGGTTACTTCCGTTTTAATAACAAAGAAATATGTGTGTGCTTTACCATAATCCTGTATTAGGAGGCAATGTTTATCTTAATATTAATATGTCTTATGTGAGCGGAGGTAACTCAGTGGGTGAGAGGAACCCAGAGGCCTTGGTTCTTACTCCTGGCTCTGCCAGCAACTGGCTCCATGAACTTCAGCAAGACTGAGACTTTACTTTTCTCACCAACAATACTTCATTAAAAGCTGGGAAGCATCCTGATTTCAGTAATATTAAAATGCGAAAGACGGCTTGTGTGATTTTACCATGCCACTGACTGTAAGCTGCAACTCTACCCAGATATGTTAAAGTGTGAAAAACTGCCGGAAAACGGATGAAATGTGGTAGAAACACACACCTGTAAAGTGGTGGACAAACACCGGCTGCAAAGAGGACCGGGGACCCGAGAGGGGGAGAAAGGGCCTGTCTGGATGGAACGTGGGCCCTTAAGATGTTTCCACCTGAGGACAAAGCCTCCTCCCTCTTCCCCCACGACACCGCATTTCTTCTAACTCCCAGGCCTGAGAGCGCCCTTCCTCTTGCTGGCCCTCTATCCAACTGGTCTCCAAGTTGCGTAGATCTTGTCCTAGAAACATCCTCATGTGATTAGCTCGCTCCAGTCTGTGGCTCCAGGTGAGGCCTCACCACCGCCCTGGCCTCCAACAGCCTCCCAGTCCACCCCCACACAGCCCCAGTGACCGTCCTCGCCAATCCCCGCCACGTACTCTGACCACACTCATATTCTTGGAACACAGGATTCACAACGCACTCCTTCTGGTTCAAAAGCTTCAGCGGTCCTCTTACCCAACATCTCAGGAAAGACATCTAGTGGGTCAAGACCACCCAGGCTGGAATGCTTTGTGACCTTGGGCAAGTCTAAAACTTCTGAGCCTCCATTTCCTCATCTGTAAAGTGGGAATGCTCACAGTACCAATTAATAGTACTTGAGATAAATCCACATAAAAGGGCTCAATGCAGAGTTTAATACGTAATAAGTTTAATAAAAGTTAGCCCTTATTATTATCAACAACTTGCCTTTCAAACCTTTCCACTTCTGCCCTATTAGCTTCAGGCAACGGGGCTACTTGCTTTAATGCCCAATGATTCACTTGTTTGCTCTCCAAACTCCCTCTCCTAGAATGCCCATCCTCTGACCTCTGTGTGCCCCGTAAGATTCCTCTATGATGGGTAAAGTGAAATTCAAATATTGATTCAGTTCTGTTTCATTTAATCCAATCATCTCTTTGATGGGCCTGACATCCTTGGAGGCCCTTATAGCTGACACACCCCCATGTCCACAGAGGCCCTTCCTGAAAGTGTAGTTAGCAGCCAGGTAGGTGAGATGAGATTTAAATCCACTTCCTCAGTTTTGGGTGGGCCCCAGGTTATCAGATTTCATTGTTCTAGTTATTACTTCAAGTAACCAAGGCCAAAATCAATCACCTCAAGGCCAAGGACCCTCTTTGGAAGGTGGTGGGAAGGGAAGTTCCCACATGAGAATATGGTAACAAGGGGTCCAGACTAGCTGGCAGTCATCTTGCAAAATCAGCCTATGGACATAACCAACATCTGAGGAGGCTTCAGAGAAACAGAGCAAAAGTTCTGCCTATGGGACTTTTCAGGTCTGATGGTCATTTAAGCCCATCTGCATTGGGTTTTCTGTCTCTTGCACGAAAAACAGGCCTATCGGTGCTAGGCACTGATACATCTAACATGGTGAGCTCTGCCATAAAGCTTTCCCAGAAACAGTGAGACAAGCCCCCTGGAAATCTGCTTCTGATACCCTTCTAGTCCAAGGTGCAGATTAAGTATGGGTATAAAAGGATTAAAGTGTAAACTCATTCAGGAAGCCCTCTGGAGTCAGAAACTGTCATTCAGCTTTGTATACAACCTCTCCCCCCAAGACACACACAATACACACTAAGTAACTGACAAGTCAATAAATTAATAAAGAGAGTAAATCAAATGTGGGCTAAAAGGAAGGTACAGACTTGACACAGATTTGAAAATGGCAAATTGTTAATCTTGGATGGCTCAAAGATGGACCTTTAATCATGAGGTTAGATTTTTAAGTTACAGAGTAACAGAGTTACATAAAGGGCAGAGCCCACTGACCAAATCCTCCCAGCAGCAAGGACAGAGGAAGGAGCAGGTATGTTACAGGAGACAGAGCTATGAGATTTGGACAAGTCACTTGGCATCTCTAGGTCTCAGTTGTCAATTCTTTATAAAAAAGGTAGGGGATAGCACTTCTCACAGGGAGGCTGTAAGAATTAAGTACGGAAAGCAACTATTTATAGGAAGGTGCTCCCATCAGTAATACCTGAAACTGAATGCATGCAAAGACAGACCTATTTTGGGTAACTTAACGAAAGATTATCCCATCAGTAACAGAAGAGTTGGTAGGCACAAAGGAGGTATTAAACATAATTACAGATTTTCTTAGGGGAAGGATGTGGCCCAGAGTAAGAAAGAAGTAAAACCATCACTCACACTCTCTACTATCTACTTAGACATCAAAGTCACCCTAAATGAAGGTAAACAGTTTTACCTTGATTTGTATAATTCAAGTTGGAAATAAGACACCCAAGTACTGATACTCACTCCTACAAACAGGAGGGCAATCAACAGTTATGCTAAGAGGAAAAGAGGAGGCAGTGGAAAAAAGATCCTTGCAAGCATCCAAAAATTAAGAATTCTGTCACCCCTCCCACACAAAAAAGAAAAAGGAAGCTCAGTCGATCCCAGGTAAGGAGATAACTCACCTCATTTTCAAAAGTGACTTTGCAGGAATACTGGAATTAGTATCTGTGAAAACCTAGTTTTGAATAATTTCCCAGTTACTTGAGATTCTCCAGCTTTATCCTTGGCCACATCCCCTAAACCTCACTTCCCCTTCCCCAAGAAGAAAAATAAGTGAAGAAGAAACATTTATCAAACCACTATTTGGCAAGCCCCATGCTGGTCACTTTCAACTGTGTCATCTCTTGGAATCCCTAACAATTCTGCAACGTGAAACCTGTGGACAGACGAAGAAATTGAGTCAAGAGGGTGAGGACAGTGTCTGATGTTATGATGTACTTTTCTTGAAAAAAATCTGGCCATCAAATCTTAATACACGTTCTACTTTCACTTTTCAGCCCAGTTCTGTCCTATATTCTGTAAAATTAACCATCTGTAACCATCAATAACACTCTCCCTTTTGTCTTCAGTTAGAAAAGGAATACAAAAAAGAGGAACTGTTACAGAAAAAAATTCCTGGCAATGAGAAATTATAATCTGGGGTAAGAATCTAAAAGGAACATGAGTGACATTTCTCTTTCAAGTATGGAGCTTTCCTTGGAGAATCCCAGGCAGCTTCCGAACGAACTAAAAAAGTGATTCGCTTGTCCCCTAACCGCAGATGGAAAGTTAGTGTTCGTCCACAGCCAAACAGGCTGTGTCCCTATCTGAGATTATGCACCGAACGCTGTTGGCTGAGAGGCGGTGCAAACAAAACAAGTGCACACCAACAGGTTATCTATCTACGGAGTGGTTAGGCGAACAAGTTACAAAACCCAACAAGCAACGTTAGCTCTTCTGTCCTACCCTATAAAGAGAGCACTTCCTGCCACGGGGCCCGCTATTAAAGAATTAAGGCTGCTCGCTCCCCACTATTCTCCCGCCGCATGCCTAGGTTCCGCAGCCCAGCTCACTCAAGTCATGCACTGGATTCTTCCCTACGGGACTCCTCACCCCTCACCCCAAAGTGGGCCAAATGCATTTGCAATCAAGAAGCCAGGAGCTGAGCTGAACTACAACCGTGAGCAGGGGAAACCATCAACCTAAAAGTGCAAGGGCAAGGAACGATTGCAAGACACAGTTTAAAAGAACAAGCCTTGCTCCAGGCACAACTCCTTCACCCCGAGGCGGGCGTGCGGACGCAGGGGTGGGGTGGGGGCCGAGTCTTATTGCGTGTAAACTGTAAAAGAGCCTTTTCCTTGCCACTCGCAGCAGACGCGACCCCAGGGCTTCCCCGGCCGCCCCCGCGCTCGGACTCCCGCTAGGGTCGCCCAGGTGGCTCTCCAGTCCCCTCCCCCGCGCTTCCCCACTGGCCTCCCCGAGGATCCGCGGGCTACAGTTATCTGGTTTTAATAAAAACCGAAGCGTTCCCGAGCTAGCGGGCTCCCACTCCGAGGGGCAGAGGCGGGAGGATAAGAGAGAAAAGGAAAGGCCGGAGGCGCCGCGCACCGACCCGCGTTGCGATCCCGTGGCAGCTCTCCCAGCTCCCTCGGGTTTTGTTCTCCCCTGAGGAAGCGCGATCGCTCCCGGGGATCTTCCCCGGACCTCCGGCCGCGCGTTCATCCCGCCCGGGCGGGCAGACCCGAGCGCCAAGAGCCCACCCGCCCTGCTTCCCGTCGGCGCGCCGGGTGCGTTCCCGCCTCGCCCGTCAGCGTGCACACCGCCCGCCGGCGGCTTCCACCGCCGAACAGGTGAGACAGCATCGCGCGGAAACTCCCGAGACGCCCGCACAGCTCTCCCCCCGCCCGCCATCGCGCCCGGGAGCGGGCCGGCGCCCCCGGGGCTGCCGAACTCCTCCGCCACGCGGGCGTAGAGCGGGCCGCGCCGGCAGTCGCTCGTGCGCACCGGGCTCAGGACCCAATGGTGGGTCGCAACCCTCGGTCCCGGCCGCGAGCCGGCGCTGGTGTCATGGCCGAGCGGCGGCCGGGCGAAGTTTCCTGGAGCCGCCCGCTTACCTCTTAGGCCGAGGGTGGCTGCGGCTCCGAGAAGCGGAGAAGCGGCGAGGCGGCGGCGACGGCAGCGCCCGGGGCCAGCCGAGCCAGGAGGAGGCGGGAGGGAGTGCCGGGCCAGCAGCAGCCGCCGGGATGGGAAGAGGAAGGCGCCGGGTATCTACAATCTGAACGTGGGCTGACCGTGACGTCACAATGGCGCGGCCAGCCAATCGCCGCCGGGAGGCCGAATCAAGCGCTATGATGTCATGCGGCCCCGGAGCCAATCGGGAGACAATAGAACTTTCGTGATTGTAAATTCCAGAATCCGACGCAGTGGGGAACCGTGGTCTGGGTTGGTCCCCTCTGGTTCACGTGTCTCTGGGCAATTTTATCCCCTTTCTTCCTAATAAGCCTGCGTGGAACGCAGAGCCTGCGCAATAGCACCAGTGAAGTTCCCGATGCCCTGAACTCTGATTCTCTTAGTGCCAGGCGTGGCGAGGTTGTGTGGCCGCCCACACAGAATCCCACTCTGGTGCCGTCTCCTCGCGGGTTCTGGAAGGGAGCCAGTTCTTCTTGGTTTTGGATGTAAGGGTTAAATGCCTGCGGAGATCACCGGCGCGAACGAGATAAGGCAACAACAAAAAAGCGCTCAAAACTGATGCCATAGCTTAACTCCCGGTGGGTAGATTTACCGTGATTTTTCTTAGGGATTCTGATTTTCCCTTAGTGATCACTACCAACTCCATTTCTCCTCAAGACTTTTTGTAGAAGGAGAAAATGTGGTGGAGTAAGTGACGTCTTTTCAGCTAGACAGGTTTAAGCACATAAAACAAAGTGCTTTGTGCGCAGGGCACAAGTGGAAGATCCTTGCTGTTTTTCATTGATATTTGGATAACTTAAGGCCTTCATCATCCTAGTATCCTATGCTTTTCCCAAATCAAGCCCCAGAAATTAAGCCTTTCTCCCAGTGCCCTCTGGCTGTATTTCTATTACCCCATGCCCATGGACCCAACACAGTCAACTGTTTGATGTAGGCAAGTTTATTCTTTTACGTATTTACAATGTTTATCATGTGCCAGCCGTTCCAGGCCCTTGGCCATTTCCCATTGCCTTAAGAATACAGGTGTACAAACTATATACAAATGAGATAATGTAAACATAAACAAATAACAAGATTTTTACCAGTCGATTGCCATTCAACTCCACAAACACTGACTTCAGTTTGACAGATACTATGCTAGGTGTTAGAAATAAAAAACTGCAAGGATCCCCTCCCCCTGTGAAATGATATAGTCGGGAAACAACTACCATGCAGAATGGTAAACACTACGATGGAAACCAAGATAAGCAGATTAATGAAGAACTTTCTGTCAAGGAGCGTGTGAAAAGCATATGCCAGAGGCGAAGAAGAGTTGGGCAAATGTATCTCCTTTATGCTTCACTCTTCTGCCCGCAGTTCAAGGCCAGAGCTGGTCCAGCTCTTCATCACCCTAACAAGTTCTATCTTTCCAGGTTTTAAAAGTTTAAAATTTAACTTGATATTCGAAAAATCTCATTTTACATCACCCACAATTGCTTTTGTTGTGTTCACCTATCAATAAAATGTTTCGGCCATACTACCAAAATATCTGTATTTATTTTTAATTATGGACTTCTATAACTGTCAAGTCATACATTAAATATTAAATAATTTTTCGTATTTTAAGAGAAAAGTAAACACAAATTTCTATTATTTTATTCCTAGCCCCCAAAGGATGCCTTTTCATATGCCCTTGACAGATATGCCTTAGTTATTGTCTGTGTATCTTGGTTTCCATGAGAGCATTTTTCACTCTGCATTGCAGTTTCCTGACTGTCCCATCTTGTTCAGTCCCTGGGGTGCTTGTACCTTCACTTTAAAGAGCCCTGCGTTAGATTGTAAACTCCATTGGAGGGGGAACCATGTTGAATTTTGCTCATTATTTTTCCCCAGATCTTACTACAGTCCCTGGTGTATAATAAGAGCTTAGTAAATATGTTTTGAATAAGTGTGTGAGCTCTTACTTCCCCTCACTATCATCACACTGGTGCTTCCATTTTCTGCTCCAGAACTCCAACCCTCTGTCAGATAGTTATGTCCCAGGACTATTGACTCCTCTCAAACCTAAGTTAGTAATGTCATGTTCTCATTCTTTACCCACCCAGAGACTTAGGGTTCCCAATACATGTATGATCTAGGGAGAAATTTCTGCCCCCCCCCACAACTCATCTTAACCCTGCAGTGTAAACTGACTACCATGACTTCAGTATGAGTTACTCCCTATGGCAACACCATCATATTCATGGATAAAGTTGCAAGAAATGACTCTTCAACTTAACTGTGGGTATTTTTTTCAAAATAGATCAAAAGAATGCCTAGGACTCCATGCCAGGGTTCAAGGAAAGTGTGTTACTGAGTGTCAGAATCAAATTCCTGGCCAGTTGGGTTCTAGACCCTGTGCTGGAGCCATCCCAATCCTTATAACCAACCTGTCAGATATGAACCCAAGGGCTTCCCTGGTGGCGCAGTGGTTGAAGTCCGCCTGCTGATGCAAGGGACACGGGTTCATGCCCCGGTCCGGGAAGATCCCACGTGCCGCGGAGTGGCTGGGCCCCGTGAGCCATGGCCGCTGAGCCTGCGCATCCAGAACCTGTGCTCCACAACGGAGGAGGCCACAGCAGTGAGGGGCCCGCATACTGCAAAAAAAAAAAAAAAAAAAAAAAAAAAAGAACCCAAGTAGGTGCAGTACAAAGCCCTGTAACTCTTGCTTGTTTCCCCATAGCAGTGGTCCCCAACTTTTTGGCACCAGGGAACGGTTTCATGGAATACAATTTTTCCACAGACCGGGGTAGGGGCTGGGGGGATGATGGTTTCGGGATGATTCAAGCACATTACATCTATTGTGCACTTTATTTCTATTATTATTACATTGTAATATATAATGAAATAATTATACAACTCACCGTGATGCAGAATCAGTGGGAGCCCTGAGCTTGTTTTCACTTGCCACTCACTGATAGGGTTTTGCTATGAGTCTGCAAGCCATTGATTTATTATGGTCTCTGTGCAGTCAGACCTCTCTGCTAATGATGATCTGTATTTGCAGCCGCTCCCCAGCGCTAGCATCTCTGCCTCAGCTCCATGTCAGATCATCAGGCAATAGATTCTCATAAGGAGCGCGCAACCTAGATCCCTCACATGCGCAGTTCACAGAAGGGTTCGCCCTCCTATGAGATTCTAATGCCGCTGCTGATCTGACAGGAGCTGGAGCTCAGGCGGTAATATGAGTGATGGGGAGCGGCTGTAAATGCAGATGAAGCTTCTCTCGCTCACCCACCGCTCACCTCCTTCTGTGTGGCCCAGTTCCTAACAGGCCACAGAGCGGTACCAGTCTGTGGCCTGGGGGTTGGGGACCCCTGCCCTATAGCATCCATGGTAGTCCCCTGAGAAGTGATTGTTGAATTATCTTCACGTAATCGTTAACTATTTTATTCCTTCTCCTCTCCCTCTTCCTGCTTTTCTTTCTTTATTTTTAAATTCTGGCGGCATTTTCCCTTCTGTGATCACAGATCTCCTCCAACCATACACTTCCAAGTGTATCAGAAGGTTGCTTCAGTATTGAGGAATATTGGGAGATTTGTTCTATTGTTGTAGCATCTGAAGTTGAATTAAGAAATATGATTGAAAGTTTCATTAGAATGCTGTTCTAATGAGTGTTGTTTGATTTAAAGATGAAATACTACGTGTGCTTAGGAGGTATTTGCACAACCCAATGAAACCTCTCTTTTGAGATAAAATACAAGCCTATGTTTCCCTCTGAACATTTGAATGTTGATTATAATATAAACCAAGTATAAGCTAGTTTATGCTAAGGGTAACACTATTCAGTCTCTGCCTTTTGTTTTTCCTCCCCATGATCTTACTTTTTTCTTCTTTTCTATCTTGTGTTTTCCAGTATCTTGTTGCCAGGGACTCCCATTGGCCTGGCTTGTCTTTACTGGAGAGAGATAGAGATTAAAAGGCAGTTTCCTTTCCTCCTCAGACCTTGGGGTTTGTTCCATGCTTCCTTTGTTACTTTGCTGCTACTCTTCCTTGTTGCTGGTCAACATGTAACCAGGTTTATCTCTATTCCTGTCCTTGAGTGTTCATCATGATGGATGTGAGCTACTGGAAGGCACTGCTTATGCCTGTCTACCATGTTGTTTTCCCAATGGCTAGCAGAACCTCCGACAAATAGCAGATGCTCATAAATATCTGCTGAATGAGTGAACAATCTGAGCTGTTTCTGGATTCTCTGGTCTTTTCTTCTCCACTTCCTTTTATAGTCTTTAGTACTCTATCTGGGAGCCACTGGGCAATGAAAGGCATCTGTGTCCTCACGTCCCTCTATCTGTATTACTTCCCAGGTGTATTATCATCCCCCTTTTATGGCTTTGGATTCCATCTACAATCTGCTGACTCCCAAATGTATTTCTCCAGCCCAAACCTTTCCCCTGAATTCCAGACTTATATACTTAACTGCCTATTAATGACTCCTCCTCTTGGGTGTCTGTCTAAAAGGCATCTCAAACTGAGAATAATAAAAAGTGAACCCTTGATTTTTCCCCAGACCTGCTCCCTCTGTGGTGTTCTCAAGACAAACACCTTAGAGTTATGTTTAACTCCTCTTTCTTTCACATCCTATCTCCATGCATAGGCAAAATCCTGCCTAGTCCACCATCAGAACATATCTAGAATCTGTTTACTTTTCACCCTCCTTATGACAGCCACTGGTTTAAGTCACTATCAGCTGTTTCCCAGAATTTTGCAATAGTCTCCAACTTGACCTCTACTTCTGTGTTTTCCTCCTATGATCTATTCACAACCCAGCAGCCTGAGCAATCCTCTTAAAACCAACACCAGATTAAGTCACTTAAAACAATCTATCAAACCCTTAATTCAGTAAAAGTCAAAACCCTTAAAACAACATATAAGACCTTTGTCATATTTTGGACCTTCTAAAGCTACTCTGTCTTCCACCTGCAATGGCCTCCTCCTTATTCCTTGAGCACACTAAGCACTAGAACTGCCTCAGGGCCTTTGCACTTACTCTCCCCCATGCCTAGAATAATCTAACCCAAAAATCTCCAAGGCTTATACCCTTGTTTCACTCTGATCTCTATAAATGTCATCTTTTGGAGAGTTCTCCTTGATCACTATCTAAGTTTGTAACATCTCCCTCCTTGCCTCCCTTTTACTCTGCTTTATTTTTCTCCTTAGCACTTATCACCGTCAGGCATACTAGAGGTTCACTTTAAAATTTTTTATTTATTTATTTGGCTCTTCTGGGTCTTAGTTGTGGCACGTGGGATCTTTGTTGCTGCGTGCGGGATCTTTAATTGGGGCATGAGGGCTCTTAGTTGCGGCATGCATGCGGGATCTAATTCCCCGACCAGGGATCAAACCCAGGCCCCCTGCTTTGGGAGCATGGAGTCTTAACCACTGTACCACCAGGGAAGTCCCTATAGGCTCACTTTTAATATTTGTTTATTCTCATCCCCCTGTTAACTCACTGAGGGCACAGATTGTTCTGTTCACCACTACTTGAAACCCCAGCACCTGGAACATTGCCTGGCACCTGGTAGGAGCTCAGTCAGTACTTATTCAATGGATAAATTAATGAACAAATGAATGGAAAATTGAAATGCAGATCAGTAAGATATGCTTTTACTAGGAACCGCTTGGCCAAAAATTAAGTCTAAGAGAAAGAAAATAACAACTACAATAATTTTAAAAATTACTATCGATGGGTAATATTTTTCTGTTCCCCATTATAGTAAGTTTTTCCTGTCACCTTTCTGAAATGTTAAAATCTGAAAAGTTAACACAGTCCAAGAGAATACTTAACCTTTTTAAAGCTCTATAAAAGAAGAAAGACTATAACTATGGTTACGATGAAAATGACATACCATTGTCTTAAATTGGTATGAATCCGGGATGTCTTACTCTTCTATACATGCATCAGTTACCTTTTTAAAAAATTAATTAATTTGTTTTTGGCTGCGTTGGGTCTTCGTTGCTGCGTGTGGGCTTTCTCTAATTGAGCGGGGGCTTCTCTTCATTGCGGTGCAAGGGCTTCTCATTGTAGTGGCTTGTTGCGGAGCATGGGCTCTAGGCGCTCGGGCTTCAGTAGTTGTGGCTCACAGCCTCTAGAGCACAGGCTCAGTAGTTGTGGCACACGGGCTTAGTTGCTCTGCGGCATGTGGGATCTTCCCGGACCAGGGCTCGAACCCATGTCCCCTGCGCTGGCAGGCGGATTCTTAACCACTGCGCCACCTGGGAAGTCCTGCATCAGTTATCTTGAATATCAAGCACTTTCTCTTGAAATAGAGACTGTTATGATATTTATTTAGATGATAAGTCAAATTTGGCACCAGTTCTTTTTCTTTTTACTACTTATAAATTTCTAAAGCCTTTCCCAACACACTCTCCTTTTATTCTTTCAGCACCATAATGAGATGAGAAAATTGAGCCACAGAGGGTTAAGTGACATCGCAAGGCTGCAAAGCCAGTTAGTGAAGAATTAAGATTGAATTCAGGTCTCAGTCCTCAACCTCTTTACAGGCTGAGCTATGTCAAAAATAAGATCTTAAATTAGGAGAGCTTCTCAATGTGTCTTTTACTTTGCTGATTATCGAAAGAGAAATTTCTCAATTGATATATTTCATTCTATAACATACGAAGGAGCTAAAGAATTCTAGGAATTAGACAAAAGCAGATGATAACCAAACTTCTGGCTAAAAACTATGTGCAACTGGCAAAGAGTAGTGACATGGTTCTGTTGTTAAGAACATGCTTGTGTGGACTATGTCCTGGTTGAGCAGTGTGTTCTATAAGTGCTCTAGATGATTTTGGAGTTGGTGATATAGTACAGAATATGCTTTGCCCTAATTCTGTTATTTATGAAACAAGTTTTCCAAACATTAGCCATAATTGGTTTAATTATTCTAGGTTATGTGATGTATTAGTTATATGCATAACGTGTCATATAATGCCTTGCTTTTGTACACCTGCAATTTACTTTATTTATGTTTGGCTGTGTTGGGTCTTAATTGCTGTGCGCGGGCTTTCTCCAGTCGAGGAGAGCAGTGACTTCTCTTGTTGCGGTGCACAGGCCTCTCATTGTGGTTGCTTCTCTTATTGTGGAGCACGGGCTTGAGGCGCGCGGGCTTCCATACTTGTGGCTCACGGGCTCTAGAGCGCAGGCTCAGTAGTTGTGGTGCACGGGCTTAGTTGCTCCACGGCATGTGGGATCTTCCCAGACTAGGGCTCGAACCCTGTCCCTTGCATTGGCAGGCAGATTCTTAACCACTGAGCCACCAGGGAAGCCCTGTACACCTGCAGTATTAGACATGTTCTTACATGTTGAAAATTGGTGGTGCCATTTCTTTTCACAATCTCAAATTCCCTTTTTGCTGAGAGTAAATGTGGCATCTTAAGTGTCAAATGAAATCTACAAGTGTATGTTGCAGTTCTATTATTTCTGCAAACTATTGCTTGGCATCTGTTGGTGAAGCACATTTTTTTTTTGAAATTCATATATTCCCTGATGTCAGGTTCACTCAGTCAATTCTCTTTCAGGTTTAATAGCTTTATAGTATTGTCTTTTTTTTTTTTTTTTTTGCAGTACACGGGCCTCTCACTGTTGTGGCCTCTCCCGTTGTGGAGCACAGGCTCTGGACATGCAGGCTCAGAGGCCATGGCTCATGGGCCTAGCTGCTCCGCGGCATGTGGGATCTTCCAGGACCGGGGCACAAACCCGCGTCCCCTACATCGGCGGACTCTCAACCACTGCGCCACCAGGGAAGCCCCTATAGTATTGTCTTTTAATCTTAATGATTAAATGATGCACTGCCCTCCATCAGATGTATTTCAACAGAACGGACACAGGTATACAACTTAAAAAGCTGTCAGATGCCCCATGCTTCCACTGCAGGGGGTACGGGTTCGATCCCTGGTCGAGGAACTAGGATCCCACATGCTGCATGTGCAGCCAGAAAAACAAAAAAAACAAAAAACAAAAACTGTCAGATACCCTATACACATAAAATTGTTTAAAGTCTAGCAAGTTAAAAGTACAATAATATGTTATTACTTGTGCATTTTGCTAATCAGGAAGATTAACTTCTACATAGTCTTAATCTATATGTTGTCTTTTCATTTTTCTCTCTACCTCCTCCCACCCTTTTTACTTTCTGAATGTAACCTAGAACAGAATGTTTTTTTCCTATTCTCCCTGTACCCAGAGCACTCTGTACAGGCCTTTGTTTTATCACTTATGATATTAACATTGTAATTATTTGCTCTTACTTCTCTTCCCCAACTCAAGGCTGGAAGATGTGTCATTTATCTTTGTTCCTCTAGCATTATGCTATACCAGATACATAGTAGGCATTCAATGAATGTTTGTTGAGTCAGATTTTCAAAGGCCATTTACTTTCTTCATGATAAAGACAGCAAATAAAACACAGTAGGCTGTTTCAGGATATGCATGAAAGACTTTTGGAGCCCCAAGTTTATTTCAACAGTTTAATGTTCTTTAATAATGCAGTAGGCAGCTTCTGAAAGTGCCACCAATGATCTCTGGCACCTGATATTCATGTCCATGGATTAGACCTAGTAACTTGCTCCTAATAGATAGGAAGAACATGGCAAAAATGATGGGAAAAAAATGATGGAATGACATTTACAAGATTAGGTAGAAAAGAAGTGACTTCTATCTTATTGGCTCTCTCCATATAGCTTCTTGACTTGAATGCTTTGATGAAGCAAGGTGTCATGTTGGAGGTGCTCACATAACAAGAAACTAAGGGTGGCCTCTAGCCAATAGACTGCTAGGAACTGAGGTCCTCAGTATGACAGCCTACAAGGAACAGAATCCTGCCAACAAAGTGGATCCTTACCCAGTGCAGCCTTGAAATGATGCCCAGTGGGCATCTTGACTGTAGTCGATGAGAAACCCTGGAGCAGAGAACCCACCTAAGTAAGTGATGCCCCGATTCCTCACCTACAGAAGCTTTGAGTTAAAAATGTTGTGGGGGACTTCCCTGGTGGCGCAGTGGTTAAGAATCCGCCTGCCAATGCAGGAGACACGGGTTCGAGCCCTGCTCTGGGAAGATCCCACATGCCGCAGAGCAGCTAAGCCCGTGTGCCACAACTACTGAAGCCCGCGCACCTAGAGCCTGTGCTCCACAAGAGAAGCCGCCGCAATGAGAAGCCCGTGCACCGCAATGAAGAGTAGCCCCCGCTAGCCTCAACTAGAGAAAAACCCCACGCACAGCAACGAAGACCCAACGCAGCCAAAAATAAATAATTTAAAAAAAGAAGTCACTAAGCTCTGAAAGTGAGAAAACCTGGGATCTGGTTAAATAAATCAAGAAAAATTCCCAAAGACTAGGGATAAAGGGTGCTACAGTGAGTGTATAGGACAAGCACAAAAAAGACAAAATGAATATTCAGGAAACATTCATGAATAGTCTGTTCACTTCTTAAATTAACCTGGGCACCTAGCAGGGAATCTGCAAGTCAGTTAATGCTAAGTTGATATTTACTGAATGTTCTTTGGGCACCTGGTGTGTGCCAGGAATTGAGATAATAAAACTACAATACTTGGTAAAAAAAGTGATGTACCTTAAGAAGTGCAGAAGAAGGTGCCATAGGAATTCAGGTATTGGAGAGGATGAGAAAAGGGTTTTGAGGCAGCAGGGCCTTTGCAAAGGCTATACCCTCCACTTAAAACTGCCCACCTCCCCTTTTCCAGGTCTCAACTTAAAAGTCACCTTTTCAGATAGGTCTCTCCTATTACCCCGGCTAAAATCAGTTCCTCACTTCCTTTCCCTCAGCCACTAGTTTACGCTCAATTCACAGCACTTCACACAATCTGCGACTGTTTTGCTTGCTATTTTTATCCCTACCTTCCCAACTAGGCTTTAGACTTCGTGATGGCAGAAACAAGTCCGCCTTGTTCACTGGGGTGTGCCAGGCATAAAGTATGCGCTCAGTAGATATTTGCTGGATGACCCAACGTAAAATGCGAAGTCAAAAAAGGGTGCTGGTCGAGGGATGGAAAAAAGCTGCGTGTCCGGGGACATGGATTCCTGTCACAGCTCTTCCTCCGAAGAGCTCCGGGCCATCTTTGCACCAACCGGCTCCGAGAGCCCAGGAGAGATCCTCAGGGGGTGGGGATGCCCTTTGCGCCGGCCGGAGGGGCGGGCGCGGCTTTTCCTCCCCCACCCCAACCTCCCGCGCCCGACTCTGGACCGCAACACCTCCGGGGCCCCCATCACTTCCGGGCCCTACAGCTACGCCGGGCCCTGGGACCACAGCCCGCCCCCCGGACCCCTCCTCCACTCTCAGGGCGTGGGGACCGTTAACCGCCTGAGGCGCAGGGCGGTGCCACCCCGGCCCCGCGCCTGGCCGCGCTCCACCGCCCGGCGCCCTCCGCGGCCCCGCCCCGCTCCCCCGCTGCGGTCACCCCATTCATCCAGCGGCCGTGCCCGCCAATCACCGCGCACCCACAGCTCCGCATCTGGCGATGGGGCGGGGCCGCGCCGGGCACACGCTCATCCCTTCCCGGCCCCGGGCTCGGGCCCGGCCTGGGTCAGTCCCGGGCAGTGACCTGCCTCGGCCTCGCGCTGACCCGGCGGGCACTTGGGTGAGGGTGGGGAGGCGCCGGGCGAGGGGTAGGAGAGCTGTGCGGGCCGGACGGAGGAGTCCTGGGATCTGAAGGTGGTCGGGAAGAATGGAAAGTGGTCTTGACTGCAGTGGTCCCACGCCCCTCGGACCTAGATCCCAGAGCATCCGGACTGGCGCGTAGGAAGCTCCCAGTCCCGGAGCCGCGCCCCTGGTTGGAACTGGGTGGGGCAGGAGAAAAGGGGAAGATGAAGCAGTTAGAAAATGTGGCTCTGGACAGCTCAGCCAAAGTGCGGTGCTAGGGAAGGGTTGTGGAGAGAAGCCTGAAGTCCTTACTTATCTCTCACAGTCATCTTTTATAATCTGGGAATTAGCCCGCAGTGATAGACTTTGTTAATGCTTGTCCAGGCTGCCGAGGGTGGGGATAAAACAAAAAGGCTGCTTCTGTAGAGGTAAAATTATATTTACTTTTTGTATCTTCAAAAATTGTGTGATATTGAAAATATCTGTCCTACTATGTTTCATAAATGGGCTTTTGGTTTTTTTTCTGAGCTATCTACCATAATGTCTTATTCATTAGGAAGGATTAAGAGGAAACCTAGTGGCTTTTCTGTTGGTGCAGAGGTCATTCCCTTCTTCCTCCCCCTCCCTTCTGCCCCCTCCCAAAACCTTAAGACACAGAAAACAGTTTGACCGCAAACTAATGCTAGATATTTTCATCTTACCTAGTCCCCCTAACCAGTCTGTAGTAATAGGTATTATCACCTGTTTTAGATGTCAAAACAGGTTCATTCAGAGATTAATCTGGCCAAGATCACAGTTTGTGTATCACAGAGTTTGGGCCCTTTCCACACTTCTTACCCCCTGATCATGGAATCCATAATAAATGGAAGGGAGAAAGGAATCTAATGCTTTTGGCACCCTTAGTTACGGATGGTGCATCTAGCCCAGTGTGTAAGCACGTCTTGGAGATGGGTTTGTATTTCTTGAGAACTCTGTCAAGTACATAGTTTTCGTGCCAGAACTGTGAACGGTAGAAGGAGAGTTCCTTGAAGCTCTGAAATGCTAGGTCACATATGGGCTGATGTCTATTGTAACCCTAGCCTGACCTGAAACAAAACCCCTTTTTGTAATTAAGTATTGCCTGCCGGGATGCTGGAGGGCTGCCCAGGTCTTGTTCAGGCACTTCATTCTTTATGGCAAGCAGAGTACAGAAAAGTTAGATCAAAGAGTTAATTAGGTCACAGAATGCTTTTTGGAGGGAGAAAGTAGCAAACTATGATTAGACTTTGACCTCAATCCAATTTAACAGACTGACTGGGTCTGTCTGCTCCATATTCCAGGCTGTGGACACACAAAGATAAGTGAGAAGCTTTTCCATCTGCTGGAGAAGATTACAGTTAGGGTGAGGTGCATTAGTGATCTGAGTGTATGAATAACAGTAAAGGAAGGCAGTACATGCAATGACAGTAGATAAATACGAGGTAAGAATTATAGTTCAGCTTTGACCAAGCAGCGTAGGTCAAAAGACTGAAGAAGGAAAGAAGGGCCCTTTTAAGAGCCAAGCTGCAGAGTCAGGACTTTTCTTCACCAGTCAAAGTGGCCTTTAAAAGAAATGCCAGCCCAACATTCTTAAATGTTCTTTAGTAGCTTTCCCGTTGCATTTGGTACAAAATCCCAAATCCTTACCATGATATATAAAAACCTGCATAAGCTGGGTCCTGCTTACCTGTCCATCCTCCCCACTGTCTACCCTGAGTCCTGCTTATGTGCCCATTTGGGGCCCCGCTGTCTACACTTGCACCATTCTACTCATCTCTGTTTCTCAAAGATGAAACTTTTTCTCACCCCAGGCCTTTCACACATGCTGACCCTCTGCCTGTCACTTTACTACCCTGCCCCTCTTCTATACCCTGTTCCCCAGCTCATCTGTCCTTCCTTCTCAGCTTCAAGTTGCTTCCTCTGAGAAGCTTCTCTTCTACATAAAGCCCACTATTATAACTCCCATCAGATCTGTTTTTTCTCCAGGTACTTATCAAAAATTTTAAGATATTGTTATTCATGTGATTCTGTTTGACATCATCTGCTTGTCCTGTCATCACACCCTTTTTGTTCATAAGGTTTATAACTGTAAATATGTGTGTGTGTGTATATATATATATATATATGTATATGTATTTATGCAATTACTTGTTTTTAATGTCTGCTGGCCCCACCTGGTTTTGGGCTCCATGCAGACATAGATTTGTTTCCCATTACATCCAGTGGTTAGCACATTGTCAGTGCTCAATAAATATTTCTCGAGTTAATGATCAGGATCTGTTGTTGGGAAATAATGGGAGTCAGGCTGAGTAAGGTAGGATGGAGTGGATTGTTATAGTACCAAAAAGAGGCGTTTCTACTCAGTTGGTTAGACCTGCACTCTTCAGTATGGGAGCCACTGGCCACATGTGGATATTTAGCCCTTGAAATGTGACTAAGGAACTGAATTTTAAATTCTATTTAATTTTAATTAATTTACATATTCTAAAGTATATTTGGAACAATGTAGGTATATGAATCTACTTTTTCAAATATATATTTTATGAAATCTAAACAGAGATCAAATTTTTGTTGAAAATTTATCATCTGAATTGAGAAGAAATACGCTGGATTTTGAAAAACCCATACAAAAAATAATGTAAAGTATCTCATTTTTTCCTACTGATTACATGTTGAAATTGTAATATTTTCAATATATTAGGTTAAGTAAAATATATTTTTAGAATTAGTTTCACTAATTCTGGGATATGCCCAAAGAACTGAAAATTGGGACTCAGAGAGATACTTGTATACCAGTGTTCATAGCAGCATTATTCATAATAGCCCAAAGATGGTCACACCCAAATTTCCATCAACAGAGGAATCAATAACCAAAACGCGATATATATAATGAAATATTATTCAGCCTTAAAGAGGAATGAAATTCTGACACACACTACTACAGAGATGAACCTTGAAAACATTATGCTAAGTGAAACAAGCCAGCCACAAAAGGACAAATATTATACGATTCCACTTATATGAATAGTCAAATTTATAGAGACAGAAAGTATAATAGAGATTACCAGGATGCTAGGGGAAGTGGGGGTGGGGAGTTAGTGTTTAATGAATACAGAATTTCTGTTTGGGATGATGCAAAAGTTCTGGAAATGGATAGTGCGGTTGGTTGCACAGCATTGTGCAAGAACTTTAATGCCACTAAATTGTACAGTTAAAAATGGTTAGTGCTTCCCTGGTGGCGCAGTGGTTGAGAGTCTGCCTGCCGAAGCAGGGGACACGGGTTCGTGCCCCGCTCAGGGAAGATCCCACATGCCGCGGAGCGGCTGGTCCCGTGAGCCATGGCTGCTGGGCCAGCGCGTCCGGAGCCTGTGCCCCGCAACGGAAGAGGCCACAACAGTGAGAGGCCCGCGTACCGCAAAAAAAAAAAAAAAAAAAAAAAAAAAAAAGTTAAAATGGTGCATTTTTGCCACAATACATTTTAAAAAATTGATTTCACTTATTCCTTTTTACTTTTAAAAAATGTGGCTACCAGGACTTACCTGATGGCGCAGTGGTTAAGAATCTGCCTGCCAATGCAGGGGACATGGGTTTGATCCCTGGTCCTGGAAGATCCCACATGCCGCGGAGCAACTAAGCCCGTGAGCCACAACTACTGAACACACGTGCCACAGCTACTGAGCCCGCGTGCCACAGCTACTGGGCCCGCATGCCTAGAGCCCGTGCTCCGCAGCAAAGAGGAGCCACCACGACAAGAAGCCCGCGCACCGCAACAAAGAGTAGCCCCCGCTCGCAGCAGCTAGAGAAAGCCCGTGCACAGCAACGAAGACCCAGCGCAGCCAAGAAACAAATAGAATTTTTTAAAAATGTGGCTACTAGAAAATTTTAAATTACATAAGTGACTTTCTCATTATGTTCTATTGGATGGCACTGGGTTAAAAAATTGGGAACCCTGGGGGTGGATGAGTAAATTTCTGAGATGAAGGTTTCACTAATGTCCGTGGCACCAGGAAGTCTGCTTTACAAGGAGGGTAAGAGGGTAGCAGATAATGATGAACCCAAGAATTTAGGATTTGTTGGAATACGCTCTGTATAAAAAGGCGTATGAGGAAAAGCCTGGGGGGGGGAGGGATGTACAGTAGGATTTAATCTGGGAAGGGCTTTCTTTGTGGCTGAAGTGAGAACCTTCTAGAGATAGTGTTATCTCTACTGTAATGGGATAAGTTGGCAGTAAGCCCAGCATGATGTTCCTTAATTGTTGTGGGATCACATGAGTACTGTGTGTGAAGAGGTTTCTAATCAGAGGCGAGAGGCGCAGGTGGGGTGAGAGGCACAGGTGAGGCGCAGGTAAAGTTAATCACAAGTATGAGATTTTTTTCATTGTGATCAGGGTGATGCTTTCCATCTTCTGTGGCTTCTGCAGAGAAGCTCGAGCTTTGGGGCTATTTCTACCAGTGCCACATATTTGATCTTTTATATAAAACTGTGAGAAGTTTCATTTGTTATGACTCCCTGGTACCTCAAGTATAGAAACCCACTCTTCCAAAATTGCACTGTCACCAGTTGAAGAATGTTGTTCTTGGAGAATGGTTGTCTTCATGTGTCCAGCACTGTCCTATTTGTGAGGTTTTCAACCACCCAGAAGACAGGCAAGTACTGACCCAAACTTAGAATGTGCACTGGGCCCAAGGAAAAAAGGTATGGAAGGAGGTGGCAAGACAGCGGTCAGAGACAAATTCAACTGTTCCACGTTTTCTGACGCTCAGAGAAGCCAGTGGGAGATACAAGATCCAGAACTGATGCAGGGCTGATCTTGTGGATTCTTAGGGATTTGAACCTGGCCCCAGCACACCCTTACAGCCTTCCACACAGTTTAGGAAACAGCCCAGCTCTTTGGGCTTACCCCAGATTAAGAATGGCCATCACTGAGGCTGGACACCAGGTCCAGCCTGGTAGACATCTCCAGAAGTAAAATTTCACCTGGGCTGAGCTGAAGCTGACTCTGACCCTGGGAATATAAGGGGGGAAACCCCAAGCTCACTGGGGAAAAAAAATCTATGCACCTAGAATATAAATTCAGTACTCTATAAAACAATGCAGGGTCATTCTCTGCCCAAATGAAATCAGAAGCATAATAGAACTGCTAAAAAGTTTGTACCAACTAAGTGTTTAACCTATCTATTTATATTTATTGCTGTTTTTCGATTAGTGTAGTTTAGTTCTTTTTAAAGATCTCTGTGAGACCTAAGATTATATCCTGGTCTGACCATTCCAATAGTTATCAAAAGTCAGTCCCTGGACCAACTGTCTACAGCATTGTTGCTGGTATGGGGTGAAGGAGTATATTTTTAATACCGTCCAAATTCCCATATCCTAACCCCAGTGAAAATAGTGTCTTTGATGGGACTTTACCCTTAACTCCTATTGTAATGGCCGGATCACGGCTAGGACTTTGCGTTATGTTTTTAGATATCATAAGTAATTGAGTTTCTAGTGTGAATTATTCCTTTTTGTCAGTTCTGAAAAGAGAGCTCTATTTCTGTCCTCCACTATATTTAAGACATTCCATAGCTATGTTTGCTCTTGACCAAGTAAGAATTAGAGGTAGTTATCTGAAAATAGAGGAGGATCTGCTTTGGCCTTAATCTCTTAAGTAACAATTGGTTTAACTTAACTTGGTAGTGATTCTAGCATCCATCAATTCCCACTTCAATGGGAAATGTGGTGAGCATAACACAGGTTCCCAGGGAAATGAAGAGGCATGGGGAAGAAGTATTCATCTATTAAATGCTTCGATTGTCTGAGATTAACTCTACAGATATGGCTCGAAACAGGAGACTATGAAAAATCACTATTTTATAAATTAGCAAGTTTCTTGACTCATTTCTTCTCATCTGTAATGCCAGAGAATGCATTTCAGCTACCGATGCTAAGGGATTAAGAGATAATCTAAACCTTTTATTCTAGCAATAACTATGTCATATAAATGTCAAGGTTCTTTAATCTTTTGGATGGTTCTGAAAAAGCCCCAGTGGTATTATATGTAATGTGATTATAGTGTCGGCACGCTAAATCGTCCTGGTGTGGACATTTCTGGGTTCTAAATTTGTGGTAGAAGTTACTGTAGTTGTTGATTTTTATGAGAGAGGTTAATGGTAATGGTTCTGTGTGTTTCTTGTGCCTTTGTTTGTTGACAAGCCTAAGCTATCTTGCTAAAGTCATGTAAGTATTTACATACTAACATTAATTAGAACATTAATGGGAAAGGCAGAAGCCATCGTTTTTCAGCTGTTTCTGTTTTCTAAAGTGTTCATAAATTCCCAAATCCACATATTGGTTTTAACGAGTACAGATTTTAAAATCAGCTAAGCAACAGCCCCCAAAATGACAATAATTCACTCTCAGTATTTTAGATTAACAAATCAAATTGTTCTTTAAAATTGATCTTGTACCTCATCAACTTGAACATACAACTTTTACACAGTTGTGCAATTTTGGTTCTGCTTTTTCTTTTTTTTAGTATCTATTTATTTAGGCTGTGCCGGGGCTTAGTTACAGCTTGCAGACTCTTAGTTGCAGCACACGGACTCTTAGTTGCAGCACACGGACTCTTAGTTGCAGCATGCATGCGGGATCTATTTCCCCGACCAAGAATCGAACCCAGGTCCTCTGCATTGGGAGCGTGGAGTCTTACCCACTGGACCACCAGAGAAGTCCCTGATTCTGCTTTTCCTTAACGTCCTAGTTAATTATAATGTTTTTCTATTGCTACATTATCTTTTATAAAATGTCCATTAAATGACGGTACCACAGCCATTGCCTATACCATTGGTGCTCAATGCAAATTTCTAGGCATTGAACCAAACCTACTGAATTCAAAATACAGTTGACCCTTGAACAATGGGCATGTTAGGGGCACTGATGCCCCGTAGTCCGAAATCTGAGTGTAACTTTACAGTAGGCCCTCTGTATCTGAGCTTCCTCTTCATCCTTGGGTTCAACCAACCTCGGATCGGTAGTACTACAGTATTTACTATTGAAAAAAATCTGCATATAAGTGGACCCATGCAGTTCAAACCTGTGTTGTCTGAGGGTCAACTGCACTGGGGGGTGAGCTCAAGAACCTCATTATACAGTTTGCCTTACCAAAAGCAGTCATCCTGAGGTTAGAGGACAGCAGGGCCTTTAGAGCTCTGCTACAGCTGGAGAGGAAAGTCATTCTCTTCCACTGTTGTAAATTAATGTTGCAATAAATATCTTTGTGAAATATTTTTTTCCTTCTTTGAATAACTCTCATTTTTGGTATATCATATTGAACCCAAAGTATGCATACTTTTTTTTAATCTCTCCTGACTTTCTTATATTCTTTCCCCACATTAATTAATCAATAAACATTTCCAACAGCAGTAAACCCCATTTTAGCTACCTGTTGAATTCTAAATGTGAGACAGCCAATAGTTTAAATCTAAGGAGGTTAGTAAGACAAAATTCTTCCATACTCTACCTGGTTGACTAACTAGTTTAGGGAAGAAGGCAGCAGAGGTGCGAGGGATCTGCAGCCACACGCGGGGAACTGATCAGTGGTAATAGTATTAATTAATGTTCGTGAATGTTTTCATACTTAGAGAGCAAGTTCACATCCATTATCTGATTAGTTTCTCTCAACCCTGTGAAGTAGGTTGATTATTACTATTTTTGAGGCGGTCAAGACAAAGTTGCTAAGCAATTTCCCCAAAGAAGCTATTCATTTTCTGAATGTGCAAGGTTTTCTGCCTTTTCTGTTCTGTGCTGCTTCACATCATACGCTGCGATCTATTTATTGGTGACATCCTATTCTTTTTTCATGTGTGTGTGATGATTTTTTAAAAAATATTTTATTGGAGTATAGTTGATTCACAATGTTGTGTCAGTTTCAGGTGTTCAGCAAAGTGAATCAGTTATACGTATACATATATCCACTCTTTTTTAGATTCTTTTCCCAGATAGTCTATTACAGAGTATTGAGTGGAGTTCCCTGTGCTATACAGTAGGTCCTTATTAGTTATCTATTTTATATATAATAGTGTGTATATGTCAATCCCATTCTCCCAATTTATATATTTTTACTATAATGTAGAGAGGTTTTCTTCTTTATCTCTAATTTTATTTCTGTTCTTAAAATTAGACAATTGCAATCAGTTCAATTAAAAAAAGATAATAAGAACAATTAGTTGCAAGGAATGGTACAGGCTACTGCAAGGAATACAAAGGTGAGAGGGCACAGCCCTGCGCCTCTTGGAACTTTCATGTGGGAAATGTCAACGGCATATTTCAGACAAGAAGGGCCCAGGGACTGGAGAGGGTTTAGTCAACTTTCTTCTCTGATGGTTGGGGAGACCATGGTCTAACATTAACACTCCCCACTTGAGTTATTCCGGATAGTCCCCCTGGGCTGGTCGCCTTCTCTGGGCTCTAAGCTCTTCATAGGCAGGGCCTGGATTCCTTTGCTCATTTCCATCCCCATTGTCCGTGCACTGCCAGGTACAGGCTGGTGCACACGAAATGCCTCTTTGTCCTCAATTTCTTCCATACTGAATATGCCTCCCGACGTATTTCCTCATTCAACAGGTATTTATTTAGTTTCTACTATGTGGTAGGCACTGCTTGAGGCTCTTGGGAGATCAGGGAACAAAACAGACAAAAAACCCTGCCTTTTCAGAGCCAAAATGTGTCATCACCTTTTTGCTTTCCAGGAGTTTGACACCCATATGGTATATGTTGCGGGGATGATGTTGAGTGTCTCTGCTTATAGCTTCAGTTCTTCTGTCCTCTTATTGCAAAAGAGATGTGTGACCTCTAATAACTAAAGAAGTTTCAGGTACCTCCCTTTTACCTGTTTCTGTTAAACTTGAGTCTGCATAAATCTGAGCTTCAGAAGAATTTTTGAAATTTTAGGGAAATAATTAGGCGACAGAGAGTGAAGAAAGTGTGTAAAAATTTGGGAGCAGGTCACTGACCCATGTGGCCAGAGTGTGGGCCTTGTGGAGCTGAAAGCTGGAAATTTAGGCCTGGCTTGAGATCAGAGTAGAGGGCGCCGGAGAAGCCATTTAGGTTTTGGGTACTTGAGAGTGTTTTGAGGTTTTTGAGGAAGAAAAATAAGATTTTACCTGGGTTAGGAAGGTTACCTTGGCAGTGGTGAGAAGGATTTGCCGGATGGGAATAAGACAAATCAGGAGCAGCTTACACAGAGACTTATAAAAGAATGGACCTATAGTCAGACAGAGAAGAGAGGGGAGAGACTGCGAAAGGAGAGAATTCATGAGGTGATGGACATCTGGGACATGGTTGGTGACATTCCTTATTTGAAATTCAGGGCAATAAGCAGCTTTTGAGTGATGGATTCGAGTGATATAACGAATGCAATTTTGAATATTTTGTACCAATTATCTAGGACAGTACAACTCCTATCATTTATGCCAAGTAATTATATTTAATTCAGCTCAACACATATTTCCAGAGTTCCTACCACTTGTTAAGTGTTAGAGATCATACAAAGACAAGTAAGACAAATCTTGCCTTAAATGGCTTTCACCCAGATGAAGGAAATAACTACAAACAATACTAAAAGGTAAAATATAATATTTCATAAGAGGGGTACAGAAGCCATCAAAACCTGAAGAAGGAAAAGACTATAATCCTTTAGGGGCAAGCTCTAATGGCTAGAATAGGATAGACTAGGAAAATAAATTTTTAATTAAAAGACATTTGTTGGGACTTCCCTGGTGGCGCAGTGGTTAAGAATCTGCAGGGGACACGGGTTTGAGCCCTCGTCCGGGAAGATCCCACATGCCGTGGAGCAACTAAGCCCGTGCGCCACAACTACTGAGCCCACGTGCTGCAACTACTGGAGCCCACGCACCTAGAGCCTGTGCCCTGCAACAAGAGAAGCCACTGCAATGAGCAGCCCGCGCACCGCAATGAAGAGTAGCCCCTGCTCGCCGCAACTAGAGAAAGCCCACGCACAGCAAGGAAGACGGAGCACAGCCCAAAATAATAAATTTATTTTTTAAAAAAGACATTTGTTTGTTAAATGCTAAAAATTTCTATTGAAATCAGCAAATGCAGAGACATGTAATAAATGTTGATTCAGTGTGCACCCAAGTATAATGAATATACAACGAAAATCTTAGTGAATTCCTTCCAAAGGATGGCATGAGCTGTGTGGGTGAAAATTCACGCCTAAAAACAGCTAAGAAAAAGAGATTGGCAAAGACAGTTCGGGATATTTTGACACACTGTAGACTATACTTATAGACTGGAGATGTACACACTTTGGCGATCTCTTGTTTCTGCTCCCGGATGATTTGACTGAAACACCAAGTCAGTAGGCTTTCTCTGGGGTGGTCAGTTCCCAGGCAACTTGGCTGTTGAGGGCAGTTTCTTTATGAGCCCTCGGACAAAACCTCTTTGGCAACTCCTAGATTTTTCAGTACTATTTTTCTGAGTTTATTGATAAAAACGAATATGCCTTTTCTTCCCAACTGTCAGTGGTAAGTTCTCTGGTAAGCAGTACGTGAGAGCCAGGCTATGCTGCAGACTGGTCAGTGTCCATCTCCTTCCACAGGCAAATATTCCTTCCTTTGTTGGAACAGTTACAAATACGAAAACATGCGTTTTTCATATTTCCTTAAAATATCCAACCATTGCCTCAGAGGAGGCAAACGCTTCCCTGAATGTCAAGTATTACACCAGCTCCTGCTCTTTCTGACCACGAACATGTTTTCATCCGTGTGCCTTCTTCTCTCCTCCATTGTTTGCAGTTTCCCCTTTTCTTTGCATAGTAACAGGCTGCTTCCTGTCTTCCAGCTGGGCAGTATTTTTTCATATCTCTAGTATCAGAAGAGTTAGGAGTATGGTCCTTGATTCTATCAGCTCTTTTTCTTTGTTGTAGATGATAAACTTTGTTTTGTTTTCAGCATCTTTGCTTTATTTAATAATTGTGAGGCTGGCTTCTAATAGCACATCATCATTAATTGCAGAATGAGACAGCTCAGGAGGTGTGACTCTGTATTCTTTCAAAAGAGCTGACATGTCATCGCTTTCAACTTGAGTGTTCTCTGACCACCAAACAGGAACACCTGTATTCTCCTGTTTTTTGTCCCAGGACTAGGACGGTGACTGGAACCACCAGCTACAGCAGACTTCCCAGCATCTCTCAGCCAAAGCCTCTGCCCCATCCCAGATAGGATGCAGAGATGGCCTAGGATCGGGGTCAGATCTGCTCAGCAGGGAGTGTTAATTTTAAGTCTGCTTTTTTTTTTTTGCGGTACGCGGGCCTCTCACTGTTGCGGCCTCTCCCGTTGTGGAGCACAGGCTCCGGACGCGCAGGCTCACGGGCCCAGCCGCTCCGCGGCATGTGGGATCTTCCCGGATCGGGGCACGAACCCGTGTCCCCTGCGTCGGCAGGCGGATTCTCAACCACTGCGCCACCGCGGAAGCCCTGCTTTTGTCTTTTTTTTAATTTTCATTTTTGCTGTGTTGGGTCTTCATTTCTGTGCGAGGGCTTTCTCTAATTGTGTCAAGCGGGGGTCACTCTTCATAGCGGTGCATGGGCCTCTCACTATCGCGGCCTCTCTTATTGCGGAGCACAGGCTCCAGACGCGCAGGTTCAGTACTTGTGGCTCACGGGCCTAGCTGCTCCGTGGCATGTGGGATCCTCCCAGGCCAGGGCTCGAACCCGTGTCCCCTGCATTAGCAGGCAGACTCTCAACCACTGCGCCACCAGAGAAGCCCCTCTGCTTTTATTTTAAAATTTTAGTTATTTTTAAAATTTTTTATTGCAGTAACATTGGTTTATAGCATTACATAAGTATCATGTGTACAGCATTGTATTTCCACTCTGTATACCCTCTGGCATGCTTGCCACCAAAACTTCAGTTTCCATCTGTCACCATACCACTGGTCAGCTTTACCCACTTGGCCCTCCTCCCCCTCCTCCCCACTGTACCCCTTCCCATCTTGTAACTGCTACTCTATTCCTGTATCTATGTGTTTGTTTTTGTTTGGTTTGTTCATTTATTTTGGTTTTTGTTTGTTTGTTTATATTCCACATATGGGTGAAATCATACAGTATTTGTCTTTCTCTGTCTGACTTGTTTCGCTTAGCATAATGCTCTGTATGCTCAACCATGTTGTGTGCAAATGGCAAGATTTCATCTTTTTAATGTCTGAGTAATATTCCATTATACATATATACCACAGCTTCTTTCTCCATTCATCTGTCGATGACACTTAGGTTGTTTCCCTATCTTAGCTATTGTAAATAATGCTGCTATGAATATAGGGGTGCATATATCTTTTCAAATTAGTGTCTTTGTATTCTTTGGATAAATACCCAGAAGTGCAATTGCTGGATCATATGGTAGTTCTATTTTTGATTTTTTGAGGAAGCTCCATACTGTCTTCCATAGTGGCTACACCCATTTACATTCCCACCAACAGTGTATAAGAGTTTCCTTTTAAATGTATGCTGGTTCCAGCTGTTTGCATTACAAATCTAAGTTTAAAAAGATTCCTACTTTCTTTTTGTATATGTTTCTGTTTATAAAAGTAATACAGATTCCTTGTAGAAAACCTGAATTGTAGAATGCTAAAGGTTGAAGAAAATAACCCAAACTACCCATCATTTCACAATTCACTATTAATGTTTTATTTTATTGCCTTCCTGTCTTTTGTTTATAAAAACACCATTTATACAAATATACTTTAGTGTGTATATGTATATATATATATATATATATATACATATATATAGCATACTTAATTTTTCACTGTAATTTTGCTTAGAAAATTTTGTGTTTTTTTATGTTTAAACAAGAAATCCTTTGTACTTTGGAGCTTTGTTTCCCTCTGTTACACATTTACTTGATACAAGAACCCTTGTGTCTGGTCAGCATGGGACCTTTGGCCACATTCTTAGCACAGCAGATGAATATAAGGAGGGAGAATTTTGCCACTTTACCGATTCTGTTTAGAGTATCCTAGTGCATATGCATTCATTTCAGTAGCTTAGTGTATAATATGATTATTCTAATGCAAGACAAGATGGAAATGAGCAGTCCTAAGTTGTGCCAGGAGCTGTTTCATAAAAGACTTGGATTGACCTGGGGCCATCCCATTAAACATACCCAATGCAATGGTCTATGCAGGCCTTAAAAATTATTTTCAGAGAATTTATCTTCATTTGGTCAGATGCTCAGAATCCCCAGTAGCTGCAGCTGTATTTATATAACCCTGATGGTCTCTAGGGTTCAAGACTGGCTGCAGCTACAGGTAGAGACTAGTGCATTCAGGGAGTAGGAAATTAAAAGTGCGAATCACCCCCCATCTCCTCCACCTCCTTTCTTTTTTGAAACTTTGCTTATGGCCACTTCAGTGGAGCCCAGACCTAGAACTTCAGTTGTGTTTCTAGAAAACCATATGTAAGTGGCCACTCTGATAGGTTCTTTTCAGGGTCAGCTAGGAAGAGAGAAATAACATTTCTAAGCTTTACTGGCATCTGTGGAATTCACTAAGCAAGGTGGGTCAGTGATTAAAGACAAGTATCTGACAATTCAGAAAGGACTCCATTTTTGTTTTAGTCCCTTGAAGAACAGCCTGATTAGCTGAAACTGACTATAATGTCAGCTACGACCATCGCCAAATCCATACCCCATGTCAACTCAATTGCCTGTTGTAGGCATGAAGTACTCTCATAGTTAATTTAGGCAGAAAAGCTGTGTGTGTGTTTCAAACATTTCTTGATTTAATCACCTTGTTTTTCTGTGTAGTGTTGTGTCAAAAGCGCTTCAATTTCTGACAGAGAAAGATGTTATTGTAGAGCATAGCAAAGTACAATATTCTATAAATTTGGAAACTTTCTGAGTCAGAATGCCTTAGTACTGAATTTTTGACCTGCTCCTTGAGATACGGTTAACCAAGGTAGGTCAGGGATGAGGGCATAAGTGTTTCAGTGTAAGGGCAACTATAGCATGTGGATTTCAGAACTCTTTAAACGTACTTTAGATGATTATGTAGAAGAATAGCATAACCATTTATTAATCGATATTAATAGCTAAATTAATGAAGTATATCAACACACCGCGTGCTGTGTTAACCACTGTATGTGCTTTACCATATTTCATCTTCATCACATCCCTATAAAGTGGCTGGAATAATAGTTCCCATTTTGTAGAACAAGAAACGTTAAGGGCTTTTCCAAGGTCACAGAGCCTGAAAGGACAAAGTCAGGACTTGAAGCCAGGTCTGGTTGACTATAAACATAAGCTGTCAAGCTTTACGCTGTATGCATTACTTCTTGGTGATTAGCCCTTGCATTTGGCAAATCAAAGGTGAGGCTATTTTACTGCATTCAGGTTCATGGATAATCTCATAGAGCAACACCAAGCCAAGACTTCAGGTAGAGGGTGTGAGCCTTCTCCTGCCGTTGTTCTTATTTCCTTCTCAAAC
The DNA here is from genome assembly GCF_026419965.1 of Kogia breviceps. Taxonomy (NCBI): domain Eukaryota; kingdom Metazoa; phylum Chordata; class Mammalia; order Artiodactyla; family Physeteridae; genus Kogia; species Kogia breviceps. The sequence continues at coordinate 83,851,892 of NC_081319.1, forward strand.
CGGGATTCTGCAGACACAATACGAAACTAATGTGTTTTTTACTCTCAGGGAGTGCATGCTTTTCTTATCATTTAAATCATTTTTAAAAATAGCGAGACAGATCTCGCTTATGCTAAGATTCTGCACAAAATATTAGCACATAGTATAAATTACTACATTACAATTACAACGGGACTTGAAATATTGGTAAGTAGAAGCTAGCAGCACGTTTCAACAGAGAAGAAATGCAAAATAGTGGTAAAATGGGATTAATATTATATAGTCAGCCATACTAGTTGGTTAAGAAACGTATTGTGATCATTCTAATAAATGCTAAAAAGGCATTTGACAAAATTCAACATGTAGTTTTAATAAAAATTCTCTAATAGAATAGGTATATATTAATATATCCTCCACTTGATAAAAATGTGTATATTTCAAAGCAAATACCATTTCACAATTAATAGTGAAGCACAAAAACACTACTTATTCTATGAAAATTAAATGAAAAAGACCAGAAAGTGTATTATTGCACCCTATAGTGAACACAGTTATGAAGATAATATCCAAACATTTTAGATTCATAGCCTAGCCCAGCACTGGGCATACAATAGAAACTCCATTATTTGTTGAATTAATTAATTAATGACTGATAAAATAAGGTTCTGTTTTGGAATAGAAGAGGCAAAATTATCATAATTAGTAGATAATATAGCTTTATTCCAAGAGAATCAACTGAAACATTTGTAGAAGCAATAGGAACATTCAGAATAGTAGCTGGTTTTAAAATTAATATGTAAAAATAGAAAATATTTAGAAAGTATAATGGAAGGAATGATCCCTTGTAGTCTAACAGAACTAACTACAATAACAAAAAATACCTAGTCTATATGAAGACAACCTCACAATTCTACTGAAGATATTAAAAATGTACATACTCTGCTCTTAGAGAGCAATTATCACAGCATCAATCCTAAATTAATCTACACAGTAATAGAAACCTAATAAAAATGCCAGTAGGAATTGTCAAAACCACCCAATTGATTAAAATTTTGATAAGACTCAATATAGGCAAGGGATTTGGGGAAAGAGTAATCCACTATGGTGAAGAGCTAATTATGTGAAAATTTTTCTTTTTCAAGATTTAAAAAAATACTTATTTATTATCATTTATTTTTGGCCGCGTTCGGTCTTTGTTGCTGCACGCAGGCTTTCTCTAGTTGTGGCGAGCGGGGGCTACTCTTCCTTGTGGTGTGCAGGCTTCTCATTGTGGAGGCTTCTCTTGTTGTGGAGGGCGGGCTCTAGGCGTGCAGGCTTCAGTAGTTGCAGTGCGTGGGCTCAGTAGTCGTGGCTCGTGGGCTCTAGAGTGCAGGCTCAGTAGTTGTGGTGCACGGACTTCATTGCTCTGAGGCATGTGGGATCTTCCCGGACCAAGGCTTGAACCCGTGTCCCCTGCATTGGCAGGTGGATTCTTAACCACTGTGCCAACAGGGAAGCCCTAATTATGTAAAAATTTTAAAGAGCAATTTAATAACACCTATCACAATTTAAAAATGCATATATCTCTTGACCTAATATTTTCATTTTTAGAAATTTATCCTCTGGGTAATTCACAACATGCACCAAATTAAATATGTATATAATAACACATATGTCTGCATAAGAAGAGATATGTATGCTTGTACAAGGATTTTTTTTTTGCAGCCTTGATTCTTTTATTGCTTAAACAGTGATGACCAGAATTTATTACTTTTTAATGAAAAAGAGGTATTAAAGTTTGTCTTACACTCATATGTGTGTGCACGCACACACACACACACGCGCGACCTTATCTATTTCTGAGAATTCTTCCTAAAACCACCTTATAGGGCAGTGGGTTTTTTTTGTTTTGTTTTTATTTTGCGGTACGCGGGCCTCTCACTGTTGTGGCCTCTCCCGTTGCGGCGCACAGGCTCCGGACGCGCAGGCTCAGCGGCCATGGCTCACGGGCCCAGCCGCTCTGGCGGCATGTGGGATCTTCCCGGACCAGGGCACGAACCTGTGTCCCCTCCATCGGCAGGCGGACTCTCAACCACTGCGCCACCAGGGAAGCCCAGGGCAGTGGTTTTATTTAAAAAAAAAAAAAAAAGAAAAAAAAAAGGCTTGTTTTTCCTTTTAATATATATCTTAGCCCAGGTCCTCTAGAAAGCAGCCTGAGGCAAAAATAAAGTGCTGACACTTTATTTGGCAGGGCCCAGGACTTGTGGGTGAGGAATAAAGAGAAACCAAGGCCAAGAAAATTGTGAAGCAAGACAGTGGTTCCTCACTGGCTGCTGTTTCCCAACAAAGTACAAAGGGACTCAGCTGGTGGCTGGCTGGGTGGGCAGTTCAGGCAGGACGTCTCAGGAGGAGCTGAGGGAAGAATTGGGCCTCCTAGTTGTCTGCAGAAGAGACAAAGTTGGGTTGGGGGAGATTTTTTCCCATCTACTCATCTCTCTTTTCTTACTGTTTAAGGTTCACCCCGTTAGGACTCCCCATGCATCTGCGTTGGGTGATCTGGCTCCTCGATGGCTGCCCGAAAAGCCAGGCCCCCAAACCCCAGAGTGCGGGTCTTTGAGTCTGAAAGTGAAGGCCAACCTGGTGGGTGGTTTCAGCCTAAAGATGGGAAGAAAGGAGGCAATCAGGGAACTCAGAGAAGACAGGGCCTGTGTCCAGGGCAAACCAGGAGAGAGTACTGCCAGGGGTGTGTGTGTGTGTGTGTGTGTGTGTGTGTGTGTGTGTGTGTGTGTGTGTGTGTGTGTGTGTATGTATACCATGTCTTTCTTATCCATTCATCTATTGATGGACACTTAGGTTGTTTCCATATCTTGGTTATTGTAAATAGTGCTGCAATGAACATAGGGGTGCACATATCATTCTGAATTAATGTTTTGAATTTCTTTGGATAAATACCCAGAAGTGGAATTGTTGGATCATATAGTTGTTAACAACTTGTTATTTGTTGTTCTTTTTGATAATGGCCATTCTGACAGGTGTGAAGGAATATCTCATTGTGGGTTTTTATTTGCATTTCGCTGATGATTGGTGATATTGAGCGTCTTTTCATGTGCCCGTTGATCATCTGTATGTCTTCTTTGGAAAAATGTCTATTCAGGTCCTCTGCCTATTTTTTAATGGGGTTGTTTGTTTTTTGATGTTGAGTTGTGAGTTCTCTGTATATTTTGGATATTAACCCCTTATCAGATATATAGTTTGTGAATATCTTCTCTCATTCAGTGGGCTGCCTTTTCATTTTTTTTGATAGTTTCCTTTACTCTGCAAAAGCTTTTTACTTTGATGTAGTCCCATTTGTTTATTTTTACTTTTTTTTCCCATGCCTGAGACAGATCCAAAAAATATTGCTAAGATCAATATGAAATGCATACTGCCTAAGTTTTCTTCCAGAAATTTTATGGTTTCAGGTCTTGGATTTAAGTTTTTAATGCACTTTGAGTTTAATTTTTATATATGGTGTGAGAAAGCAGTCTAATTTGCTTCTTTTGTATGTAGCTGTCCAGTTTTCCCAACACCATTTATTTTTTATTTTAATTTTTTTGCGGTACACAGGCCTCTCACTGTTGTGACCTCTCCCGTTGCAGAGCACAGGCTCCGGACGTGCAGGCTCACCAGCCATGGCTCACGGGCCCAGCTGCTCCGCGGCTTGTGGGATCTTCCCAGACCAGGGCACAAACCCGCGTCCCCTGCATCGGCATGCGGACTCCCAACCACTGCACCACCAGGGAAGCCCAGGTATTTTTATTCTTTTTAAAGTAACTATAAATGTGATTATGTTAATTTCTCTTCTTGATAGTTCATTGTTAGTACAACAGAATTCTGAGATAATTTTGTATCATACAACTTTACTGAATTCATTTATTAGTTCTAACAGTTTTTTGGTGGCATCTTTAGGATTTTCTATATGTGGTATCATGTCATCTGCAAACAGTGACAGTTTTACTTCTTCCTTTCCGATTTGGATTCCTTTTATTTCTTTTTCTTGTTTGATTGTTGTGGCTAGGACTTCCAATACTATGTTGAATAAAAGTGGCAAGAGTGGGAATCCTTGTCTTGTTCCTGATCTTAGAGGAAATGTTTTCAGCTTTTCACTGTTGAGTATTATGTTAGCTGTAGGCTTGTCATATATGGCCTTTATTATGTTAAAGTATGTTCCCTCTCAACCCACTTAGTTGAGAGTTTGTATCATAAATGGATGTTGAATTTTATGTATGATATTTTTAATGTACTGTTGAATTTGGTTTGCTAATATTCTGTTGAGTATTTTTGCATTTATATTTATCAGTGATATTGGCCTACAGTTTTCTTTCTTTCTTTCTTTCTTTCTTTCTTTCTTTCTTTCTTTCTTTCTTTCTTTCTTTCTTTCTTTCTTTCTTTCTTTCTTTCTTTTTTTGTCTTTATCTGATTTGGTATCAGAATGAGGCTGGCCTCATAGAATGAATTCAGAGGTACTATTCCTCTTCAATTTTTTGGAATAGTTTGAGAAGGATAGGTGTTAACACTTCTTTAAATGTTTGGTAGAATTCACCTATGAAGCCATCTGGTCCTGGACTATTGTTTGTTGGGAGTTTTTTTTTTCTTTTAATTACTAATTCAAGTTCATTATTGGTATATGGTCCATTCATATTTTCTATTTCTTCCTGATTCAGTCTTTGGAGATTGTACTATTTCTAGGAATTTGTTCATTTACTAGGTTGTCCATTTTATTGGTGTATAATTATTTATAGTAATCTGTTATGATCCTTTGTATTTCTGTGGCGTCAGTTGAAACATCTCCTCTTTCATTTCTGATTTTATTGTTTTGGGCCAACTTCTCCTCACTATTGGATTGTTTTATAAAAAATGCCCCAAAGTATATCAACTCATCCTTGATTATTTTGACATATATCTCTAAAATTATTTGTAAAACACAATATCTTTATCATACCTAAAACAATAAATAAAGTTCCTTAATGTCATCAGATATCCAGTCAGTTATCAAATTTCCCCAGTTGTCTTATTAACAAACAACTTTTATAGTCAGCTTGTTTGAATTAGGATTTGGTTAATATACCTCTTACATTTATTTTAATCTATAGTTTCCTCCTCACTCTTTTTTCTCTTCCTTGTAGCTTATTTTTAAAGAAATCTGGTCATTTGTCCTGGAGAGTCTCCTGCATTTTGTGTTTTGCTGACTGCATCTATATGGCCTTTCCTTTTCCCTTGTTTCCTGTATTTCATGAAAACCAATAATTAAATCTACTTCATATTAAGGTTGGAATATTAGCAAGGATATTTCTTAGGTGATGATGTATTTCCTATTATATCACATCAGAAGGCACCAAGTCTGGTTGCCTCTCTCTTTGTGATCAGTGGATATATCCTGATGGATAGATAAGATAGAGCAGATTGATGATGATGATAATATCATAAAGAACTAAGATTTCAGCAGAAGAAAAAGAGATATAAACATAAAATCAAGATAGGTAAATAAAACCCCTTTAACCCTAAATTTGATTGGACGGTCAGTATGAAATTATATTTTCCCTTTTAAAAAAATACAAACTTCTTAACTCTGTCCATGGAAAATGCCTATTAAAAAACCATCTCAGGAGCAATGGGCACACTTAAGTCCATATTATAGTCTCTAAACATCATTTCTCACTAAAAGATACCAAAAACTCCTTGGAGAAATGCATGGGCCAAGTCTGGAGCAGGAAATACCTGGAATAAGCCTGCAATTTTCTTGCCTTTCCTGTGTATAACTCAAGACATACAAGGGTTACCTAACACAAGTTCATGTGCCCGACACACAGTGAGGCCAAACAAACCGAAATGTCAGAGTTTTGGACAGAGGAAGGTTTATTGCAGGACCAAGCAAGGAAAATGAGTGGCTTGTGCCCCCAAACCCCAAATTCCCCCATGGTTTTTGAGGAAGAGTTTTTAAAGGCAAAATTTGGGGTGAAGGCTACAGGGTGTGTGACTTTCTTCTGACTGGCTGGTGCTGAGGTAGAAGGGTGATGCTCCAGGAATCTTGCTCTGAGCCTGAAGTTACCATCCTCTGCCTGGGTGGGGGCTTTAGTTCCTGCAGAAGAACTCAAAGGTATTGTTATGTATATTCCTTGGGAGGAACCAGGATGCTGACCCAAGCCTGCACTGTTGTTTCTTGGCTGCTCCTCCCTTGTTTCTGCATTCCTTCCCTTCCCTGATTAGCAACTGTTTCAATCTGCCCTTTGGAACTCAGGGAATGTCAAGGAGGCTGAATGAAGCCCGGGAGGGCCCCACAGGGTCCTGCTCCATTTCACAAGGAGTAAATAAAGTTCTTTATGGAAAGATTCTAATAAATGAAAAAGGAATAAAAGAATTAGACTTTCACTACCTTGCAACTCTCAATGAAGTAATGGACCTAGGCAAAGTACAAAGTTAGATTATTTTGTTTCAGCTTGCCCAGTTTACTATTTTATTCTAAGAGAGAGGGAGTATGATGCCAACAGCACAGCTTCTCTGTACACCGGTACTAAATTGAATCTCAGAGACAGAGTTTTGGGTGAATTAGAAAGGAATAGCTTTATGCCACACAAAGGGGGACACAGAGGGATCCTGCCTGGAAAAACTGTGTCCCAACTTGGAGAGGATAGCGAGAAGTTTTATAGTAATGGTTCGAAGGTGTGATCAGCTCATGGACATTCTTCTGATGGGTTGGTGGTGAGGTAAGTAGGAGTCAGCATCCTCAACCTTCAGTTTCCAACTAGTCTGGGGTCTACATGCTTGTGGGCAGCATACCGTCCTTAATTGTTAACTTCTCCCACCTGGAGGGGGTTTCAATATCTGCAAAACAACTCAAAGATATTGTTGTGTGTATCAGTTGATGGGGAACCAGGACCTTGCCCCAAGGCTGCACTACTGTTTGTTTCTCCCTGGTCTCTCATCCCCTCCCTTCCTCAATTAACAACTGCTTGGGGACTTCCCTGGTGGTGCAGTGGTTAAGAATCTGCCTGCCAATGCAGGGGACACGGTTTCGAGCCCTGGTCCGGGAAAATCCCACATGCCATGGAGCAACTAAGTCCGTGCACCACAGCTACTGAGCCTGTGCCCTAGAGCCCACGAGCCACAACTGGCGAGCCCACATGCCACAACTACTGAAGTGCGAGCACTTAGAGCCCGTGCTCTGCAATAAGAGAAGCCACTGCAATGAGAGGAAGCCTGCGCACAGCAACAAAGAGTAGCTCCCGCTCGTAGCAACTAGAGAAATCCCGTGCGCAGCAACGGAGACCCAACACAGCCAAAAATAAATTAATAAAATAAATAAATTTATTAAAAAAAAAAATCACTTCTGGGAGGCTTCCCTTGGTTAATCTAGATTAGCACCATTCAAAATACCTACGACGGGAGTCACAAATGTAATTCTAAGTTTTCTCTTGCCATATTAAAAAACAAGTCAAAAGACACAGGTGAAGTTGATTTGATTTTAATAATCTATTTTATTTCATCCAATATGTCTAAAATATCCCTTCAACATATAATCAATATAAAAATTACAATTGGGATATTTTACATTCTTTTTTTGGTACTAAGTCTTCAAAATCCAGTGTCTATTTTCCACTTATGACTCATCTCAGTGTGGATGAAGCATATTTCAAATGCTCAATAGACACATGCAGGCTAATGGCGACTCTACTGGAAAACCCCAGGCAACCCTCCCCTGCCCCCACCCCTGCTCAAAAGGCCCGTTTTATTGCTTTCAGAGCACTTATTATAATCTAAAATGATCTTATTTATTTGTTCTTTATGTGCTTACTATTTGTTTTCCCTCCTAAAATGCAAGCGTCATGAGGGCAGGTATTTTAAACAGTTCGCCCGTGTGTCACCGGTCATCAGTACTCAGTAAATACGTTTTAAATGGATGAACGAGTGAATGCTTCCTTGCTAGAGGGATGAAGAGAGAATCAGTGATTGAGAAAATGGATGAAACTACCTGGTCTGTAGAGGCATTTGAATGTGTCACCCCCTGCCTCAGCCAATCACTTGACTTTTCTGAGGCTCTATAAAATGAGAGAAATTTTATCAATTTTATAGGGTTGTAAGAATTAAATAATAACGGTGTGGAATCGTTTCATAAACAATAAAGCTCTCTGTAAGTGGCAATTATTTTTATTAAGTGACTTGCCCAAATGTAGATAGTTAGTAATTGTGTATAAGAGTGGAATCATGGCATCCTGGCCCTGCCACTTAACCAGTCACGTGACCTGGGCACGCTGCTCACCCTTTCTGACCTACGAAAACAGAATCTCCAGGGAAGGGGCCTGGTGAGCTGGATTTTTAACAAATGTCCCAAGTGATTCTTATTATCAAGCAAGTTTGGGAAACACAAGGTATGAAATTACTGCCCTACCAGGGTTATCTGTGATTCCAGCTAAGACATGGTTACCCTGTTAAGCCCTTGCATCTAGGTTCGTGCACAGCTTTGGAAGGATTCGTGAGCTGCCATGAGAAGGATGATAGCATCTTATCAGCTAGATCAGCAGGATCACCCTGGCGATCGGCGGGGTGACAGACGCCGCTGCCAATCACTCCCCTTCTCTCACCTGAAGGCTGATGTCAGTTCTGGCATCAGTTACCTGGTTGTGGTGTGCTTTTCAGACCAGAAACCGAAATCAAGACAGAGGGCCTTAGGAAGGAACAGCAGACTCTCTCTTCGTTAGAGAGGTCAGATGTCTAAAAGAGGGATCCCTGGTGGGGGCCACCAAGAAGGCACTTGCCCCCATTGACAGGCCCCCAGATAGAACGTCAGGGACCAACATGGAGACCCTGTGAGTCATGCGAGTCCTTTGGGGATGGAGTATAGAACTATAAGGCCGCCTGCAAATGAGTGCTGGGTGGCTATGGAACATATAAAATCTTTCCTCTCTAAGATGAAGTTTTAAAATATGTATTGCCCTCTTCTAATTTCCTTTAGGTGTTATTTAATATTTAGTAAATATTTAGTATTTGAAAGTTTCCCCCACTGCCCACCTGAAACATACAATCCACAGCTTCACTGATAATAAGAGACACTAATAATAAGGATGCCATTTTTTATCTTCCCTGTTTCTTTTATCTATCCAGTTAGCAAATATCCAAAAGTCAACATACTGTGTTGGCAAAGACACGCGAATTAGATACTCTTACACATTGCTGATGGGAGTATAAAGTGGTACAAATTCTTCAGTGGGTTGTGGGGAGGGTGCAATTCAGCAATAAACATAAAAATTACAATGATATATATCCTTAGATCCAGTCATTTCATTTCTATCACATGTATGTTAACACATATGCGAAATATCACATGTGCACACACACAGTGGAATGTGGTTTAGCCTTAAAAAGGAATGAAACTCTGATATATGCTATAACATGGATGAATCTTGGCCCAGTGGAATAAATGATATAAGCCATAAGTAGCTTATGAATAAATGGCTAAGGGAAATGACCCAGACACAAAGGGACAAATATGATATGCTCCCACTTATATGAAGTACCTAGGGTAGTCAAATACATAGAGACAGAAAGTAGAATAATGGTTACGAGGGCCTGTGGGGGAGGGAGGAATGAGGAGTTATTGTTTAATGGGTATAGAGTTTCAGTTTGAGATAATGAAGCAGTCTGGAGATGGATGGTGGTGATGATTACACAATAATGTCAGTGTACTTAATGTCACTGAATTGTACACTTAAAATGTAAATTTATGTCAGGTATATTCTACCACAATAAAAAAATCCTATGTGCAAGGTTACTTGTTATATTATTCGTAACATATGTTATATTACATTACAGTACAGTATCTATAACCATATTGTCTATAATAACAAGATTGGAAACAACCTAAACATCCATCAGCAGAGGACTGGACACATGTAGCTCACTGGTATAGCCATACAATGAAATACTATGCAGCTGTTAAAAAGGAAGTTCTTTATACATTGACATGTATACTGGATATTGTCTATTTTCCTCTCCAAATTCACTATTTACCCCCTCTGCCTTGTTTTGGTCCTACAAGGCTGCCCTTTCTAGAATGAATCTATTGGGGTTCATTGCCCTTTGATGTCCATTGTTGAGGCTGGGTGAGGGGGAAGTACCAGCAGGAGTTAGTTCCTTGGCTCTCTCTCCCCTGGGGCTGTGGTTACCAGTGGCAGTGCTCCTCTCCCAGAGACCACAGCCCCTACTGGGTAGGGTTCTGGCAACATTGCCCTCCAGCCAGGCCCAGTGGTAGAGGAAGCTTCTTACTGTTGCCAGCGCTGGCATTCTGTACCATCCCTTGCTGGTGTGTTGTGATGTTTTACTGAAGCCTGGACTCAGCAGCCATGTGCGATCACTGAGAACGAGATGTTGTAACTTCTGTGGAATACTGTACAGAGAGACCAAGGCTTAGGGAGAGAACTACTTCCATGGATTGTTTATGTGCAGTTCACAAAGCCACCTGTTAACCATACACCCCAGGAAATCTGGAGGAGGCTTGTTTCCTAAGACATTAGAAAGTATATTCTTAGTGAAAGGAGTACAAGCATCTTTGAAAAGTCCTGTGACAGCTGTTCTCTCTGGGCTTGACGTGACAGTAGAAGATGTTGCAATGGAGTTTCAGTGGGGATAATGGAATATGGGAGTGGTGGGGGCCAAGTGGCAGCAACAGACAAGGAGTGTGCATTACTACAGCAAGCCACGAGGGTTCTTTACCAGAAATGAGGAGTTTTGATCTGTAAGGATCTGTGACGGTGGCTAATTGATCGTGGCATCCTTAGGAGTGAAATAGATGGACGGACTTCTAAGGTACTGCTTGACCTGATGAACAGAAAAAAAATTCTTGAAAAGGTGGGTAGAGATCTGACCTGGTTCTTGTTCTGTTTCCGGATCTAAGATACCACAGGCTTGGAGCCCCTTGATTGAGAAGGATGTAAGACCTATTGCAGAAGGGCTCAGAAGTGTGGCCACAAACCTTCCTTGGAGAAACTTGCAGTCATTCAGCAGGTGATTATACAACAGAAAAAGTTTATGTCCAGACCTTCCTGGAGTTACTAGATAACTGGCTCTAACGTGAAGCTAATTTCTGGAAATTGGGCTTCCTGGGTGGCGCAGTGGTTGAGAGTCCGCCTGCCGATGCAGGGGAAACGGGTTCGTGCCCCGGTCCGGGAAGTTCCCACATGCCGCGGAGCGCCTGGGCCCGTGAGCCGTGGCCGCTGAGCCTGCGCGTCCAGAGCCTGTGCTCTGCAACGGGAGAGGCCACAACAGTGAGAGGCATGCGTACCAAAAAAAAAAAAAAAATTTCTGTAAATCGAAAATGTCATTGTGGTCCCTCTGTTGAGAAGAGACTTACAGAGGTTCAGTGATCGATGAAATCTTGTTCCAAACTCATTGCAAAGTGGGTCCAGTGGGATCCTGGACCCATCCTGTGCTTATTTCCCTTGTCCCAGGTAGTAGAGTGATAACAGATATACTTGGCAAATTGAAGGACCCCCATACTGGCTCCCTGACCCTTGGAGTGAGTGCTGTCAGGTAGAAAGGGGTCAAATAGAAGCCCCTGGAACTTTCACATCCTGACCTCCAATCCAAGATAGTAAATCAAAAGCAACACCACATCCCTGGAGGAGGGATGAATAGCTCAATCAAAAACTCAAAAAAACACAGAATGGATAATTTCTACCATATCTCCATATAACTCACCTGTCTAAACAGTACAAAAGCCAGAGAGTCTTGGAGAATGTAGGTTATTTATTCAGGAGTAGTACAGATCTCAGGTGAGGTTCTGGATATGGCATCTTCCTGGCACAAGTTAGCACCCTACTACCAGTGCGATTATCCTACTATTGATTTATCACAGACATTTTGTACTTTGCTGTCACCAAAGCAGTTAGCCTTCATGGAGTAGAGAGATTAGTGCCTTTACAGTTTGACCTAAGGGCCATGTCCACTCTCTTTCTGTCACAACAATGTGCAGGTGGAACTTGATCATCTTGTTGGTCGGCTGTATTGATAAAGTTATATTAACTGGACCTGGTGCGTGGGCAGTAGCCAGGACCCTAGTCACCACCGTAAAGAACACGCATGCCAGAGGTTGGGAATTAAAGGCAGCGAGGGGCTTGGTGACAGTGGGATGTTCTTGTGGACATTCAGGGGACTGGGGCATGTTCAGATAGCCCCCTTAAAGAGGGAGAAAAGTTGCTTCACTCTGAACTTTGCACCATGCTTTGTGGGCCTCTTTTGATTTTGGAGGCAACGTCTATTACATTTGGGCGTGATTCTCTGACCCACATGCTGGGTCAGGTGTTTTTTTTTTTTTTTTTTTTAATATTTATTTATTTGGCTGCGCCGGGTCTTAGTTGTGGCATGTGAACTCTTAGTTGCGGCATGTGGGATCTAGTTCCCTGACCAGGGATCAAACCCGGGCCCCCTGCATTGGGAGCTCAGAGTCTTAGCCACTGGACCACCAGGGAAGTCGGCTGGGTCAATTTTGAGTGGTGCCCAGTGAAAAGTCTTTAGCAAGTCGAGGCTATGGTACAAAATGCCCTGTCACTTGGGCCTTATGACCCAGCAGACCTGGTGGCTTTGGAAGTGTCTGTGGCAGACAGGGATGCTGCAGCGAGCCTCTGGTAGGACCAGGGAAAGCATCGCAGCCCAGGCCCCTAGGGTGTCAGAGTAGAGCCATGGTCTCTTTGGACAACTGTTCCCTCTTTGAGAAGCAGCTCCTGGCTTATTCCTGGGTCTTGGTAAAGACGGGATGACTGTCTGATTGTGGCATTCTGATCAACTCTGTGTCCCAAATTATCCATCATGAATTGGATATCATCTGAGCCACAAAATCATGAAACTGGACGTGTACAGCAGCCTTCCAATGTTAAATGGGAGTGGAATATCCCAGACCCGGTGGAGGAGGTCTGGAAGGCAGCTCTCACACCCCCGTGGTGCCTGAGGCTAGTACATTGCTACCTCTCACTCAACTTATACCTTGGGCCACATGGGGATTCCCTAGCAATGGTTAACAGAGGAGGAAAAGGCACAGGACTGCTTCACATTTGGGCCTACATGGTGTGCTGGCACCAGCGGATGCAGACAGCACTGCTTTCAGCCTCAGAGGTGGCCCTGAAAGTGTGCTGGGGAGACATTTTCCCAGTGGACAGGACATCACGTGGACAAAGTTTGCTTGTCTACTTTGCCCGAAAGGAGAAACAGTGTGAAGTATGGGTCAATCCTAATTTACAAGCAGTGACTAATGTATGGGTCTGCTTGTCCCGGAAAGAACAAGACTGAAGGACTGGGGACAAAGAAATCTGGGGGAAGAAGCCTGTGGATTGAGTGGGCACAGAGCGTGAAAATATTTTTGACCCGGACGGAAGCTCCCCAAAGGTCACGCACTGCAGAAGAGTTTCTCAATAATCTGGGGACAAGATGATCCTTGCTCTGCATGTCGGTCAACCTCTCTCCCCAGTCACTCCTGTGCTTGCTCAGTGGGACAGAGTACAACACCACCATGGCAGCAAGGACTTCGCCCACCCAGGTGGTCTGGCTGCCACCACGGCTTGAGTGCACAATCTATCAATGGCGGACACCAAGGGTGAACTCCTAACATGGTCCATTCCCAAAGGGTCAGCCAGGCACCTGGTGCAGACTGATTTCATGAGACCCCTTTCATCACGGAGGGGGCAGCTATCTGTTCCTAATGGATAAACACATATTTAAGTTATGGATTTACTTTCCCTTTTCACACTGCCTCTCCCAGCATTGGTTGGCTGAAAGGAGATTTTATCAGTTATCACGGCACCCGATGCAGCACTGACCATGACCAAAGTCACAGTTGATGGTAAAGATGTGCTACGCTGGGCTCATGCTCTCAGAATCTTCGGGACTTACATGGCCTATCACCAAGAGCATCTAGCTTGAGGGAATGGTGGGAAGTTCTACTGAAAGTTGAGGTACTGTATGTATTTAATAGTATACACCTTAACCCAGGGGCCATGCTATGGTGGTGTCTGCCTTATATTCAGAATCCAGGGGTCCAAGAACCAAAAGGTAAGAATGGCCTCTCTCATTATTCCTTAGAACTCACGTTCAGAATTTTCTCTTTCTATCTCCATAACCTTAGATTCAGTGGGTTTGGAGGCCCAGGTACCCAACGAGGAAATGCTTTTCTAGGTAACATAGTCAGACAGTCTTGTTAAACTGGAAATTGAGACCTCTCTCTGGCCATTTTTGGCTCCTTTTTTTTTTTTTTTTTTTTGAGGCCACGCAGCTTGTGGGATTTTAGTTCCCTGACCAGGGATTGAACCCAGGCCCTTGGCCGTGAGAGTGAGGATCCTAACCATTGGACCGCCAGGGAATTCCCAAGACTTGATTTTTTTAAAAACAGATAACACCATGAAATGCTAGTTATATTGCTTAATGTTTGAGTGCTAAATCTACTGTGGGTTCCTGAGATAAATCTTGTTTGATCATGAAAACTATACATATTTTTTCCACTTTTCCATGAAAATTGTACATTGTTTTTAGTTTGTTTTTTTTTTAAATTTTATTGAAGTATAGTTGATTTACAATGTTGTGTTAATTTCTACTGTATGGCAAGGTGACTCAGTTATACATATATATATTCTTTTTCATATTCTTGTCCATTATAGTTTATCACAGGGTATTGAATATAGGTCCTTGTGCTATACAGTAGGACCTTGTTGTTTATCCATTCTCTTGTTGTTGTACATTGTTTTAAAAATTGGGTTTCTTATAAGATCTTACCTCCATGGCAAATCACAAAAGCCACCGGGATTAACATTCTTTCTTCTGTTATTCAGGGTAAAAAAAAAAAAAAAATCAAGAATTTCACACTAAAATATAAACTCCACAAATGTAAAAAAGAAAAAAAAGAAAAGAAAAGAAAAAGAAAACCATATAACACCAAAGTACTAAAGTCCTATGTAGTATCCATATTCATTGCAGAAATAGTTACTGGAATTTTCCAAACATCAAATAAATAAGACAACTCAATGGTTACAACTATAATTTCCAATGAATATACAGATTTTGTACAAAGTTTAGGCTTGATTTCTTTGATTTCTACTTAATATTAGTCACATGTATTCCCTGCGCCTATTTATCATCAAAATGGGGATACTTGAAAGTCAAACTTGGCTTTGTCTTGATTTCAGAGAGGCAGATAAGAAGTAATTCTACTGGTTGGAGAGCTGGTTGCTACTACACAACGGAGGCGAGGGGGACTCTATTTGAAACCCAGGGGATTCACTTCAGCAGTCAGTCAAAATAAAACCCGCGAAGACCAAAATACTACAGGAATGAGGTGTTTTTTTAAAAAAATAATATATATTAAAAAATATGGATATATTTTACTTATTTATTTATTTAATTATTTAATTTTTGGCTGCATTGGGTCTTTGTTGTGGTGTGCGGGTTTCTCATTGCAGTGGCTTTTCTTGCTGTGGAGCATGGGCTCTAGGGCGTGAGGGCTTCAGTAGTTGTGGCACCTGGGCTCAGTAGTTGTGGCGCACGGGCTTTGTTGCTCCGTGGCACATGGAGGATCTTTGCGGACCAGGGGTCGAACCTGTGTCCCCTGCATTGGCAGGCGGATTCTCAACCACTGCACCACCAGGGAAGTCCTCAGGAATGAGGTTTGACTATGAGGAATGAGGTAGAGATTATGTCTCCCATAACAAAAATACCATGAACTAGGTGGCTTATAAACAATGAACTTTTATTTCTCACAGTTCTGGAGGCCAGGAAGGTCAAGATCACGGCATCTGCAGATTTGGAGTCTGCAGGACTAAGGAATAACTTCCTGGTTCACACACAGTGTGTTTTTGCTGTGTCCTCACATGGTTGAAGGGATGAGATCTCTGTCTGGGGCCTCTTTTATGAAGGTACTCATGACCTTGTGACCTAATCACCTACTAAAGGCTCCACCTCCTAAGACCACCACCTTGGAGGTTAGAATTTCAACATATGAATTTTGGGTGGGGACACAAACATTCAGTCCATAACACCCTGTCAAGTAAAAAACCCCACTCAGCTGTGGTGCTGGTCAGGGGAATGTGGAATGTGTAGTGGAGGAAAGAAGCCATGATTCTCAAATTAGGCTTTGTCACTGGTTAGAGAAGTGAGGAATGTGGCACCTGTGTTTTGCATTAATTGTCTCACCCACCCCCTTCCCTGATAATATTTTGGTAATATTTTTAATAAAATAGAATTCATATAACATAAAATTCACCATTTTGAAGTGTGCAATTCAGGGACTTCCCTGGCAGTCCAGTGGTTAAGACTCCACACTTCCACTGCAGCAGGCATGGGTTCAATCCCTGGTCAGAGAACTAACATCCCATGCACCACAGCGAGGCCAAAAAAAAAAAAGTGTGCAATTCAACGGTTTTTAGTATATTTATATGTTGTGCAACTATCACCACTATCTAATTCCAGAACATTTTTATTATCTCAAAAAGAAACCCCATACCTATTAGCAGTTACTCCTAATTTCCCCTTTTCCCCTTCCACTGGCAATCACTATCTACTTTTTGTGTAGATAATCCATCTCTGTAGATTTGCTTATTCTGGACATTTCATATAAATGCAGTCATACAATACATGGCCTTTTATGTCTGCCTTATTTTACTTAGAATAATGTTTTTAAGGTTCATCCATGTTGTAGCATGTATCAATACTTCATTCCTTCTTATGGGTGAATGATATCCCATTGCATGATTATACCACATTTTGTTTATCAGTTAATCAGTTGATGGACATTAAAATTGTTTCCACTTTTTGGCTATTATGAATAATGCTTCTATGAACGTTCATGTACATATTTTAGTGGGGACATATGTTTCCTTTTCTTTGGGTTATATACCTAGGAGAAGAATAGCTGGGAAATAGTGCAATTCCGTTTAACTTTTTAATGAACTTCCAATCTATTTTCCATAGTGCTACACCATTTTACATTTCTGCCAGCAACGTATAAGGGTTCCATTTCCTCCACATACTTGTCAGCACTATTATGCTATTGATTGATTGGTTGATCAGTTGTTGATTGATCTCTATCCTAGCAGGTATGAAGTGTTATCTCAATGTGGCTTTGATTTGCATTTCTCTGACCACTATTCTTTTTCTTTCTTTTTAAAAAAAATTTTTGGCGTGATATGCGAGATTTTATTTCCCCAACCAGGGATTGAACATGTGCCCCCTGTAGTGGAAGCGGCGAGTCTTAACCACTGGACCGCTACGGAAGTCCCTCTGTGATGATTATTGATGTTGAACATCTTTCCATGTACTTACTGACCACTTGTATATCTTCTTTGGAGAACTGTCTACTCATATCCTTACCTGCTTTTTAATGGCGTTTTTTGTTTTTTTAATTATTGTGTCATTAGAGTTCTTCATGTTAGATACTGGACCCTTATCAGAGATATGATTTGCAAAATTTGCCTCCCATTCTGTGGATTTGTTTTCTGGTTTTTTTTTTTTTTTTTTTTTTTTTGCGGTACGCGGGCCTCTCCCTGCTGTGGCCTCTCCTGTTGTGGAGCACAGGCTCCAGACGCGCAGGCCCAGCCGCTCCGTGGCATGTGGGATCCTCCCGGACTGGGGCACAAACCCGTGTCCCCTGCATCAGCAGGCGGACCCTCAACCACTGCGCCACCAGGGAAGCCCTGTTTTCTGCTTTCTTGATGGTATCATTTGCCACACAGAAGTTTTAAATTTTGGTGAAGTTCAATTTATCTGTTTTTTCTTTGGTTGCTTGTACTTTTGGTGTCATATCTAAGAAACTGTGGCCTACTCCAAAATCACAGAGATTTACACCAAGGTTTCTGTCTCGGAGTTTTATAGTTTCACCTGTTTTGTTTAGGTCTTTGTTCCATTTTGAGTTAATTTTTGTATATGGTGTGAGGTAAAGTCCAAATTCATTCGTTTCATGTGGATATTCACTTGTCTCAGGACCATATTTTGAAAAGACTATTATTTCCCTATTCAATGGTCTTGGTACTTTTGTCAGAAGTCAATTGAATATAAATGTATGGGTTTATTTCTGGACTCTCAATCTATTCCATTGATCTATATATGGTCTATATATTGGTCTTTATGCAAGTAGCACAATATTTTGATAACTGTTGCTTGGTAATAAGTTTTAAAATCAAGAGATATGAGTCCTCCAACTTTACTCTTCTTTCTCAGTGGTTTCTTTCTTTCTTTTTGCCTCTTTAGGGTCCTTTGCATTTCCATATGAGTTTTAGGATCAGTATGTCCATTTCTGCAAAAAAAGCAGTTGGAATTTTGATAGGAATTGCACTGATTTTGTAGATCCTCCTGCGGATCTAAATGAAGAGCAATGTCGTGGCTAAAATTTAATGATATTGGAATATGACTGAAAGACATTACCCTATAAATGCATGGAGCTGATGGGACATTGTATGTTCCCTGTGTTGGGGACACAAATTTCTCTTCTAAACAAAGGACAAAGTAGATGCTGAGAAGTAACATGGGTGGATAGTGCTGGATATTTTGTGTTTTTCCCTCTCGATGCACTCTTTGCCTTTCCCCGTACTGCTCTGGGCTCCAGCGGGGTGAATTTTGTGAATCGCAACAACCAATCTTCCTTGCCCTCTGGCTTTTGCTTGGATTTAGGAAATAGGAGGCACCAATAGGAGATTGGAGAATAGGAAGAAAGTGATTAGGATAATCCTCAGGCTCCCTTCCCTAATGAGGTGATGGTTGGATGCTATTTTTTAAATCAAAAGCCACACTTCTGTTGGGTTGCCCTGTCCTGCAGCAACAGATCTCTCTGAGTTCTGATAACCGGTCCATCTACTTACCTTTTCAGGCCTAAGGATACTAGTGGCTTCCCAGTGTGGCTTCCCCTTCCCTTACTGGTTTCTCCTAACCCTGCCCAAATCTTTATAATTAGTCCTGTTATTTTTCCCGTAACACCTGTTCGTAGTGTGCCATCTACTTCTTGTCCTCCCTGACAGTACAAAATGGAAAGAGCTACAAGATAAATTGTTAAGTCAAAGAAGCAAAATACAGAGCAATGTAATATTGCATTATGTAATATTTTATTATTTTGGTAAAAGAAGGGGTAAGGGAGACTATATCTTCATATTTTTAAAAATATTGTGTTAGTTAGGAATTAGGTTTAGCTTCCAGTGATAATACTCAAAAAGAACAGTGGCTTAAAAAAGATAAAAGATCATTTCTCTCTGTAAATATCTAGGGGAAGGCAGTCCAGAATGGAGGCAGGGCTCTGCTACACGGCAGACTCACGGGGCTAGTTTCCTTCTAGGTCACCTGCCCTCCATTCTTAGGGCATGGCCTTGTCCTCAGTCCAAGGAAGCATCTCCTTTCCAGGCGGTGGGATGGAAAATGAGAAGAAGAAGGGGCAGAGGGCATACACCAAGGAAGGTTCCTGGAAGCTGCCACATCCGGTCACTCCCAGCTATAAGGCACCCTGGGGAATATAATTTTGATTCCTGGCAGCCATTTGCTCCAATAAAAATTCTGATGCTATTTAAGAAGAGAACTGATATTGGGAGTCATTAACAGTTTTTTGGGTCACATATATGCATTTAAAATAACTCAGGAAGGATATCAAGATACTAGAAGCAGTGGTTCTCTGGGGAGATGGCTGGCAGGTGTTTCCCTGCATCCCTTGCATCTCTCACAATAATATGTAGAGATGTTACATGTTTTGATTTCTGATTTTTCCATTTTTAATCTCAAGGATTATTCAATCCTTGAGATCTGGGACAACGTTAAAAGTGCTAGAAACAATGCTTCCAAGTCCTTACCTCTCCCTATTTCTTATGTGTTATTTATTTGATTTCTGAACCATATATACATATTACCTATTTACAAACTTAATACAATTAATCTGAGTTTGCATGACATAATGGCTAAGTAAATACTCTTAAAGGTTCAAAGCTTGAGGAGATTGTGAATACAGTATTTTATGGAGCAAAGATACACAAATGAAGGCATAATGGCTGGTTTACAAAGAGAGCTTAATTTATTTTTTAATTTTATTTTTGGCTGCACTGCTCAGGCATGCAGGATCCTAGTTCCCCAACCAGGGATTGAACCCATGGCCCCTGCAGTGGAAGCGTGGATCCTTAACCACTGGACTGCCAGGAAAGTTCCAAAGAGAGGTTAATTTAATCATAAAGCATATTTAACTACAAGAGAGGTGGATAATAAACAAAGCAATTAACATTTAATTTATAGCACTAGCATTCTAAAAGCAAAGGAAAAAAACAATTTGTATATGTAAAGATACAATTTGTGTGCAGAGAGAAGACCCCTGTCAACTTTCTTCCTCTTGAATTGGAAACTGAACTTGTTTAAAGAACATACAAGCTGCCCACAATTTTTCCCGTCTCAACTTCTGTTTCCTAGTGTCCTCAATCTCAGAAGTCAAATGACTGACATTATTCTTGTGGGAAGGAAGATTAGTGTAGCCCGTTTAATGATTTGGATCATTAACCTGTTAGATGACCCCAAATTTCACTCAGCTTAATGTGCCCAAAATATCACAGATTCTGAAGGGCCATTTTTCTCAGCAAATGAAAGCCTGAAGAGACCGTATCTTGGCTGTTTGCCTCCCCAGAACGCCAGAAAATACCTTAGCTAGAAAAATAGAAGTAATGCCTCTTCCCGAGACAAGATGCTTTCAATTTTTCAGGAACACTCGGTGATTTGTTGCGGAGAGCATAACCCAGTTTCAAAGCTATTCTCACCAAAGAACCACTGTGATATTTCCAAGCAGTACACTGATTGGTACCTTGGGTTGTCAACGATAGCTTGTCCCATTTCAGACCAGTTTTTCACTCTGAGAAATGGAAATATACTAATGAAGTGTCTTAATTGGTTATAATCATGGGGGCTGCTGGTGCGAGCTCCTCCTGGCAGGTCTGTCTACATAATAAAGAGTCAGACTGTATGGCTGTGGACATGGACATTACAGGATAAATTCTCTTCCACCCTGAACCCATCTTGGGTAACATCATTTCTCCTTTGGCTTAACCTGAGGGCTCTTTGAGCAATCTCTATACTCCAGGGATATTGTCTAAACTGACAGGCACTTTAAGCTGTTTCTTCCCTGCCTTGTCCAAGCCTACGCATATCATATAAGAAAGCAATGAGGCATTCAGATCAGCTTAGAAAATTCTCTAAAAACCATTCTCTCCCAAGTACCACCTATTATTTGATTATCCTGATTTCTGTCTTACGGATTTTTTTCCCCTCTGCCAGGTTTTTACTGATTTTCAGCTGAGAGTCCACTAGGTTTTGGGGTTCAGCTTCTCCCTGATTTAGGGTTGGGATGTGAACCGGCAGCCTGGAGTCCAGAGCACGCAGGTCGGGGCCGGTCTGGGAGGGAGGACCAAGACTCGTGGGCTTTGCTGGGGTAAATTGCTTTCTGGAGACAGCACTCACTCTCCGTCCCCAGTCCTATCTGCTTTGGAAGGCAGTTCTTCATGGCATTTCCTATACTTTTTGGACCATTGGTTCAAGGATGTTTGCAGAGCAAATGACCTTGGAAGCTAGAGATAATAAAGCTTGGAAATGTCTCCCTCCCTAGACACATTCCAGGTTAGTAAAAATCTTCTTCCTCTCCCTGAAGAGATTTGCTTACACTCCAGAGGAAAAACAAAACCTCTTTATTTCTCTGGAGGGGAGAATGGGTAAGCCAGCAGTAGCCCTATATAAATCAGTTTTTCCTAATTTGGGGATTTCTCTCTTGCCATGCACCCCAGTGACTGCCTAGGTGACATCTGGTCCCCACTGTGTCACTTTGTGGGGATGGGGGTTTTGGGAACTGATGAAAGATATTGCTTTGGATGCCGATTTTGTTGTGATTAATAAACAGTTTTGTCTATGTCCAAATGGAGTGTATTCTTCTGTCACTGTCACGTATATACAACTGTATATAGCAGCCTCACTTGTTAGCTTGCAAGTAGGGTAAAATCTCTAACCCTTCAGTTTCTGACTTAATAGTATCCCTCAGTATTCCAAATTCTGAAATAGAAAAATGCAGTGAATGAGATCCCAAATTCTGGAAGAGAATAAAATTCAAGCCCCATTCCAGTTTCTCCTAATATACATGTTGACATGTAGAAGACCTAGCTGTGATCTAGCCACATTTACTCTAGAACATTCTCATCACTTTACATTAGGAGGTCCACGCTGTTTATGCTTCTCATTTTCTGTAATGAGAAAGAGCTTTTATGAGGAATAACATCCCAGAAATGAATATGGGGGATTAGAACAATAAGAAAACATTTCCATTTAAATTATGAAGGAAAGCAGTTTACTTTGTCATAGAACTAGGTTAAACACAACACTGCCGTTTTGAGGATATTGCTCAAAGGATTATGTGAAACTGAGCTCAATAAGCCAATCAGGGAAACAGAAAAAAGCAATAACCTAATGTGAAGATATGTCCAATTAATAAAAATAGGAAATATTTTAGTTTCCTTGGGATAAAAGAATACTGAAGTCTCTGTAGATGGTGAGATATTTTCCCTTCATAGAAATGTTTTGAACACCACCAGGTGAGGTTTGAGAGTTGAATTAGGAGTGACAGAAACAAGCCTCCTTCTAGCTTCTTAAGAATTCACATGTCTTTTGTCTTTTACCTTCTTTGCAAAATAAGTTAGAGCTTCCATTTTGCCTAGAGGCTTTGCACTTCTTGAGCCCAAAGTGAGTAGTGATAATTGATGACACATAATTTTTAATGCAATTACTTATGTGCATTTGTTGTTACCTCCAAGGAGAACAAAGGCATGTTGTTTATTAGGTGGTAGGTTAGTAGCTCAGAGCTACAAAAAAAGGATGTTTGAAATCAATACATCCCACCATTGTGTTAGGATATTTTTGGTGTAGTCATGAGAAGTAAGCCTTTTGCATGCAAAATACTGCACATAGAGTTTAGAGGTGACTGTGACCTTAAAGACCACACAGGGAAAATAGGAGTCAGTGGCTTTGCAGGAGTTCCACAGCTGGAGAGTAGTGTGGCCAAGACTGGAAGGGTATGTGCTTCCTACACTGTGCAGTACCCCTGCACTTGATCTGTCCTCACTACCCATTAGATGGAACTCTCAGGTTGGCCAGGTGGGACACTTACCTATGAAGAGTTTGCAGAAGAGTTTCAGAAATAATGTTTCTTGGGCAGTTTTCTGTACTCAATTTTAGGATAGCATCATGGCTAGGAGCTTGAGCTTTGGTGTCAGTCATACCTGGACTTGAATCAGTTGCTGAGTCCAAGCTTGTACTGCTCACCGCACAACAGGCCAGTAAGTTGAGAGACAAGTTGTTGAGGCAAGGAATAGTGACTTTATCTGGAAAGCCAGGCGTCACAGAAGATGATGAACTAGTGTCCTAAAGAATTATCTTACCCAAGTTAGAATTCAGGCTTATTTTATTTTATTTATTTATTTATTTATTATAAATTTATTTATTTATTTTTGGCTGTGTTGGGTCGTTTCTGTGCGAGGGCTTTCTCCAGTTGCGACAAGCGGGGGCCACTCTTCATCGCAGTGCGCGGGCCTCTCACTATTGTGGCCTCTCGTTGCAGAGCACGGCTCCAGACGCGCAGGCTCAGTAGTTGTGGCTCATGGGCCCAGCTGCTCCGCGGCATGTGGGATCCTCCCAGACCAGGGCTCGAACCCGTGTCTCCTGCACCGGCAGGCAGATTCTCAACCACTGCGCCACCAGGGAAACCCTCAGGCTTCTTTTATACTAAAGGGGAGGGGCATGGTTAGTTGTTGCAAACTTCTTGGTGTCAGAATCCTTCCTTCTAGCAGCTGTCCATGTAGGTTGGGTCATGATGTTCCTGTAACCTCCAATAAGACAAGTGTGCTGTTGTACAACTTTTTAATCTCTATATCAATGGAAAAGTGTTACACTTTTAAAGGGTCAGAGCTTTGAGAATGGGCTGTCCTGTGTATTTCAGGCTACAGGCAACATTCTTAACTTGTAGCAAAAGCAATAGAAAACAAAGGTTAAAGTAAAAGAAACAGATCCAATATGGTGTCAGATTTGTTCTTCCCTATTACAAATCTAGGCTCTGCCACATATTAGCTTGTGACCTCTGGTAAGTTATTTAACTTCTCTGGGCCCCTAAGTGTTCTTGTCTGTAAAGAATAATAAGAGTCTTATTTATAAAGAGTAAATGATGATTCACTTTGCTGTACAGTAGAAACTAACACAATATTGTAAAGCAACTATACTCCAATAAAAACTAAAAGAAAAAAAGAATAAATGAGATAGTAAGTGTGTAGTGCTTAACATAGTGCTTGGCAAGTAACAGGCGTTAAAAGAATGATTAACATTATTACAATGATCAGATACATAGCACATAGAGGCATGGACATCTTGAGGCTCCAGGTATAATTTTAAAAAGAAGAAAATGTGCTATGTTTGAAATGTTTAATTTTGTCAGTGTATCTCAGTTACAATATGTGCATCTTCATTTTGGAGAGAACACTGAAAAATCTGAGTTTCTTGTCTTTGTAAAGTGTGAGACCCATGATCAGTGGGCCTTCTGGTCAATTTCCCTCTCCCCAGCCATACCCTGTGATAGCTCAGAAGGCAGACACCCTATTAAAAAGTATGGGTTTTGTAAACCGATTCATGCTTACCACAAAAAATTAAGTACTACAGAAAAGTTAAAGAAGAAAGTAAAAAACAAAAAACCAAACCAAACAAAACCCACTATCAACTACCCAGAAATAATCATCATTAACTTTTGGCAGACAAGATCTTTGTCATCATCTCTCTTTATATGTATCCTTATGTGTGTATAGATATAATTCTATAAAAATAGGATCTCGGAGGGCTTCCCTGGTGGCACAGTGGTTAAGAATCCGCCTGCCAATGCAGGGGACACAGGTTTGAGCCCTGGTCCAGGAAGATCCCACATGCCGTGGAACAACTAAGCCCATGCGCCACAACTACTGAAGCCTGTGCACCTAGAGCGCGTGCTCCACAACAAGAGAAGCCACCGCGATGAGAAGCCCGCACACCGCCATGAAGGGCAGCCCCCGCTCGCCGCAACTAGAGGAAGCCCGTGTGCAGCAACGAAGACCCAATGCAGCCAAAATTAAATAAATAAAATTATTTTTAAAAATAGGATCTCATTATAAATGCTTTTCAAAAATAAAAAGCATTCAATTTTTCTTTACTTGAATTTAACAGGAGAAAAACAAATGAAATTGATAGAATTGCTCAACCTGAGATTAATAAGAATTTCTTCATATCAAGCAATTTTATTTCCTAAAAGATAAGTCTAAAATTTCAGAAGATTCTTTCACTTAAAAAAAAAAACACCAAGGGACTTCCCTGGTGGCACAGTGGTTAAGAATCCACCTGCCAATGCAGGGGACATGGGTTCAAGCCCTGGTCCAGGAAGATCCCACAGGCAGTGGAGCAACTAAGCCTGTGTGCCACAACTACTGTGCTCTAGAGCCTGCGAGCCACAACTAATGAGCCCACATGCCACAACTACTGAAGCCTGTGCACATAGAGCCCGTGGTCTGCAACAAGTGAAACCACTGCAACGAGAAGCCCGCGCACCACAATGAAGAGTAGCCCCCGCTCACCGCAACTAGAGAAAGCCCGCACACAGCAACAGAGACCCAACACAGCCAAAAATAAATAAATAAATAATAAAATAAATTTATAAAACAAAAAACCAAAAAACCCAAATACCAAAAGACTTCCATGTGAATAGTATCTATGGACTTCCTGCTCTGAAGATGAGAAACTTGACACTATCCTTACCTCATCCCTTCAAGACCACATTTCTGGTAAGCCTATTTTTACTTTTACCTTATCAAGATTCATAAATTTGCTCTCTCCTGTAAATACAATTCTTAGAGCACTGCTTTTTCTTTAAACCATTGAATGAGTTTAATGACCCACCATTCATTGGCCATGGAACCTCCATTTCTAGTTTCTTTATTTTCACTTGTCTTTCGGTTTGCTGTATTTTGATGTTGGATGACTCTCAAAGAGCTTGTGAGCACTAAATTTCATGAACTGTTGCTTATTTGAGAAAGTCTGTTTCTTACCTTTATGTTTCAAGTACAATTGATTGGACACAAAATTACACTTTAACAGATTTTCCAGGGAAAAATTTTCTGGTGGTTTAAGTCTTCTCTTTTTGTCATTAAGTCTTTCAGAACTTTTTGTTTTACCATTTGCTTCTTTTCTTTAGGAATATCAATTATTTTTATATTAGATTTCCCTTGTCTGTATTCCATATCAGTAATCATCACTAATAATTTTCATCTTTTAAAATTTCATATTTCATACGGTTGTTTTCAGCTGTACATATTTTATTTTGGGTTGCTTCTCTGTGGCCTTTATCTATGAAAAGACTTGGTGACCCACCTAGACTTGCCTTTTAGCACCTTGACCATCAGCATCAGGGACTTGCAAAGTTTTGGGCCTTGTTCATTTTCCTTTTTCCTTAGATCAAAGACTCCTTGCTTCACTTCTTGAATGGGTCAATCCATCTCACTGTAACCTCTTCAAGAGCAGGAGGAAATTTAGGTAGTTGTTTCATAATCCTTAATTTTATTCTGAGGAAATGAGAGAAAGATCATGTAGGTCAAGAAGCATAAACATGAGAGATGGTGGTACTATATGAAGTTAAAGAGTATAGGTTGGGTAAGGCAGGTTGGATTGTCTTTAGGCTATGGAGTTTGGGTTTTATTCTTAGTATATTGGGTGGGTGGGAGGAGAGTGGAGAGTGGTGGTCATTGAAGGAAGGACTGTGCACTCATATGTTTTGAAGATAACTGTAGTTGTAGGATGGAGAATGAATTGGGTAGAATGAAGAGTAGAAGATAAAAGATCAGTTAAGGAACCTTACATCTACTCATTAGAGATAATTGCAGACTAAGTGAGGCATTAAAAATAGAAGGAAGAGGGACTTCCCTGGCAGTCCAGTGGATAAGACTCCCAGTGCAGGGGGCCCGGGTTTGACCCCTGGTCAGGGAACTAGATCCCATGTGCTGCAACTAAGAGTTCGCATGCCACAACTAAAGATCCCACATGCTGCAACTAAGACCCAGTGCAACCAAATAAATAAATAAATATTTTTTAACAGATAGAAAGAAGAAACATATTACTTTTTTTTTAAATGAAGGGAACTGGATGGATTAAATATATTTTTGCATCCATAACAACTTGATGTGTAATAGCCAAATGTGGAAAGGATCAAAAATGTTCATCAACAGGTGAGTTTAAACAATTGTGATATTTCCATACAGTGGAACACTACTCAGCAAAAAAAGGGAATGAGCTATTAATGCATACAACAATGTAGATGAATTGTAAAATAATTATGATGCATGAAAGAAGTCTGACAAAGAGTTCATACTGTATGATTCTATTTATTTAAAATTCAAGAAAGTGCAAAATGAGCTATAGTGACGGAAAGCATATCAGTGACTGCTTGGGGATGGGAGTGTGGGGTGATGGGGGGGGTGGGCTAGCAGGATTCCAAGGGAGCATTAGGAAACTTTTGGAGGCAATGGATTTGTTTATTATCTTGATTGTGGTGATAGTTTTGGGAGTGTACCTGTGTCAAAACTAATTAAATAATACACCTATTTTATCTTAATTATGGGCAGTTTATTTCATGTCAGTTACACATCAATAAAACTGTTAAAAAAACTCTTAAAATATTTTTGAGCTGGGTTAGTGGTATTTGGTGAAGGGAATGTGGGAGAGTGAAACAACAAAGATGACGATTAGGTTTCTGAAATGAGCTATTTTCTATGAAGACATTTAAAGCTATGGCATGGGAGACACTACTGAGAGTGAGAATGGAGAAGACCTGGGACTGAGTGTAGAGGAAAGCTGACATTCACAGGCTGGGCAGAGGAGAAGCTGGTATCTTACTTCTTTGTGTAAATGCACCAAAGTTTATTTAACTCTTTTTGATGGAGGACACACTTATTTCTAATACTTTTAACTTACAAACAATGTTGCAGTGAATAACCATATATATGTGTTGTTTTGGAAGTGTGTGTATGCGTACGTGTATGTGTAATTTGCAGGATAAATTTCTCTAAGTAGAATTTGCTGACGTATATACACTAATATGTTTAAAATAGATAACTAATAAGAACCTCCTGTATAAAAAAATAAAATTCAAATAAACAAATAAAAGAATTTTCTGGATCAAAGGGATGAACAGTTATGATTTTGGATGATAATGCTAAATTCTCCTTCATAGTTGCACGAATTTACATTCCTATGAGCAATAACCATTACTCATAGGAAGGTAAATTAATCAGCAAAATAACAGCAGCAAAATAATCAAACCACTATCCATCAAGATACAGGAAAAAAATAAATGCATACATTTAAGGATATTTGCTTCTCTTGAACTCTAGTAGCAGAAGGAGAACTGTTCTCATGCTCCTGACAACACTTATGCAACAGGACGCTGGGGGACCTGGGGACCTGGTACCTGGGCCTTCAAGAACTCCTCGAGTTGTTCCATCTTCTCAGCTCGGGTGCGCTGCTCCCGGTGACTCGACGCCAGGCTCAGGAGCACGCTCTTCACCCCGTGCTGGACAGCCGGCCGCCCGAAGACCGTGATTTCCACCAACTTCCCGGCGTGAACTGCGTCCACCGTCAGCAGGGCCTGGCTCATCCACTCCATTTCCGGAACCACGGCTCGTTTTGCGCAGAAGATCGAGTCGGCCAGCCACGCCTCCAAAGAAAACACCAGCGGGTTCCTCAGATACTGCACAGGAAACCACCACGGCCGGGAGCGAATCCGTGGCGGTGGAAGTGGAAACCCCAGTAGCCTGTCCCCCAGAGCCTCAGCGGCGCCCGCGTCGTCGACCACGCTGGAACCGGCAGCCCGTGGGTAAGGGGCGAGCAGCTCTCGCGGCATTTTCTTTCCCCAAAACCTCATTAACACAGAGTATTATCTAGCTTTTGACCTTTGCTAATCTGGTAAGTGAAAAATGGTAGCTCTGGATAATTTTAAATTGTATTCTTTAATTATGAGTGAGATTGAACATCTTTTTATATTTAAAAGATATTTGTAGTTCCTTTTTGGGGGATTGTTGTCCATTCAAAAAAGTGAGTTATTGGCTTTTTTTCTTAGCACTTTATACATGCTATAGGAAAAGTAGCCCTTTGTTTGCAATATAACGATGTAAATGTGTTTTCCCAGTTTGTTATCTTTGGAATTTATTTTCCCAGTTTGTTGTTTGTCTTTTGAATTTGTTTATGGTGGCTTTTGCCTTGCAGAAATGTTTGATTTTTCTATTGTCAAATTTATAAATCTTGGGACTTCCCTGGCGGTCCAGTGGTTGACTCCGCGCTTCCACTGCAGGGGGTGCAGGTTTGATTCCTCGTCAGGGAACTAAGATCCCACATGCCGTGTGGTGCGGCAAAAAAAAAAAAAAAAAATTATAAATCTTTTTGTTTATGTCCCTTGAGTTTTGTGTAATAGTTAAGAAGGCTTTTCCCGGGCTTCCCTGGTGGCGCAGTGGTTGAGAATCCGCCTGCCGATGCAGGGGATACCGGTTCGGGCCCCGGTCCGGGAAGATCCCACATGCCGCGGAGAGGCTGGGCCCGTGAGCCATGGCCGCTGAGCTTGCGCGTCCGGAGCCTGTGCTCCGCAACGGGAGAGGCCACAACAGTGAGAGGCCCGCGTACCACAAAAAAAAAAAAAAAAAAAAAAAAAAAAAAGAAGGCTTTTCCCACTCTGAGTTTATTAAAGAATTCGCTCATGATTTCTTACAGTATATTTATAGTTTCATTATTTAAACTGAGATCTTTGATCTAATAGGAGATTTTCCTGGTATAAAGTGGGAAGTACTGATACAACTTTGGTTTTATTTTTAGATGACTCCCCGTTTTCTCCAAATCATTTATAATATAAATCTATCTTTTCACCATTGAATTTAAGATTCCATCTTCATCTTTACTAAGTAAGAGAGAAGGCTTATGTATGGAGGTTGTAGAATATATTTGAATGCTAACAGGAATGATCCAGTAGAGACAGAGAGAACTGAAAATTCAAGAGTAAAATCCCTGAGACGGTGAGAGAACAAGATTCGGAACAGTTTAGTAATAAATAATGAAAGGTAACATTTTTGAGGGTTTCTTATATGCCAGGCAATGTTTCAAATGCTTTACCATGGATTAAACAATTTAATCCTCTGAATAAGAGTACATTCCTACTTATTATTCTTAATTAGTATGACCACTGTGAGCCCCACCTGCTGCTTTATTTATATATATACACCTCCCTCCCCACCTCAGTGAACTTCTTCACTGGTGCATGTTCCCTTGCCTGGCAAATAAATAAACTTAGAGTTTGCTTTATGGATCACTGTAATGGTCATTGGCTTTCCCTTATAAGTTCACAACAAACTGATGAGGTGGTTCTAAAATTCCCCCTATTTTATTCTCAAGGAATCTGAGGCCCAGAGAGGCTAAACAATTTATCCAAGATCACATTGCTACTAAGTGGTAGAGCCAGACCTTTTTTTTTTTTTTTTTTAACATCTTTATTGGACCTTTGTAGTCTAACTCCATGCTCTTAATGACAACGCTGTGTTGAAATGGTAGGAGAGGAGATGATGAACATGTATATGCAGGTGGGTGGGGAATTTCATGGTGGGAAGGGGAGAGGACTTCTATTTTCCTATTGAAGTAGAAGCTTATGATGAATATACAGAAACTGACCTGTCCAGTTGCTTGATTATCTCCAGCCATGCTCACATGCCTCCATGTGGGCAAAGGAAAAGTCCACCCACTTTGGGGAGGAGGCTCTGGGAAGCCTGTGGCTGGCCTGAAGAAACAGAGAATTGGACAGAGAAGGAGCCTCTAAAGGAGAATCAAATAAGAGAGTAATAGGGCACTGATGACCAAAGACCCATTTCACAATGTTCTCTGGAGCTGCCCTTGCTCTTGGAATGGATGTGAGCCTAACTGTTCAGCGTTCAGGGCAGGGAGAGGAGTGTGATTCCATCTGCCCACACTTAGTTCCAGTTGGCAGGGGCTGGCAGGTCAGTATCCTGATTTTCTCCAAGGAGTCAGTTTCCCCACTGTCAGATGGCAGTGGTCCTTGGCTGCTCCAAATCATGATCATCCTTTAACTGAGCTTGGGTGGCTCTGTTTATGGGTCATTTCATTGCTGAGCTTCATCAACCCACACACCTCGGCTGGGTTTCTAGTGTTTGCTCCCAGAACTGCTAATGCTGTGGACTGTGAGAGCAGCAGGTGGAAAATAATCTCATGAAAGATATGAGAATGCAGGTGAACTGGGTAGCGGGTTTTAAAAAAAGAAGATGCATTGAGAAAGTAGCAGAAGCTTCAACCTTTTAATAAACGTTCAGAAAATCTGATTGCAGAGTAGATACTGGGTTAGAAGATTGAATGGCTCCTAAGCCACTCCCGTGAAGGGAGAGAGCATGGTTTCATCTTTCAGCTCATCTTTGAAACTACTGGTTAGCAGTCCTGGTGGGAAGTGCTTAATAAATGTTGAGTGGATTAATGAAAAAGGAGGGAATATCTTAGTGTCTTTGCTTGTGCCATTCTCTTTATGTGGAATGCTTTCTCTTCTCTACTATAACTACTTGAATCCTACCCTCTCCTCTATGAAGCCTTCTCTGATTAACTCCTGCTCACAATTTCTTCTCCCTTCCTAATGTCTGTAGTACAAATGCTATATTTTGCTAAATATTTGTCTATATTTTGCTTCCATGTCTCTCTCTCATTCTGGCTCTTTCTCATAGTATATAGATACACACATAAACTTTCCAACAATTGTGTACATTTTCTAAAGGCAGAAACTACCTCTTTTCCTTTTTCCCTAATACCCATACTTACTGATATGCTAGGTATAAAGGATTGTCTTTGGAATACTTATTGATTTAACTTTTTTTTAACACCTTTATTGGAGTATAATTGCTTTACAATGGTGTGTTAGTTTCTGCTGTATAACAAAGTGAATCAGCTGTACATAAACATATATCCCCATATCTCTGATCTAACTTTTTGTTGTCTCCAAAGCAACACTGTCAGAAAAAAACACCGAGGACTTCTTGTCAACCCAGCCTGGACACAGAAAGAATTGTAATGACTTTTCTGCCTAATCTTCTAGCCCTGAAAATGTATACATCCTTGATCCATAAGGGATGCGATTAAGCAGTGAAAATTGAAACGTAAATGAAAACATTTTTATCTGGCAGTATCCTGAAACTGCTGAGGTTTGCAGACATGATCTTCATGTGAATGTTAAAGATAAATACTCATTATCAGTCCATGTTCAAGTCCAGTGTTACTGAGCCACGACTGTAGCAACTCACTGATTTTTCTTTGAACATATTCTATTGACTTTGTCAACTCAAAGTTTAAAAATCAATGATTTTTTTTCTCTCTGGTGAATATCATAATGATTTTCCTTTATACTAGCCTAAAACTTCTGAGATTTTTTAAAAGTCTAGCAGCAGGTTGTGAATGTTCAAATAGACAAAATTCCAAAGTACATGTTTATTATTGACTTAGCTCAGCTTCCAAGACAAGCAGAAGTTAAATTTCATCAGCTCTCTTTATACAAGCATGAAAGTAGATTCCGTAGAGAGAAGAATAGATAGAAGAGCGCCAGAAACATTATGGGGTAGATGGAGCAGACTTTCACAAATAGTCCAGACGTTTTCTCTTCCACGCCTGACTGTTATATGTATTTTTATCACTGGTCCAGCCATTACCAAACTGCATATACGGTTTTACGGGAAAGCGTGAAGTTGAAAGAGTACTTTTTCAATGGTAAAATCATTAAAAAAAATTTATTGAAGTAGAGTTGATTTACAATGTTGTGTTAATTTCTCCTGTACAGCAAAATTATTCAGTTATACATTTATATTCTTTTTCATATTCATTTCCGTTATGGTTTATCACAGGATATTGAGTACAGTTCCCTGTGCTCTACAGTGGGTCCTTCTTTAGCCATCCTATATATAAAATACTTTGCAGCTGCTAATCCCAAACTCCCAATCCTTCCCTCCCCCACTCCCCTCTCCCCGGCAACCAAGTCTGTTCTCTATATTTGTGATTGACCATAAAATAATTTGATAAACTCATGGAAAATCAGTTTTGGACTAAATGATCTTTAATATCTTATTCTGCTCCCAGATTCTACATCAGTTTCTTTTCATCGGCCTAAAATGCACTTTCTAACCATTTTCACCTCTTCAAGTCTTACTCTATTCAAATAGGACATTTTCTGTGATTTTTCTACCTGGAAGTGATCATCCAATCCTTCAAACTCTCTATAGAACTTTACCTGTAACTCTTTTACTTGTAACCCTTCTTGCTGGTGTTTTAGATACAGGTGTAGTGTCTTCCTCAGTGAACTAAAAAAACTTCTTAAAGGCAAGGAGAGTGTCTTGGTCACGTGTATACTAACCACAGCAGAGTACTGTGCCTTTCAAAATTTTTTTAATGCTCACTAAGTGCTTCTTGAACGTGAATAAGCTCCTTTGGTATATGAATGTTAAGATGCAAACTCGTTCATTCATGCAATCATTCATTCATGGAAGAGCTTGCATCTGGGGAAAATGAAGAGTATATAGGACAGAGAATCTGCGTAAGTAGAAGAAGACTAGTTGGGAGTAGAGTGGAGACATTTGAGTGGGTAAGAGTAAGGCATCCTAATTTTCTTCCTGTCTCCAAGCTTGTGGCCACTGTCTACCCATCCTAAACAATGCTTTTACAACTTAAATCAGACGTTACTCTCCTGCTTAAAAACCTCCAGTGGTTTCCCATCATTGTGTTGTGGTGAAATCCCGAGTCCTCACCCTGCCTTACAGAGCCTTACTGAACTTCCCATCGGTGTCACCTACTGCCTCTTCTCCACTTGCTGTATCCACACTAGACATCTTTTTGTTCTTTGGACATGTCAGTCTCCCTTTCAGCCTAACTGTTCTAGACCTTCCTTATGCCTACAATACTTTCTCTTGAGTTTCTCTTGGCTGGCTTCTTATTGTAACAGCAAGTACAGAGGCTCCGAGGTGGTAGCTTGCTTGGCCTGCTTAGGAGAGAGCAGAGTGACCACTGGGCCTGGGCAGGGTAAGCAATGGGAAGAGAGAGAAATAAAGACTGAGCAGGGGTCAGAGGCAACATCGGTTGGGGCTTGTCCACAACGGTAAAGAGTTTGGATTTTATTCTGGATCAGAAGAGAAGCCGTAAGGGATTTTGAGCTGAGGGATGATACAGTCGGATGTATATTTAAAATTAATTACTCTGACCGCTGTGTGGGGAATACAATACAGAGACTTAGAGTGGAAGCAGGAAGATGGGGTAATTAGTCCAAACGAGAGATGGTGGCATCTTAGATGAAAGTGACAGTTTGCAAAGGGACTTGTATCTAGAATATATAAAGAACTCTTACAACTCAATAATAAAAAGATAAATATTCCAATATAAAATGAAGATCTTGTATTAGTTATCTTAGGCTGCCATAACACAATAGCTGGATAGCCTAAACAACAACATTTATTCCCCACATTTCTGGAGGCTGGGAAGTCCAAGATCAAGGTGCCAGCAGATTCAGTTCCTGATGAGGGCCTTTTCCCTAGCTTGCAGATAGCTGCCTTCTCATTGTGTCCTCACATGGTGGACAGAGAGGAAGACAGAGCTGTTCTCTCTCCTCTTCTCTATGTGGTTGTGAAGGTACAAGTTCTTATTTGCATTAAGTTACAGAGAATAGGAGAAACATTTTCCTGTCCTCTGTGAATAAATTTTTGAAAAGTATGAACAACCACTGCTAAGAGAGTAGATCTTAAATGTTCTTACCACAGAAAAAGAAATGGTAATTGTGCTACAAGATGGAGATGTGAGTTTAACACTATTGCAATACCTAAGTGTATCCGATCAATAATCCGATCAATAGGTTGTATACTTTAAACTTACACAATGTCATATGTCAATTGTATCTCAATAAAGTTGGGAGAAAATGCAAATACCCCCCAAATTAACAAACAGCGCTAAGATTCAGAATGGGCTAACAGAATTAACTATTAGTCAATTTAGTAATTATTCTGTTGATTCTGAAGGAGAGCGTGGAAGACACAGCTTAAAGGAGATATAAGTGTGTTCAGACAAGAACAATAAGGTCTGGATTTTGGTTTTGATTGTGCCCCTTCTGACAGCAGGAGCTTGAGTAAGTCACTTACCTTGTGTGAACTTCAGTTTCTTCTATAAAAACATTTATAAACATTCTTCTGTAAGAACATTTATAAGCACTGGCCAGGTGTCAGGCACTAGTCTAAACATTTTATGAATGCTTAAAGCAAACCAATGTACTGTTGTCATCATTTCCATTTTGTTTTAT
Source organism: Kogia breviceps (assembly GCF_026419965.1). Taxonomy (NCBI): domain Eukaryota; kingdom Metazoa; phylum Chordata; class Mammalia; order Artiodactyla; family Physeteridae; genus Kogia; species Kogia breviceps. The sequence goes on from NC_081319.1 coordinate 83,887,269, forward strand.
TTTTTTTTTTTGCGGTACGCGGGCCTCTCACTGTTGTGGCCTCTCCCGTTGCGGAGCACAGGCTCCGGACGCGCAGGCTTAGCGGCCATGGCTCACGGACCCAGCCGCCCCGCGGCATGTGGGATCTTCCCGAACCGGGGCACGAACCCGTGTCCCCTTCATCAGCAGGTGGACTCTCAACCACTGCACCACCGGGAAAACCCATCATTTCCATTTTAAAGATGAGGAAATTGAGGCATCTAGAGATGAACAGATTTCATTAGTGGCACCTCAAATATTTGAAACTGGGGCACTATGCTTTAACTCTCCTGACTAGGTCACCTGGTTTGCCTATCCCCCGTTCTCCATGCTGCTCTGTGTCCTGGGGGGATGATCCATGTGGGTGTCCTTGCCCTCCGGCTCTCATTGAGTTCCAGCAAGGACAAGAGCTCAGAGGGTGGGAGGAGAGAGAGGTTGGACTCTTCCTCCGCCCAGGTGCCTGCTTGAGGTGTAACCACAGGTAGGCTGCATCCCATTCTCAAAGGTGATGTCTCTGGTCAGGTAGCCTCTCCATCTGTTCACATTCTAGAAACCAATCTTTTCCCAGCTCCCTCTGGCCTAGGAATGGTAACAGTTCTCCGCTCTTGCCAGGCACACTGCCCCATCCCTTACTGCTAGGATCCTTACTGATTACACTTTGCCATCTATAAAGTTGTGTGCAAGGTACTATACCAGAAAGAGGTTCATTCTGTGGTCATAATATTGTCTGGCTGGGACCCTGGAGCCTGTGCTTATGTAAAGCCTCCTGGTTGGGCCTCTTGAAAGAAAAGAGCTGGAGCGTTGCATATTGCAGTGGACAGCTCCGAGACGGAGGCGCTTGAGGGAGTGGGGAGGGCGATAAACACTTTTCACCGTTAACGTCTTGGCCAGAATTTGTAGAATGTACGTACCTCCTAACCTTTCAAACTTTCTTAGCTCCAAAATACCAAAATTCTTTCATTCACCGAGGATGTCACAAACTTGCCAAAAACTCTCCCTTCTGCCTGGCACATTCCTTCTTTTTGCCGAGAAAACTTCTTTGGATATCAGCGTGAGTATCCTTGCTTAGATGACTTCCTTGGACTTGCCTCTCGGTCCTGCCAGAATACATCAGTATTCTCATTACATGCTCTATTAGCCTTTGGGAACTTACCTTCACAACCCTTAGGAGAGTTTATAATTCTGCATTTGGGGATGATTCAGTCCACGTCTCCTCTCTCACTAGAAGGGGTGCTCCAGGAGGCCTGGGGTTGTTGCTTCTGGTTTGCCTCACCATGAAATTTCGAGAACTGAGCACAGTGACCCCAGTGTGCTCTGAAAAGGCTTGTTGAATGAATGGCTGGGTGTGTGACTGAGCATCCTATAAACAGGTGAAGATGGTAGACTGGGAACAGAAAGAGTCGGGAGAGTGCTACTTCGGGGTTCCAGCTGCATCTAGGCAGACTGGGAACGTGATTTTCCTGGGGCCTGCAGAAGTGCTCAAGTGCTTGAGGGAAAAGCTTTCTTTTTCGCAGGAGGCCGTAGACTACCTTTAGAAGTGACCAGACTGATGCCAGAAACGGCAACAGGAAGAATCTATCACAAGGTTAAGGAAGTTCAGCTTCCACCGTGAGCACGAGAAGTGAGACCTGGTTGAGGGAGTTTCCAGAGCATCGTCACTGTTGGGCCACAGATGGAGCCTGGAAGACAGGACAGGAGAGAACAGACCAAGTGAGTTGGATGCCCTGAGCTTCAGAGAACTTTAGGTACTGCGAGAAGAATGTGTACGAAACTCCAGAATCCAGTTAGAAGGAGAATGAGGGGGCACTAGTGACTTCAGGGGATAGGCTTGAAATAATGACACTTCTCTTTACTCTGTATTTCATGTTGTTATCCACATACCCCTTTTAATTACATATCTTACCAGGTGTGGGACATGTGTGTTAGAAGATGTCTTTTAACTTAGCCATTGCTTTTAATGATTTCTTCATCCTCTCTTCCCCACAGAAAATGATACTTCAGAGTTCATTCGGACTCCTGTGTAACATCTTTCCCATATTATTTCTGTACATTGGCACCATATTTGAATCTAAAATCATGAACCATTGGATAATCTATTTCCTAATTCATTTGGGTCCAGAATTGGGCAACATCTTTATTTTTTAGCACTTTTTATTTGGTTTTGCATTTTTCCATTTAGCTTGCTCACTTGGATAAAAGCTTTCCTCAGTATAAGTTGCTTATTTAAATCAGCTGACATACCCTAAATGGAAAAAAAAAAAACCACAACTCACTTCACATGTAAATAATAAAATAGCATTTCTAAGTTTAGCTAGAAGTTTATTATTGCATTCTGTAGGGAACTGATTGAACTAACCCCAGATACCATCCTTTTCTGACAAATGTGTATGAACAGTTATAATAGTGCTGTGAACTCTGTCTGTAAGGCTGCAAAAGCCAAAAATCTTTGTTTCACAAAGGGACTGTTGTTCTTTGTGAATAGGGAATTATTCAGTGGCGTTTCTGAAACTGGAAGCTGAGTAAAGCAGTTTGTCAGTGGACAGCCTAACAAAAAAGTTCCATTCAAAAATGGTTTAGGTACTGATACGCTATGTATATATCTATTTACACGTGTAAACATTACTTCTGTATACATGTGACATTGATAAGGTATTTATCTTTCATATGTATTCATTAGAGCAAATTTTATGGTGATGAAAGATTTGGCAACATTTTAGTGTAAAAATTGGACTCCCCCAAACTATTCTGTTTATAAATTTAATACATACTTGTAGCAAGTGCAACAATAAATCCATAATCGTTTTTGAAAAAGAAAATGTCCAAAATCTGACGATCTAGAAACAAACAGGGTTAACGTCCCTCCAAAAATATCACTCAGAGCTCTTTCCAAGCTAGTGAATATAGGTATACGTCATCATTTTCAACTGCAGCTGTTCACAACATCAATTTTTTTTTTTTTTTTTTTTTTTTGCGGTACACGGGCCTCTCACCGCTGTGGCCTCTCCCGCTGCGGAGCACAGGCTCCGGACGCGCAGGCCCAGCGGCCATGGCTCACGGGCCCAGCCGCTCCGCGGCACGTGGGATCCTCCCGGACCAGGGCACGAACCCGTGTCTCCTGCATCGGCAGGCGGACTCTCAACCACTGCGCCACCAGGGAAGCCCACAACATCAATTTTTAAAACCAAAGTTCAAAACCAATCTGTCTTAACCCAGGTTCCCTATGAAACAGAACCCAAGACAAGAAAGGTGCAATCCCCGGGGAGCCAGAGTGAAGGAAAAGATGTGTGAAGTAGTGAACGTGGGAAGCCTTTGCTTCACAAGGAGACCTTAAGAGGCACCTGTTCCTTAGTAGGTACATCTGCTTGGTCCTGCAGGATGTACCCAGGAAGACCACGTGGAGAAGTCAAGCCTCAGAACGGTGTTTTGGAGGGAGGAAGGGAGAGGCTTTTCCCTGCTTGCCCCCCTCTCTTCTCTCTTCCACTGGTCCAAGTTTTCCTAACCAGGAAGTTGGCTCCCTCACACTCCCTCTCATCACTCAGCATCTTTAGCAGCCACTGGCCAAACAAGGTTTCAGGTTCTACAGTGAAATTCTCCCTTGGAATTTGCAAGTGAGCGGGCGAGTCAGAGACTGAGTGTGTGGCTGGTTGGCCATAGGAGGTGGGCTACTGCGGGTCTTCGAAGAGCGGGCTAGCCACAGCAATAGCCAAGGCAGAGCAAAGGGTCTCAGAGCCAGGTGAGGCTGAGAGAAGCTGCAGAGGCAGATAAAATATATCCTGAAGGAGTAGAATTCTCCAGTTTTCATTAGAATATCTAAGGCTGCAATGAAAATCATTTTATATGCATCTTGTGTACTTGTCTGTGTATTATCTTAGAATAAATTCTCAGACGTATGTGTTGATGAGTCAAAGGCTTCTAAATCCCAGGGAATTTTCCACATTCCCTTAAGAGAAATGAACAAGGAAAGGCAGGTTGTCCAGGGAGCTTGGGGGGAATCTAGTTTTACAGTATGCCTCTCTCTTTGGCAGCTGGCTGGATTCTGCCGCATGATTTAGAAACAATATGGGAGGTTTAGAATCGTCCCTTTTCTTATTGTCTCAGTTTTCGTCTCTTTTCTTACTCATATACCTGATGTTCAGCCTAAAGATGGTTCAACCAAGATGTTCTAGCAGAGATATGCTGTCACTTTGACTTTAAGTGTCTACTACCCCAGTCATCCCTTCCAGCCTGGGGAGGGCAGTGGTGAGGCAGATGTTGCAGACAGACTGTCCCGTGTTCCATCACTTTCCTCCTGCTGACTCGCTTGTGGCCCTGGGCGAGTCACTCATTCTCTGCTTTACTTTCCTACTTCTATTAAATGAGGGGTTGATACTAAACTAGTCTAACTCTAAGGGACCCTTTAGCTTCAAGGTTTTGGTAAAAGCCAGAAGTACAATTTAACGAACTTTTATTTCTCCTTTGGTGCCAGACAGAAAAATAAAATATAGTGAATAGAAAGTCAGGAAGCTCTGCCAAGTCATAGCAATACTTTAAAATATTTGTAAATATTATTTATAATCGTGAAAAATTGGAAACATTCCAAATGCCCCCAATTAGGAGAATGTGTAAATCTTATATCTCTTTGGAATGGATTATTATGCAGCCATTAAAAATAGTGTCTTCAACTGGAAAGATAAATAATAAATTAATGAAAGCGGTTACTTTAGTGTAGAGAGGGTGGTGGTGACGGTGGTGACGGTGGTGGAATCAATATGGAGTGAGACTTCTTAATATTCACATACATTTATTTTGTTTTGAGTTCTTTAATTCCAGTCAATATCAAATTTTTTTAACTTAATATTTTCCAAATATACTTAATGACATTTAAAATTATTCATGACATTAAGATGTTTTAAAAGCAGAGTGTAATATTTTACAAATGTATGTGTATAAAACGACCCTAAAAAAAAAAAAAGACCCTAATTTTGTTTAAAAATGCATAGAAAAAAATTGAAAGAAAATAAAGGATTAACAACTATTCTCTTTGGGAAATGAGGTTGGAAGTAATATTTTTGCTTTTTATTCATTTTTATATTATCCAATTTCTCAGCAATGAGTGTGTATTAGCTTTCTCAGTGAGAAAAAATATGTTTGATTCTTAATAGTATATATAGAAGAATATGGGAATATGTGCCATCTCCAGCACATGTGGGTATTCCTACTGTATACTCCCAAATCTACCAGGAGCTTGTAGTGACTGATTGTGAGTTAAATGATTCCAGGGAGGTCAGAAGGGCCAGAGAGTCTTCTCCTAATACTCGGTCAGTTCCAGAAAATGCTGGCAATGAAATCCAGTCTGAGGCTAAGAAAGAATGTGTGTTGTAGAGGGACAGTCGCTAAAATATACTCATGGAAATACGGGTTTTGAGGGGTTGCTTCTCAATAAAAGAAGGCTTTAGGAGAAACTGGAATTAAGATGCAGATTGAGCACACACCATTCTGTCTTCAGGTTCATCCCTCAGGATCATAGGACACACACACACGTCTATACCTATACCTGTACCTATAATCTATATCTATATCTACATACCTATAACCTATATCTATATCATCTTTCCTTAGAGTGCCAGAAGCCAAAAGACACCGTCAACAGATCCACAGTTCTGAAGAATTTAGATCCACAATTCTAAAGAATTACCAGGTATGTAAATCACTTGAAAATAATTTTAATTCAGGTGCCGGATTGAGTACAAACTTTCACCTACTCTTCCTCCTGAGACCCCTATTTAAATGATAGTAAAGAAGTTTAAAAAAGTATAAACTAAACAATTCAGGAGGCATCAACAAAGCAGATATTTAATAATAAAGCTAAATCAAGGAAATCAAATGCTAAAATAAGTACAGAGGGCAGCTGACCTACCCCACAGAACACATAGAATGGCCTGATTCAAAAGTCAGGAGTGACGGTGGGGTGGACATTGATGGGACTGACTGAAGATTCAGATGCAGATTTTTGTTTTTTCTTTTGGCCGAGTGCAGCATTTGGGATCTTAGTTCCCTGTTGAGGGATCAAACCCATGTCCCCTGCAGTGGAAGCATGGAGTCCTAACCACTGGACCGCCAGGGAATTCCCTCAGATGCAAATTTTTAAAAATATATATATTTATTTATTTATTATATTTTTGGCTGCATTGGATCTTCGTTGCTGGACGTGGGCTTTCTCTAGTTGCAGCGAGCGGGGGCTACTCTTGTTGCGGTGCTCGGGCTTCTCATTGCGGTGGCTTCTCTTGCTGCAGAGCATGGGCTCTAGGCGCGCGGGCTTCAGTAGTTGTGGCTCACGGGCTCAGTAGTTGTGGCTCGCGGGTTCTAGAGCACAGGCTCAGTAGTTGCGGTGCACGGGCTTAGCTGCTCCGCGGCATGTGGGATCTTCCTGGACCAGGGCTGGAACCCCTGTCCCCTGCATTTGGCAGGCGGATTCTTAACCACTGCGCCACTAGGGAAGTGCCTCTGATGCAGATTTATGGCTCCACACGCCCACCTCTTCTGTCTCATCAACCTAAAAGGCAGCTAGGTATTCACTCCTTGGCCAAAGTTTTGACTGAAGGATTTCTTTTTCCTTAAGAAAGAGAACAAGCTGACAGGGATGCACTAGGATGGCCAGTGTGGATTTGGTGTCTCCGAGTAAAGTCCTTATTCTGGCATTCAGGTCACCCCAAGCTCCCACCGCTTACCCGAAAGTGAAGCCAAGGGGAATAGGCTGTTTCCCAGCTCCTCACTCCCCAGGTGAAAGGAACCTGGAACAGGACAGTCACCCACATCACAGGAGAGAAGGTGGAGCTCAGCTATTCTAACAAGTATACAAAGCCTCAGGCAAGCAATTGTCCTTCTCCACCCAGACCATCATCACTTAGATGATAGAAAAGTAAGATAGCCAGTGTCAACATATAGATTCAGGGAAGGAAAATATTACCAAATACAGTGAAAGAAAATAAGGAAGACACACAATGAGGCAAGACCAAAAGGAATATCTGGACAGAGCTTCCAAGAATTTGCAAGATGAAAGGCAATGTGTAGAAATTTTGTGTGACTGATACAGACATACATCTATATGTATAGTACATACCTACATATATACCTACATAAATATATACACACATATATATATAGTGAAAAGAAATATAGTAGGCAAAGGACAAAAACCCAGTTTAGAAGAATAAATGACTCAGAACATTCCCACCTGTTGCTTACCAAGAGATTCCTGACCTAGGGGAATAAATGTAGAAACAGATCCATGTATTAATGGGAATTTAGTTTGATAAAATAAGTGGAGTTTAGATTCAGAAAATGATATTGTGGCAAGTAACTATCCATGTAGAAAAAATAAAGTCATATCTCTAAATTAATACAATATACAAAAAATCATATTGCTTAAAGAGCTAAACATAAAAAATAGTAAGAAACCAAAGAAAACTATACAAACATATTTTTATAATCTTGAGTTATGTACAGTCTTCTTATGAAAACTGAAAACTCCGTGAAGGAAAAGACTGATAAATTTGAATGTTCAAAAATTTGTGAACAATGAATGACAGCATAATTATGTTTGAAAGATTAAAAAATGATTGAGGTAGCCAAAATGCCAGGAGAAAGATTTAATAGTCAACATCTGACATTCAGAATAGGATTTTGCCACAAGAAATAAGCATATCAAGAGAAGGGAACAAGAGACAGATAAGAGCATTTTTCACCTTGGCGAGGTCTCAGTTAGGAGCAGAATCAGGGAAAGCTCACCCTATCCAGTCCTGAGAGATTTTTGGGAAAAGGACCTGGATAACGTGCCAGGAGAGTAGATAATTAGACACATGTCCTAAGAGGAGGTAATGTCAGATCAGTTGAGGGAAACACCGAGGGTAGAAGGGCTGGCTTCACCTTCCATATGAGTCTTGGAGGAGACAGCTGTGCAGAAGTCTTGTGTTAATAACTTAGTCGTGTCCAGTAAGTTTAGGAGAGGGAGAGAGGAGGGTGGAGGGTAGTGCATTTCTGAGTTCCTGTGGTTCTTCAAATGGACACACTGAGTTGAGAACCGTGGAGCCCACTGTAAAGAGCGTGAGTTGGCCCTACACCAAACCCTGAGCCGGAGGGCAGGATAAAACATGAGGCAGATGCTCAGTGGAGTCTGCCAGTCAGCAAGGACTGGAGCGGGCCAGGGCAGTGGCGGTGGGGGTGAGGAGGGGTCACTGGTATGGCTCTCACCAAGTTGGGAATAAATCAACCTTGGTATCACCAGCTGCAGGAGATGCTTACAGAATGCATGTGGCTTGGATGGAACAAACTGTAACCCAATGGGTACCAAGCCAGCCATTCTGCAGATGGCCCTGGGGAGACTCTGGAGCACTGTGCATACTCCCTAGGACCCTGCACTCTCTTCCTAGCTCACATTAGCCCATCTCCTCTTATATACCAAGTCCCATCTTGGGAGAAGTAGGAGCGAAGGTGGAAGTAGTGATGGTGGGGTGCAAACAATGAGACCGACTAAACAATTAACTCCTAAAAGTGAACATTACCTAAAAGAACTGTTTAAATTGTTAAATCAGACTAAGGGGTACATTGGTTTAACATTTTGTTAATTTTCCCTTCTCTTTAGCAAGTGGGGCTCATTCAGGGTGACGGATAATGGACAAAATAAAGAATCTACGTTCTCTCCATGCATCAAAGATTGCACTCCCTTTATATCAGCAATAGAGTAGAAAGAAAGCCTTTTAAAAATATATGACAGTGAAATCATGTCCTTAATAAGAAAAAGACGTAACAGTAGAAAAAAGGCAAAGGATTGGAAAAGGCAATTCATAGAGGCTAATAAAACGGTCCATACCTATAAGAAAAGATGCTCAAGATCTCTTAAGGAACTACAGAGTAAAACAGTAATGAGATTTTTTTTTTCTCAGTATATTGGCAAACAAGAAAATGGTTGATAATCCTCTGACATGTTTCATGTTTTAACATAGTGTTTGCAAAGGTTTTTGATACTTTGGTTGACCACATGGTTCCTGATTGAAAATCCATGTGCATTCTCCTATTTAAGGTCATCAGTGAAATCTAACACAGTCCTCTGAAAGAGATCTCAGGAGGCCTAGAACCTAGTGGCAGCTCTGAAACAGACTTCTTCAGTGACCTTATGTGTAGACTTTCAGCGCTGTATTCTCCTTCTAAAACTTAAGGAGGATGAGACCTACTTTTTCCATGTATCACTGAAATGTGATCAAGATTAATGGCCTAACATAGAAAATATCTCCAGCAGCCTGAAAGACCAGGCACATTATTCAACACCTGAATCTATAAATCTGGCAAAAATCAATCTAATTACTTAATTTGGGAAAAATGCTCACTTAAAAACCTTACAATTTCAGAACGTAGTGTTTAAAACTGATCTAACTCAGTATTTTTCAAAATGTTTCTCAGACTGAGAGTGTTAAGTCAGACCTGGGGAATTGGTGGACTCTCAGAGGGTATAGATTTAGAAGCCACATATAACATCAACTAAATGCACACAGCTATTGTACTTGCCTCACACGTGAAGTACCCTTTCCCCAGCCGGGGGCTACACTATGGTTATTGCATTTGTGTAAGCTGTAAGCATTATAAAAATGCTTTGTTGCTTCAATTTTTAAGCTTTTACAGTGTAATACATTATTTTTCTGAAGTAAACTAAAATCCAATTCTCAGGGTTCATGCTGCCTTTTTTCGTAGCATTTGAGGGAGGATCTTCTGTACACTTAAAATAGGTGAAAAATAATACAGATAGCAAGTCCTGGTGTTTTTTGTTTTTTCTTTTAAATATTTAAACCATTTACAACTTTGGTCCAAATTGTGTTCATTAAGTTGAACTAAATTACACTATACTAACCAATATGAGTGTATTCCTGTAAGCATATTTAAGTTAAAATAAACTATATTTTAAAAAGAAAGTCCCAGCTCACCTAGAATCCATCCTGGGGGAGGGAGCTTTGCCCTACTCCCCTCAACAATATACTAAATATAAAAATGTCTTCCATGTAATGAGTGTTACTATATGTCAATTGTTATACTTTATTCAGCTTATTTTACCCTCAAGATTCTACTCCCACTCTAAAGACGAGAGAGCTGAGGCTGGGAGGGGTTCAGTAACTTACCCAAGGTCTCACACATGCTAGAACCTACAAGTTGAAGAACCAGAAAGTACTCTTACCATTTCCTGATTAAAACAGAGCAGCTGCATTTTTATCGATTTTAAATATTGAGATTTGTTTCTGATACTGTTGAATGCTTTTAGTACCTTTACGTAACTAAAATGCAACTCTAACAGAGTTCCTCTCAGCTTGAAACCCTTGAATAGCTTCTTATCCCCTAGAGCAGTGGTTCTCAAAGTGTGGTCCCCAGACCAGCAGCGTCAGCGTCCCCTAGGAATTGCCAGAAATGCAAATTCTCAGACCCCACCTCAGACCTAAGGAATCAGAAACGGAGGGTTGAAGCTCAGAAATCTGGGTGCCCTCTGGGTGCTTCTGATGTTGCATGCTCAAGCCTGATCTTTGCATGACATTCGAGACCCCTGTGTGGTAAGGGTTACCTCTCTAGCCTTATCTCGCTACTCACGGCTTCACTTCTCAAAGTGCATTTGTATCCACTAAATATACTACAGCTGCTTCCTGTCCAAGGACAGTGTCACCTCGTGGTTAAGCACAAGGATTCTGGAGCCAGACTGCCTGGCCTTGAATGCCACCTATGTGGCATTCAGTTTTCCCACCTATAACATGGGGAGGAAGGTAATAACAGTATCTACTTCATTTATTGTTGTGAGGATTAAACGCATCACTACACATGGACACTTAGGATAGTGACCGGAACACAGTAGTTACTTTACAAATACATTATGGTACCAAGCTTAGGATGCGACTGACTTGTGATGGCTTGACTCACGATTTTTTTTTTTTGACTTTACGATGATGTGCAAGTGATATGCTTTCAGTGGAAACTGTACTTAGAATTTTGAATTTTGATCTTTTCTGGGCCTAGTGATATGGGGTAAGATGCTCCCTGGTGATGCCGGGCAGTGAGCCCAGCTCCCAGTCGGCCACACGGTCAGGAGGGTGAACAACCGACACACTTACAGCCATCTGCGCCCAGACAAGCTTTCTGTTTTTTTTTTTTTTCACTTTCAGGAGAGTATTCTGTAAAGTACGTGAGATAGTCAACACTTTATGATGAAATCGGCTTTGTGTTAGTTAGATGATCTTACCCAACCGTAGGCTCATGTAAATGTTCTGAGCTCATTGAAGGCAGCCTGGGATAAGCTATGATGTTGGGTAGGTTAGGTGTATTAAATGCATTTTTGACTTTTGTTATTTTCAAATTAATGATGGGTTTATTGGGACAAAACCCCATCGTAAGTCAAGGAAGATCTGCATTTGCTTGTTGTGTCGGTAGGTCAGCACGCCCTCTAGAGGCTCGAGGGGAGAATACATCCCTTGTCTCTTTCAGCTTCCGTTAGCGGCTTGATTCCTCTGCTTGTGGTCATGTCATGCTAATTTCTGCCTGAATTTTCACATTGCCTTTTCCTCTTCTCTGTGTGTAATCTCTCTCTGCTTCTCTCCTAAGGACACTTGTGATTGGGTTTAGAGCCCACTCGGATAATTCAGGATAATCTCCCCTGGCAAGATTCTTAATCACATCTGCCAAGACCCCTTTTTCTTATAACATTTGCAGGTTCCAGGAATCAGGGCTTGACATCTTTCGGTGGCCATCCCTGGCTGCCTGTGGTACCCTTTTGTCTGTTTCCTCCTTCTCTTTGACTCAGAGTTTGCCTCCTCACTTCCGCTGTGCCATATTTAGTTCAGCTCTTCTCTGCTCCCATAACGTCCCGAACATACACCCTCGCTATCGTTTTTTTTAAAAAATAAACTTCATTATTACTCTTTTCTTTTTTGTGTGTGTGGTACGCAGGCCTCTCACTGTTGTGGCCTCTCCCGTTGCGGAGCACAGGCTCCGGACGCGCAGGCTCAGCGGCCATGGCTCACGGGCCCAGCCGCTCCGCGGCATGTGGGATCTTCCTGGACCGGGGCACGAACCCGCGTCCCCTGCATCAGCAGGCGGACTCTCAACCACCGCGCCACCAGGGAAGCCCTCTTATTTTTTTTAAAAATTGAAGTATAGCTGATTTACAATGTTGTGCTAGTTTCAGGTGTACAGCAAAAAAAACCAAAACAAAACTATCTATCTTCTTTTCCAGATTCTTTTCCCACATAAGCTGTTACAAAATACTGAGTAGAGTTCCCTGTGCTATACAGTAGGTCCTTGTTGTTTATCTATTTTATATATAGTAGTGTGTATATGTTACTCCCAAATTCCTAATTTATCTGCCCTCCCCCCTTCCCCTTTGGTAACCATAAGTTTGTTTTCTATGTCTGTGAGTCTGTTTCTGTTTTGTAAATAAGTTCATTTGTATCTTTTTTTAATATTCCACATAGATGTGATATCATGTGATATTTGTCTTTCTCTGTCTGGCTCACTTCACTTAGTATGATCATCTCTAGGTCCATCCATATTGCTGCAAATGACATTATTTCATTTGCAACTCAACCATTCTTTTTTTAAATTTTTATTTATTTTTAACATCTTTATTGGAGTATAATTGCTTTACAATGGTGTGTTAGTTTCTGCTTTATAACAAAGTGAATCAGTTATACATATACATATGTTCCCATATCTCTTCCCTCTTGCGTCTCCCTCCCTCCCACCCTCCCTATCCCACCCCTGTAGGTGGTCACAAAGCACCGAGCTGATCTCGCTGTGCTATGCGGCTGCTTCCCACTAGCTATCTATTTTACGTTTGGTAGTGTATATATGTCCATGGCACTCTCTCCCTTTGTCACAGCTTACCCTTCCCCCTCCCCATATCCTCAAGTCCCTGCTCTAGTAGGTCTGTGTTTTTATTCCCGTCTTACCCCTAGGTTCTTCATGACCTTTTTAAATTTTTTCCCTTAGATTCCATATATATGTGTTAGCATACGGTATTTATTTTTCTCTTTCTGACTTACTTCACTCTGTATGACAGACTCTAGGTCCATCCAACTCACTACATTCTTAAAGCAATATGGCTGCTCAAGGCTTGACCTGCAGAAAAGACTCAGGACTCCTGGGCTGGCCCTCTGCTTGCACGCTCCCATAAATGTGAAGCAGCTGCTTCCTCAGACCTCCAAGGACGCGCACACAGTGGTGCAGGAAGGTCTGAGTGTCAGCAACGCTGTCTTGTTAAGAGACTAAGAATAGATGAGGCTTTTGTTTTCCTTGGAACTGGACTTACTTCAGTGGAGACCTACAAAAGAATGTCCTGTGGTGAGAGGTCGAGGTGGGGTTGGAGAGTCAAAAGTTTAAGGGTTATGTGGCCATTCTCCCACCAATTCAATGTGACTCACAGTTTCCGGGGTTAAATATTATTTTTATATTTATATGCCTATGGGTTTAGAAATAAAAGCAAGCCCCTTAATCAGGGGAAGAATACAGAGTATGTGTTTCTATTCTAAATCAGAGAAATATCTGTGTTAACCCCAATTTCCTTTTTCATGGAGAGATATACACAAAAATAAAATGTTAGATTCTATCGGTGCAGTGATCAAACAGCATAATTTCTCTGTGACGATGTCAATTTCAAATAAACGTGATTTAACTTAAACCTTTCAGAAACTTTTTATACAAATACATTCACAAGTCAGGAAAATTCTTTCTTGGTGTCTCTTGGAAGGTGTCCCTGGGACATTCCCCTTTTGGAGCCCGAGGCTCACCAAGCAAACACCACTTTGGTTATAGATTCTTCTTTAAAGTCTTAGAGCCTCACCCTTAAACTTAACTTGGCTGCTGCAGCTTAATTACAATGCAGTGATTTTGTTTAGTACCAATGTGCTGTTTGCAATGAAAGCATGTAGTTGTCCTTTTGGGTACATATTTTTAAAGGATTTCTGGGTTACTTGTGTTTGGTGGACTATTTGACCATCTAGTAAAAGTTAAATTTTACTTATGGGCTTTATAGCAGGCCCTAAGAAGGGAATGCCCAATGATCAGCTTTGCATGGCGCAGTGTCTTGGGACCACAGAAATATGAAACAGGTCATCTCTGACCCCCAATCTCTCAACTTCCAAATATAGTTAAGGATGAAAACAGCTCTCAGGTCTTCCGGGTGCTCAGAACTCAGAAACCAGTTCTCTTTTCGATAAATCATAGGTCTCAGTTTCTTAATCCAGCATCTCTCTTCATAGTAGTGACACTTTGAGCCTTGTTCACACCTCTTCGGTGGAGAGATGAAAATCAGCTTTAGTGACAGCCATTAGGAGTGCCTACAAGAGGGAAATGCGTTAAAATTTTTGCCTCCCCCTATGTTTCTTTGAAGCACATAATATGGAAGCTCAGCCAAAAATTGTGAATTGTTAACTAGCTTTCTTGCAGCTGCGAATGGCCCCACCATCGTGGGTTCAGAAGTAAAGAAATAACTGGGGGGAAGTAGAGGCACTTGGCCTTCCTTCAATTTTCATGGCAAATAACTTATTTATTTTTTTATCAAGATGAAATTCATGTAAAATAAAATTCACCATTTTAAGGTGAATAACTTAGGGGCCTTAGTTCATTTACAACATTGTACAATCAATAAATCTATTTAGTTCTAAAACATCTTCCTCACTCCAAAAGAAGCCCCTGTACCTGTCCATGCCATGGCTTGACCTCCTATTGCTTCTTCCTCCCAGCCCCTGGAAACCACCATTCTGTTTTCCGTTTACCTACTCTGGATATTTCATATAAATGGAATCAGGCAATATGTGACCCTTTGTGTCTGGCTCCTTTCCTGTGGCATAATGTTCTCAAGGTTCACCCATGTGGTCGCATCTATCAGTACTTCATTTCCTTTTATGGCTGAATAATATTCCATTGCATGGATAGGCCACATCTTGTGTCTCCATTCATCCACTGATGGACATTGGGTTGCTTCTACTTTTTGGCTGTTGTGTATAGTGCTGCATTGAACATTCATGTACGTGGAAAATAACTTTCTTCTTTGAACCCCCTCAAAAGATGCAGATTGGAGGAACTTCACCTGACTTCATTCCCAATTCTTCTTCTGCTTAACCTCTTCAGTTTCCTTCTTATCCCAAATTCCAGCCTGGCTCATCACTGAATGGGAACAAAGGCACTGGTCGCATGACCTTTTGATGCATCATAGTAGGTTGGTGTATGTATGTTTTGTACACCCTGCCCGATAAGTTCGGTATTGACCCTAGAGACGACCAAGAAATGCTAGAGAGATGATTCCTACACGTGGCCAGTTACAGTAATCTCTTAACTTGGAGAATTTCCATAGTGATAAATGATTTTTTCAAAGCCTGGCAGATGTCACCTCTTTGTGGTGACATGCCAGGTTCCCTGCCCTTCAATCCTTTTCTTCCCAAAGCTGGATTACTTCTACCCACCATCGTTCTCAGAGCCCACTCTGTATAAAACTGGGAGTCTGTCTTTCTGTTATTAAGTCCTGCAGGGCACTAAGGCCTTTGGGTGGGCTCCGTCTTGAGACCTAAGGTCAACATTTCCTCGGTGCCTCTATCACTCCTCCTGACCCAGGTTCTTGGACTCTTTAGTCAATAGAAATTGAGCAGAGGCCAGACGAAGAATTCAGGCCAGGCTTTACGGGGACTCCACGCTGCAGCACGAGGGAGTGCGAAGTAACAGGTGCCTTTGCTCGCTCCCCACAAGGGGGCGAGCTGGTTCCTTAGACGGGGTGAGGGGAGGGGCGGATCCGCGGGTTGGGCTGGAGGGTTGGCTTAGGTGGCCGGCCCACTTGGTGGTGCTGTGTGCAGGGATCAGACGCAGGAACCTGGTTTTGCTCCCGGCACCTCAGGAGTGGCAGATGGGTTTTGGCCTTTTTGTATCTTACTGTTCATAATTTACCTCAACTGTGCACGCAAGCAGTTAGTTTTAGTCCCTTATAGTTTCTTTGTATTCTGTTGCTTGAGGAGACATTTGTCCAGGGGCAAGCACTGCAGCAAAGGGTCCCAAGGTCCTAGGTCCCAGGTCCTAGCCTGTCTCATCACCACAATCCTTATTAGCACAATACTTATTTCTCTGAACTACAGTTATCTTAAATCATTTCCATCATGACTACCCCTATTCATACAAAATGCGGATCCTGACTTCTACCACTGTGTTGTCCCAGGCATTAAGTAAGAGATGCAGTATTCCTTCCTAGCATATGGAAGGCTCACATTAAATGAGGGTGGTTGTATTATTATACTCCTCCTCTCTTTACTTCTTGCTGAATCGCTCTGAAGTTGGCCCCTGTGTTTGGTCCTAGTAGTTTTCCTTTCCCGCCAACTGTTCCCTGCCTGCACGCTTGATTTCCACTTCAATCCTTTCCCCACTTCTGGGCCTGCCCCCAGTCACACAGTCCATTCTCGTCCTTGCGTGTCCTTTCCCCGTGCGGGTGGGCCTCTCCTGCAGGGCCAGTCCAATGACCTCTAGACCTCTCAGTCTAGGGTGATTTACTTGGTAAACACGACTGTAGGAGGACTGAAGGGCTCCTTAGGTACCTCCAGCCAACTTTCTCATTTGAAATGTATAACATTTTAAAGAAAGCCCACTGTCGTGTCGGCCGTCTTCCCATGATCCCTCGGAAGCATTAGATCCCACATACAGTCTAAGTGAGCAATTTGTGCCGTCGTATCAGTGACAGATCTGCCTTTCACAAAGAGATATTTCATTTTGGCATCATTTGTCAAGTGTAGGAAATGATTTCAACAGTTGTGTTAAGGAACCTGAGTGTCATCCGCTGGAACACGAGGACAACACCTGCTTCCAAGACCACTGTGAGGGTGCAGTGAGAGAATGTATAAACAAGTGTGGTGTCTTGCACATATGAGGGGTTCCATAAATGTCCCTTTCATTTCCTCCCTGGCTCCACTTATTCCTCTTTCTTACTTTCTGGTGTCAGTTAGGTGATCCTTCTGAAAGAGACCAGCAGACAAGGAGACGCAGGCTGCCACCTGCATCTGGCCTCCTGGATGCCACCCGCAGCCCAGTATGCTGTAGCTCCCGGTTCACCCGACGGAGGTGGCTGAGCAGGGGCACAGAGGCTGGCGCTAACCAGGTCATACAGAGAAAGGGGGGTCAGTCACTCTCCTAAGACCTACCCTAATGCGGCCTCAACCTAAGTTTTAAAATTTACTTCTCACCACTTCCACCATATGCTTTCACCCTACATGACAATTTTCTGACCCAGGAACCGATATCTTTCCCCCACCGCCCCGCCCTCTCTCTCTCCTCCACCCCGTGCTTTCTTGGTTTCCCCTACACAGAGCTCTTTCCTCACTTCTTCTTTGAAAGCCCACATTCTTTAAAAGGCATCATTCCCAAGAAGCCTGGTGACCCTTAACCAACTCTTCTTAGTACCATTTCTCACTCCACAGCCCCACCACGCTCAATCCACCAGACCATGCGGTTCTATTTCCCTTGAACTCTCAAATTGTATTTTTGCATCTCTCATGAAACATATATTCTGCATTTCTACCTGCCTTCTCCCAGAAAGGAATCACAGCAGAATTTTGTGCTTCAGTTATTTCCGTATCTCTGTGAAGACTCTAGGTTGTAAGTTCCCTGAGGTCAGAGGTTACATCCTCCTCATCTTTGCATATCCCTCCGCTACCCCACTGACCTTTCCTAGGAGGGCTAAAATATTTATCGAACTGACGTGAACTTCTTTCCCCCTACTTTAGAGGAAGCTGAAAGGGGGAGTGGGGTCCCCGGGGTTGTCAGATAAAACACAGGATTCCCTGTTAAATTTGAATTTCAGATAAACAGAGAGGAATTTGTAGTATATCTCAAGTATTGTGTGGGATATATTTATCCTAAAATTCTGTGTGTTGTTTATATAGAGCCCCAATTTAACTGGCTAGCCTATATTTTTTGTTTGCTAAATCTGGCAACTCTAACTGGGAAACATGTTGCAAAAGGCAGCAATGGGGGCACATACCATATTCGTCTGAAGTATTTTGGAGGCACAGGCTCAAAGTCAACGCAGTTTTTTGACGCACTCCTGAGAAAACTGCTGTGACTTTCATGTCTCAACCCACTGTGTCCATTACCAGCATTCACCTCTTCCACAGTAGCATCCTAGCTCACCTGGGAAAGACACAGGTTGCTGAGGCCCTAATGAAGCCCCCCTGATGTAAGGCCTGTTACACCTTGCTGTTCCCTCATACCTTCTTTCAGCCAGCTCATTGGCTCTCGGAAGAAAAAGCTCAGGGAGATGATTTTTCTAGAGAAAAGCACGGGGTTAACTTAAATGATGTGTCAAGCCACGAATGTCCTCTTTCCCCGTTATCTGAGTAACCATTTGTATGCTTTATATAACTTTCCCAACTGTGTGTACAGTCAAACAAATGAAGCAGCAACCTCTCACTGAGATGTTTCCTCTTCCATCACATAATATCCTTTTCTAGTTTCCTCAACGCCAAAAAAAAACCCCTTTCAAGTATACCTTCTCTGCTGTTTCACACTTTCATGCATCTCAGAGAAAGAAAAGTAAAGAGTTCATTTCAGTAAATACATCATAGTTTTAAAAAGGTTCTCATCATTTCACACTCCAACAGTAAGGAGATGAACACACACACCCCCAAATGTAGAATTAAAAGCCATTACAGTCCCCTTCTGATTGCTCTGAACCCCATCCCTCCCTGTCAAACAACACAAACAAGGGAGAGCTTTCACCTCCCAGCTAGGCCCGCTTTCCAAAGACGGTGCTGCAGCAGGAGGGGGGCAGCTAGCTGTCCCCAAACCGGGAGATGGGGGTTTTTCCACAGATGTTCCAAAAAACACCTGGCAGGTAGCGGAAGACTGCGCTTGCACTTGTTCTCAGTCCGTCGTCCAAGGTCAGACAGCTTCTTTGTCTTTATTGTTACCTTTATGGAAACAAAAACAAGTAAACCAA
Organism: Kogia breviceps; assembly: GCF_026419965.1. NCBI lineage: Eukaryota > Metazoa > Chordata > Mammalia > Artiodactyla > Physeteridae > Kogia > Kogia breviceps. The sequence goes on from NC_081319.1 coordinate 83,906,260, forward strand.
AGGGAGAACGTCTCTGTATAAACCCGGCGTCGGTCTCCTCTCTGTTATAGTCACCATCAAACTGTTCTGATTGGGGAACGGCTGAGTGTGGAGGAGGAAGGGCTGCACCCCCAATTTTTTGTCTTTTTCTTTCATCCTTGGGGTCTGGCTTTCACTTCCAATCTTTCACCTGAAACTATTTCTTTCAGAGGTCACCTGTAAGAGGGATCTTTTCAGAGTGAAAGGAGATGCCGCTAATAATTATACTAGACGACAGGTGTAAACATGGACCGCCCCCCCAGCACCTCCCATCTAATGAACGCAAACCTCTCTTCCCCGCATCTTTCTTGACCTTCCGCAGCATCTGACACGGTCACCACCCCTTCTTTTGGAGTTGTCATTTCCACTGATCTTGACACCACGGCTCTCCCCTGTTCAAAGCCAGCTTGGATCGTTGCTGGTTCCTCTCTCCGCCGCTGACTGGAAAGGTTCCCAGCCTGACTGTCTGACACTGCTGTCTCTCTCTCCACCGCTCCTCAGGGCCCTGCCGCAGTCCTGTGACTTCCGTTCTCCTCCCATCATGATTCCCAAGCACAGAGCTCCATCCCTGACATCCCTGGTCTCCTGAATCAAACTTCCGTCTAGATATTCACATTTGAATATTCCACTGTCGACTCAGATTCTCCCTGGCACAGCCCGACTGCAGGAATTGCCATTCGCAGCGTGTTCTACCTGAATCCTGTTCCCAGGGTTTGTGCAGTGAGGTGGAACCAGCCACAGGGCAATTCTCAACAGCCATCCCCATTCAAAGGTCATGAACCAGTTAGGCACACACATGTGTGCATACACCCACATGCACGCACACACACAAACACATATGACATCTGAGTCAGATCCACACCAGCCTAACCTAGAGTCCTGTCTGTATTCACAGAGCTGCCCAGAGGCACCAGAATATCAAGTTAGAAAAAAAAAACTGGAAACAACCTTTACTTAGCCACTGTTTCCAGGGGCACGCCTCACGTCGGGTGCTGTTCTAGAGGGTTACAATGCACGGCTGAACACAAGAGCCCCTGCAGCCACGGGACTCATCACTACTGGGGGAGGAGGCCAATGAACTTAACACCTAAATCGTAACATAAAATCAGATCATGATACGTGCAGTGAGGACAGAGAAGGGGTGTGGAGCGTGATGGTGTGTGACCCCTATTTAGACAGGGGTCAGCGAAGGCCTCCGGAGAGGGCTCCATTTGTAGGAAGAAGACTGGAATGAGGAGTGAGTCGTGTGGGTAGTGGGGAGACGATCGTGCCGGGCAGGCGGGATGGTGTGCCAGGCAGCTCCAGGGACAGGAAGGGGCCCAGTGTGATCGAGCGCAGTGAACTTGAGGAGCTAGGAGACGAGACCAGAGAGGCAGCCGGAGAGACCCCTGTGCTCCTCACAGGCCAAAGTAAGGATTTGGGGGTTTAAGAGACACTGACCTCAGTTTTTTTGTTGTTTTTGTTTTTGTTTTTCATTTATTTATTTATTTTTAGATTATTCCTAAGTTCTCTTCCAAATTTAACACATGAGAATCTGAGCTGTGCATTAAACATGGGGAAATCTCATGACCCTAACTCCCTATGTACTATTACCATAAATAAACTTAGGTCAAAATTATGAGAGCCTCCTTAGAAAATTTGATATAATTATGATTTATTCAAACCTGATAAAAATGACTACAGTAATAATTGTTTGACAGCTACAGGTTTTTACAGGTTTTGTTTGTGCTTTTGTTTTAAACAGAAAGAATTAAAATTCAGTTGTAGGGATGGCTGCACTTCTGGTACAGAGTAGTAAACTCCTAAAAATGATCCTCCCACAGTTATGTACAGGTGCCTCCCTGTTAAGTGCCCTCTCAAGGGGACACTCACCATCAGGATGCTGAAGTACAGGGTCTGCACCTTGAGAGCAGATGATGCTTCCTTACACTTTGCAACCTCAAGTGCCTTGCCTACCTCACCCACTCTTTTTTTTTTTAACATCTTTATTTGAGCTGACCTCAGTTTTGAAAAATGAGAGGAGTCACCCCACAGATAAGGAGGAAGAGAAATTCCAGGTAGGGAAACAGCACATGCGGTAGTGCAGAGGAGGGCCTGGCCTGTGTCTGGGAGAGCTGCTGGGAGTTGCTATTGGTGGAGTCAAGGGTGAGGAGAGGCCAGCGTGTGAGGAAGGTGGGGGCCAGGCCAGCCCCCCAGGGTGTAGCCACAAGAGTGGGTCTGGTGTGATGGTAGGTGCTTGAAGGGAAGGGTCAGTTCAGATCTGTGCCGTCCCCAGCAGAGAAGAGCTCGTCCAGGCCTCCGGGGATTTCTTCTGCGGCCATTCTGTCCTCTTTCCTGAGCTCAGAAGCAAAGGCCCAGGAAGCTACTGCTTTGTGCCGCGGGAGGAATTTCACACCTGGGCAAGGCTGTGTGCTTGGAGCTGGGAGGTTGAAGGAAAAGCACAGGGTAGTGAAAGAATGAGCAGTTTGGGGCAGGAGGGGTGGACTTGCCTGGAGCCAAGCTGGAACTCAAGGGACAGAGTCTTCTCTCAAGGATGGAGGGGCTCTTCCCATGGGCCTGCTGCAGCCTCACCTCATGCTGCCCTTGAATCAGCAGCAGGGAGCAGTACAGGTGGGGTTTTGCTCTGGTCTCAACAGTGGTGTCAGCTAATTGCACTTCATGGTTATTGCCATCGGGGTACTGGGAGGCTTCCACGTCAGGTACTCGTTCCTAAAGGCCAGGTAAGAGGCCTAGGGTGGGGTGGGACAGGCAAAGAGCTGCCTCACTTCTGAAGGTGGAGACTGGAAACTGTGCCTTTGTTCTCTTGGCCTACAAAGAAAGACGTGCTTTCAGGAGCGTGCTTGATCTAACTGAGGGAAAGCATCTACAGGGATGGGCGGCAGCGAGGTGTGATGGAATAGCGCTTGCCACCCACTGTGGGAATTAGGTGTTCATTCATTTCGTTGACCAAAATGTATGTGTCTTGTTGTGGATCTCTTTGGATTGATGTTATGTAAACTCTCAGCTTCCTGGATCTGGGTGTCCATTTCTTTCCCCAGGTTAAGAAAGTTTTAGCCATTATTTATTTAAATAAAATTTCTGCCTCAATCTCTTTCTTCTCCTCTGGGGCTTTTAGAAGCAAATGTTAGTCCATTTGAAGTTGTCCCATAAGTCCCTTAAGCTTTACTTTTATTCCATTATTTTTTTCTTTTTCCTGTTCTTATTAGGCAAGCTGCTCTGGCCTTTCTCTAAGTTTCTTCTGCTTCATCTATTCTGCCGTTGAACCTCTCTCATGTATTTTTCAGTTTAGTTATTGTACTTCAACTCTGTGTGTTCTGTATTTTTTAAAATTAATTTATTTATTTGTTTTGTTTTGTTTTTGGCTGTGTTGGGTCTTTGTTGCTGTGCGCGGGCTTTCTCTAGTCGCAGTGAGAGGGAGCTACCCTTCGTTGTGGTGTGCGGGCTTCTCGTGGTTTCTCTTCTGGAAGTGCATGGGCTCTAGGCGCGTGGGCTTCAGTAGTTGTGGCACGTGAGCTCGGCGGTTGTGGCTTGCGAGCTCTAGAGTGCAGGCTCGGTAGTTGTGGCACACGGGCTTAGCTGCTCCGCGGCAAGTGGGATCTTCCCAGGCCAGGGCTGGAACCCTTGTCCCTTGCATTGGCAGGCGGATTCTTAACCACTGTGCCACCAGGGAAGCCCTGTGTGTTCCGTTTTAATTTTCTTAGATTTTCTTTTATTTTCCATCTCTTCGTTGAAGTTCTCACTGTGTTCATTTAGTCTTCTAAGTTTAGTGAGCATCTTTATGGTTGGTACTTTGAACTCTTCATCAAGTAAATTACTTATCTCCTTTTTATTAAGTTTTTTTAAAATTTCTGAGAATTTAACTTATTCTTTTGTTTGGTACACATTTCTTCATTCTTTCTTCATTATTCTTGACTCTCTGTGTTGATTTCTATGTATTATTTGAAACAGCCACCTCTTCCAGACTTTTTTTTTCTTTGAATTTTATTTTATTTTATTTTTATACAGCAGGTTCTTATTAATTATCCATTTTATACATAATAGTGTATACATGTCAATCCCAATCTCCCAGTTCATCACACCCCCTCCACCCCCCACACCCCCACCACTTTCCTCCTTTGGTGTCCATACATTTGTTCTCTACATCTGTGTCTCAGTTTCTGCCCTGCAAACCAGTTCATCTGTACCATTTTTCTAGATTCCACATATATGCATTAATATATGATATTAGTTGTTCTCTTTCTTCACTCTGTATGACAGTCTCTAGATCTATCCACATCTCTACAAATGACCCAATTTCATTCCTTTTTATGTCTGGGTAATACTCTATTGTATATATGTGCTACATCTTTATCCATCTGTCTGTCGATGGGCATTTAGGTTGCTTCCATGACCCGGCTATCGTAAATAGTGCTGCAATGAACATTGGGGTTCATGTGTCTTTTTGAATTATGGTTTTCTCTGGGTATATGCCCAGTAGTGGGATTGCTGGGTCATATGGTAATGCTACTTTTAGTTTTTTAAGGAACCTCCATGCTGTTCTCCATAGTGGCTGTATCAATTTCCATTCCCACCAACAGTGCAAGAGGGTTCCCTTTTCTCCACACCCTCTCCAGCATTTGTTGTTTGTAGATTTTCTGATGATGCCCATTCTAACTGGTGTGAGGTGATACCTCATTGTAGTTTTGATTTGCATTTCTTTAATAATTAGTGATGTTGAGCAGCTTTTCATGTGCTCCTTGGCCATCGGTATGTCTTCTTTGGAGAAATGTCTACTTAGGTCTTCAGCCCATTTTTGGATTGGGTTGTTTGTGTTTTTAATATTGAGCTGCATGAGTTGTTTATACATTTTGGAGATTAATCCTTTGTCCATTGATTTGCTTGCAAATATTTTCTCCCATTCTGAGGGTTGTCTTTTCATCTTGTTTGTAGTTTCCCTCGCTTTGCAAAAGCTTTGAAGTTTCATTAGATCCCATTTGTTTATTTTTGTTTTTAATTACCATTTCTCTAGGAGGTGGATCAAAAAAAATCTTGCTGTGATTTATGTCAAAGAGTGTTCTTCCTACGTTTATCTCTAAGAGTTTTATAGTGTTTCATCTTACATTTAGGTCTCTAATCCATTTTGAGTTTATTTTTGTGTATGGTGTTAGGGAGTGTTCTAATTTCATTCTTTTACATATAGCTGTCCAGTTTTCCCAGCACCACTTACTGAAGAGACCGTCTTTACTCCATTGTACATCCTTGCCTCCTTTGTCATAGATTAGTTGACCATAGGTGCATGGGTTTATCTCTGGGCTTTCTATCCTGTTCCATAGATGTATATTTCTGTTTTTGTGTCAGTACCATACTGTCTTGATTACTCTAGCTTTGTAGTACAGTCTGAAGTCAGGGAGCCTGATTCCTCCAGCTCCATTTTTTTTTCTCTCAAGACTGCTTTGGCTATTCGGGGTCTTTTGTGTCTCTCTACAAATTTTAAGGGTTTTTGTTCTAGTTCTGTAAAAAATGCCATTGGTAATTTGATAGGAATTGCATTGAATCTGTAGATTGCTTTGGGTAGTATAGTCATTTTCACAATATTGACTCTTCCAATCCAAGAACATTGTATCTCTCTCCATCTGTTTGTATCATCTTTAATTTCTTTCATCAGTGTCTTGTAGTTTTCTGCATACAGGTCTTTTGTCTCCCTAGGTAGGTTTATTCCTAGGTGTTTTATTCTTTTTGTTGCAGTGGTAAATGGCAGTGTTTCCTTAATTTCTCTTTCAAATTTTTCATCATTAGTGTATAGGAATGCAAGAGATTTCTGTGCATTAATTTTGTATCCTGCAACTTTACCAAATTCATTGATTAGCTCTAGAAGTTTTCTGGTGGCATCTTTAGGATTATCTATGTATAGTATCATGTCATCTTCAAACAGTAACAGTTTTACTTCTTTTCCAATTTGTATTCCTTTTATTTCTTTTTCTTTTCTGATTGCTGTGGCTAGGACTTCCAAAACTATGTTAAATAATAGTGGTGAGAGTGAACATCCTTGTCTCATTCCTGATCTTAGAGGAAATGCTTTCAGTTTTTCACCATTGAGAATGATGTTTGCTGTGGATTTGTCATATATGGCCTTTATTATGTTGAGGTAGGTTCCCTCTATGCCCACTTTCTGGAGAGTTTTTATCATAAAAAGGTATTGAATTTTGTCAAAAGCTTTTTCTGCATTTATTGAGATGATCATATGGTTTTTATTCTTCAATTTGTTAATATGGTGTATCACGTTGATTGATTTGCATATATTGAAGAATCCTTGCATCCCTGGGGTAAATCCCACTTGATCATGGTGTATGAACTTTTAATATTTTGTTGGATTCTGTTTGCTAGTATTTTGTTGAGGATTTTTGCATCTATATTCATGAGTGATATTGGTCTGTAATTTTCTTTTTTTGTTGTATCGTTGTCTGTTTTTGGTATCAGGGTGATGGTGGCCTCATAGAATGAGTTTGGGAGTGTTCCTTTCTCTGAAATTTTTTTGAAGAGTTTGAGAAGGATGGGTGTTAGCTCTTCTGTAAATGTTTGATAGAATTCACCTGTGAAGCCATCTGGTCCTGGACTTTTGTTTGTTGGAAGATTTTTAATCACAGTTTCAATTTCATTACTTGTGATTGGTCTGTTCATATTTTCTGTTTCTTCCTGGTTCAGTCTTGGAAGGTTATACCTTTCTGAGAATTTGTCCATTTCTTCCTGGTTGTCCATTTTAATGGCATAGAGTTGCTTGTAGTAGTCTCTTAGGATGCTTTGTATTTCTGCGGTGTCTGTTGTAACTTCTTCTTTTTCATTTCTAATTTTATTGATTTGAGTCCTGTCCCTCTTTTTCTTGATAAGTCTGGCTAATGGTTTATCAATTTTGTTTATCTTCTCAAAGAACCAGCTTTTAGTTTTATTGATCTGTGTTATTGTTTTCTTTGTTTCTCTTTCATTTATTTCTGCTCTGATCTTTATGATTTCTTTCCTTTTACTAACTTTGGGTTTTGTTTGTTCTTCTTTCTCTAGTTCCTTTAGGTGTCAGGTTAGATTGTTTGTTTGAGATTTTTCTTGTTTCTTGAGGTAGGCTTGTATTGCTATAAACTTTCCTCTTAGAGCTGCTTTTGCTGCATCCCATAGGTTTTGGATCGTCATTTTTCATTTTCATTTGTCTCTAGGTATTTTTTGATTTCCTCTTTGATTTCTTCAGTGATCTCTTGGTTATTTAGTAACGTATTATTTAGCCTCCATGTGTTTGTGTTTTTTCACGTTTTTTTTTCCCTGTAATTGATTTCTAATCTCATAGCGTTGTGGTCAGAAATGATGTTTGATATAATTTCAATTTTCTTAAATTTACTGAGGCTTGATTTGTGACCCAAGATGTGGTCTATCCTGGAGAATGTTCCATGCGCACTTGAGAAGAAAGTGTAATCTGCTGGTTTTGGATGGAATGTACTATACATATCAATTAAATCTATCTGTTCTATTGTGTCATTTAAAGCTTCTGTTTCCTTATTAACTTTCCGCTTGGATGATCTGTCCATTGGTGTCAGTGAGGTGTTAAAGTCCCCCACTATTATTGTGTTACTGTCGATTTCCTCTTTTATAGCTGTTAGCAGTTGCCTTATGTATTGAGATGCTCCTATGTGGGTGCATATATATTTATAATTGTTATATCTTCTTCTTGGATTGATCCCTTGATCATTATGTAGTGTCCTGCCTTGTTTCTTGTAACATTCTATATTTTAAAGTCTGTTTTATCTGATATGAGTATTGCTATTCCAGCTTTTTTTTTGATTTCCATTTCATGGAATATCTTTTTCCATCCCCTTACTTTCAGTCTGTATGTGTCCCTAGGTCTGAAGTCGGTCTCTTGTAGACAGCATATATATGGGTCTTGTTTTTGTATCCATTCAGCAAGCCTGTGTCTTTTGGTTGGAGCATTTAATCCACTCACATTTAAGGTAATTATCAATATGTACTGTCCTATTACCATTTTCTTAATTGTTATGGGTTTGTATTTGTAGGTCCTTTTCTTCTCTTGTGTTTCCCACTTCGAGAAGTTCCTTTAGCATTTGTTGTTGAGCTGGTTTGGTGGTGCTGAATTCTCTTAGCTTTTGCTTGTCTGTAAAGCTTTTGATTTCTCCATCGAATCTGAATGAGATCCCTGCTGGGTAGAGTAATCTCGGTTGTAGATTCTTTCCTTTCATCACTTTAAATAAGTCATGTCACTCCCTTCTGGCTTATAGAGTTTCTGCTGAGAAATCAGCTGTTAACCTTATGGGAGTTCCCTTGTATGGTATTTGTCATTTTTCCCTTGTTGCTTTTAATAATTTTCCTTTGTCTTTAATTTTTTTCAATTTGATTACTATGTGTCTCGGCATGTTTCTCCTTGGGTTTATCATACCTGGGACTCTCTGTGCTTCCTGGACTTGGGTGGCTATTTCCTTTCCCATGTTAGGGAAGTTTTCGACTACAATCTCTTCCAATATTTTCTCGGGTCCTTTCTCTCTCTCTTCTCCTTCTGGGACCCCTATAATATGAATGTTGTTGTGTTTAATGTTGTCCCAGAGGTCTCTTAAGCTGTCTTCATTTCTTTTCATTCTTTTTTCTTTATCCTGTTCCATGGCGGTGAATTCCACCATTCTGTCTTCCAGGTCACCTCTCCATTCTTCTGCCTCAGTTATTCTGCTATTGATTCCTTCTAGTGTATTTTTCATTTCAGTTATTGTATTGTTCATCTCTGTTTGTTTGTTCTTTAATTCTTTTAGGTCTTTATTAAACATTTCTTGCATCTTCTTGATCTTTGCCTCCATTCTTTTTCCGAGGTTCTGGATCATCTTCACAATCATTATTCTGAATTCTTTTTCTGGAAGGTTGCCTATCTCCACTTCATTTAGTTGTTTTTCTGGGGTTTTATTTTGTTCCTTCATCTGGTACATAGCCCTCTGCCTTTTCATCTTGTCTATCTTTCTGTGAATGTGGTCTTTGTTCCACAGGCTGCAGGATTGTAGTTCTTCTTCTGCTCACGTCTTCCACTCTTGAAGTGTCAGCCTTGTGTAGGACATGAACATTACAATAATGGAATCATTTCACATAGAAAATTTTCAGCTTATATTTATATTGGTATCAAATACTTTTTAAAGTTGTAGTTAGTTAAGATTTTAGCCTTTGTTGTTGTTGTTGTTGTTGTTGTTGTTGTTGTACGCGGGCCTCTCACTGTTGTGGCCTCTCCCATTGCGGGGCACAGGCTCCGGACGCGCAGGCTCAGTGGCCATGGCTCACGGGCCTAGCTGCTCCATGGCATGTGGGATCTTCCTGGACCAAGGCACAAACCCGTGTCCCCTGCATCGGCAGGAGGACTCTCAACCACTGCGCCACCAGGGAAGCCCAAGATTTTAGCATTTTAAGGGCTATTTTGCTAATATCTCTGAAGGATTAATTTATAATTAATCCTTATTAATTATACCAAATTATTAATTTACCAAATTAAATCAAAACATTTTAAACTATTTAAAATGTTTATTCCAACTTATATTAAAACATTTAAAACAACCTATGAAATTGCCTGTGAAGCGTAGTTGACCTGCTTTAATTTTGTCTTTACAAATGCATTTGTTATAAAGCTTCATGGAAACAGGAGCTGTTTGTTGGCAGAAATACAGAGTAGAGTGTCAGGAAGCAGGGGAACAGGGCCCACGGGAGAGCAGGAGGGCCCCAGACACTTGGAAGTCTGTGATTCTCAGACCTCTAATACACTTCCAAACCATCAAATATGAATGTACACGAACCTTAGGAATAGAAAAAAAAAAAAAAAGAAATGAGTTTAGGGTACATTAATGTTGGTAAATTTAGCAAACTGGTCATTGGTACATTGGTTCCTCTCTAAACTGGCTTTTGTTGGGTTGGGTTCATCAAATTAACCTTGACCCTTTTTGGATCACAGAAGGTAATCTACAGTCCCTTTGAAAAGTCTCCTTCACACTGCTTCCAAGGTGGTTTTATGAACGGAAAAGCATGTCATGGCACTCTACTGCTTAAATTCCCTCTATTCTTTTTCATTAAGCTGAAGAAAATGCAGGCAGCTTCCAACGGTACTATCATCAAATCTCACGAAGACTAGGATACTTGAATCCCACCCTCTAATCATACCAAACCACAATCTGTGAATGATCCCTGTCTCCCCATCTCCCGTCTTGCCAAACCTCTGGGTCTGCACTCAGGTATGTCTCTTTGCCTGGAATCATCATAGCCCTTTATCTGTTGAGCCATCACTTCGTCTGAGAAGTGCACCTGAAAAACCTTTCTTTCAATCCTGTCATGACTTCTACACCATTAACTCCCCACCCTCACCATCCTGAAAAATTATTATTTATGAATTAATCCACAAATAATCATCATCTCCTAGTCCTGTGTTGCCAACCCTTTCCAAGAGAAAAGAAAATAACTGAACAAATAGGCATCATTATCAATTTAGAGTTTTCAATGTACCCTGAACCTTGAACACTGCCCTGTCTTGTCTTTAGTCAATAGTATTTGACATTCTTCTTAGTAGCTGTTGCAAACTTTTGTCTCTTTTATTTTTCCCCATATATGTCTCTCCTCCAATGTGTGGACTCCTAAAAGGCAGGATCCATGTATTTTCATCTTTGGAACCCAGGACCTTAACTCTGGAGCTGTATAAAAATATTGGTAACTGACAGTAACCACCATCTAGGGTGTGCTGGGTTTTGGGGAAGGGGGACAAAACTCCTGGAAACCAAACCATATAGATGTTTCAGAGCTCAGACACAGGGGGACCCCTGATAATGAGGGTGAGGAAAGCAGGGCACTCAAGCATGTGGCATAGGACGGGTCTTTTAGATATTTGGCAGAAGCCACAACGAGGAGTGGCCAGTCTCTCTACCTCTAGATCAAACCAAGATGTGTGAAATGTGACCCTGGACTCTCTGCCATAGCAGTCTATGAAGCTCACAAAGCTGCATTCACGTTCTTCTTCTTTCATCAATTTGTATTAAACTCTGTTTTGCGCTCAAGTTTCCACATTTGTGAGCCCACTGAGAAGAGGACCAGTTTCTGAGATCTGAAATTATAGTTAAAATGGCAGTTCTGTGCCGGGGTAATCATGAGCTTCAGAGAGGGAAAATGCAGTGGATTCATGATCAATTATACCTAACGTGCTTTCCCCTCTCTTTTTCTCCATAATGAGGATTTGAAACCATGATGATTCTATCATCTGAATAGAAATGGCAAATAACAATAAGACTTTTCTTTAATGACATCAAGAAAGATGAACTCACTACTATTATATTAAAAACTAGTGTGTATGTAACTCACCATAGATTGCAGTGGACTTTTGCAAATTATATCTGTGTTCATGAAGTGGTCCTGTGATATGTGTGTTCTTTCTTCAGATGAGGCAGAACTAAGGCTTTCAGAACTGAAATGGCTTACACATGGTCACTCTGTTACTAATTTGACTGTTTCTTCAGATTCTGTAAAATGTGATTTTAAAGAGATAACTGCAAAGAGAAAGGACCTACTTTATGTATGTCATGGAAAATTCATATAACTGGTTACTTAAGTGTTCATATAGGAGACGTGTGTGAGTAGCTTCACAAAGATTTAGAAAAACTGAGGGATAGTGGTGTGACAAATTTTTATTGAAGGGAATAATATTCTGGGGGCGGTATTACTAATTATATTACTACTGGCATTAAGAAGGTGATGGAACCTTTCAGAATGTACAATGTATTTTGTTTCCTGAACTGAATGTAGAATAGGGTCCTCGATGGCCCTTCTGGTGACAAGATGATTAGTACCTTTCACAGTTAACTGACCAAGTACAGATTCCGAGGGATGTTGACCAGGGAAGATGATTTCTCCCTGAATTTCCACAAGGAAACAGTCCACAGCTTTTCTCTCTCATCCTGAGGGAACAGAGGATGAACCACCAGAGTCTTCCTACAGGAACCCTGACCCATATCAACGACTGTTTCTTTGTGTGTGTTTTTTTTTGTTTGTTTTTTGTTTTTTTTTGTGGTACGCGGGCCTCTCACTGCTGTGACCTCTCCTGCTGTGACCTCTCCCGTTGCAGAGCACAGGCTCCGGACGCACAGGCTCAGCGGCCGTGGCTCACGGGCCCAGCCACTCCACAGCACGTGGGATCTTCCCGGACCGGGGCACGAACCCGTGTCCCCTGCATCGGCAGGTGGCCCCTCAACCACTGCACCACCAGGGAAGCCCTCAACGACTGTTTCTTGACGCCACTGTCTCCCCTCATGGGGTACACAATGGCCTCATCCTAGGTGCTCTGCCTCCACAGGGTGATTCGGGTAGACACCTGGAATCAGAAGGTCTGTGCGTGTCGCCTTCTCTCAGGCCAGACCAGCAGTGACTGCCCTGAGTAGCACAGCAGGGATATGGACAGTACAGAGAACTCTAGAAAATGTAGAGAATGCTGCCTGGCTTGGGAGAAACAGCAGGCAGAAGCTCAAACCAGAGCCTTGCAGATGAGGTTTTAGCCAATCAGAAAAAGGATTTTAAGCTGACACTCTTGCTGCTGCTAGTTGAAAAGTCTGTGTGAAGAGGCCTGTAAGACCAGGCGATCCCCAGGTCTGAGGCAGCATCCACTGCACAGCCCCAGAGCAGAACGGAGGGAACTTCTCCCTTAGGACAGGAGGGAGGACAGGGGCCAGAAGCCTCTGTTTATTCCAAGGGACCCTGAGGTAAGGTCTGAGGGACCTGAGGCACCTTCAGAATTCCTCTCTGACTGTCCTTTGTTGCCTCCCAACCCTATTATCGGTCTGAGTTTGATGTTCCTCCTTTATGTTTTCATCCCACCATGGAAGCCCTCCTTGCTCTGAAATTACCCTGGTCCTGAGTGCACCGCTGCTGGTGGAAGCCCAGTGACAGATTTCCAGCCTCAGGTGCTCTTGGGACTATGCACCTAAATCAGAATATTGAACTAACTCATGTCTTCATGTGCCACTAATGGAAACTTCTTGTCGTTGCCTCTTCCCTATTTCTTTTTACCTGGTAAACTCTTTATGTCCTGCTTGTAGATCCCTTCCTCTATTTTGAAAGAAGAACCTAAAATTCAGGAAGGGAGAGAATAGAGGGAGAAACACTTATTGTCTTGTTTATTAATGTTTTCCAGGCACTGTTCTAATTGCTCTATAACCATTTAATACTGCTCCTAGTCATGGGCAAGAGGAGCCCGATAAATAATACATTTATTTAAAAAAACACACTGATAACTTCTGCCTTTGGGGATTTGATGCTTAGGGCTGGCACCGTCCGTTCATTACAACAGTATTGTTCTGTAGTACAATCTGTAACTATAAGTATCTGCTCCCTCATTAACACTGTTCAAGCTGCAGGAAATGCTTCTCCACATCTTTTGCTCTCTGTCCTCAGAAATAAAGGTAACTGTGTCTGAATGCTATTAATGTTGGTGGATTGTGTTTTTGCTGACATCAGATGGTTCAGGGAGGATTTGAGCAGCTGAAGAGATTTTAAGAGAAAAGCCAACTTAATTTTTCAAATACTTTCGTTCAAACAGCATAAATGCAATAGATTCTTGTGTAATGAAAAAATCACTTGCCAACAGAACTGGTTGTCAAATTTGGTTTGTTTTCTTGTTCCACGGCAGCTGAGGAACATTTGCGATATTAAGCAAGTCATATTACTCTTAAGTTTGTATATATGAAGGCCTAGATATAAAATGCACGAAGCATGACTCACATTTTACAAAGAGAAGTCTGAGGCAAAAAGGTTCAGTACTTTGTTGACTCTCATAAAGCACATCAGTGGTAGACAACGTCCCTGGTAGTGCAGTGGTTAAGAATCCACCTGCCAATGCAGGGGACACGGGTTCGAGCCCTGGTCCACGAAGATCCCACATGCTGCAGAACAGCTAAGCTCGTGCACCACAATTGCTGAGCCTGCACTCTAGAGCCCGTGAGCCACAACTACTGAGCCTGCGCTCTAGAAGCTGCGAGCCCCAACTACTGAAGCCCGCATGCCTAGAGCCCGTGCTCTGCAACAAGAGAAGCCACCGCAATGAGAAGCCTGCGCACTGCAACAAAGAGAAGTCCCCACTCGCTGCAACTAGAGAAAGCCTGTGTGCAGCAACGAAGACCCAACCCGGCCAAAACATAAATAAATAAATTTAAAATAAATAAATTTAAAACAAACGACAACAAAAAAAAAAATTTTTTTTTTTTGTTCTTCCGTGCCTTTATTGGTGACAGCAATGGATAACAGTGCCAGGCATAGCAAGATACCTGGGATGGTAAGCAGGCACTTGCTGCATCAGTGCAGCTCAAAACCATTTCCTTCAAGAACTCTGCTCTTCTCACCACAACTTAAGGCTCCTCAGAGTGTCTAAGATAATAAAAGTGAACTTGTTTGCGACAATGATTTTCTCTCCCTGAAATATGATCCCCACTTATTTTCCCTTACCCCAAATCCCAAGAACAATAGGTTTTAAATAAACATCACAGAGATGTCTACTCTTGAATCATTTTTTTTCTTTTCGTTCTTTAAACTCCGAAGGCATTTAATCTTCAGATCATTCAAAACTGAAAGAACTCTTCACCCGAAATGTTCATCCAGTGTAATTTGATGAAGACAGAGTGCCAGGCATTAGATTGAGAGCCTGAAAAAAAAATGTCTGCCCAGAGATACATGAGGTACTTCAGCTCCAGTGCTGATTGGTTCCTTTCCTTGGGACTTTCCAATCCTGCCATACATGGAAGCTTTCATAGGCTTTTATTCTCTAAAGTAGGCACACCAGATCCACCGGATGTGAGCTGTGTTCACTACCATTACTTCTTCCTTTGTTCTCAATTATGTCTGGGACGGTGGCTCTGCAGATCCCCAGCGGCCTTTGGACAACAGCTGTGATGGTGATGCTGACGGTGCTGAGCACGCCAGGGGCTGACGGCAGAGACTCTCCACGTAAGTGCAGGGTAGCTACTCTGGGGCCCAGGCTCTGCGGGACACTTGGCCTGGGGTGTGATCTCAGAATATTTCCTCTCTTCGGGGATGAGAGCTATGTTACATTCTCATTTCCACCTTCTAATGACAAGGGGAGTACAGTCCCCCTCCCACAGGCTTAAGCCTGGGGATATTATAACAGGGAGGAAGAGACAAAGTGTGTATCCACTACAAGTGCTGGGACAAAGTGAGCATGGGTATTTTGTTCTAAAGAAGCTCTCCAAAGAAGACACAGCAGGACTTGTCATTTCAGGGTCCCCCAAGACCTTGTCTGGACTTAATACTATGGGATCCTGGGTTGGGGAAATGTAGGGCAGCAGTGGTCTCTGTAGTCTCAGAATTTGAGGAAAAGGACTCTACATTCCTGACTCTGAGTGGAGGGTTCCTGGAAGCAAACTCCTGGTATTTGAGTGGAGCTGACTGGGTGGCCGACAGAATCTTAACCTCAAGTTTCACTGATTTACGGTCAGTTAGTGACTTGAGTGGTATTCAGAGACTTGAGTTGAGGATGGATGGGATTTAGGAGAAAGGAGAACGTAAGGAGAGAAATATGTATATTGAGAAAGCATTCATTTCAGACACAGGATTAGTATCTTCATATAAATTCTCAATCTTCCTAACACCCCTATGTGTAGATATAATGACTTTTTACACAATTATACTTAAGATACAGATACTCTGTTAAGTAACCCACCCAAGCTGGTAACTGTCCCAGTTTAATTGGAATCCAATTTATCTAGTTTGAAAGTCTGTGCTCTTTCCGTGAATAAACCATTCTTTTTAGGATCGGGGCAGTGTCGGTCCCTTCTAACCACACAGGAGTCGGGTCGGGGTGGCAGAAACGCAGAGGAAACCCACACATGGGAAGGAAGGCACTTTGCCAGGGACCAAGAGAATGTGCCTGTCAGGGCGAGGAAAAGCTCCATTCTACACCTCCTTTGTTATCCCTTTGAAGTCTTGTGCTTATGTAGACACTTGTTTGCCTCTGAGGTTCCCACGATTTCGAGGGAAAATGACATTTCATGTGAGAACGTCCTGATCCCTCTAAGTACAGAGATGGATGTAAAACCAACCCGGCAGCCCTGTTTACTCGGTTCTCAGGCTCAGGCAGGGATCACAGGTCCCAGGGCTCCGCTCAGAGACAGGCCTCCTCGCACGAAGGTCATTCTGGAAGCCCTCAGACGGGGCGGGAGGCCTTGGAAGAGCCTCCTGGAGGATCCGGGTTCGCAGCAGGAGGCGCGGGGCTGGGCTGGGCCGGGAACCCGGGGTTGAGCGGCGGGTTTCAGGTTTTCCCGACCCAGCTGGCCACGGGCCGACATCGCCCCGCCTGCTGAGCGGCGGTGTCTCCCGCAGAGGATTTCGTGTTCCAGCATATGGGCCTGTGTTACTTCACCAACGGCACGGAGCGGGTGCGGTTGGTGACCAGATACGTCTACAACCGGGAGGAGAACGTGCGCTTCGACAGCGACGTGGGCGAGTACCGGGCGGTGACCGAGCTGGGCCGGCCGGACGCCGAGTACTGGAACAGCCAGAAGGACATACTGGAGCGGACACGGGCCGAGGTGGACACGGTGTGCAGACACAACTACGGGGTTGATGAGAGCTTCACGGTGCAGCGGCGAGGTGAGCGCACGCCGCCCTCCGCGGGGCCCACCCCCACCTGCCGAGACTCCGCGCGGGGGTGAGGGGGCGGGGCCTCGGGGGTGGGATCCCCAGGCCCGCGGAGGGGATAGCGAGGCCCGGCGTCCCGCGCGGAGGGCCGGCGACCGAGGGCACAGCAGGGGGACGGAGGTTGGTAGCCCTGGAACATTCCCCGCAGAGGCGGGTCCGGGACTGCTCAGTGTGGCCCCAGCTCTCGAGAGCCCCGTCCTGTGCAGTTCTTTCCACTAATTCTGCACGTTCCCGCCTCGTGCCTTTGGCTTGTGTGCTTCCCGAAGCTCAAGAGCTCAGCCTGGTGGAGTTAGGGCTGCTCCACGGCTGCTCTCAGGGCACCTTACACACGTGCTGATGTATTAGAGCCATGAAAGAATACATTTTCACTTTTTGGTTTCAAATCATTATTCATCTTAATCCTGGTTTCTTAAATGGATGTCACTAGATCACTTGTCCCGGCCCTCTTTCTGGCAAGGGACTGTCTTAATTATACCTGTGTGCCTAGCCTAGTACCTGACACATTGGCAGGTAGTATGAGCTCCATAAACCTTGCTTAAATTAATGAATAAATGTTCTTCGTTGCCCAGCCACTTAGGCTCAAGAGAAAGCATAAAGGTAAATAGGGTCTTAAAAACTGACCGTATTAATTATTCTTTACGATTTTGCTTAATGCTTTAAAGTAAACTCTTATTGACGTGGATCTTAACAATTTAGAATTCGTGAATGCAAAGCCTGAGGAAAAAAAGTGTTTAGTAAAAATAGAAACAGTACTTGAGTGGTGTTATAAGGCAAAGTTTTAATTTCTTAGAAAAGCTCAACAAATGGCTGGTAACAGAGCTGAAGTTTTGGCGTAAATAAGTTGATGCCATTTAATTACTGAATAAACATTGTTTCAGGTTCCGTTGGCCTACCTATCCTCTCTCTCCCTGCCAGCTCCCCCAACATCCACTGCAGGGGTAGACATTCTGACAGTTAATTATACCAGTTTCATGAGCACCTATTGCTAGACAATGTCTTACCAAGCACTACCTATATTATGCCACTTAATTTCCTTGGTGTTTACAATCAGCATCACCACTTTATTATGCTAATATTGGTACATAATAAACAGTTTAAGTAATTACACACAGTTATTCACTGTCTTGAAGCCTCCCCCAAATACACAATAGTCATCATGTTCTTTACTACATGTATATAGAATCTAATGGAAGCAAAGCCTCGTTTAAGCCAGTTATGACCAGAAGCAGCAATGAGTCTGTTCCTGCCTATTTTCAATGTTAGTGGGACAAAATGATACATTCAAGGGATTGAAAACGCACTGATTAATCCCTAGTCTGACCCTGGTGTTATCTGTGTATGTTCACATAACTTTTAGCTTACTTCACCCTATCTTGCCTTCTCCTTCATCCTGATGCCACCAAGTACACACTTATATTTTTGCTATTTCAGTTCTTTTTCATAGCAATTATTCTAACATTTCTCTCTTGAACTTGTGACCTCCATTTTTTACTCCCAATCTGCTTAAGACAAACAGATTTTATAAGTCCACCTAGCTGACCATGACTTTAGTCAGAGCCCAGGAAGAAGAACCTGATCAAGAGTTAAAGTCCAAACTGAAAACATGATTCTTTCCAGGTGATGGCTCACGAGTACCATGTTACTGGGGTGACGAGACTGCCTGCCGACCTCGGCAAGTCTCAGTTATATTGTATGTTCATGTGACATGCTCACTAACCCGGGCCAACTTCTGCAAGAATCTCAGAATATTTTCTATAGAGAACATACATGATAAATATTATGTCTGATTTCAGAACAAGGCCATTATTCTTAATAGCAAAGGGATGGAGTAGGGTTGGCAGCTCACTTGAATGTTAAAAGAAAATTAGGGGAAAAAAATAAATGGGAGTACATAATGTATTATCAAATAGATAAAACACTACATGAAATATTTACTATAGTTTTGCACTAAAGGAATGAGGGAGATGCAATAAAATGGCTGCAGAGATAAAGGATAATATGTGTAAAACAGGTTGGGAGGTGTGTCATATTTGACCATGAGTAGCAATCTGAGAAGATAAAGGAATCAAGGCATGGGCAAACATGATGTTTTATCAGTGTTACTTGTTTTCAAGGTTTCCTTTCTTTTCCTTCAAAAATCACAAACTTTTGACATAACACTTGTGGTTCTTTTTTGTTTCTATTTTTTGTTTTGTCTTTGTAACTACATTGCAAGTTCTGTAAAGGCAGGGGCCACAGGTTGTTGTTTATCTTTGGGTCCCCAGTGCTTGTCAAAGTTATATTTGTTGAATGAATGAATGAATGAATGAATGAATCAAATAAAGTATATGTGGCATAAATGAACTAGAGATGGAAGTGTAGGTATTTAATTATATAAATTTTTGTGGGGAGTTCACCACAGAATGGCATTTGAGCTAAGATGAGGCTAAAAACTGAGAGAGATGCTTTGTTGACCGGTAAGAAGTGCTCTCACTCTCGAATTCTGTATGACAGGGCTGAGGATTATAGATGTAGCCTCTTTGAGAAGCACTGCTTTGTAGGAAGGATGTGATGGTCACTGTTGTCCCATTTTACTGGACATAGAAATGTCTGTACTTTCTTAATTCTCAGTCCATGGGGCCATGACAACTGTTGATCATCTCATGGCCAGCAGGTGGGAGTCAAAGTTGCTGGATTTTCTCTACTGTGGGGAGCACGGAGACTAACAGAAAACAGTGTCACTGACCTAGCACAAGTCACTAGAGCTGATCCTGATGGTCACTTCTAGGTGGGAGAGCAAGGGGGAACAAGTCCAGGTTTATTATTTTATTTAAAAAATGTTAGAAATAGTGGCCTGTATAATATAGCAATTTATAATTTTAAAGTGCTTCATTTTTATCAATTAGTGTCAACAGAGTAACTCCCATAGAATGATTAAAACTGTCTCTTGAGACTCTGAAAAGTCAACTGACTAATGTTTTTATTCAAGCTCATAAAGTGGTCCAGGTTAGATCCAAATCCAAGATTTGGAATCCAAGGATCTTTCCACCCTGGTACAGGGAAGGACTCTTCCCGGTGGGGAGACTTGCTGTGTGGTCTCACATCTCACTGTGTCTTTTCCTGTCTGTTACTCCCTCAGTGGAACCTACAGTGACCATCTCCCCATCCAGGACAGAGGCTCTAAACCACCACAACCTACTGGTCTGCTCGGTAGCAGATTTCTATCCAGGCCAGATCAAAGTTCGGTGGTTCCGGAATGACCAGGAGGAGACAGCTGGCATCGTGTCCACCCCTCTTATTAGAAATGGGGACTGGACCTTCCAGATGCTTGTGATGCTGGAAATGACTCCCCAGCAAGGAGATATCTACACCTGCCATGTGGAGCACCCCAGCCTCCAGAGCCCCATCACGGTGGAGTGGCGTAAGGGGCATTTGGTTTCCTTTCACCGTGGGCCCCACAGGACAGGGGCAGATAGAGCTTCCCTGGTCCACCCCATCTCATCCCTTGTCCCCAGAATCCCTACTGAGCTGGAAATTACAGGACACAAAAGTGCCTCTTGCCTCATAGTAAGGGCATCTGAAGAATCCTGATCTCATTGTCTTTCCAGATACAGGGAACTCACTCTACACACCAGGGCCCCAGAGCCCAGCCCTGGTAGCTCTGAAGGACTGACTGGTGACCAGAGTCTTAGGGCATAAGGTTACGGATGTGTCCCTGAGGAGCAGGGATCCACTTTCCCCTTCTCCCACCCGTCCACTCTGTCCAAGGATCTGTTGGCGGGTCCCTCCCCTAGGGGTAGTCAGAATGGAGAACTAGGTTCCCCTGGCACCTCCACCTCCTGTATCTCAGACTAGACTTCAGGCTTCTCAAAGGGACACCCCCCTTTGGTGTGAGGACAAACCCTGACACTCAGGCTCTGATCCCTAGGGGCACAGTCTGGATCTGCCCAGAGCAAGATGCTGAGTGGTGTTGGGGGCTTTGTGCTGGGGCTGATCTTCCTCGGGCTGGGCCTCATCATCCGTCACAGGAGCCAGAAGGGTAAGGAACTCTGGGGAAAAGGGGAAGATGGGCTGTGACTGAGACCCTCTGTTCAGGGAGGCCTGTGCCTCTAGATGTAGCTCTTTCCTCCTGACCCTGAAAGGAAGGAGACTAGGCTGGTGGTGGGCGGAAATGGAATGACCTAGGGAGACATTGGAGTCTGATTTTACCGGTTGAAGAGTAGGCCTTTCACAGGGATGACAGGTAGGATTTATTCTAGGGCTTCCTTCTAGTGACAGTTCCATCCATTTGGGGAGATTTTATCTTAGGGCAGTTAAGGCCTTGTGGGTAGAGAGGATGGGTAGGGAAGAAATAGATTTCCAATTAAGTTGCTTATCTCATTTCCCTTTGGGGTTGGTGAGACACTTGCTGTTTGTGTCATGAGACCTTTTGTGAGACCTCCTGGGCCTCCACTGTTTTTGCTCTGTTTCACTGGGGGTTATGGGGACAGATAAAAGAGGGAAGGGTGTGAGGTGAGTATACCTGGGCACAGTGGTCTCGTCCATGGCCTATTTTCTGCTGTGGGATCAAGAGTTAGGGGAGAAGTTCACCCAGTTTCTGTAGGAAGCTCCTGAGGTTGTTCTCCAGAATCAGGCCATAACTTTGGTGGCATCTTTCTGTGAAACTTGGAGCCAGAACTGTGGTGTTAGTGCTAGACACCGGGATGATACCCACTTTGTGCCACATGCTGGCGGCTACTGCCTGTGGGCATTTATAGTGACTGAAAGAGGCTATGAGTGGTGGCAAGAAGGTGAGTTATTATCTAATTTATTAAAAGTTTGACATCTTCATGTCCTCCAGAAGGATAACAGCTGCTCCCCAGCCTTGCACACATCTGCGTCAGGCTGAAGCGTTG
Source organism: Kogia breviceps (assembly GCF_026419965.1). Classification (NCBI taxonomy): domain Eukaryota; kingdom Metazoa; phylum Chordata; class Mammalia; order Artiodactyla; family Physeteridae; genus Kogia; species Kogia breviceps. Next base: position 83,927,829 of record NC_081319.1, read on the forward strand.
TGTCCTCTTTAGCTGATTCATCTCTACACAGATGTTAGGGGAGGTGATGGTGACATGCCCCGGACCTCAGCTTTCTCTGTCGGATGCTGCAGACCGAGAAGAGGTGAGGGGGCACGGCCCTCAGGGTGCCATGTGCTGATCACTCTCTCTCTCTTCTCCAGGGCTCGTGCACTGACTCCTGAGGATGCTTTGACGGGGACTGGTGTTTGCTCGTCTGTAATAGCTGCCTGTTCCTGCCCAGAATTCCCAGTTGCCTGTCAGCCTGTTCCTCTGAGATCAGGTTCCTCCATTAACTCTGACACAGTCACCAGGTTACCCCTTGCCCTGCCCCAAGGATTTGACTGTGATGCTGCTTCCTGCACTGACCCCGGAGCCTCTGCCCATGTACTGCCAACGGCGTCTACTGAGCGTCTACTCAGACCCCAAGGGACTTTTCTGTTTGCATTCTTCCTCTGCAGACTGCTCAAGAGAAGCACATTGAAACCATTACCTGGCTATAGGGTATATCATAATTAAACATGAATATGAGTTATCTATACCGTGAGGCTTCTTTTTTATTAAGTTTATGCTAATCGTATTTTAAAAAATATTTATTAAGACTCACGCCGGGTCTTAGTTGTGGCACATGGGATCTTCATTGCTGCATGCAGGATATTTAGTTGCGGCGTGCGGGATCTAGTTCCCTGACCAGGGATTGAACCCGAGCCCCCTACATTGGGAGCGTGGAATCTTAACCACTGGACCACCGGGGAAGTCCCTATGCTAATCATACATTTTTTATTGAGGTATAATTGATATACAACATTCTATTAGTTTTGGCTGTACAGCATGATGATTCAGTGTTTGTATATATTGCAAAATGATCACCACGGTAAGTCTCGTTAACATCACCACTGTAGATTGTTACAATTTTTTTCTTGTGATGAGAACTTTTTAGATCTACTCTTTCAATGACCACCTGTCAGGGTTACAGGAAGGAAGCCTCCCTTGTGGGGAGGTTAGATAGTTATCTAGTTGTCAGACCAACACACAGGCTGGGAGCTGGTTGAGAAGCAGGCTGTACTCAAGAGTCTGATTCAGCAGCTCTGGGTAGAATCCAGAGAATCTCTGCTGGGAAACCACTGGAGCAGATCAGTGGATTCCACAGTGGTGGGAAGAACGAAAAGGACATCTCCTTCATATTTACGTTTTATCTAAAAGTTTAAAAAAGGAAGTAAGCTTACTAATATTTGAGGTCTAGTGAATCAGACAGTCTCATGTCACAACTGAGATGTCACATAGAATACTGTGGGTAGAGCAGGAGTACTCCATCACTGAAAGCTGCAGCTGTATCTTCATTTGTTCACTCACGTTAGCATGCTTCCATGTATTGTAGTTTACTGTGCCCTCTTAAAGAAACTTACGGACTATATTATTTTGTTTTATTTTTATTATTTTAAATAACAGAATTGCAAATGGTAGAATCTTTACAATATTTTGAATGAAATGGGGGAATAACCATGATAATCTTTTGTGTCACAGAGAGATTTGTGGGTTATCTTGGGTCTAAACAATTAAAGCATAGTCAAATTAAAAAAAAATCTACTCTTTTAGCAACTTGCAAATATACAACACAGTAACTAGATTCAGCACGCTGTACATCACATCCCCAGGACTTACGTATGTTATAACGGGAAGTTTGTGCCTTTTCACCATCTTCACGACTTTTGCCCACCTCTGGCAACCACCAATTCATTCTCTTTATCTATGTGTTCTTTTTTATTAAAGATTAAAGATTAAAGATAATTAAAGATTTTTATTAAAGATTCCACATAAGTTAAGTGAGATTTTATGGTATGTGTCTTTCTCTGTCTAACTTATTTCACTTAGCATAATGCCCTCAAGGTCCATCCATGCTGTTGCAAATGGCAAGATTTCATTCTTTTTATGGCTGAATAATATTCCATTATGTATATATACACACCACAGTTTCTTTGTCCATGCATTCACCAATGGCCACTTATGTTGCTTTCATATCATGGCTATTGTAATTAATGCTTCAATGAACATGGGGTGCATAGATCTTTTTCAAGTTAGTGTTTTTGTTTCATTTGGATAAATACCCAGAAGAGAAATTGCTGGATCATATGGCAGTTTTATTTTTAATGTTTTGAGGAACCTCCATGCTGCTTTCAATAGTGCTGTACCAATTTACATTACCACCAACAGTATACAAGGATTCATTTTTCTCTACATCCTTGCCAGCACTTGTTATTTCTTGTCTTTCTGATGATAGCCATTCTAACGTGTGAGGTGATATCTTTTTTAAAAAAGATATTTATTTAATCTTAAAAATGTATTTATTTATTCATTTATTTATTTTTGTGGTGATACCTTATTGTGGCTTTGATTTGCATTTCCCTGTTGATTAGAGATGTTGAGCATCCTTTCATGTACCTGTTGGCCGTCTGTATGTCTTCTTTGGAAAAATGTCTATCAGATTCTCTGCCCATTTTTTAATCAGACTTTTTTTTGCTTTTGAATTGTATGATATTTTTATATATTTTGGATTTTAACTCCTTAGCAGATATATAATTTGCAATTTTTTTTCCCATTCAGTAGATTTTCTTTTCGTTTGGTTGATAGTTTCCTTTGCTGTGCAGAAGCTTTTAAGTTTGATGTAGTCTGACTAGTTTATTTTTGCTTTTGTTGCCTTTACTTTTGGTGTCAAAAAGTCATCACAAAGGCCAGTGTCAAGGAGATTACCATAAAGGGGCTTTATTCACTCTTTTTCATTCTTTTTTCTTTGTTTTGTTCTGAGTGGATAATTTCAAAGTTCCTGTCTTCTAATTCACAGATTCTTTCCTCTACTTGATGGAAAGAAGAGGAAAGAATCTTCCTCTTCTTTCCATCAAGCAGAAAGAGCATTTTTTGTTGTGCTTTTCATATCCAGAACTTCTATTTTTTAAAAAAATGATTTCTATTTCTCTATTAAACTTCTAAGTTTGTTCATGTATTGTTTCCCTGATTTCATTGAGTTGTCTTTCTGTGTTTTCTTGTAGCTCACTGAGCTTCCTTAAAAGAGCTATTTTTGGGTAAATTATAGATCTCCACGTCCTGGTGTCAGTTACTGGAAGATTATTTTGATTCCTTGGTGTGTCATGTTTCCTTGATTTTTCATGTTTCTTGAAGTCTTTCATTTCTGTCTTTGCATTTGAAGTAGCAATCACCTTCTCCAGTCTTTACTAACTGACTTTGGGAGAGAAACACTTTCTGTCAGTCTTGCTAGGGATTCTGAGACTCTCTCAGACCTTTTATGGATATGCCTGTACCACGCTTCTTGCTCTCTCGCGGTAGAATGCTTAAACTTGTATGCCTTCTCTTGATTCTGCAATGTACCAGGTTGGCTGCTGACAGCTTCCCTTTTGTTTTCCCAAGAATGGAGCTGAAGCTCAGGTTCATGTTCTCTCCCTGGCCTACAGATCTGGGCTGGCTTTCTGTGCTACTCATTAGTTGTCCGCCAAAGCTCACTCTTGCTGCTGTCAGGAGTGAACACAGGGAGCTGGCCACAGTGTGGGGGTGTGTGTGGGTGAGGTGCATGGAGTGTTGGGAGTGCCTGTGGGCAAGTTGATGGGACTCAATGGTGAGGCATCCCCAGTGGCTTGTTGGTGGACTTCTTGAGGGATCTGCGCCTCTTTCACATCTTCCAAGAGTTCTATCTGCCACTTTGCTGGCCTCGACCCACCCCCAGTAATGTAAGTTATGACTCACTACTCTGGATGGGGTGAGAGAGAAATGGGCCTCTTTGGCAGTTTCCCGCACAGCTGAGGAAGACAGGTGCTCACTCACATGCTCTCACTTTCCCTTACAGGATAATTCGTGAGTTGAGAAGGTCTCTCTTGGCACCAAGCTGTGCTGCCTTGGGGAGGAGTGATGCTGTTCCTCCTACCCTCTCCAGTGTGTCCAACTTGTATTTCTTTGCTCCAGTGGTGTGCAGGAAGTTCTCCACTGGAAACCTGGACTTCCACAAAGGCTCTCTCACCTATGAGTAATTGTCTAAGACTGTTCTCCAGGGGCTCCCAGATAATAGCTAAGAGGGGCTGAGCCAGTTCCTGGGCCATTGCAGGGTCCCTAGCCATGACTGAGGTCTGTGTGCTTGTTATCTGATGCATGGTGGGCAAGAGTCCTCCTGGATTCCTTAGCATATGGTGTTGGATCCCATAGCTCCCACAAAAGTATCTTTATCCAGGAGTGGATACCAAATTGTTGCTAAAAGGGGGATATGAACGAGAGACATCTTGTTCGACCATTTGCTGATGTCACTCTCCAAGTACGTTCCTATTTCCTCATTAACAACCTCACTTAACTAAGTCATATTCTTAATCAACTTCCAATAAAGCTATGTGTGCTAGGTACATTCTATATTCTTTTATGTCTAACAGTATTTTATCCTTTCTTCATGCCTAATTGTGATTTTGAAAAGGTATACATTTATTAATAGAAAATAATTTTCCTTTAGAACTTCCAGGCCTTTCTCATTATCTTTATGATATAAGTATCTGACGATTTAACAGTGTCTGTTGTAAGTTTGTTTTGTTTCCTTCATTGGGATATTTTATGATCTTCTTTTAACACTTGAGATCCTGAAATTTTTTAAATGATTGAAAAAAATTTTAATGTATCTAAGAATTAGGTTTTTTTCCATTAATTTTGCTAAATATCTGAAAGTCCCCATTCCATGTAAAGAATTAGGTCTTTTACATCTGGAAAATTTTCTTTTACTTGTTTTCATAAATTTCCCCCTTCATTTTTCTATTTCCCTCTCTAGCTCTGTTACTTGATGTTGCCAGGTCTATTCTCTGTGTCTTATCTTTCCTACCATATATTACATTTCTTTGTCTTCTTTTTCAGGGAGAAAATTTCAAGGAGGTTTTCTTGATTTAATTTTTCTATTACATAATAATAATTCTATTATAATTTTTATATTCTATTATTTAAAAAATCTTTCTATTACATTTTCCAATTTTTTAGCCCCTCATTATTACTTTTATAGAGGCAGTATCTTTTCGCTAAGGATTCTAATTAGAAATAATTTAAATAGCTTGCTTGCTCTTACATAAACTTTCTCTACTAAACTGTAGTAATTTTTGTTTTGTTTTATTGTCATTCTCTCTTTTTTTTCTTTCTTTCTTTTTTTTTTGTGGTACACGGGCCTCTCACTGTTGTGGCCTCTCCCGTTGTGGAGCACAGGCTCCGGACGCACAGTTTCAGCGGCCGTGGCTCACGGGTCCAGCCGCTCTGCGGTATGTGCGATCTTCCCGGACCGGGGCACGAACCCGTGTTCCCTGCATCAGCAGGCGGATTCTCAACCACCGCACCACCAGGGAAGCCCTGTCATGCTCTCTTTATAAAAAGTAATTAATTGGGCTTCCCTGGTGGCGCAGTGGTTGGGAGTCCGCCTGCCGATGCAGGGGACGCGGGTTCATGAAAAAAAAAAAAAAGTAATTAATTAATTTGGCTGCATCGGGTCTTAGTTGTGGCATGCAGAATCTTTCATTGTGGCGTGCGGGCTCTTCATTGCAGCGTGCAGATTTCTCTAGTTGTGGCACATGGGCTCAGTAGTTGCGGCGTGCCCTGCAGCATGTGGGATCTTAGTTCCCCGACCAGGGATCGAACCCACGTCCCCTGCATTGGAAAGCAGATTCTTAACCACTGGATCACCAGGGAAGTTCCTCATACTCTCTTTCATACTGTTTGGATTTCTCAAACATTTGCTCTGCCCTCTTTAACCTTGTCCTTCACTTGCTGTAAACCATCTTGTTTCATCTCAGACATTTATACAAGCCTTCTCTAAACACCAAATTATACTTGGTTCCTGTGCAATACTCTCTCACATTACCTTGTTCTTTTCCTCTATAAATTCTTCAGAATTTGTAATTGTTTGTTTGTGAAATTATTTCGTGTATGTACGCTTCCTCCTATTGGAATGTAAATTCTTCAAAGACAATAAATGTATCTGTTTTCACATTACTTTAATACACTCAGAATGTAGTATGGTATGTGTCACAGCATTGCTTCTAAGTGACCATTTTTACATTATAGATTGAACTAGTAATTATATTTAATAAAGTTTGGGGTTTAGCCCAACCAATAATAAAGTGAGCATTACTTTACTTTCTTTTGCTATTATTCTTTGTTGTATACACACTCTTTAGGGTTACATTTCTGAGAGGTTCTATGGTGTAGAACAGGATTTGGATACTCAGTGTTTCTTAACTGCAATAAAAATAAGGAAAACCTTAAAAACCAAAATAACTTCAAACAGAATGCTTCTCTGCTTATTTTTTCTTTTGGCTTTCCTGGAATATCTAAAAAAACTTTGTGTTATGGAACATTTCAACTATATACATTAGTAGGGAGAATAGTACCATGTATCAACAGTCCAGTTTTAAAAATGATCAGTTCATGGACAATTTTGTAAATCCACCCATTTAATATTATATGCATACTGGATTATTTTAAAGATAATCTTAGACAATATATAATTTCATTGATAAATATTTTACTATGAAAATCTAAGATATAACAACTTTTTAGAAATATAACAGCAATGCCATTACCACACCTAAAATTATTTCTGATTGTCTCACTATATATATATAGTGTGTGTGTGTGTGTGTGTGTGTGTGTGTGTGTGTGTGTGGTACGCAGGCCTCTCACTGTTGTGGCCTCTCCCATTGCGGAGCACAGGCTCCAGACGCACAGGCTCAGCCGCCATGGCTCACAGGCCCAGCCGCTCCGCGGCATGTGGGATCCTCCTGGGCCGGGGCACGAACCCGTGTCCCCTGCATCGGCAGGCGGACTATCAACCACTGCGCCACCAGGGAAGCCCACAATAATTTTTTAACAGTTGTTTTGTTTGAATATGAATCCAAATAAAGCCTAGCATTTGGTTGATATGTTTCTTCTGTTTTTAAAAATGTATAGTTTCTCTATTCTTTATTTTTCCTTGCAAATTATTTGTTGAAGAAATGTGATTTTTCAGTTATGTAACTTTTAAATAGTATTATATTAGATATTAATAAAGTCTTTATGCATACAATCTGAATTAATTCAAATAACTCAAATAATTTTTTAAAGAATCACATAATTAAAAAATCATGTTGTCTGATAGCCAACTTTGTTTCCAGTAATGTCATGTGGTGATCCTACTTTTTACTTTTAGTTGATGAAATAATTGCTCTTATTTTTTAGAGTTAAATTTTTAAAGTTTGTATTAATTAATTTTTTCCTTATTTCTGATTTTTTAGTATAAGGAACATGTTTTTAAATAGTGTAAGCTTATTAGTTTACAGTTAATTTTATTACACATTCATTAGTCATTCAGAGCAAAATGAATTCCAATTAGTTAATTTTAGTTTTCTATTGTATATTAATTATTTCCAGCCCCTTAAACTATTTGTTATATAACACTTATTTTATTTATTTTTTATTTTTAAATTTTTATTTATTTTTTAAAATGGAAGTATAGTTGATTTACAATGCTATATTAGTTTCAGGTGTACAACATAGTGATTTGATATTTTTATAGATTATACTTCATTTAAAGTATTCAGTAACTTCACTCTAGGGTATATATCTGAAGAAAAAAAGAAAATTAATTCAAAAAATATGCACCCAATGTTCATAGCAACATTATTTATAATAGCCAAGATATGGGAGCAACCTAAGTGTTCATCAACAGATGAATGGCTAAAGAAGATATGGTACTCAGCCATAAAAATTACGAAATTTTGCCACTTACAACAACATGGATGGACCTGGAGGGTATTATGCATAGTGAAACAAGTCAGATAAAGTCAAATACTGTGTGCTTTCACTTGTATGTTGAATTAAAAAATAAACAACTGAATGCAACAAAACTGAAACAGACTCATAGATACAGAGAACAAACTAGTGGTTACCAGTGGGGAGAGAGGTGTGGGGAGAGGCGAGATAAGGGAAGGGAATTAAGAGTCACAAACGACCAAGTATAAATTAAGATACAAGGATGTAATGTACAGCACAGAGAATGTGACCAATATTTGACAACTTTAAATGGGGTATACTCTAGAATTAATTTTAGTCCTGCTATTTAAAATTATGTGAAGACTTTATGAATGAATGCTTTAACAAAATGCAACTAACATTGAATTTGCTTTCCTGAATACTTGACGAGGAAGGAGCCTGAGTAGGTCAGCATTTGTATATTTCTGAGCTACTGGTCATAATGCCATTCAGTATAACCCTATATTGCAAACACACAGACACACACACATACACACACACACACACACACCCTCCAAATTGCTGAATTCTTACTTTATGAATCATTGAAATTTACTTAAAATTTCCTATTCAAAGGAAAAAAAAATCCTATTGCCAAAAGGTCTTCTCAGCACATTTGTGCATAGTGAGGGACCTATATTTTTTTATACTGACATTTTGATTTTATACGTTTGGGATCATAATTGCTGACATTTTCTTTAATTTTTTAAAAATACACTTTGTTTTAGAGCAGTTTTAGATCCAGAGCAAAATTAAGCAGAAGGCACAGAAATTTCCTAAATATCCTTGCCTCCACCAAACATATCCTCTGCTACCATCAACATCCCCTACATTTGTTACAGCTGATGAATTTACATTGACACATGAGTATCACCCAAAGTTCATAGCTTACATTAAGGCTCACTCCTGGTGTATATTCTATGGGCTTGGACAAAAGTATAATGACACGTATCTACTATTATAGTATCAGAGTAGTGTCAATACCCTAAAAATCATCTGTGCTCAGTTACCTACATATTTATGATCACCTCTGCTTCAGGTTCCCTGTATTGATTAATTCCTACTCTGCATTTTTAATTATCCTCTTACTTCTACCTCACAACTAGCTTTTTCTCCTTGAATCTTCCCTACCTCTTCCCCAAAGTAAACGTGCATAAATATCCATTTGCATATAACATACCTTGACTAAAAATTATGAGCCATAGGGGGGACATATTTTTTATTAGAGAGTAAAAAAATCCAAAGTCAAATATTACAACTTCTTTCCTTAAGAGTTCTCTTAGCAACCCTTTCAACAATGATCCATCACTGGCAACTGTACCCTATTTATTCTCTCAGCCTAACCCAATCTCAGCTTTTCTTCAGGAAAACAAAATCCTCCAATTAACATATGAAAAGAATTTATCCATAGCTCCATGTTTGAATCTCCTAAATCATTAAAAGTCTCAAGAAAACAAAAGTCCTTTCTTATGATATGATCTACTCTTTTTAATAAATTAATTGTGAATGTAACTAGCAATGTTTTCTTATGTATTTGTATAGTATGCATAAAGCACTTCCTATATAACAAGCTTATTCAAATGCTGTCAATAGCTCTGCAAGGAAAGTATCATGACCCCACATAATGGATGAGAAAAATACAGCTCAGAAATGTTAGATATTTTCCCCAGTGTTATAAATTTTAACTACTAGCTTTAAAGTGCTGAGTTCTGGATTTGGATTTAGGTTTCTTTGCACCAAACCAAGCTATATCATGCTGTGTTAATATTGTGTCTTTTTCCTCACTTACATTTTAAGCTCACTGATGCAGATGGCATGGACAGGGACAGTCTCAAAAATTTCATAGTTGTTCCATAATACCACCCGAGATGCAATGTATGGACTTAGTAACTGAAGAATGGAAAGACTGAGACAATGTGCCTAAAACATTCTCAAAGGGCAAAATGACTCCAAGTCAAGTCACATGCACTCTCAAGAGTGAGGTTTTGGACACACTCAGGAAAGCCAGAGAATTCATCTGTTGATCCATTTCCTCCACAAAGATTTCCACTGGAGACAGTGAATCTGGAGGAGAATATAGCACTCATAGCTGCTGCTACATTATCTCAATGATGTTGTCCTTCCTGGGATTTCTCTCTCATAGGCTCATGGTTTCCTTAGCTAGGAGGGTGAAGGGCAGGGGCTGGGGGTACTGAAATGTTCTGCTGTGCCTCAGGGCAAACAAGGATGCACAGGGATTCAGTAAAATGACTTAGATTTATCTGCCTAGAAACATTCTGCAGCTATATCCACTCTACTGTCCCTGACATGCCATGTCAGGAAAGTGCGTGATTATCTAGCAGGAATTCATGTAGGAGGTGAGGCGAACTACACTGTGCTCTAGGGACCCTAAATATGCCTGTGGTTTCTACCCCATCCCTTTTCCCATTGTTACTAACCCTAGGAAAGGACAACGTTTTTGGTCCTTCTCAGATACCTGCATTATGTGGTATTCTGATCCTCTCCTAACTGACTTTCATTTCTTTCTCTGCCTAGGGAATCCTTACCTCCTTAAGGGTGGGGAGGAGAGAGGAATGCTTTTACTATCCTCATTCATTCTTCACAAATTTAAAGTTTTGGGAACAAATTTTGACTTTTGGTACCAAAAATTTGGCTTTTGGTACTTTTAAGATTCAAAATTCCTTTCTCCTATTTCTCTGTCATAACTTTTAAAGGCTATATTAAGATGAGTACAGACTTATTTCTTAGTTTTTGTATTTCTGCTATAACAATCTATACCACGGGAGAAGAGTATATATTATCTTCAGTGATGCCTGAATTAGGGGGGTGGGTGACAGTGCCAAGAGTGGGGACAGAAGGAAGAGAGAAATCATAATCTCAGCTAAGATAACAACATATTATTAGCCTACACAGGTTGCTCCTGTGTTACTGGGCATGAAACATGATCTGAGAAACGAAATTAAGGGGCCTAAAGCATAAGGGAACAAGGTCCTAGTCAGCCTTGAGATGAAAGACAGGAAAAGTTTCAATAAAAGGAGGATTTATTGCTTCCATGATGATACTGGATCAGGGTCATTAGGGATTAGGTAACTGGGTGGGATATACCAGTGATCCCATGGTATGTAACTACTGAGAACAGAAAAAAAGTCACCAGGTAGTCAGGGGGCGAATTCTGAGGTATATGTGAGCTTTAAGGGATAAGCATCTAAAGTCCCAGAGAAGAGGTGAGAGGAGGAGTGTAAGAGGAGAGAAGCTATATGAAGATAGTTCTAGGTCATCTAGCATGTCCACTCTTCTGCTCTGGTAGACGGGCAGCGCACCTGCAATAGGACAGACATGAGATTGATGAGTCCTAGGGGGCTTCTGTGCAAACATCATGCCCTTTCCCAGTTCTCCTCAACTTTTCAACCACATTTGAGCCCACAAACCTCTTCCCACTATCTTTCCTCCTATACTGTCTCCAATGCTGACAAATCTGAATCCTTACCTTCCCTTCTAGGGTGCAACTCACAAGGGCCCTTGGTGTCTGGAGGGACCACCTGAGCGCAGGCCTTGGATGATGAAGACAGTGCCCACCACGATGCCTACGAGGCCCACAATCAACCCCAGGGCGCAGACCACAGTCTCTGTCAGCTCTGACATTGGGGCTGGAATCTCAGGCTCTGCAAAAGTGAAGTTGTAAGACTCAGAATACAGAGCGTTGGTTCATGTGCATGTGTTTGGGAGGGGGCGGGAGGTGTGGTGTTCCTTCTACAAAGACTCAGGGCACCAGGCTTGGGGAAGAGAGGGAAGTATGTCTTTAGAAACACTTGAAGTGTGGGAAACGAGCTCTGGACCATGTGATTTAGGGGCTAAAAGGCAGGACATTCTGTACTTTAGATAGAGAAGAGAAAGTGGCAAAGGGGTGGGACCCGTACATACCCCAGTGTTTCAGCAGCGGCTTCTCCAGGCCCCAGTGCTCCACTTTGCAGTCATAAACATCGTCGTCAGAGGGGAGGAAGGTGAGATAACTGATCTTGAGGAAGGACAGGTCATTCTTCGGGAGGAAGCTGATCTCAGAAACACCCTCTCTGACTGAGTGTCCGTTCCTCAACCATGTGATATTGATCACAGGAGGATAGATGTTGTCCACAAGACAGAGGAGGGTGTTGGGTTGATGCAGAAACACAGGGAACTTAGGAAACACAGTCACCTCAGGAACCTCTGTGGTGAGAAAACAGCGCCGATGTGAAATGAGGATAGCTCTGCCCTGACGTCCTGCATTGCATCCTGGGGGAGCCCTCCCACCAACATTTCCCGGTCTGACAGTGGAAGAGCTGTTGTTTCCCTTTTGCTTGGGAGATGCTGTTCACTGCCTCTGCTTTATCCCCATGTTCTCTGTGGGCATGCTTGTCAAGGAGGGAGGTCTGTGGGACTCCTCCTTGAGGGCTTCAAGGAATTTGTTATGGGAGTAGGGATCCTTATATTACATGGGAATATGTGATCTTTGAGAAGAGGGAGGATGAGGGGTCAGTAATTACTATGAGAAGATCTGGGGACTCCTTGGAAAGGAGAGCGTTTTATAGAGTGGTGAAGGCTATCTCTCCTTAGGGAACAAGAGAGTGAGGCCTGGTATGAAACAATAGATTCGGTAAAAAGAGGCAGAATGGTGGACACCTACCATTGGTAACAGGGGTAAAGTTGGAGCGTTTAGTCAGGATATCCAAGTTATGTTTCCCCACAGCTATGTTTCTCAGGGCACCCTGTGGGTCAAAACTTGAGAATTCGCTAAACACGGGCAGCCGCCAGACAGTCTCCTTCTTCTCCAGGTCCACATAAAACAGCTCATCTCCATCAAATTCTTGGGTATACTGGCCAGAGGAACCATAAGACTGGTAGACAGTTGTGCCATAGGAGGCAACGTGGTCAGCTGATAAGTGAGGGTGCGGAGCAGGAAGGTGGAAAACAGAGGGAGAGGAAAGAACCATGTTAAACAAGGTAACAGAAGAAACTGAGCTCTCAAACATTGTCGTCTTCGCCTGTGGCACAGTCTCTAAGCAAAATTCCCAGCACCTGTTTCCTCCGCCCTCGGTGTTGGTACCTGTCCTGTTAGAATCCAGTCTGTCTTTCCACTATAACATATGCTCAGAAGGGCGGAATTTTCACAGGCCTTGTTTACTGCTATTTCCTGCATGTCCAGCTCAGTCCCTGGCACATTGTAGGCTTATGATAAATATCATAATGGAAAGAAAGAAGAAAGAAGGGAATGAATGAATGATCATGGTGTTAGTTTACTTCCCTTTGCTTCATAAGTTTTCTTTCTCACTTAATTCTTTCATCAGTTAATAACACATTCATTATGGTTCCTCTCCCCTCAGGACTGGCTCACAGCAGCACGTTTTCTATACAAGATTCATTTCTTATTTTTTTTTAAACCAAGGAAAAGCACACGGAATCTTATTATTTTAAAAGAGTTTCCTCTAACTGTTACAGGCTGTAAGAACGAGTATGACAAGGACAGTGACGCTATTACAGAACGTATAAAGAATAAACAATGGTTTTAAGTTGTCTGTTTTGTTAACAGTAGTGATCCTTAAAGGAGAGTGCCTGATTGCTTCTGAAGTAAGAAATGGAAGTTTTATTTTGGATTTCTGTTATTTCCCACCCCTATTTTTTTTTCTTTAAGGAGGTTACTAAACTTCTTTTTCTGACTCAACACGTATTTGTTGAGGACTCAAGGTACTCTTCTGCCATTTTCTTCAAATGGACAGTATACTTTTCTGCGGATGCCAAAGCAGAATGGCAACCAGTTCAGTTTGACTCTACTCAAGTAAGCCTAACTGGAGAATTTTGTCCAGATACATACAGGCCTTTTACCATTTTCTCTTTCCTTCCTTCCTCAATTACTGAGCATCAACAGGGTTTCAGACATTGTGGGAGGCGAAGAGTAAAACATCAATCAGTCATGGTCTCTGCCGACAAGGAGAATATTGATTAACGGGAGAGTCAGGTGAGCAAAGGAGCAAGTACAGTGTACTGTGCTGAGTTCTGGGATGGATGTATCCAACATCCTCATCTGACCTTATCTATTAATCAAACCAAATGACATTATCCTTTCATGTTCCTTGGTCTTTGCAGGGGTCTGTTTTGTTTTGTTTTCCCCTGAAATGAAATTACCTGTTAGGATTTCCTGGACACATCCAGTTCATTCTTTTTTTAAAATTTATTTATTTAATTAATTTATTTATTTTTGGCTGGGTTGGGTCTTTGTTGCTGTGCGCGGGCTTTCTCTAGTTGCATCCAGTGGGGGCTACTCTTCGTTGAGGTGAGCAGGCTTCTCATTGCAGTGGCTTCTCTTGTTGTGGAGCAAGTGCTCTAGGTGCGTGGGCTTCAGTAGTTGTGGCTCGTGGGCTCTAGAGTGCAGGCTCAGTAGTTGTGGCGCACGGGCTTAGTTGCTCCGCGGCATGTGGGATCTTTCCGGACCAGGGATCGAACTCGTGTCCCCTGCATTGGCCGGTGGATTCTTAAGCACTGTGCCATGAGGGAAGCCCCAGTTCATTCTTGAAGTTTCTGCTTAGTTACCAACTTTTTAGCTAAGTTCTCTCATTACACGTTTTTTCTTGCATTATAACCTCCAACCTCTCCATCCCAGTGTCCTGCTTTCAAGTCAGTCTATTCCTCATCATTACCCAGCATGACTTCTTGGTTGATCACTTCAAAGGCCTTCCAACATAGCCTCCTTATCGCTATAGTGAATATTCTTGACTCCTTTTCAATCATGAATATATGCAATTATTCTCTTCTTCGGCTACTTGTCCTGAGTTGCCAGCACTGAAGAACATTGCACTGCTATGCCAACTGGAACCAATTCACCTTTACAGATTCAGCCTCAGCTGTGTCCATTGCCCTGCTCAGCAATACTCCTTCTGTTTTTCTGCACCATTTTCTTAGCATTACTAATCTTAGTACACTCTATGGGGCAGATAGCATGTCTTTTCATTTTTGCATCCCCCAAACTTAGCTTGCTGCGTGTTCAAAAATGTGTACAAAATGTCAATTACTATTCTTGAGGATCACAGAGACTTTGGAGAAGACTGACAAACACAGAGGTAGTAGAATTAAATGACAATCAGAATCAGCAGTGACCAGGGCTGCAGTATGATTGTGAGCCCTAAGCACTGTTGCTTAAGCAAGCTTTCCTCCATAAAAATATTAAAAGTCATATTTTATGGTCATACTGGTATAAAGACAAATATAATCTAGGCTAAATTAAAAATTAAAACATTTTCTTCTACCCTAAAAGTTCATTTTTTCTTCTAATTAAAATAACAAAATATTTTCATGGAGCCCTATAAGCACTGCAGGCCTGTGTCCCCTGTGTCTAATGGGGAAGTCGAGCCTGACCAGGACACTCTAGTGTGACGCTGAAGAAACCAAATTTAGAAGTGCTCTGGAAAAGTACGCGAAACGTCCACTACCACACACAATTAGAACGGGAGCAGCCATGGTTAGTAAAGTTGCTGAAGATTACAGTCCCCTCCATTTCACTTCCCTTTTCAACTATCTGGCCTTTCTACTTTGGTTTTTACAAACTCACTCAATGTCTATAAAATAACAAAGATGTGGGTCAGGGATGGATCCTGGAAGGAAAGGAAGACGAAGGAGTGTAAGAAAAGAGGGTGGAGGGGGGGGCGGACAGCAAAGGCAGAGGGGCCTAAGGGACCAAATAAATAATCTGTGCTTGCCCATTCTTCTTGAAGGATTTCCTTAGATGGGGTAATTCGGGCTAACAATCTGAAGACAATATAATTTGATTCAATAAGTTTCTTATCATAAAGTTCTCAATTTTAAAATAAAAACAAGGAAATTTCTTACTTTGTTAAAGAAAATAAAGCAAAGCTACACTTGTAACGGTAAAACTAAAAAAATAAGAATAATCTTTGACCTTTGTGTGTCTCAATCACTTAGAAAGCATTTCTACACACCTCTTTTACTTGGTTATTTGTGAGGTGATGCGTATGAGGTAACTGAGGTTAAGTGAGGAAGCTGTGGTAGAAGGCCTTGTGTAAAGGCGTTCTGCTGGGCTCGCTTACCCTCTCCCCACCTCTGCCAGATGACAGCATGAAAATGTATGTAGATCTGAGACTGAAAATGTCACCCTTCTTTGTATCTGCGCAGTATACAGAATTCATGGAACTATTTACCCCAAGATACAGTTTAGGAGCAATATACAAAAAGCTTCAGGGGCTCCCCTGGTGGTGCAGTGGTTGAGAGTCCGCCTGCTGATGCAGGGGACGCGGGTTCGTGTCCCGGTCCGGGAAGATCCCACATGCCGCGGAGCGGCTGGGCTCGTGAGCCGTGGCTGCTGAGCCTGCGCGTCCGGAGCCTGTGCTCCGCAGTGGGAGAGGCCACAACAGTGGGAGGCCCGCATACCACAAAAAAAAAAAAAAAGCTTCAAAATTTGCTCAGAGAAATTTGGGAGCAATAGTTCCTAAAACTTTAGTAACAAAATATCCACTTATGGAAACGTTTCTAACCTTTGAGGCAATAATGAATGAATGCCCTAGAGCCCTCCAGGACATATTCACTTGATCCAATATCAGAAACAGAATAATGTCCTTGGTGAACTCTGCAACAGCACAAGTAGCAAAGACAGTGGGTCTGGACTCTGGTTTCCTGCAGGAGGAATGACTGTAAGTTTTAGATTTGCTTAATATTGAGAACGCTTTGAGGAGTCGCTATTATTTCTAGGCCAAACTCTATCTTTTTTTCCCTCCAGTTCCCTGTTCCCCAACTCTAGTCTCCGCATCCCTCAACCATGCACTCACCCACAATGTCTTCACCTCCACAGGGGCTCATCATGGTGGTCAGGGTGAGGGCCCCCAGAATCAGAGCTCTGTTCAGGACCATCCTCTTTTAAGGTGGTCTCAGCAGTTGCCGTTCTGAGTTGCAGAGCAATGACGAGGGCTGAGCTGAGAAGGAACTCTGTAGACACCCAAACCACACTCTGCCAGGTCAGGATTTGGCCAATCAGAAAAATCCCCTATGATGACACCTCAGTTGCCAGATGAAGACTTTGTACTGAGAGGCCTCGAAGGAACTGGGAAATCTCCTGGTTCTGATGCGGCCTCCACTCAGAGTGGACCTGAGGGAATTTTCTATGAAAGGAGGGAGGGTATTAAATCAGAGTCTTCTCACACATGTGTATGCCTGCTCGTGACAAGAGGGCTGGGAATTTCTGAGCAGCCTCGTGGACAGATGAGGTCATCACTAATGTGGTGCTGGACAGGATATTCTGGGCTATAACTTCCAAGATCTCTCCCCTGAGTTTGTCCCCCTCCCTGGCAGGCCCCACCTCCTCCAATTTCTCTTGCCTCCTTATGTGGGTTAACTGTCTTTCTCTGTGTTTCCATAGAGCATATGGAATTCTCTAAATATTGAGTTGATCCAAGTGATTTCTGCTGGTGGTAGCCAAGGAATACGTTTGCCTTTTCTACTTATAGGAATCCAGTTGAGTAAATTATTCTTTTCGTACTCTCAAAAGCTCTTATTACCCAGGGCAGTAAAAGGACTTGTGATGTCGTGTAATGTTGCCT
This sequence comes from Kogia breviceps, assembly GCF_026419965.1. Taxonomy (NCBI): domain Eukaryota; kingdom Metazoa; phylum Chordata; class Mammalia; order Artiodactyla; family Physeteridae; genus Kogia; species Kogia breviceps. The sequence continues at coordinate 83,945,210 of NC_081319.1, forward strand.
AAAGTAACTGCATGATCTTTCATTTGAATTTTTTCCCTGTCTTGAGTATTCTTTATGCTCTATATTTTGATGAACCTGTCTACTTTTAAAGGAATTTGGGGAGCATTTGATTACATTAAAGAAAGCTCTGGCTGGCAAGCTGTATAATTTTTCTTAACTTAAGAACGTCAAGGGCTTCCCTGGTGGCGCAGTGGTTGAGAATCCGCCTGCCGATGCAGGGGGTCACGGGTTCGTGCCCTGGTCCGGGAAGATCCCACATGCCGCGGAGCAACTAAGCCCGTGAGCCATGGCCGCTGAGCCTGCGCGTCCGGAGCCTGTGCTCCGCAACGGGAGAGGCCACAGCAGTGAGAGGCCCGCGTACCGAAAAAAAAAAAAAAAAAAAAAAAAAAGAACGTCAAGTCAAATATTGAGAGTAGAATTCAGGGAATTGTTCTGACTTAGAAAATTTTCTTCCTTTAATCGACTGGATATTTTAATATTCTTTATCCTGCCACATTAAAACCCCAGGCATTTGTGAGGGAGTAAAGATTGAGCTAACGTCAAAGGCAATTTTTAGAGGGGAACTTATTTTTTTCAGAAGAATTGATTTTCTGTGTGTTATGGAAGCCACAGGTTAATGGGGGTTCCATTTAGAATCAATCACCCTGTCCCTGTTAGATGGCCCCCAGTTTCTCAGCACTGTCTTACCCCGCGGTGACAAAGACTATAAAGCAGAGTGAGAGAGAAAAAGCCCTGGCATCTGGGAGCCGCCTGGGACTATTAATTAGGCCTTGCTGTTGCCAGGAGCTGGCCTGCAACTCACAACTAGGTTTTGGTGTTTTCTTGCTGAATATAAGCAACGTCGTATAGCAACAGCATCAGATAGCCATTCTGTGACCATCAGCCATTCTGCTTTGACCATCAAAGCAGAAAACAAGGCCACTCAGTAATCATGTCTCAACACAGACAAAACATGAACTGTGTCCAAATCACAAAAATGACCAAGCCTACTTCTCTCCTAGATAATATGAATGACCTCTGCTTCTTTCCTAATTACAGCTTTAGCCTCAGCATAATCTTCCTTCCTCCTAGGGAAGATTTATTAAGATGCCTGATTACAGAATTACCCCACCTCCCCACCCACTTCTTGACAGAATCCAGTTAAGAACAAAGTCTCTGTTTCTTAAATCCTTCTCAAGATCACCTAACAGAAGCCCAAATCCTATGATAGTTTAAGGGTCTGTTTCATGTGTTGCCTAGGCTATGGTCCTCAGTTATTCACTCAAACATTAACCTAGGTGTTGCTCTGAAGTTATCTTATAGATGTGATTAAGGTTCAAAATCAGTTGACATTATGTAAGAGAGATTATTCTAGATAATCTAGGTGAGGCTGGACGAATCAGGTGAAACGTCTCAAGAGCAGACCTGAGGTTTGTTTTCCTGAGAAGAGATTTCACTGTGGGCTGCAGCGTAAGCCTGTGCTGAAATTTCTAGCCTGCCTTTCCTGACAATAGCCCTCCCTATGGGTCTTGGACTTGCCTAGACCACCCCACAACTGTGTAAACTAATTCTTTGCAGTGAATCTCTTAAAAGATCTCTCCAACAGGTTCTGCTTCTTTGGTTCCAACATCTTCATATTGAGATGCCCATGATTCCCCGTGGTGAGTTTATGAACAATAAAACCAACTTGTTCATCCCTGGATGTGCTTCTGATGATCTTTGGCTGAAGACGTTAACAGCACCTCATTAGATGGTTGTGAGGAACATAGACATACTGCACCTGGAATGAAAAATTCCCACGGCTCTTTACACTTGTAATACATTAATATCATCCCCATTTTACAAGGAAGACATCACATTTCAGAAAGGTGAAAGAATTTGCCCAAAGTCACACAGCTGGTGAGTGCAGAGCTGAAATGTGACACGGGCAAGCCACGAGTCCCTGTGAGGGAGGGAGGGGGGTCTCCTGCATGGATTCAGAGTACAGTGTCCTGACATAATTAGGATAAATATTTGACCCTACAGGTGGCCTTATCATTCTTTCTAGTCTCTCCCATTATGGACCAAGAGAAAATTTGAAGTTCTACTAGAGATGTGCTCCTTTAACCATGCAGCACCCTCCTTTCTAGGCAGTAAATAACATGTTTCTATGCTTTTTTTCTGGATCCAGACTTATCTGCTTTATATCTTAAATAAATCACTTACAGTTTGGCAAATGGTCAGAACTTTTCTTGATGTAAAGCTCGTTTGGTGATGCTGAATTCTCTTAACTTTTCCTTGTCTGTATAAGTTTAATTTCTCCGTTGAATCTGAATGAGATCCTTGCTGGGTAGAGTAATCGTGGTTGTAGGTTTTTCCCTTTCATCACTTTAAATATGTCCTGCCATTCCCTTCTGGCTTGCTGAGTTTCTGCTGAAAAATCAGCTGTTAACCTTATGGGGATTCCCTTGTATGTTATTTGTTGCTCTTCCCTTGCTACTTTTTATATTTTTTCTTTGTATTTAATTTTTTTTTTTTTTTTTTTTTTTTTTTTTGCGGTACGCGGACCTTTCACTGCTGTGGCCTCTCCCGCTGTGGAGCGCAGGCTCCGGACGCGCAGGCTCAGCGGTCATGGCTCACGGGCCCAGCCGCTCCGCGGCATGTGGGATCCTCCCAGACCGGGGCACGAACCCGCGTCCCCTGCATCGGCAGGCGGATTCTCAACCACTGCGCCACCGGGGAAGCCCTGTATTTAATTTTTGATAGTTTCATTAATATGTGTCTTGGCATGTTTCTCCTTGGATTTATCCTGTATGGGACTCTGCACTTCCTGGACTTGATTGACCATTTCCTTTCCCATGTTAAGGAAGTTTCAACTATAATCTCTTCCAATATTTTCTCAGACCCTTTCTTTTTCTCTTCTTCTTCTGGGACCCCTATAATTCGAATGTTGGTGCGTTTAATGTTGTCCCAGAGGTCTCTGAGACTGTCCTCAATTCTCTTCATTCTTTTTTCTTTATTTTGCTCTATGGTAGTTATTTCCACTATTTTATCTTCCAGGTCCCTTATCCGTTCTTCTGCCTCAGTTATTCTGCTATTGATTCCTTCTAGAGAATTTTTAATTTCATTTATTGTGTTGTTCATCATTGTTTGTTTGTTCTTTAGTTCTTCTAGGTCCTTTTTAAACATTTCTTATATTTTCTCCATTCTATTTCCAAGATTTTGGATCATCTTTACTATCATTACTCTGAATTCTTTTTCAGGTCGACTGCCTATTTCCTCATTTGTTTGTTCTGGTGGGTTTTTACCTTGTTACTTCATCTGCTGCATATTTCTCTGTCTTCTCATTTTGTTAAACTTACTGTGTTTGGGGTCTGCTTTTCTCAGTCTGCAGGTTCATAGTTCCCATTGTTTTTGGTGTCTGCCCCCAGTGGGTGAGATTGGTTCAGTGGCTTGTGTAGGCTTCCTGGTGGAGGAGACTGGTGCCTGTGTTCTGGTTTGTGGAGGTGGATCTTGTCTTTCTGGTGGGCAGGGCCACGTCTGGAGGTGTGTTTTGGGGTGTCTGTGAACTTAGTATGATGTCATGCAGCCTCTCTGCTAATGGGTTGTGTTGTGTTCCTGTCTCGCAAGGTATTTGGCATGGGGCGTCCAGCACTGAAGTTTGCTGGCCATTGGGTGGGGCTGGGTCTTAGCATTGAGATGGAGATCTCTGGGAGAGCTCTCGCCAATTGATATTATGTGGGGCTGGGGGGTCTCTGGTGGTCCAATGACCTGAACTTAGCTCTCCCACCTCAGAGACTCAGACCTGACACCAGGCCAGAGCACCAATACCCTGTCAGCCACACGACTCAGAAGAAAAAGGAGAAAAAAAGAAAGAAAGGGAAAATTATTAAAATTTTTTTTAAAAGAGAGCAACATAACCAATAAACAAATCCAGAAATGATAATAGGAGCTGAAAACTAAACTATGATAAACATAAAATTCAGAAACAATCAGTTGCAGACAGCAAAGCCCAAGTCTACCATTGCTCCCAAAGTCCACTGCCTCAATTTTGGGACGATTCATTGTCCACTCAGGTGTTCCACAGCTGCAGGTACATCAAGTTGATTGTGGGGGTTTAATCTGCTGCTCCTGAGGCTGCAGGGAGAAGTTTCCCTTTCTCTTCTTTGTTTGTACAGGTCCTGCGGTTCGGCTTTGGTTTGGGCCCCACTTCTGCGTGTAGGTGGCCCTCCGGCATCCGTTTCGCATCCAGACAGGAGGGGCTTAATGCAGCGGCCGACTGGGGACTCTTGCTCTCTCAGGCCAGGGGGAGAGAGGGGTAGGATAGTCATAATTGGAATGTGGGGCGAGGCTGCAGTGGCAGAGACCAACGTGACACTGCAACAGCCTGAGGCACGCCATGTGTTTTCCTGGAGAAGTTGTCCCTGGATCTTGGGACCCTGGCAGTGGCGAGCTGCACAGGATCCCCAGGGGGTGGGTGTGGCTAGTGACCTGTGTTTGCACACAGGATCCTTGGTGGCAGCAGCGGCAGCGTTAGTGTTTCATGCCCGTCTCTGGGGTCTGGACTGATAGCCACAACTTGCGACCATCTCGGGAGCTTGCTTAGTCTGTGTTCTGCCTTCTGTGGGTACACAGGGAAGGAATCCCCTCTCCTCATGCACCCCAGAACAAAGGTCTCTTGCCTCTTCGGCAGGTGCAGACTTTTTCCCGGACTCCCTCCTGGCTAGCTGTGGAGCACTAGCCTCCCCAAGGCTGTCTTCACACACCAACCCCAGTCCTTTCCCTAGGGTCTGACCTCCGAAGCCCAAACCTCAGCTCCCAGCCCCCACCCGCCCCAGTGGGTGAGCAGACAAGTGTCTCAGGCTGGTGAGTGCTGGTCGGCACCGATCCTCTGCGGGAATCTCTCCGCTTAGCCCTCTGCACCCCTGTTGCTGCGCTCTCCTCCACGGCTCCGAAGCTTCACCCCCACCCATCTCCTGTCTCCGCCAGTGAAGAGGCTTCCTGGTGTGTGGAAACATTTCCTCCTTCACAGCTCCCTCCCAGAGGTGCAGGTCCCATCCCTATTCTTTTGTCTCTGTTTATTCTTTTTTCTTTTGCCCTACCCAGGTACGTGGGGAGTTTCTTGCCTTTTGGGAAGTCTGAGGTCTTCTGCCAGCGTTCAGTGGGTGTTCTGTAGGAGTTGTTCCACGTGTAGATGTATTTTTGATGTCTTTGTGGGGAGGAAGGTGATATCTCCATGTCTTACTCCTCTGCCATCTTGAAGGTCCTCCCCCCCCCAATAATTTTCTTAAAAATCATTAATTTCCTGCCATTGATTTAGTACCTAAAACTGTCAATGTAAATGGAATGTGTCATTATAGCTTACATCTTTGGGCATCCTCTAAGAAATTATTTAGATAGAACTCATGTTACTTCTAATTATATTTATATCATTCTTTAAGAAACTGTGTATTTTCAAATTCTTTGGTTCTGACTTTCCACTGTTTTCTCCTGACACAACCCTAGTTATTATGCATTGGTGAGGTTTTACTGAAAATGCCAAGCCTCTACCATCTTGCAGTATGAAAGGTGCTTCACAACAACAACAGAGTCCAGAGTAGTAAAGTAAAAAGAAGGTGGACTTTGTAATCAAATGAATAAGTGTTCCATAATGATTTTATCAGCTGCATCATCTTGGGCAAGTCACTCAAAATACATGAGCTTTAGGGTACTTTACTATAAAATGGGATAAAAATTGCTACATGATAGTTAATATGATAAAATAAAATGTTAACTAAGTACAAATTATAAGGTTTAAATACAGTCCAGTGCCTGGCACATGGCAATTATTTCCAAATGAGAGCAACTATATAATGACAGATACTAACTGCGCCTAAGCCAGGGACAGCCTATTGCTCTTTTCTTATTCAGCCAACCTTCTCCCTGTGGCAGTCTAGGTATGTGGCAGCCTGTGAGTCACAGAAGCGCTGATTGGTCACTAGGAAATAGGACACTTTGAGGAATGTTGTATCAGTCAGATTTTTTTTTAATGTAGCTAACTACTCCAAAACATAATTAATAACTTTAAACAATGTTTTAGTATTTTCTTATGATTCTGTAAGACAGTAAATTGTGCTAGGTCCCTTTGGGCAGTTGTGTCTGTGCCAGCTCAGATGTTCTCAGGTGTTCTCCCATCTGTGGCATCAGTTGGTTCAGCTGGGATGACTGAGGTTCTCTCCATTTGGGCTCACCGTCCAGTAGGCTGTCTGAGGCTTCCCCACCGGGTGCTGGAAGGCTCCCTAGCGCAAGAGAGAAATGGCAGGGCTTCTTCTACCTAAATTTACATTCTACTAGCCGATGCAAGTCAGAGCACTATCTCAGATTAAGAGGTGGGTTAACAGATTGCATTTCTTGATAGGATGAGCTGCAAAGAATCCGTAGCTATTTTTGAAATTTACCGTAAATGTCCTTGGCTTTTGGGTATATATAAATGAGCTTTGAATGTAAGAGTTGGAGTGCTTCCATATATGGACTCAATTCCTCCCACGCACCTACTAAATTTTACTTTATCCCCATTGAAAGCACAGCACAGCTTTCTCAAAGGAGATTTGAACTAATAATTGTTTTTTTTAATTTCTAATTTTATTTATTTTTTTATACAGCAAGTTCTTATTAGTCATCAATTTTATACACGAATGTATACATCTCAATCTCAATCACCCAATTCATCACACCACCACCCTCCCGCGGCTTCCCCCCCTTGGTGTCCATACGTTTGTTCCCTACATCTGTGTCTCAACTTCTGCCCTGCAAACCGGTTCATCTGTACCATTTTTCTAGGTTCCGCTTTAATCTGCTTGTCTGCTGATGGGTGGGGCTGGGTTTCCTCCCTGTTGGTTGTTTGGCTTGAGGCGACCCAACACTGGAGACTACCCGGGCTCTTTGGTGGGGCAAATGGTGGACTCTGGGAGGGCTCATGCCAAGGAGTACTTCCCAGAACTTCTGCTTCCAGTGTCTTTGTCCTCACGGTGAGCTACAGCCACCCCCTGCCTCTGCAGGAGACCCTCCAACATTAGCAGGTAGGTCTGCTTCAGTCTCCTATGGGGTCACTGCTCCTTCTCCTTGGTCCTGATGTGCACACTACTTTGTGTATGCCCTCCAAGAGTGGAATCTCTGTTTCCCCCAATCCTGCTGAAGTCCTACAATCAAGTCCCACTAGCCTTCAAAGTCTGATTCTCTAGGAATCCCACTCAGTAGTTATGGGATTTGATTTTATTGTGATTGGGCCTCTCCTTCCAACTTATTGTGGCTTCTCTTTTGTCTTTGGATGTGGAGTATCGTTTTTGGTGAGTTCCAGTGTCTTCCTGTCAATGATTGCTCAGCAATTAGTTGTGATTTCGATGCTCTTGCAAGAGGGAATGAGCACACGTCCTTCTACTCTGCCATCTTGAACCAAACTCCTCTTTTTTTAAAAAAAAAAAAAGGAAGTTGCTCAACCTTAGAACTATTGACATTTTGAGCTGCATAATTTTTTTTTTAGATTTTATTTTACTGAGATATAATTGATGTGTAACATTATATTAGTTTCAGGTGTACAACAGGATGATTTGATATTTGTATATATTGTGAAATGATCACTGAAATTAGTCTAGTTGACATACATAACCACACAGTTACAAATTTTTTTCCTGTGGTGAGAAAAAGATCCACTTTTAAGATCCACTCCGTTAGCAATTTTCAAATATATAATACAGTATTAATCAATCAATTAATAGTTAACTATTAATCGTTAACTACTGATATTATTGATATCTTAATATTATATAATAGTTAACTATTGATACTAATTAGTTTATTATTGATAACTAATCGGTAAATTATTAACTATAATCACCATGCTGTACGTTACATCCCATGACTTATTTATTCTGTAACTGGGAGTTTGTACCTTTTGGTGCAATGATTTGGATAATTCTTTTTTGAAGGGGGTTTTCACGTGCATTGCCCAATGTTTAGCATCATCCCTGCCCTCTACCCAACAGGTTTCAGTAGCATCCTTCCCAGTTGGGACAACAAAAAGAATCTCCAGATGTTGCCAAATGTCACTTGGGGAATCACTGCTCTATAAGGTGACAGATTCTCTGAAGCAAAAATAGTAGCAAAGTGTTGTGTGTTTATGGAATATGAAAAAGTGCAGTATATGACAATAATTGCACAAAAAATGAGAGAGAGGAATTTGGAGTATAGTAATCTAAATTCCTTGCATTAGAATTTGAAGGTAGATTTTATATTTATATATAGTAAATCCTAGGGCAACTGCTAATCCAAAAGAAGGCAGGAAAAGAATAAAACATGAACAAATATCTAATAGAATTAACAGAAAATATCCAGCAAAAGTAATCCAAGCATATTAATAATTTTGTTAAATATAATTAATATAAACGTATATTAAATGACAGATGTGCTTAGGTTGAATAAAGATGGCATTATCAAACTATAATCTGTCTACAAGTAACCCATTTTAAATATAAAAACATAGCTACATTAAACTTAAAAGGAGGGTAAATATATACCTTGGAAACAAAATTGAAAGAAAACTGGAATAATCATGTCAATACTAGACGAAGTCAATGTCTGAGACAGGAACATTATGCATGATAAAAAGGGACATCACTTATTGATAAAGCGTTTATTTCCCCAAAAAGACTTAAGAATTCTAAGTGTGTGTGCACCTAACAACAGAGCTTCAAAACACATGAGACAAGATCTGACAGAAATGAAAGGACAAATAGAAAAATACAAATCTATAGCTGGAGATTTTATACTTGTTTCTCAGTATTTGTTAGAAAAATAGAACAGAATGTCATTAAGACTATAGAATATCTCAACAATACTATCAACTAACTTGACTAAGATTCATTTATAGAACACCCCACCCAACAACAGCAATGTCTATCCATTTTTTTTCAAGTGGATGTGGAATACTTCCCAAGATAGTCCATATTCTGGGCCATAAAACAAATCTTAAAAATTTTAAAGTATTGAAATTATATAGTGTTTATACTTTCTTGGACCATGAAGGAATTAAACCAGCAATCAATAGAAGAAAAATATTTGGAAAATCCCTAAATAGTTGAAATTTAAAGAAAAGGCTTTTAAATAACCTATCAAAGTGAAAATTACAAAGGAGATTAGAAAAGAATTTAACTTGAAAGAAAATTAAAAGCCACATATCAAAATGTGTGCAATGTGGCTAAAACAATATTGAGAAGATTTACAGAATTAAATACCTTTATTAGAAAAAAAGAAAGGTATTAAATCAATGATATAAATTTTACCATAAGAAGTTAGAAAAAAGAACAAATTAAACTCAAAGCAAGTAGAAGGCAGGAATAATAATAATAAGAGGACATTAATGAAATTGTGAACAGACATGAAACAATAAAGAAAATCAATTAAATAAAAATCAGAATGTTAAAAAAATCAAAATTGATAAACCTCTAGTCATATGAACTAAGAAAAATTTTTAAAGATACAAATATCAGAAAAAAAGAGGGAGCATTCCTGTAGACCATACAAATATTAAAATAATAATGACATGCAACAAACAACTTCATGACAATAAATTCAATAAAGTATACGAAATGGACTTATTTTTTTGAAAAATGTGAACTTCCAAAGCTTTTTCGAGAAGAAAAAAATACCTCAACATAACAAAGGCCATATACTACAAACCCACAACTAATATATACTCAATGAAGAAAAATTGGAAGCTTCACCTCTAAGATCAGAAATAAGACAAAGATGCTCACTGTCACCACTCTTATTCAATATAGTACTGGAAGTCCTAGCTGGAGAAATTAGTCCCAGGAAAGAAATAGAAGGCATCCAAATCAGAAAGGAAGATGTAAAATGTCACTATTTACAGATGATATGATTTGGTATATGGAAAATTCTTAAGACTCAACCAAGAAACTGTTGGAATGAATCAATTTCAGTAAGGTTATAGGCTATAAAATCAACATACAGAAATCAGTTGCATTTCCATACAGTAATAATGAAACATCTGAGAAAGAAATAAAACACTATCCCATTCACAATAGCATAAAACCAATAAAATACATAGGAATAAATTTAGCCAGAAAGTAAAAACATTTGTAAAACAAGAACTGTAAGACTTTGCTGAAGGATACTGAAGAAGACACAGACAAATGGAAAGGCATCTCGTGTTCATGGATTGGAAGAATTAATATTGTTAAAATCTCCATATTAGCCAGAGTCATCTATAGATGTAGTGGAATCCCCAACAAAATACCAATGACATTCTTCACATAAACAAGCAAAAAATTCCTAAAATTTGTAAGGAACCATAGAAGACCCTGAATACCCAAAGCAATTCTGAGGAAGAAGAACAAAGCTGCAGGTGTCACACCTCCTGGTTCCAAACTATACTACAAATCTATAGAAATAAAAATAGTATGGTACTGGTATAAAAATAGACACATTGAGCAATGGAACAGAGTAGAGAGCCCAAAATTAAACCTCCGCATACACGGTCAATGAATATTTTTCTAGGGAATCCCAGATCATCCAAAGGGGAAAGGATATACTCTTCAACAAGTAACGCTGGGAAAACTGAACAAATGTTTGCAGAAGAATGAAATTGGTCCCCATCTCACACTACTAACAAAAATTAACTAGAAATGAATCAAAGTCTAAAACATAAGATCTGAAAGTGTAAAGCTCCTAGAAGAAAACATGGGGAAGAACCTCCTTGACATTGGTCCTGGCAACGATTTTTTGGATATGACACCTAAAACACAAACAACAAAAGCAAAAATCAACAAATGGGACTACATCAAACTTAAAAGATTCTGCACAGCAAAAGAACAAGTAGCAAAATAAAAAGGCAACCTTCAGAGTGGGAAAAAAATTTTTGCAAACCATATATTAGATAAAGGGTTGATATTCAAAATATATAAAGAACTCAACTCAATAACAACAACAACAAACCCTACCAAATAAACAATCGGATTAAAAAATGGGCAGAGGAACAATAGACATGTTTCCAAAGAGGACATCCGAATGATCAACAGGTACATGGAAAGACACTCAACATCACTAATCATCAGGGAAGTACACGATCAAAACCACAATGCGATATCACCTTACACCTGTTAGAATGGCTATCATCAAGAAGACAAGAGATAACAAGCATTGGCAAGGATGTGGAGAGAAAGGAGTCCTTGTACACTGTTGGTGGAAATGCAAATTGGTTCAACCACTATGGAAAATAATATGGAGGTTCCTCAAAAAAGTAAAAATAGATCTACCAATGATCCAGCAATTCCACTTCTGGGTATTTACCCAAAGGAAATTAAAGCAAGACGTCGAAGAGATATAGTTACTCCCACATTTATTGCAACATTATTCATAATAGCTAAGATATGGAAACAATCTAAGTGCCCATCAATGGATGCATGGATAAAGAAGATGTGAGATAAATATACATACATATACATATACATATATATATATATATATATATATATATAATGAGAAAGGACATTCCACCATTTGCAACAATATAGATGGACCTTGAGGGCTCAAGATGTCAATTCTCTAAAATCGATTTATAGAGTCAGTGCAGTTACAATCAATATCTCAGCAGGATTCTCACCCCCTCTCCTCCCTTCTCCCTTCTTTCTCCTCTGTAGAAATTGCTGCACTAATTCTGAAATTTACATAGATATGCATATGCGAAGGACGTAAAGCAGCCAAAACAATTTTCAGAAAAGAAGAAAAAAATTGAAGAAATTAAATTATCTGGTTTTAAGACTTACTAGGGAAAGAAAGCTATAGTAATCAAGAGAATTTGGACCTTACACTTACAAATATAAGTCAATTATATCTCAGTAGAGCTAGGGGAAAAATCGCTTAGAGCCTTTTTGGGCTCTGAATCAAAGGTTTTCAATCCTTGGCATCTAATTAAGCGTTTTACGCTTTAAAGGAACACATAGCATTATACCTTTCTCTGAACAATTCCTTTCTGGATTTGGATTGGAAAATAGGTCAAGATTTTGTAAAAGGCACACAAATATAACTCTATATAAAGATGCTTTTGGTATTGCTTTCAAACATTGTAAGCCTCAGTCCTGGCTAAGGTTGCTAACTGCTAGTGGATGTTTGAGAGCAGGGGAGCAACCAGTGAGAGAACCATTGTTTTTTGATAACCTATGGCATGGCAGGTGCTTTCGGGATATTATCTTGTTAAAGTCTCACACTCGCATTATCAGGCAGGTACAGCATAACCCTTAATTTATGGAAAAATGACAGATAAAGGTCAACATGATCCTTTGAGTTTAGGCTTAAAACTCATTGTCCTAAAAGCAGAAGTGCTCAGCTTTGAAATCCCAGATTCTCATATAACTTATTCTGCAACTCCCTTCACTTATAATCAATGCCTGCACTGCCCAGTACGTTCATCAGAGTGGCTACTGAATGCTTGCAAAGTGATTAATCCAAATCGAGATGCGCAGTGTCAAATACATATCAAAGTTCAAAGCCTTAGTAAGAACAAAAAATTTTCTCATTATTTTTGTACTGCTTGTATGTTAAAATGATAATATTTTGGACGTATTGGGTTAAAGTATATTATTACAATAAAAAGAGAGCTTGGTATTAGCATAAAATAGACAAATCAATAAATGGAACAGAATAGTCTAGAAATAGAGCTACTTATATACTGTCGATGTTTTGCATAGGTACCATGACAATTCAATAGGGGAAGGATAATCTTTTCAATATTTGGTGCTGTATAAATTATTATCTGTACAGAAAAAAAATGAACTCTGACTTCTAATGTACGCAAAAAATTAATTCAAAATTGACTTGAACTTATTAGCTAAAACTACAGAGTGTGCAGGAGAATGTCATCGGACCTTGAGGTAGTCAATGACTTAGAGTGTGTAACCACTAGCCCTAAGAGACTGATTTTTAAAAAGACTGGTTAATTGCACTTTATGAAAATTGAAAACTTCTTAAGAAACACTATTTTAAAAATCTAAATGCAAGCTAACACTAGGGAAAAACACATGCATCATATATCTGATAAAACACTGTATCCAAACTGTATCAAGGATTCCAATTATTCAGTAATAAATAGACAAAGAAGCCAATAAAAATAAAAGGCAAAATATTTCATAAAAGACATTATATGAATTGTCAACACATGCACGACAAATGTTCAACACCTTTAGTCAGCAGCGATAAGTAATTGGTATTGTCCCTCCTCCCTTTCCCAGAGTAACAAACGATGTGTTTCTATCTTACGTACAGCCAATTAGTGACTCTGAGTTTCTGGAACAGACAAATTAGGGAGAGGATTTGTTGAAGTGTTATTTTCAGCTCTTTGGAGGCAGACCTTGTGATCAGGCAGTCTGGGTCAGCTACCTTAGCCTGAGGTCAGGGTTCTGCTCCTTCCCTCCTTTCCTGTAGTTCTGCCTTTGACTCTGCATCTGCACTAACACTTGATACTTTACCCTTTGTGTTTCCTGCTGTGTTCACTAGGATCCCAAAGCCTGTAGCTCAGGGGTCTTTCCTCCCCTCTGACTGTGACTGTGAAGTACGCGCCATACCCATATTTATGGCTTTAGTGTAGTGAGTGGTTCCCAGCCCTGGCTGGGCATTAAGATCACCTAGGAGATTTAAAAATATGCTTGATAGGGGCTTCCCCGGTGGCGCAGTGGTTGAGGGTCCGCCTGCCAATGCAGGGGACGCGGGTTTGTGCCCCGGTCCAGGAGGATCCCACGTGCCGCGGAGCGGCTGGGCCCGTGAGCCGTGGCCGCTGGGCCTGCGCGTCCGGAGCCTGTGCTCCGCAACGGGAGAGGCCGCGGCAGTGAGAGGCCCGCGTACCAAAAAAAAAAAAAAAAAATGCTTGATAGCTAGTGGGAGGCAGCCGCATAGCACAGGGAGATCAGCTAGGTGGTTTGTGACCACCTAGAGGGGTGAGATAGGGAGGGTGGGAGGGAGGGAAACGCAAGAGGGAGGGGATATGGGAACACATGTATATGTATAACTGATTCACTTTGCTGTAAAGCAGAAACTAACACACCATTGTAAAGCAATTATACTCCAATAAAGATGTTAAAAAAAATATGCTTGAGCTCTACTCTCAGATATTCTCATTTAATTACCTAGGAAAGAGGGCTGAGCCTCAGATGATTTTTATGTGCAGCTCTGTTTGAGACCACTGCTCTGAAGCAGGGTTTCTAGAACGTTATTGTACATCCAAATCATCTGGGGATATTGTTAAAATGCGGATTTTTATTCACTAGGCCTGGATGGGTCCTGAGATTTGGCATTTCTAACAAATTCCCAAAGTCTACATATCACTTTTTCAGGGGCAATGCTCAAGAAGAGGATCTCTCAACCTCTGCACTATTTTATTTAATTAAAATTTAGTTTTAAACCTTTATTTCACTAAAACTATTCATATTGGGGGCAGGATAATTTTTTGTTGTTGAGGGGCTGTCTTGTGCATGGTAGGATGTTTAGCAGCCCCCTTGCCTCTATCCATTAGATGCTGGTGGAAACCAAAAACATCTCCAGCATCGCCAAATATCCTCCTGGCAGAGGGTAAGGGTGGATTGTCTTTGAGAATCGCTGCTCTATGGTACTAGTCCCCCAAGTTGGTTGTATCCTGGCACCACCTGGGGACCTTTAAAGATACTGATGTTTGGTTCTCTCTCTCATAGATAAAGAATTAATTGATATAGAGTGCATCTGGGAATCACATACTGAATCTCCTTTGGATAGTGAGAACTCCAGCGTGCTCTTAGCTTTCAGTTTCCTTAAGAGGAGATCCATGGAGGGATATACTGGTGATGGCTTGCAGGAGATGATAGTTCTAGTTTGCATAGTGGTACTTGATATTCTAGGCATATTAAGCTTCTTTTATCCAAAGCTTCTCTGCCTCAGACCTGGTTACTACTTCAAGCTCCCCCCTCATAATGAGTAATGTAGATTCTCTGGTGTTGATTAATGGGAGAAATAAGCACAAGATACCGTATCTGGTCAATAATGTACATAGATCTGGGTGATCCTAATAGTTGAAGCATCTGTCTCCAATATGTACAGGTGTGTCAGGTTGGATGATATTAAGAGGTGCCTTGCATTTCACAACACATAGGGTATGGCTGGAGTTCAGGTGAATTCTGATTCTTTATCAGGAGACAGATGGCAGCCAGAGTGTGGGGGGGTGGTAGTTGAGTTGGGCGGGTAGGTGAGAAGGATGTTAGTCAAGCTGTTGAAGTTCAAAATGAAATATTAGCATCCCATGAAATTATTGCCTCTGATATTTTTGAGAGGTTCTCCGTGAACTATAATCACTTTTTAGAATCACCTAGATACTTTAAACATAGAGGTTGTGCTTTAGGATCTATAGATCTTATTTTTGTTAAGTGGGTGAAGTCTGGACAAGAGACATATACAAGACTAGAACCCAGATTCAACTAACCATGTCGCTCAAGTACACAGCTTTCCTTTCCCTACTCCTGGGCTTTCTCCTTTCTGAGTCTAGAAGATCATGTGACCTGTAAGTCATGAGCTTTTTTCTTTTAACATCTTTATTGGAGTATAACTGTTTTACAATGGTGTGTTAGTTTCTGCTTTACAACAAAGTGAATCAGTTATACATATACATATGTTCCCATATCTCTTCCCTCTTGCGTCACCCTCCCTCCCACCCTCCCTATCCCATCCCTCTAGGTGGTCACAAAGCACAGAGGTGATCTCCCTGTGCTATGCAGCAGCTTCCCACTAGCTATCTAATTTACATTTGGTAGTGTATATATGTTCATGCCACTCTCTCACTTCGTCACAGCTTACCCTTCCCCCTCCCCATATCCTCAAGTCCATGCTCTAGTAGGTCTGTGTTTTATTCCCATCCTACCACTAATCTCTTCATGACATTTTTTTTTCTTAGATTCCATATATATGTGTCAGCATACAGTATTCGTTTTTATCCTTCTGACTTACTTCACTCTGTATGACAGACTCCAGGTCTATCCACCTCATTACAAATAACTCAGTTTCATTTCTTTTTATGGCTGAGTAATATTCCATTGTATATATGTGCCACATCATCTTTATCCATTCATCTGTTGATGGACACTTAGGTTGCTTCCATGTCCTGGCTATTGTAAATAGAGCTGCAATGAACATTTTGGTACATGACTCTTTAAGTCATGAGCTTTTAGGACATGGTAGTGAACAGCCCAATTAGCAGTGATCCAGTGTTCTTAGAGCCTTAATCACATTAAAAAATGATGTTGCAATTACTCTCCTATAATATGCAAATTTGTTTTCTTGCTCCCCATCCCATGGATTAATGTAGCTAATAAAATAAGCATGTGTTTTCCTTAGAGCCATCTAGATCTTTGGGGCTGAAAAGGAGAGATTCTTGGTCCTTCAGATAACTGAATACAAGCTGTCATAAACCTGGAAGAGCTTACTTCTTTAAAATACCTTGGCAATGGAGTTTAAAAGACTGATGATAGGGGCTTCCCTGGTGGCACAGTGGTTGAGAGTCCGCCTGCCGATGCAGGGGACGCGGGTTCGTGCCCCGGTCCGGGGAGATCCCACGTGCCGCGGAGCGGCTGGGTCCGTGAGCCGTGGCCGATGAGCCTGCGCGTCCGGAGCCTGTGCTCCGCAACAGGAGAGACCACAGCAGTGAGAGGCCCGCGTACCGCAAAAAAAAAAAAAAAAAAAAAAAAAAAAAAAGACTGATGATATAAGTGTTGTAGGTGACAGCCTGAGCGTCTGGTATGGAGAGAGTAGATATGTTTGTCAGCAAGGTCTCACCTCCAGGCTGCAAACAAGTAAGGCAATCATAGAGTTTTGGGAAGGTTGTTTTCCAGCTCTGTATTTCTCAAATACCTCTCATATACTGCTGACATTACTGGCTGGCTGTGAGGTGACAAGGGATTGTAAATTTACAATCAGAACCAAGGTGAAATTCACTACTCAAGTATCCAGGTCACTTCCATGATAAATGCGGACACCATGAAATCCCACTTGCCTTTGTCTTATTGTGTGGGGTTGGAGAGTTAATTTGTACTTGTGTGTCCCTTCCAGCTACTGACTTTAGGAAATATTTCACCCCTCAAACTATAGAAATATTTGAAAAATTATTGTCTCCTTAAGAAAAGGAAATGCATTCTTAAAAAGGAAACATTTCTGAAAATTAAACAGCATAGTTGAGAAGAGAGTAATTATAAACCAAGTGGTGAAATTAATGAGAAAGTGTTCATTGGTCTTGCCTAGATATCATGCCTACTGACTTTTAGAAGCGCATTGTTAATTTTACAGTTTCATGTGGCATTTGATTATATTTTATCTCTTCAGCCCTTCATGTTACATTAAATACATTAGTAAAGTTCTGTTACATTCTTTGCTTCCTACATATTACATTTTGTTGGTATTGTGAAGACAGACACTTTTTCTGTACACAGTTAGCTCTATTCTTTTTTTTAATTTTTGTTTTGTTTTGTTTTTGCGGTATGCGGGCCTCTCACTGTTGTGGCCTCTTCCGCTGCGGAGCACAGGCTCCGGACGCGCAGGTTCAGCCTCCATGGCTCACGGGCCCAGCCGCTCCGCGGCATGTGGGATCCTCCCAGACCGGGGCACGAACCCGTGTCCCCTGCATTGGCAGGCGGACTCTCAACCACTGCGCCACCAGGGAAGCCCGTTAGCTCTATTCTTGTGAGTTCTCTGAATAGCTTAGTTTTCCAGAGCCAAGTGATGTTGCCCTACACCTGATCCTCATTGGCTGGAGAGAACATGTTCAATGCCAGATTTGCTGTTCCACCTAAACACAACTTCTCCAAATGTTCTTTATCAGTGAATTCTATTTTAGCTTAGGATCTCTTTGTGGAAAAGAGGTGGTGGTGGGTGGGAGTTGAGCAGAGCAAGGCAGGACTGCAAAACCACTCTGGAGGTTTTCTTTTTTCCCTCTGGTACCTTGAACCTGTCTCTAGGATTTATTTCTTTAGACCCAAACTATAATTGTTAATATGGTGATCAGAGCTAATGGAATAAAACATCTCCATATAAGAACAAAATAATACAAAAGAGAAACAACACTTTTGAAAATTAAGCAGCATAGTAGAGAGGAAAGCTAATTACTTTTTAAAAATTGCTCAATACAGTAGAAGCCTTGTATAAATAGGTAATTTTCATATTGATTTTTGGAAACACGATATCACATGTTGATTTTGACTGAAACTGCATTAAATCTATGTGTTATATTCCTTTCTGGCAACAACATATTCTCTCTCACTTATTCATCTTTTGAGGTCTCAGAAAAGTTTTGTAATATTTTCACTAATGACTACTTGTTAAATGTATGACTTAGTATTTTACAGTTTTTAAATAGATACTTTTTTCTTTTTCTATAACTACTTTTTTTTTTTTTTTTTTTTTTTTTTTTTTCTGTATGCGGGCCTCTCACCCTTGTGGCCTCTCCCGTTGCGGAGCACAGGCTCCGGACGCGCAGGCTCAGCGGCCATGGCTCACGGGCTTAGTTGCTCCGCGGCATGTGGGATCTTCCCGGACCAGGGCACGAACCCGTGACCCCTGCATCGGCAGGCGGATTCTCAACCACTGCGCCACCAGGGAAGCCCCTACTTTTTCTTAAAGTCTTTCATGGCTTAGTCTGCCAGAGACAAAGGATGCTGCCTCCCATATGGTTCTAATTTGCCTGAGAGGAAACTTTCCAATGTCTCATTTTGGTTTCACTTAAACCCAACTTCTGCAAAGTTTGTTTGTCACCACAGTCTGGCTAGAGAGGAGTGGCTCTGTGGAGACTGAAGGTGAGGAAATGTAGATGGCACTTACTCCATGGGTGTGCCTTCTAGGGCGCTCTGCTTCTGTGTCTAGAAAAATGTTCCACATGAACAGAGAAGTGAAGGGCTTAGCAGTCAGCTGAGACCACACGTACTGTACTACCCTATTATCTAGGTCATGATCAAGAACTTAAACCAAGGATGGGTTCACACCCATACACCTTAGAGAAATGAGAACTGTAAATATTAACACCTTAAAGTGTTTCTACTTCTGGAAATGCTGAGGATACTTAATTTCTTTATGTCCACTCAGTCCCAAGTGAGTTTCATGTTATGCCAGTTGGGTCTTATGGTGTAGACTCTGTTTACCAAACAGCACACGCTCATAAAATCAACTGTGAGCTCAACCTACTGGTGTGAACCTGATTCTTGCAGTTTTAGAATCAACCAACACATTCTGGGATGTGTAAATGGTGGAAAGGGAATCTGGAGGGGGTGAAGGGATGGACCCAGCTATTTCCCCTGATGTCTGGGAGCTGGTGAGTTTCCTGGAGGTGGCTAGAACAACGGCAGAATCTAAAACATGAAATGGCTATTTCTCTCAAATTCCTTCTCTTTTCCCCTTTCTCCCCAAACATAAAGAAAGCCAGGCTTCTTTTGGCTTTTGATCCTGCCCCAGACGTGTTGGATCCTTATTAGCCAGACTGATGAGAAAATGAAGACAGATTGCAAGATTACCCTCCAGCCATGGTGATAATGGTAATTAATAATAATGATAATAACTATAATGCCTAATATATTGAGTGCTTACTATATGCCAGACACTCTTTGACGTGTTTTTACTATATTAACTGACTTACTCTTTATGATATCATGAGGTAGGGTATATTATTATTACTTCCCTTCCTCATTTTATCAGTTAGGAAATTGTAGCATGGAGGAGTTGAATCCTTGCCTAAGGCTACAGCATTAATAAGAGGTGGAGCCAGGATTCAAACCCAGGCAGTCTAACCCCAGGGTGATGTGCCAGAGGGCCCTTGTGCTACCCTGTGGCACAGAAGGCCATTGATGTCGTACTTCCCCTCACAGGCACTGGACCAGTTGTTAAACCATCCACTTAATTCTTCTAAAGAAGTATTTTTGCAGCTGACTAAGCTCTTCTTGTGGACTCCCTATGGGTAGAAAAGGGGTCTTCTGTATGCCTTTGTTTCTCATACTTAACACAGTATTTGACTCATACATGCACATATGAACACTCCTGATGAGATCCAGGATTGTTTATCTTCCAGTTATTTAAAGAGATGATATACTTTGGAGTCTTCATGATCAGCTGAAGAATCTGAAATGTTATACAGTTAGACTTAGAAATCTTATAGTCTCAAACACATTGAGGCTAAAAAAATCTTTCCAGCTTTATCAAAAACCAAAGAAATGTTCCTGAGCTGAGACCATTGCTAAACAAGGCCAAAGAGTCAAGGCTATACCCAACCCCAGAAGTTCCAACACAAAAATTGTTGTATTTTAACTACAGACAGGACATTTCTTCTGAAAGTTTCCTTTTGCAGCAAAAAGAGTGTGAATCTCAATAGTGTTCTTCTCTCTGCTTGCTTGGCCATCACAGGGATTATGGGCTGTGAACTTAAGGCCCATCAGATTTGGGGAGTGTTCATGCTTTTTCTCTCCTCTTCATCTCTGAGGTACAAAGTGGTAATTATTTAAGTTCCATGAGGTGATTGATTTAAAAAAGAACATTTTGGAGGGAAATGAGAAGTAGAAATGGCTAACGATATTTTATAATAACTTTATATAAAATATGGTATAACCTATAAAAATATCAAATCACTACGTTGTACACCCAAAACTAATATGTTATTGTAAATCAACTATACCTCAATGGAAAAAAAAAGACCAAAGGTATGTAAAAGGATTGAAAAGTGGGCTTGAGAGCTCAGCTAAGATTGGAGACTTACATGTTTATGGCCACAATCCTAGGGGGACCATGAATGCCTGCGGGAGAAGAAGAAAGGTAGGGAATAGGTACAGTGGGGACGGCATGGGCAGATAACTTCAGAAATTCTATATAATGCTCCACATTCAAATATTCTATATACTAATTTCACTGAACTGAGATGTAAATGGAATTTCTTTCCCCCCATCCCTGCCCTCCACCACAACTTTGAGTATGCCTTTTGGACACTTTAGTCTGCCAGAGACAAATGATGCTGCCTTCCTTCCTTCTTCTTATTAGCTGGAAAGAAAAGTATATTATGATACATCACGATTTCATGTAAATGTGGTTTATGCAAAGATTTATGTCATCATCCTTCCTCTTTAACCACAGCCCTGGTCTAACAACCACTTCCCAACAGCTCCTCTCTTCCTACAAGCATCAAATAGATTATTAGTTCTTCTGAGTTTTTAATGTAAACTTTAGGTTTTCAATGTAAACTTTAGATGGCAATATAGTCTTTGGTCAATCCTCCAACAATCTTCATACAAGATGTGAAGAACATAAGAACAAACTATTTATACATAAGTTTATCAAAGGAAGGTATTGTAGGTTAACCCTCCCAATTGTGAAAGAAATTTTCACTAAGGCACAATATTTTACAGAGCACCTTCTTAGCATATGAATCCAACATATTAGTAACAACATCGTAGAAGTTTCTCAAAAAGAGAAAAAAGCATTTGGGAAACCCATTGCGATAAGGATCTGCAATTGTTTGGTGTAACAGTGAGGTTTGTGTCCAGCTCTGGGTCAGACAGAAATAGGGCCACTGTTTCAATATTTGACAGAGACTGGGGTTTTGAATGGTGAGGACTGCATTATCCAGAGCTCACATTTGAACAGAGATTGGAAGCATGCTTACTGCCAGCTCTGGGGCCCAAGCAGTGAAAGAGCCCCCTGCTGGAGGCCAGACCTCAAACCCTGTGCATATGCTGGCCCATTACTAAGGGCACAGGTATATTTTTTGGAGCAGTGAACACTTCAGGGCCTGGACTAAATTAGCCAGTGCCCTCTCTCCCTTCACCCTACCCAATGGTAAATCCAGTAAAGCAGCCCTAATTTGCTTTGCATTATAGGATTTGCTAAATGTGATGGCTGTTACTTTAAGCCAAGAGGCTACTCTTGCTGACTCAAGATCAATATGTAGTGGTAACTCGAGTATAAGAGTAGAATTATTATGCATTGCTATGCAGATTTACCAGTGACAGATAATCTGTCTCACTGTCTATTCATATACCTGTTCTTTTCTAGTGCTGAATAAAGATCTACACAGTAGTAAGCAGTTTGTAACAAGATTGGTACCACGAAATGCTCAATTTTAGCTCTCTAGGGTTTTCTTTCTTGAAGTTTGTTGTATCTTTCTTTCTGTTGCTGAGGCATTATCAACTAAGCTTGTAAATTTTGAAATCTCTTTCTTCCAGTAGATTTTCTATGTCTAAATTTTAATTTAAGACTAGGAATCCTTTCTGATGAGTCTGGAGGTTAAAGTACAAACTGGAAGTGATAAATCTCCCTGCTAGGTACCTCAGTTATTGAGATCTCCTTAATATGGGAGTCCTTACTATGTCCCTTTGGGGAAATGAAGGACGTGACTCGCTTTGTGGGGTTGGTCATGGGAAATCAGCTGCACTGTGTCAAGTGTTCAGTGAAAGGCACTGATGTCTTCCCCTACTCTGAGCATTTTGATCTGAAGGACTTCTTCATATCAAACCCCTGTGGATCCCTGGAGATTCTGATAATGTTTCTGAGAACATTTCCCATAACAGAATTCTGGTTACTTCTATTCTTCTGTGTCTGCTATTATGATCCCTGCCTCTCTGAACATCCTTGTGCATGTCTCCTGGTCCACATGTGTAAAGTTCCTTAGAGCATATGTAAGGGTAGAATTGCTGTGTATTGTATGCGTATTTATAGCTTTACTAGATTTAACTAGTTGTATGAATTTACACCTCCACTATCAGTGTATAATTAATCTAACTAATTGACTTTCTTGCCGGTAGTTGGTATTTTCAGACTTTTTCATTTTGTCCAAATGTTGAGTATTAAATGGTGCCTCTTTGTGCTTTTTAAATGCATTTTACTGATTACTAATAAGGTTGGGAACCTTCACATGTGTATTGGTTTACTCTGTTTCCTTTTCATAATCTAGCTCTAGGTCTTCCAGTGACAATAAGTTCCTCATTATTTTTATAAATATATAAAAATACACCTAGATAGAAATAAGTTTTTAGGGGTTAGATTTTAGTTTTTACTATCTCAATTTCCTATATAAGTTATATGCATTAAAATGATTTCTCCCAATTTGTTATGTATTTTTAAAAGTGTCTTAGGGTTGGTATAATTTTAAGAAACATGTAATATAGTCAATTTATCTATATTTTACTTTTTTTTGCTATTATATTCCTGTTAAGAAATGACTCCTTACCTAAGTTCATAAAAGTAAACTTCTAAATTTTTCACTAGAAGTTAAAATTTTTTCTTGTTCACATTTAAGTACTTATTCTTCATGGAATTAATTTTTGTTATGTGTTATGTGGTCTGGATCCAATGCTGAGTTCTCCCTCTGGATAACCAACCTCACAGGATGATTTATTAAAAACTATACCATTTCCTAAATGAATTCCAATGCCAACTCCAGTAGATGGATGGGTTGGTTCTGGGCCCTTTGTTTGTGTTCGTTTGCCTACATGTCTGTCCCTGCACTAATCTTACTCTCTTATTTTTACTTAAGTTTCATACCATTTTGATCAGAGTAGATACTTGATATGAGGTCAATCTTCTTAAATTTGTTAAGACTTGTTTTGTGACCTAACATATGATCTATCCTGGAGAATGTTCTGTTTGTGCTTGAGAAGAACGTATATGTATTCTACTGCTGTTGGATGGAATGTTCTATATATGTCCATCAGGTTCATTTGCTCTAAATTGTCACTCAAGGTTCATTTGGTCTAAATTGTCACTCAAGTCCATTTTTACGTATTGATTTTCTACATGGATGATCTATTTATTGTTGAAAGTGGGGTAATGGACTTGGAGTCGCCTACTCTTATTACATTACTTTCTGTTTCTCCCTTCAGATCTGCTAATAATTGTTTTATATATTTAGGTGCTCCAACAGCCATCTATTTCAACAGTGCCCTGGGGCATAAATTCCTCTATAAACTAATCCAATAAAGTTGTGACTCTTTCTATGGGATAGTTTCTGAGGTCAGTGTTTGATATTTGTTCTGACACCAGGAGGGCACCCCTCAGCTCTCTTATTCCCTGGTTTTTACCTGCAAACTAGCCAGCCTATAGCCTAGGATGTGTCTTCATTAGATCCATGAATTGCCTTTCATCACAACATCTACTGCTCATGAGAGTAGATGAAGTTTGTTGTATCTTTGAAGTTTTTGTAATTTGTAGTTGCCTTTTTGTAATTATTTTCAGTTAATTGAAATGATCAGTGACAGTGGAATAAAAATTAAATGTTTATTAACATTTATCATGTTTGAGGAATCAGTTCAGTGTTAACATGGGCAATCATGTAATTCAATTCCTTAATTTCAATGATGAATAATGAGAAGCTCAAAAGAGTAAGTCATTGGACTAGCCTACAGATCAGGTCCCAGAATTCTGACCTTATGACAGTGAACACTGCTTTTTCCACCCCCACTGTATAGTCACTAACTGAGCTCCAGGGTAACTCTGATCAAGTGAAAGTTGCTTTGTATTGGAAGAATATTAGAAGAGGAAATGTTAAGTTGAGGTGTGTGAAATTCGTAGAATGAAGGTTCACTCAACTCTTACTCCAGATACTCTTCTGACCTCAGAAAAACTAATATTTTATTTCCTGGGCTTTGGACTTATAGGCAGAACTAAGTTTGGATCCTAATAATTATGACCTTATATTTCTTAAACTCACTAAATCTTAGTCTCCTATTCATTTATTAATTAATTGCCTAGCTCATTATTCCATGCTAAGAACCACTCTGGGTGCTGAAAATTCAGCAGTTAAGAAAAATTCAAGACTGTCATGATGATAAATAGAGAGATAATACATCTGGAAGTGCTGCTTCTCTAGAGCAAAACCGTCAGCACGTGGTAATACAACTTTCCCTTAAATTGTCCTATGACAATCAGCAGGTGGGTTAATGAACTTTTTCACAATTTCCATCTCGTCCACCACAGGTACTCATGCATCAGTATCAAGGAGAGTACAGTGTCATAGCCATTTCCTTCTTTTTAAAACTTGAGCAGGGACTTCCCACAGATGCATGAAAAATATCAGCTTCCCTCTCCTTTTTCCACCCAACACCAAATACTTAGATACCCTCCACTCTGCTTCACAGCTACAAAATGTGGTTTCTTTGGTTCTCTAACATGGAATATCATTTTTTCCCATGAAACTAGGTTGTCAGCCACTCCTCTCACCACATATTAGTCCTTCTGCCTCTTCTCCATCTTCTCCCCAAGACCTGGGATCAGATCAGATCTTCTTAAAAGATACATCTGCTTGGAGACAAGTGATGCTGCTTCATTTTCTATCCTATTGGTTGAAGAGAAAGGTTAAAGGGATGGGGATTTCCAAGAACGCTTTTCTTTCTTAAAATGCTCCAGTATGAAAAAGCTGAAATGCCTTCCTAAAAAGGAATTAACCTGGACCTGAATTAACAGATGAGGCAGATTCCTGGTTTGAGGGCTGAGCCTGTAGGTGCTGCCTTTGAAAAGAGAGAAGATGCATTCCTTCTAAAAGGACTCATCTTTCCCTCTTTATCGAATGATATTTCCTAGTGCAATTATGAGAACATTAATGCTCAGTAAATTCAACCCTTCCTTCCATTCTAACTGTCACTTCTTAACCTTGTAACTGCATTGGGATTACCAAAATGGCTTGGTTCATTTCCCCTTCAATTTACAGCTATACAATTTTGCTTTGTTGGGGGTAGCTTCACTTTGTATTTTCCCTTCTATTCCTTAAGGAAGAGTTTTCTCTCGCATCGGCCAGGACTCTTCTCCCTGCCTGCATCTTTCATCCTTTATTGTCCCTGCGTATCCTTCCATAATATTTTATTTGCCTCTTCTGCTCTGTAATTAACCTGAAATATACCCCCTTTCCTCTCTTCATGACTCTTACTACCTCACATAAATGGAGAACTCCAATCTTTAATTTTTAAGGTTCTTATAGATTTGTAAAACATTTTATCAATTTTTCCCACTTTTGACAACATATGGCTCCACCAATTTATGCTCTAACTATACGTTATAAACAAATCTATTGCAGCTCTTGTTGTAGTGTATTATAGAAAGACTATGTAGGCTCTGAACTCCCAGGAACAAGATCTACAAATCCCATTTATCCTGGCAATGCCAGCACCTTGAAGAATGCTTTGCACAATTTTCAGCACTAATACATTTTTACTAAATTTATAGTCTTCAGAGAGAATATTCTTTTCTTTTTTGAAGTCAGAATAGAATTCCTGTACTCCTATTCTCACTTCTAAAAATAGTATGAAATGTTATTTGTAGGGTTGTTACAAAGATTAAATGAGATAATTGAAAACTGCTTAATCAGGACCCAGAATTATTGATTTCTTTTTCCATCATTGTCCCTGCACTTTCTCATGATAACCAGCAGATGGCGAGATGGCCCTTAATACCTCTCTCTTCTTTCAGTCTTCTCTCCACAGAGATTAAATTTTGACCAGCAATGAGATACTAGCATCATAGCAATTTCCTTTCCATTTAATCCTGTCCAGGGGCTTTCCAAAGATGCCTGAAAAGGAATAAATATCCTGATTATAGCACTCTAGACCCTTCTAAATCATGCTTGAAAACCAAAAGGGGAGAGTTCTTGGCAATCCACATAGCCATATCCTGTTTCTTCTCACAAACTCTAGGTATTAGACCTTCCTCTCACCACATAACTCATAACTTGTCCTGATTCCACTTTCTCACAGGAACTTGAAACCAGACTAATACTAGGACCATTACAGTAGCATTATTTGGTGGAGACAAATGATGTTATTTCACTTATTGGTTGTATAGGAAGGAAAGTGATAGAAATGAGAATTTCCATAAAGTATCTTTGTTCAGCAAACTGACCTGCTTCATCCTAGAAGAAAGAGCCTAGGACCCAGGCTAGAGAAGCAGCCTGAGATTGAAGGACTGGGTCTTTTGATATTACTCCTGAAAAAAGAAAAAAGGCAGTTCTTTTTTTAAAAAATTAAAATATAGTTGATTTACAATGTCATGTTAGTTTATATATATGACATATGTATATATATATATTTCAGATTCTTTTCCCTTACAGGTTATTATAAAATATTGAGTATAGTTCCCTGTGCTGTACAGTAACTCTTTGTTGTTTATCTATTTTTTATATAGTAGTGTGTATATGTAAATCCCAAACTCCAATTTATCCCTCCCCTTCCCCCCATTTCCCCTTTGGTAACCATATGTTTGTTTTCTATGTCTGTGAGTCTAGAAAAGAGATGGTTCTAAAAAGCTCTGCATTTCCTTTCCCTACTCATCCAATAGTAGTACCTTTACAAGTTTGTGAAGACACAAGACATTCAGTGATACCAGCCCTCCAGTCTCACTCTCACCTCCCTAGAGTTGAAGCTCTTCTTATACCTATAAGACACCTGGGTTACCAACAGTTGATTTTGCTTCTTTGCTTTTGTATATCTCAGTTCATCACTTTACTAAAGAAGTAACTGCTCTGCTCAGCCTCTAAGGCCTTTCATACAACAGGTCCTCTCTGCCTATCTGCTCTTATTCCACACTGTTCTTCAATGTGGACATTCACTCCAGTCGATCAGGGCTTCTCCTAAAATTACTTCATTCCTCCTTCCCTCAGTACTTCCCACCCTAAGCCAGTACTGTTTTTGCTCATATGATTCATGAGTGTTCCTTTTCCACTGTTGTTCTTCTGAATCATATCTTCCTCCTTCTCTGATTCAAGTCTCACTTCTGCAAACGAACTACATTTTCAAGTTTCTTCTAAATACTCCAACCTATATGAATATACCCTTCTTCTACTATATTTAAACTTGATTACTTTAAAATAATACCCATTTATATTTTCATTGTAATTATAAATGCCTGTCTTCTTATTTCTTTTTTAAATTGAAGTATAGCTGCTGTACAATATTATATGTTACATGTGTACAATACAGTGATTCACAATTTTTAAAGGTTGTACTTCCTTTATAGTTATTACAAAATATTGACTATATTCCCAGGGTTGTATATTCTTGCAGCTTATTTTACACCTAATAGTTTGTACCTCTAAATCCCTTACCCCTATGTTGCCCCTCCCCTTCACTGTATTTATTCTTAATGTATTGTTTATTAATTCAACAACTATTTATGATTACCTCCTCTGAACCAGGTATTTCTCCAGGAACTGAGAAAGAATGGTGCACAAAGAAGATAAAGTCTCTGACTCACAGAGCTATTAGTCTACATGTCTTTCTTTCTTTCCCGGTGGAGATTGATAATCCTGAGATCTTTATCTTGGCATTGCTAGCCACTAGCACTCTTTTGAATAAAAGAGGTATCCAGTAAGTGTATGCGCTTTGAATTTCACCAGTTGTATTCCATGCTTCTATGTCCACATAGCACTTAGCATGATGCTTGACGTTCATAGGTGAGCAGGATTAAATTTGCTGTTTAATTGATATCACTGAGTCAAGGAGAAATTAAGATGAACATCAAGGAAGAGTTTTCTTTTCTGACTTTGGAAGTGATGGTTTGGGAGGTAATCTCTGCCATGCCACTCTCCTTCCCCTCTTTGCATGTTCACACTTTGGTTCATCACCTTCCTAAAGGCCACCTTGTTTCCCAGATTTAAATGCCCCTTTCCTTCCAGTGATTTCCAAAGTATTTGAGAGTGTGTTCCTCTGTCGTTCTTATTCCTCTTTTTCCTAACCATAGAAACTGGAGCCCAGCTAGTGAGAGGCTTCTAGAATCAGCATGATATGCTTGTTGAAGGCCCTCATCAGGAGTTTTCCTAGTACATCCCATGATACTCACTTGTTATACCCAATAAATTCTTACTATCCCTATTTAAATGTTATACTTGTGACTGCCAGGTAATCTTTTTCTTTATGACTAGTGAACTTTGTATCCTATTTTTAAAATCTTTTTATACTTCAAGGTCATAAACATATCACCTAACATTATCTTCTAAAGATTTTGTTGCATTGCATTTTTATATATAGATATACAATTCAACTGGAATTAATTATGTGTATGGTGTGAGATAGGTGTCAAATTTCATTCTTTTTTTAAAAAATAAGTGTATCCAACTGATTCAGCAGCATTTATTGACAAGACCATCCTTTCCTAGCTGCTCAATTGAAAACAATTAGGTCACAAAAGAGGCACAAAAGAGAACATACTGTAATAATTCAATTTATATAATGCTACAAAGCACGTTTAGAAATAAATGTCAGGTTGGGAAAGTACATGGAAAATCAAGGAAGTGATTGGTATAGACATCTGGATAATGAATTATCCTGGTGGAGAGAGAGAGAGGAGTGTGGATGGAAAGAGGCACATTATGGGCTTCCCTGGTGGCTCAGTGGTTGAGAATCCGCCTGCCAATGCAGGGGACACGGGTTCGTGCCCCGGTCCGGGAAGATCCCACATGCCACGGAGCGGCTGGGCCCGTGAGCCATGGCCGCTGAGCCTGCGCGTCCGGAGCCTGTGCTTCACAACAGTGAGAGGCCTGCGTACCGCAAAAAAAAAAAAAAAAAAAAAAAAAAGAAAGAGGCACATTATGCACTTACAGGGTGTTGGCCCAATGTCCCCAATGTTCTATTTCTAGATCTGGGCAGTGGTTCCATGAATATTGGCACTATAAAAATTAAGTTGTATATTTATGCTTTCTGTGTTTTTCTATATGTGTGTTCTACTTCACTGCAAAGTATTAAAAATGTAAAATGTTTAATTTCCTGACTAGACCCTTGTAGTCAATATTATTGAGTATCACTAAGTGATCAGCATTTTTCCATGTGTTGGGGATGCAGCAGTTAACTGAAAATACAGTGTGATACAACACAGCCATTTCGAGGCTATGATGGGAACTAAATGAACTAAAGTGTCTGGAAGTACATAATCAGTGCCTTGTAGAAAATAAATAATTCAGTATTTGATTTTCCTTTCATTTGTCTGTGCAACCAGAGTTGCGATAGTAGATCTCATTCACAGTCCCCATCGCTTCTAGGTCAGGAACAGCAGGGAGATACCAGCATCATAGCTTTCTTTTTGGTGGGGGGGGGGGTACGCGGGCCTCTCACTGTTGTGGCCTCTCCCGTTGCGGAGCACAGGCTCCGGACGCGCAGGCTCAGCGGCCACGGCTCACGGGCCCAGCCGCTCCGCGGCATGTGGGATCCTCCCGGACCGGGGCACGAACCCGCATCCCCTGCATTGGCAGGCGGACTCTCAACCACTGTGCCACCAGGGAAGCCCCCCATCATAGCTTTTTATTTGTGCTTTTTAATCATAGCCAGGGACTTCCTACCTAGGTATGAAAAGTCAGGCATCATGTCTCTATCAAAATGCCTATCTCCTCCAATCCTCACTCCACACTTTGCTTTACTCTGCAAATACTCTTTCCTCGCTAACCACTTCATCATGTCCTAATTCATTCCACTAAAGGATATTTTTGACTTTTATTATCAACATCTAACTTAGTCATTCTGTCCTTTCCTGATTTCTACCCAAGACTTTAAATAAGACCTTCTGGTCAGATGTATCTGCTGGAGATAAGTGATGCTGTCTCATTCTTTATCCCTATTGGTTATAGGGAAAAAAAAAAAAAAAACCAAACAGTTATCTGAGGAAGGATGTGGTTTTTCCAGCAAATCTTTCTCTTTCTCTTTCTTTCTCCAAAATGTCTCACTCAGAAGGAAAGAACCAACTCCCAGGCTGATAAAAGGGCTGACCTTTCTATCTCCAAAAGGAAGGAAAAGATACTTCTAAAAGATCTCATGTTCCTCCCTTATTCATCAAGTATCAGTTTTTTATATTATACGTGTCTAGGAGTCCTATATTGTTTATTCCTACTGTCATCACACTAATCTCTTTGCCCAGCCCCTCATAACTAACCTTGGGTTGCTGAAAGTTTTCCTAGTTAATATTTTTTTCTAATCTCATTCCCATCTTTCTAAAAGACGTAATTTTACCATTTTTACAATGACGTACCTAGCATAGTTTAACTCTACATATCCACTCTCTCATATTGCCGAACCTTATTTAGGTGGGATTACAATTCTGTCAAAAAGGACTCTTCACCATCTACTGTCTCCTGACCACTCCCTCCCTCCCACACATATGATTTCACTGTGGTTCCTATTCCCCACATGTCTCTAAACAACCTGAACCATAACCCCTTCCTCTATGTTCTAAGTCTCACTTCCTCCAGAACTCACGTCTCTACAAATGCTTCCTTGTTATTGTAAATTATGTTTTTACTTGGTTTTAATTATTTTGTTTTATCAATTTGGGTTTTGATTGTTTTTTTGGGTTTTTTTTGCAGTATGCGGGCCTCTCACTGTTGCGGCCTCTCCCGTTGCGGAGCACAGGCTCCGGACGCGCAGGCTCAGCGGCCATGGCTCACGGGCCCAGCCGCTCCGCGGCATGTGGGATCTTCCCGGACCGGGGCACGAACCCGTGTCCCCTGCATCGGCAGGCGGACTCTCAACCACTGCGCCACCAGGGAAGCCCTGATTGTTTTTTTTAATAGATGTTTCTACTGTAGGTCTTGTAACATTGTTTTACTTTAATTTTATATTTCTGTCTTTACTGTGGGTTCTAGTTTTCTTAAAAGTGCGATCTAAATCATATATATCTTTTTATCCCTAGCATGTGGCTCCAACAATTTCTCCTACATAGACACAGATAACTATTTCTTCCTAGAAAATGAGAGGATGAACTGACTAGTGACCAAGGGTTAACCAGTCCCAGGATCATGTCCCAGATGATACTCTGTGCTCCTTATTTCATAATTTATTATTAATCACAAAAGATTTTCTGGATGCCTGCTCTTTGGGTCTTTTGAATGTCCTTTGTTCTACTTTCTCCCAGCCCTCAATATATCCACAAAAAGTCTCATCAAAACTGTATTCTGATATTTTATAGAATTACCTATTTCAGACCCTCTTGAGATTGATCTCTCATGTCCTCATTCTCCTGTACCAAATGCTGGAGTCCATGAAGTGCAAAGGGGCTAGTGTTAACCATGTGCTTATTTTGGGCCTCTGGTCAGGAGCCTTCCTAGAATATCCTGTGGGGATCAATAGCCTTGCCCCAGTGTTTTCCCATTATTTTCCCATTATTCACTATCCCTATTTAATGCTGCTGCTGAGGTATTTCTTCTTTTCTTGACTAGGCTTTGGTAATCCTGGCCCATGGCACCATCTTAGTTCACTCTCCATATCTTATTGTCCTTCTATGGCTCACATGTGCTACTTCGTGTGAACCATCTGTGCTCTTGGTCACAGAACACAATGCTCAGCTTTTTCCCCAGGTCCTATTCCTTCTCCCAAACATTTGCATTTAAAGAAATGTTTCTTCCCTATCTCCCTTTTCTACACTTACCTTCTTTTATCTGCCCTAGTATTCACAAAAATATTTCCAGTTCTCTTGGGACCTTTCATTAAAAAAAAATGTTGTGGCAGTCCAAGATGCCCATGTAAGAAGACCTTGAACTCAGCTCCCATGAACACACCGAATCTACTGCTCTATATGAAATGGTTTCCTCTGAAAAAGACCTGAAAACTAGCTGAGCAGCTACTTCACATTGCAGACAAGAAAAGGACCACATGGAGGTGGGTAGGAGAGGCTGAGACAAGGTCTTGCCATAAACCCCAACCCTGACACAGCAACCATAATAGGGAGGGAACCCACAGACCTAGAGCTTCTTTCTGAGAAGCAAAGTGTTCGTACCTCGATAAGGCATCCAACTTTTAGGACCTGTACCTGAGAGACAGTCCTCCAAAACATCTGGCTTTGAGAACCAACAAGACCTGTGGGCAGTGGCAAACTGTGAGAAGACACCCTTAAAGGACTTATGCACAGATTCACTTGCCCCAGGGTCTAACACAGACGCAGTCATTTCAAAAGGGCCCAGACTTGACTGAAAAAGATTTATTGCTAATCTTTTTTTTTTTAACATCTTTATTGGAGTATAGTTGCTTTACAGTGGCGTGTTAGTTGCTGCTGTGTAACAAAGTGAATCAGCTATACGTATACATATATCCCCATATCCCCTCCCTCTTGCATCTCCCTCCCACCCTCCCTATCCCACCCCTCCAGGTGGTCACGTATCTTAAAGCTTTGACTGGAGGTACAGAAGTCTGCTGGGTTACTCTTGGGGACAGAGGCATGGGCCAGCACCATTTCTGAGCTCTCCCTCTGCCTTGCTAAAGCTGGAAGGCACCATATATATATCTGTTTTCCCTCAGGAAGTGCCATCTTCATGCCCTCTCTCTGCCACTCTCCATAGTGCCAGTATCTCCCGAGGGGAGCTCTTAGACACGTCTGGTGCTCCAGTTTGTACAACTACGGCCAGGAAACACCTCTACGTTGTCTGGCTCTGGTGGCCATCAGGGCTTATGCTCACAGGTCCCACAGGACTGTAATTAACAGAGAAAGATTTCTTAAGCGGCTCCCACCCTCAGGGCACAGCAAGAGGCAACAAGACTCAGGAGCTGAGTCTTTCTGGGAAAGAAGCCTGTATGTTTATCATCATGGCTTCTGCCTGAGGGGCAGGGCTTTTAAATTAAACACACATCAAAAGGCTAACTGTAAACCTTTCCAAAGACCTCAAAAGGCAGGCGCTATCTTGCACTCTT
This sequence comes from Kogia breviceps, assembly GCF_026419965.1. Lineage (NCBI taxonomy): Eukaryota > Metazoa > Chordata > Mammalia > Artiodactyla > Physeteridae > Kogia > Kogia breviceps. Next base: position 83,978,845 of record NC_081319.1, read on the forward strand.
CCTCTGCCACACTCCAGAGTGCCAGTATCTCTTGGAGGGGAGCTCTTACACATGCCTGGTGCTCTGGTTTTTCATCTGGTTCCCTGGTTTTTGTAACTGTAACTCAGGAGACACCCTTTCATCTCTTGGCTCTGCTAGGGGGACTTGTGTTCCAGGTTCCCATGAGACTGTAACAATCAGAGAGAGTTCTTGAGGGGCTACCGCCCCCAGGGCACTGCACACACAGCAGACTGAAACATACCCCAGCCTTTTTATGAAAAAGGCCTATTTTCTCATCCTGGACCTTCAGCCTTAGGGGCAGGCTTCAGGTTTGGTCCACATCTAGAGGTTATGGATGCTCTCAGGGAATGTAGGCCTGGGGATGCCATCTTTGCACTCTTCCTCTGCCTTGCTACATATCTCCCAGAAAGGGAGCCCTGATTTTTGTGACTGTTGCCCAGGAGACACCTCCAGTTCACCTGGTCTGATGGCCAGCAGAGCTGAGCTTGTAGTCCTACAGGACTATATATATTTGCATACTTTAAAAGCTGCTACCTGAGGGTCTGATTTCCAATCAGTCTGAATCTAGGTGCTGATTCAGATCCCCCCACTGGGATACTGGCAGGACTTGGCACATCCTCAACTACTGAGAGCTGTAAAAATATAGTAGGCGGTTTAGAAATCACGAAGGTTTGAGAGACAGCCAAGAGCTAGGATAAGGTTGAACCATAAACTTCATCTCCTACCCAAAGCTACTTCTTCCAAACTGGGAGAGGTAGATGATGATTAAATGATAGTCTCAATAGATGCAGAAAAGGTATTGGACAAAATTCAACATCCATTTATGATAAAAACTCTTAAAGCGGGCATAGAAGGAACGTACCTTCACAGAATAAAGGCCATATATGACAAGCCCACAGCTAACATCATATTCAATGGTGAAAATCTTGTTTCTCCTCCAGGAGCAGAAACAAGACAAGAATGCCTATAGTCACCACTTTTATTCAACATAGTACTGGAAGTCTTAGCCAGAGCAATTAGGCCAGGAAAAAAAAAGTCATCCAAATAGGAAAGGAAAGTAACACTCTCACTATTTGCAGATGACATAATTTTATATATAGAAATCGCTAAAGACACCAACAAAAATTGTTAGAATTAATAAATAAATTCAGTACAGTGGCAGGATACAAAATCAATACACACAAATATATTGCACTTTTATACTAATAACAAACTATCAGTAAGAGAAATTAAGAAAACAATCTATTTATGGTTTTTACTAGAGAAACAATTGACCTATTACCAGCTGATGGCTACCATGGTTACCACAGAGGAGTCTACACCTTCTTTCTAATGGCTATTGTATATGGCTTTAGGGCTATAAAAGGCTTTTCATGCCACTGGGGTGGCTCATGGCCCCTGTTTGGAGGATGCTGCTATAATGATTGACGGTAACAAAACTGCCTTTGAGTTTAGTGGCTGTTTCTCTTCATTTTGACCACATCAGAACATTGTGGCCCAGGTCCTCTGGGGTAGTTTTATAACGTAAATATCATTAAAATATATGATCTGCAGAGCTACATGTTTTAGGTAGAAAAATAAATCGAAGATGATTCCTGAAGACAACTCTCAACAGCAGACTTTCCATGGGAGCTGAGACCAGAGGTGCGTCTTGAGAGATTTACCCAAAGGATTTCCTTTTACATAAGGCTTCTTAACATAGGAAACCCTTTATTGCTATCCTACTGTCCATATTAGAAATCTTTTTTTGGGTGTGGTTTTGGGGATAATATTTAGGGCACAGTAAGGGATAATGATATACCCATCAAGGATGTTTTTCATTGTTCTGATTAGGGTATATGGCAAGCTGATGTTTACTCTGTTAAACTCATGCAGAGACCGTTAGAAAACACCTTAAGGACTAAATGACAGAAACCTGCTTTCTAGTGGAACTCGATGCATCTCTCACAAAGGTAACAGGGACACGAAGATATTTGAAGTTTTGCATTTCAAGAACATTGTCATTGAACTCTCTGGAGACTATATCAGACTGCAATTCTTGAAAGTTTCTGAGTTTCTACCTAGGTGTAAATTATAATCTTGAGGTCTTCTACAGAGAGGATTGTCATGATCCGTTTGTGCCCCAAGAGATCAGCCTGAATTGTGCCAAATTTCCTGATTTTATTTTTGGTAAGTGTGTACAGCCACAATTTCCAACACTTCTTGGTTAGGAAACCTGTGGAGAGTCTAAGAACATCTCTTCATTATTCCAAGAAGTTTCTATTTGGACTTCACAGGTGATATTATAACAGAGATCTGCCAGAGTTGTGCCAAAGATTCCCGAATGCCACAAGTTAGTACCAACGTTATTTGTTTTTTGGGTTTTTTTGCCTACTTGAACATTCTTGACACTAGAATTTTACAACTTACTTAACAGTTCAAATCTTTATCTTGTTAGTGCCTCTATCATTAACTAATAGAGAGGGAAATTACTGGTTCCCTTAGAAGCTGATCCAGGCAAAAACTTCAGTGAATTGTCCATGGAGTAGCATAACAGGGAGTTCCATTTTTGTAGTCTGAAGTAACATGGCTATAAAATTATAGGTGAATCAAGAAACAAGAAACATCTCAAATAAACAACCTAAGCTTACACCTAAAGCAATTAGAGAAAGAAGAACAAAAGAACCCCCGATGTTAGCAGAAGGAAAGAAATCATAAAGATCAGATCAGAAATAAATGAAAAAGAAATGAAGGAAATAATCGCAAAGATCAATAAAACTAAAAGCTGGTTCTTTGTAAAGATAAACAAAATTGATAAACCATTATCCAGACTCACCAAGAAAAAAAGGGAGAAGACTCAAATCAATAGAATTAGAAATGAAAAAGGAGAACTAACAGTTGACACGGCAGAAATACAAAGGATCATGAGAGATTACTACAAGCAACTATATACCAGTAAAATGGACAACCCGGAAGAAATGGACAAATTCTTAGAAATGCACAAGCTGCCGAGACTGAACCAGGAAGAAATAGAAAATATAAACAGACCAATCACAAGCACCGAAATTATGACTGTGATTAAAAATCTTCCAAAAAACAAAAGCCCAGGACCAGATGGCTTCACAGACGAATTCTATCAAATATTTAGAGAAGAGCTAACACCCATCCTTCTCAAATTCTTCCAAAATATTACAGAGGGAGGAACACTCCCAAACTCATTCTACAAAGCCACCCACACACTGATACTAAAGCCAGACAAATATGTCACAAAGATAGAAAACTACAGGCCAATACCACTGATGAACATAGATGTGAAAATCCTCAACAGAATACTAGCAAACAGAATCCAACAGCACATTAAAAGGATCACACAGCATGATCAAGTGGGGTTTATCTCAGGAATGCAAGGATTCTTCAATATATGCAAATCAATCAATGTGATACACCATATTAACGAATTAAAGGAGAAAAACCATATGATCATCTCAATAGATGTAGAAAAAGCTTTTGACAAAATTCAACACCCACTTATGATAAAAACAGTCCAGAAAGTAGGCATAGAGGGAACTTACCTCAACATAATGAAGGCCATTTATGACAAACCCACAGCCAACATCGTTCTCAATGGTGAAAAACTGAAAGCATTTCCTCTAAGATCAGGAACAAGACAAGGTTTTCCACTCTCACCACTATTACTCAATATAGTTTTGAAAGTTTTAGCCATGGCAATCAGAGAAGAAAAAGAAATAAAAGTAATCCAAGTTGGAAAATAATAAGTAAAACAGTCACTGTTTGCAGATGACATGATACTATACATATAGACTCCTAAAGATATTACCAAAAAACTACTAGAGCTAATCAATGAATTTGGTAAAGTAGCAGGATACAAAATTAATGCACAGAAATCTCTGGCATTCTTATACACTAATGATGAAAAATCTGAGAGTGAAATTAAGGAAGCACTCTCATTTACCATTGCAACAAAAAGAATAAAATACCTAGGAATAAACCTACCTAAGGAGACAGAAGACCTGTATGCAGAAAACTATGACACTGATTGATGAAAGAAATTAAAGATGATACAAACAGATAGAGAGAGATACCATGTTCCTGGATTGGAAGAATCAGCATTGGGAAAATGACTATACTACCCAAAGCAATCTACAGATTCAATGCAATCCTTATCAAATTACGAATGGCATTTCTCACAGAACTAGAACAAAAAATTTCACAATTTGTATGGAAACACAAAAGAATGCCAAATAGCCAAATCAATTTTGAGAAAGAAAAATGGAGCTGTAGGAATCAGGCTCCCTGGCTTCAGACTATACTACAAAGCCACAGTAATCAAGACAGTATGGTACTGGCACAAAAACAGAAATATAGATCAATGGAACAGGATAGAGAGCCCAGAGATAAACTCACACACATATGGTCACCTTATCTTTGATAAATGATGCAAGAATATACAATGGAAAAACGACAGCCTCTTCAATAAGTGGTGCTGGGAAAACTGGACAGGTACATGTAAAAGAATGAAATTAGAACACTCCCTAACACCATACACAAAAATAAACTCAAAATGGATTAAAGACCTAAAAATAAGGCTAGACACTATCAAACTCTTAGAGGAAAACATACGCAGAACACTCAGTGACATAAATCACAGCAAGATCCTTTTGACCCACCTCCTAGAGAAATGGAAATAAAAAGAAAAATAAACAAATGGGACCTAATGAAACTTAAAAGCTTTTGCACAGCAAAGGATACCATAAACAAGACCAAAAGACAACCCTCAGAATGGGAGAAAAATTTGCAAATGAAGCAACTGACAAAGGATTAATCTCCAAAATATATAAGAAGCTCATGCAGCTCAATATCAAACAAACAATGCAATCCAAAAACGGGCAGAGACCTAAATAGACATTTCTCCAAAGAAGATATACAGATTGCCAACAAACACATGAAAGGATGCTCGACATCACTAATCATTAGAGAAATGCAAATCAAAACTACAATGAAGTATCACCTTACACCAGTCAGAATGGCCACCATCAAAAAATCTACAAACAATAAATGCCGGAGAGGGTGTGGAGAAAAGGGAACCCTCTTGCATTGTTGGTAGGAATGTAAATTGATACAACCACTATGGAGACCAGTACGGAGGTTCCCTAAAAAATTAAAAATAGAACTTCCATATGACCCAGCAATCCCACTACTGGGCATATACCCTGAGAAAACCATAATTCAAAAAGAGATATGTACCACAATGTTCACTGCAGCTCTATTTACAATAGGCAGGACATGGAAGCAACCTAATTGTCCATTGACAGATGAATGGATAAAGAAGGTGTGGCACATATATACAATGGAATATTACTCAGCTGTAAAAAGAAATGAAATTGAGTTATTTGTAGTGAGGTGGATGGACCTAGAGACTGTCCTACAGTGTGAAGTAAGTCAGAAAGAGAAAAACAATTACTGTACGCTAACACATATATATGGAATCTTAAAACAAAAAATGGTTCGGAAGAACCTAGGGGCAGGACAGGAATAAAGCCGCAGATGTTGAGAATGGACTTGAGGACTTGGCGAGGGGGAAGGGTAAGCTGAGATGAAGTGACAGAGTGGCACGGACTTATATATACTACCAAATGTAAAATAGATAGCTAGTGGGAAGCAGCCGCATAGCACAGGGAGATCAACTTGGTGCTTTGTGACCACCTAGAGGGCTGGGATAGGGAGGATGGGAGGGAGAAGCAAGAGGGAGGAGATATATGTATATGTATAGCTGATTCACTTTGTTATAAAGCAGAAACTAACACGCCATTGTAAAACAACTATACTCCAATAAAGATGTTTAAAAAAAATAATTATAGGTGAAACTACTATGGTCAAATTAGAGATATTGTAGTTAATAACAGGAATAGCATGGAAGAAAATGTTAATGGTTAAAAGATTTTAGTGTTTAACTCCTGTTCTGAGTGGAAAATAAACTAAAACTATGTATTTTGCCTAGGAAGCAGAACCAATTTCTGTAGGACTAATTCTTGTTAGGCCTTAGTGTTTTTCATACCTTACAAAATAAAAGCAGTAAGTATTTCTCATTTCTGGAGAAGCTGATTATTGCTAATAGTCATTGTGCTATCTTTTGCTTTGGTAATTAGATAGCTTTTTCCTTCTGGTTAATAACGTAGCCATGGTGTAGATAATTTTTTTTTATTAACTGGCTCCTTTGTTTTTATTTTAACACATGACCATACTCCTTTCTCCTCTGAAAGTTTTTGTTTTGCTTTGTTTTATTTTTGTTTTTATAAGACCAGGTCCCATATTCTGAACTATAGAGACTGACAGGCTATTTTTAACACCCAGATTATCTTTAGCATCTCTAGGTGGATGTGTAATAGCAACACGTTTTCCTATTTTATCTCACATAAATATGGATGCTAGCAAAAATTTGTGAGGGTCATATGCTTCAATATTCTCAAAATTGGTCTACCATATTGAAATAATTTATTCATTTGACAGGCGCACAATGTGGAAAGAGATGTCAATACAAAGGGAGTAGCTCCTTCTCTCACTGTGAAAGAATAATTACTAGTAAGTTTACTTTTTGAGGGTAGAAACTTGTTTATCTATAAGAATGGACTAATAGCAAAAGAACTGTTGAAAGATTTTTAAAATAAATTTTGAATAAAACAGACAACATTCCAGACACACACCTGGAATCACTAGGTAGTTAGTTGCCAGTGGAAAAGCAAAGTGAAATTTTGAAAAATAATCTGGCCAGTATTTGTACTGGATAAAGAGGTGCCTACAGCACAATTAACACAAGATCTAGATCAAAAGAGAAAGAAAACTAAAGAAAGAAAGAAAGAGAACTAGAGAAAGAAAACTAAAACTCTTCCTACATACAACATTAAAGGATGGGCCTACGAAAATTCTAGTTGTCTATCTGTGATGACTCAATTGCAAGCATTCTGGGTTTTTTTTAAAGTGCTGTTTTAAAGTTTTATAAAACACAGGTAAGTTGAATCAAAGAATGACATTGGGAAATTAAAGAAGCCCTGTCAACTGACTTAGATAGCACCATGGTATAAATACTGGCTCCATCCAAAGTTACTAATGGAGGACATCCCTGAGATCTAACTGGAAAGAGTCTTACCAAGCCTGCAGAGGGATGATATGGCCTGTAAATGGCACAATCTTCTGTCGAGGATACATGTCTTTCATGGTAAGAAAAAAATTGGACCTGTTTATTCATTTCTTATTATTAATATTTTTTCCTTAGATAAAGGGACCACTGACCTGCTTCTCACTAAGTCCCAGATTAGTGGTGGTAGCTTCTGAAAATTATAGAGAATATATCCAGACTACTCAGACAAGAGAGAGACATTCTATACTAAATGGCTTGCTGATATCTAAGAGTCCATTTTCCCCAGATGTATTGTGACCTTTCAGGCTTCCCATTCTGTGACAAATGGTAGGACTCAAGGCATCCCATAATGCTGCAAATTTCAACCTCCCTGTTGTTCAACAAAATTCTGTGCAACTGATGTCATTTGATTGTTCCTAATAGTGTTGTGATTTATTTTTCATAAAAGCAACACTGTGCTCTCATGCCTCAAGAGCACATATTAGAACTTTAGTACCAAAGAACATTTTCTTCCAAAAACCAATTTAACTGCCTTTTACTCAGGAAATAAACCTTTATTTGACACTTCTTTTACGTACAAGGGTTGTGCAAAATTTCTTCTCTTGCTTTCAGTGAAGAAACTCTGCCTTGAGATCACCTGTAAGATACAGTTGTCACCAAAGTAACTTTGGTGACAGTTGCTGCATTATTTCACCCAAACTGTCCTTATGTTGAATCAGTATTGCAGAAAAGTGTGAGTTATATAATATTTAAGACAGCACATTTTTGTTACTTATAAATGTATACAACATACAGAATTTAGGTCATAGTCATTGGCTCATTCTTTTTAAAAATAAATTTGTATGATTTGTAAATTGTATGTGAAATTTATCTAAACAAGTTTTGATAGTATTCTCTTTTACTATATTTCAGTATGTTCTTGATATAGAATTACTTTTTTTTGCCATTCCTATTATCCTATAATATATGGTGAACCTTAGCTTGGCTTTCCCTGATGACCATGTCACAAGTAGTGAATTCTGAGTAAATTATGATTTTCTGTTTGTCAAATTAAACATGATATTCTTTCCCATGGTTGAAACTGCACAACTTCCAATAATACTAATTATTGTTGGCATCTAAGGATGTAAATTCTTCTCAAATCCAGAAACAATGGTGACTTTTACCCAACCTCTGTAAGAAATGTTGAACTTTCCATATTAATAGAAATATATTTTTCCAAAATAAGGGACATACTATTTATATTCTATTCAAAAATGTTCAAACTTGCATTACATTATGCTGAGAAGTCTGAAATAATGATTGAGAACAATAAATTGGATTTAGGAATTTTAAAGCCTCTGTTGTCTTCAATAAGAAGGAGACTTGTGGGGAGCTGTGGGTATCATTACATAAGATTAATGCGGGCTTCCCTGGTGGCGCAGTGGTTGAGAATCCGCCTGCCGATGTAGGAGACACGGGTTCGTGCCCTGGTCCGGGAAGATCCCACATGCCGCGGAGCAACTAAGCCCGTGAGCCATGGCCGCTAGGCCTGCGCGTCCGGAGCCTGTGTTCCGCAACGGGAGAGGCCACAACAGTGAGAGGCCCGCATACCGCAAAAAAAAAAAAAAAAAGATTAATGCAAATTTTGTTGTTTCCAGAGGAAAGGAACAATGCTGATGAAAGGAGTCTTTTAAGTAACTAGAATTACTACAAGTAGCTGCTTCAATTTATATCAAATGCTGTCATTCATTAAAAGGAGTAGTTTTATTGATATGCATATCTATGCATTAAAGAGACAAAAATAGATTCAATATAAGGGACACTATTCTCTTCAGAAATTGAATGTGAGTTGGTATGGTGTAATGTCTGAGCTTGTGGGGTTTGGAATCACATATAACTTACTCAGTCTGGAGTGTACCATTTACCAACTTTGCATCCTTGCAAAAGCTGTTTATCCTCCATCCATCATTTTATTATCTCTACTTGCAGGAATGAAAGTGTACTTGAATCACTGAGATGATGTGAGAATTACATTTTTTAAAGCTGTATAAAAAAACCCTAGTATAATTAATTCATGGTAGAAAGTAAAGTGCTTAAATTTGTTCAATAAATTTTAGTAATTTTTATTGTGGCATGGTTGGTACTGTTACAAGAACTATTGAGGTACATAAAGAAGGGCTGCTTATAAGAACTGCAGTGGAGCATGAATTAATGCAGAATTTCAGGGTGATAGTTGACTTTTGAATTCCATTCTAAATCTGAGATATTACATTTACATTAATGTGTAATATTTATCTTAAAATAGACTTACATATTAAATTATATGATTACATCAAAGGATGCAACTCATAGCTTTTCCAAAGTGTTCTATTTCCTGAACACTCTGTAATGTATTCATTAGCAACGTCTTCTTATATCTTTTCTTAGAATAAAGCAAAAGATGTTGAATAATAAGGAGACACATTCCCAATAAAATGTGGAAATCAAAATGGAACGCAGAAGTAAGGGGTTGAACATATTTTCACATAAAATATTCATTATTCTAAGGCAGAGTTGCTGTGCCAAAGGGTGACTTTGAGTCCTTTATCCACCTCTCAGCCCCCTGCACATTTTGCTTTGGACAGTTGGCCTTCCCACCTTGTTACATTATGTGCTCTACAAAGGTACCTTCAAGACCCTCCATTCCACATAAATCGTCTCCTCTAAGCCCTTTCTCTAAGTGTTTTCTGGAAGTGTCACTACACTCAGTGACAGCACCAGAAGACAGACCTGAAAAAACCTTTTCACTCAGGTTAAATTATTGACTAACTTTAAATTTCCTTTAGGTTATCCGGGGCATCTCGACCTGTAAGGAGGTACAGACTACTCTCCAATCAACAGCTATAATTCTGTCACATTATCCGTTACCAGGGGGTGCTGTTCCTTGAGGAGTCTACAGAATCACAGCATTTTTCAGTATTGAAATAACTGAAAGATCACAGTGCCTTCATTTCAACTGTAGAGTTTAAGTAATTTCCCCAAATCTACAACACTAAGTTATGGTGCAATAAGGACCAGATTAAAGGTCTCCAAGTTAAATGATTAACTTGCAATCATTTTCTCTCCAGCAACTCAACTCCTAAACACAATCACCCATACATTTGTCAAAATAGCTTTGTCTCAAGCAGAGAGGAATGAATGCTTCTAAAATGCTCAAACTTGTGACACATCACTGACCAGCATGGAGCTGACTCACAATAGGGGCCCAGTTAAAATGTTTCAGATGCAGCTGGATCAAACCTCTAAAGCACTAAATTAAAACAATCCTTTTAGTGGAGGAAATTCTAAGTTTCAGAAGAGGACCTTCCTACTGAATCTCTGACCAGTCACTGATGATGCTTCTCGTCTGTGATGCTGATTGGTTCTCTAACACTGAGATCACCCAATCCAGAATCAAATACTGAATTCCTTGGTTGGTGTCACTTGGATGAAGGAGGGTCACAGTACCCATATGAGTGGGGCTTGCCTGCCTCCCCACACCCTGTCCTCTCCTGTTCTCCAGCATGGTGTCTCTGTATTTCTCCGGAGGCTCCTGGATGGCAGCTCTGACAGTGATACTGATGGTGCTGAGCCCTCCCCTGGCCTGGGCCAGGGAGACCCAAAGTAAGTATATACCTTAGATGGTGAGCTATCATAGGGTGGGGAAGGAAGGTACTTAGTTTTGTCACTGTGTCCAGGCCATGTCCCTTAAAAATTGTGATATATTCTTCAGTGACCAGCTATCTTTACCATAGGGATCCCCAATTCTTTCCACAGCAAAAGGTGTCTAGATATTTGTCCTTTCTATGAGAGCTACATCAGGGTCTTCCATATGTATAAGACTTTTTTTTCTCAATTCTTCTCCAATAAAACCTCCCTTGCATCCCATTCTTTCATTATCTTAAGAGGATTTAGAAATGAAGATAATTCCCCATTTGGCATTTCCCTTTATTATGTTGAGTTATGCCAGGAAAAGGGAAAGTTTCTCTGAGAATTTTATGGGAAATCGCAAGGAATTAGAAAGAGCCCTTCTAGAAGATCCTGTGTTATATTCTCAAGAGGATCTGTGATATTGGTGCCCCTCTCTAATATGTGAGAATGGATCAAAGGGCCTTCCCCCATATCTTTTCTTTCTCCTGAACCCCAATGTTTCAAATGCCTGTATCCCTGCCCTGGAGGTTCTCTGACAGAAGTTGGGATTCATTTTCTCTATATTTCTCCTGTGTAAAGCACCCCGGAGCTGAAACGACTCTTAGTAATCCTTTGAACTTGAAATGACTCTTTAGACAAGGAGCATCCATGGGGTGTTCTTTGATGACTTAAAGAACTTAGGACATCTTCTGAAAACCTGACACGGGTTAGTGTTCACTGTGAATGTATTTTGAAGCTTTCTAGATGATTAGTTTCTCCTACATCTCCCTGTTCTTTGGCCTGAGCATATGAGAAGAGATTCAACTAGAAGAGGATAAATTATATGTTCATTCACTGTGCCGTCTAGGTTCCTTAATTAGCCATGTTTGGTTACCTCTCCTTCAAGTTTGTCCCTATTTTTCCCCAGCTATGTCATCAGCATTACTGAAAGTGCCCACGTTTGCACAGACCCCCAGCACTATAATCAATCTATTGGATGAGCTAAAACTTATGAAATTTTCCCTCTTGCTTAAAATCACCTTTTTCTTTCCTGTGAATGCCTCTTACAACTAGTAGAAGAAGAAAGAGGAAGTTTGTCTAAATTTGTCACAGGAAGAGGAAGGGATATAATGTGTCATCAGAATAAAAGAGTGTTGGAGCTGGAGCCCCTTCTTGCTTTCCAAGATCCTCACAATAACCAATTCCCCAAACCATGAGTTCATTCATTTAGACCACAAATGTTTATTTGAGCAGCTATTATATACTGGGCTCTGTCTAGACTCAGAATTCTATATGAATAAAAGCTAGAAAAGTCTCAATTATCATGGAACTTACCTAATGACAGGAGAGAAAGATAACAATCCAATTAACAAAGAAAAACATTTTGAAGAGCAGTAAGTGCTCTGAAAAAAATATATCAGGGCTATGGAACAGAGAAAATGGGATTCACTTGACTTCGGTTCAAGTGGCTAGGGAGGTCTCCCTGAGAAAGTGACCTTTAGTTGAAACATGAGTGATTAGAAGGCGGCAGTTATGTAAAGGATGCAAGGGAACAGGGAAAGAACAAAGTGTGGGAAGATATTTTCTGTGTTTAAGGGACAGAAAAAGGCTAGCGTGACTGAAACAGAGCAAGCAAGTTAGCACGTGAAATAAAATGAGGTCGGAGAAGAAATCAGGAGCCAAATCATTTTGGCCCTGATGGCTAAGGTAAGATTTTTGAATTTAATTGAAAAAGATATGTGAAGCTACTGAGGGGTTACAAGGAGTGTCAGTTTATGTTTATCAAAAAAACAATTCTAGGGCTTCCCTGGTGGCGCAGTGGTTGAGAATCCGCCTGCCGATGCAGGAGACACGGGTTCGTGCCCTGGTCCGGGAAGATCCCACATGCCGCGGAGCGGCTGGGCCCGTGAGCCATGGCCGCTGAGCCTGCGCGTCCGGAGCCTGTGCTCCGCAACGGGAGAGGCCACAACAGTGAGAGGCCCGCGTACCGCAAAAAAAAAAAAAAAAAAAAACAATTCTAGCTACCATGTGGAGATTGGATTGTATGGATTCATCAGGGAGACCTTTTAGGATCACGGTAGAATTCTCCAGGGAAGACGTGTGCTTGTGGCCTCATTTAGTGTAGTAGTGACAAAGACAGTAATAAAGAGAAAGGCAACAGATTTGAAATAGATATTTGTATGACTTGTTAATAAATTATATTAGGAAGGGGTAGAAAATTAAGCTTATCCCTCAGGATTTTGTCTTGAATTACTGGAATAAACATAATGGTGCTGCTTATTGAGGTAGGGAAAACTATGGGAGGAAAAAATTTGAGGTGGGTGGTTAGGAATAAAAGTTTTGTTTAAGTTTAAAATGATTTTTTGACATTTATGTGGAGCTGTCAAGAGGCCAATTGAATTTATGAGACTGGAATTCAGGGGGAGAGCAGGGCTGGAGACATATATGTTGCAGTCATTGACAACTGTGTTACATTTCAGGAAAGTAGAAGAGGTTGCACATAAAGGAGGAGTGTGGGAGTGTGTAGTAGAAGGCAAAGAGAGGGCCAGGGTCAGTAAGTCAGCAAAGGGGAGTGGGAAGGAGTACCAGTGATAGTGACAAAAACCAAGAGCATGTGATGCAGAGAGTGAGGGAACTTCGATTTTTCAAGTCTGAAGAGAGTGGCGATTTGTGGTGAGTATGACAAAGAGGTGGGTGAAATGAGGAAACATGACAGAGAAGTGAGCACTGGGTATGGTGGACCTGACATTTGCTGCCAGTGGAGTATACAAGACAGGAGCTAGATTGGATCATTTGAGGAGAGAATGGGAGCTGAAGAAATGAGGAATGGATTACAGATGACGCTTTTGACTAGCTGGCCTCAGGGACAGACTGTGCTCTAGCATAAGGGAATCAGCTGGACCTAAAGTATAAAAATAAGAGCCTGATGAGAAGCTGGGAAAACCTGAGAATCAGACATGTTTAGTTAGTCATCAACAAGGAAGCATTAGAGTGCCCTTGAATACCAAGGTTATGCAAAAAAACCATTAATGAATACAGCCAGTATTTATTTGTGTCCTAGAATACACCAGTTATTTTACCCTAGGTGGTAACGTTGGAGTAACAAACCAAACAAATCTGGTTTCTGTCAACATGGAGCCTCATAACATTTTGCAGCTACTCTGTACCAGGCCTATAAATTTCAGTATGTAATTCTTATAACTATCCTATCATATCTGTAGCAATTAAAAACATATACATCACATGGAAGCAACCTAAGCATACATCGACAGATGAATGGATAAAGAAGATGTGGCACATATATACAATGGAATATTACTCAGCCATAAAAGAAACGAAATTGAGTTATTTGTAGTGAGGTGGATGGACTTAGAGTCTGTCATACAGAGTGAAGTAAGTCAGAAGAGAAAAAACAAATACCATATGCTAACACATATATATGGAATCTAAAAAAAAATGCTTCTTATGAACCAAGGGGCAGGACAGAAATAAAGATGCAGATGTAGAGAATGGACTTGAGGACACGGGGCAGGGGAAGGGTAAGCTGGGATGAAGTGAGAGAGTGGCATGGACATATATACAATACCAAATGTAAAATAGATAGTTAGTGGGAAGCAGCTGCACAGCACTGGGAGATCAGCTCTGTGCTTTGTGACCACCTAGAGGGGTGGGATAGGGAAGGTGGGAGGGAGGGAGACGCAAGAGGGAGGGGATATGGGGATATATGTATACGTATATCTGATTCACTTTGTTATACAGCAGAGACTAACACAACATTGTAAAGCAATTATAGTCCAATAAAGATGTTTTTAAAAACCCAAAAAACATATATATCTATGGAATCTAAAATTCAAAAAGTTTGAGTTATTTACCCAGTGCCACATTGTTAGTTCTAGAACTTAGATTATATTATCAAGTCTGAGTATATAGAAATTCCCTTTCTTCTAAGTCAGCATACCCCTTTTGTGTTAGATTTATATATACCACATTATTTTTTTTTTTTTTTTTTTTTTTTTTTTTTTTTTTCTGCAGTACGCGGGCCTCTCACTGTTGTGGCCTCTCCGGTTGCGGAGCACAGGCTCCGGACGCGCAGACTCATGGCCATGGCTCACGGGCCCAGCCGCTCCATGGTTATGTGGGATCCTCCCGGCCCGGGGCACGAACCCGTGTCCCCTGCATCGGCAGGCAGGCTCTCAACCACTGCGCCACCAGGGAAGCCCCACATTATTATATATAAAATGTTCTGCTCTTATTTGCTCAAAATGGTAGTGATTAAATTAATTGAAGACAATTGCCAAATGATGATAAAGATATTACTTGCTTTAGGAAGTTAAGGAATAGAAAGATCTTGTGAGCTTGCTTTCATAGGGTTATAAAAATAAAAATGTTGGGCTTTCCTGATGGCGCAGTGGTTGAGAGTCCACCTGCCGATGCAGGGGACACGGGTTCGTGCCCTGGTCCGGGAAGATCCCACGTGCCACGGAGCGGCTGGGCCCGTGAGCCATGGCTGCTGAGCCTGCGCGTCCGGAGCCTGTGCCCCGCAACGGGGGAGACCACAACAGTGAGAGGCCCGCGTACTGCAAAAAATAATAATAATAAATTTTAAAAATAAAAATGTCAATATATTTATTATTTATTATATGGTCAGCACTAGGAAGTTCCAATCTTTAATTTCACACTTTAAAATATACTGTGAGGGATATACTATCGTCAGATCTGTTTTGGAGATCAAGAAAAAAGGCTCATGGATGCTAAAACTGACCTAAGTAGAAGAGCCCATCTTCAAATTCAGAAGTTCCGATTCTACAGCTTGGGATTCTAACCACCATTACTGGATAGTGGCTTGATTGTGTCTGAATTACTGACAAAATTTCTGATATTCATATGCACAGTGTGTGTCTCGGGCGTGTGTGTGTGTGTGTGTGTGTGTGTGTGTGTGTGTGTGTGTGTGTGTGGAGGGGTGCTACAAGGGCTGCTATATCCTCCTTCTTCTGGGGCTACATTAGCAAGTTGGGCTAAGGTTGCCAAATTAAATACAGGATGCTCAGTTAAATCTGAAGTTCTGATAAAAAACAGTAATTTATCAAAATCGAAATTTCACTGCTAATCCTGTATTTTTTTTATTTTTTATTTTTTTTTGCGGTTCGCGGGCCTCTCACTGTCACGGCCTCTCCCGTTGCGGAGCACAGGCTCCGGACGCGCAGGCTCAGCGGCCACGGCTCACGGGCCCAGCCTCTCCGCGGCATGTGGGATCCTCCCGGACCGGGGCACGAACCCGTGTCCCCTGCATCGGCAGGTGGACTCTCAACCACTGCGCCACCAGGGAAGCCCTAATCCTGTATTTTTATTTGCTAAATCTGGCAACCTTAAGTTGGAGACAAGAACTGGACAAACAGCGCTAACCGTACAAGCTACAGTGAACAGGAACTTCACACATCTTAATTTTGTGACGTTGTTGTCATGTGTCGATAAGATACTTGAGAATTTCTGAATAGTAATATAGACCTGGTCTGACCCAGAGTACCCTTCTTTCTGCCATCATTTCTAGGTGATGGTCTCTACTTAAAGCGTGGGGACCTGCTCATTTTTTGGTAAACTGTCTATACGAGAATATCATCTTCTTCTTAGTTTCTCCCCTTCTGAGGAGATTTGACTACAGAAACAAGTTCTACATCTGGCCAAGGGTGGTAATTTGATGCCTACTTGTATTGTTGGAACTAGGAGACAAAGTTAGAAAATGAAATCGTTGAGGCATGAACAGGAATAAGATGTCTGTGGCTGTAATTTACTACTATAGGTAAGTAGTGGACCAGAGGCAGAGAAATTAAGAAAAAAGATGACATGAAGGATAAACTATGACTTTGCAATTGGTTGGCAAGCAAAGAAATAAATAAGCCTTTGGTCCTGAACAAATTAATTGTCCTGGAAAAACAGCTCTTCAGTGGGTCCGGATTCTTAAAAAATATTAGTTTCAGTGGGACCAAGATTTTCCACAAACGTAATGTCGGCTGCCGCTTGGGGCTGAGGCCTGACTGAGCAGCAGTGTCTCCCGCAGAGAATTTCCTCTACCAGTTTAAGAGCTGCTGTTACTTCACCAATGGCACGGAGCGGGTGCGGTACGTGACCAGAGACATCTATAACCAGGAGGAGTACGTGCGCTTCGACAGCGACGTGGGCGAGTTCCGGGCGGTGACCGAGCTGGGCCGGCGGAGCGCCGAGTACTGGAACAGCCAGAAGGACGTCCTGGAGCAGAAACGGGCCAGGGTGGACACGCTCTGCAGACACAACTACGGGGTTGTGGAGAGCTTCACGGTGCAGCGGCGAGGTGAGCGCGGGGCGGGGCGGCCAGCGGGCGGGGGCGCAGTGCGTGTGGGTGTGTGTTTGAGACACAGACACAGAGACACAGAGACGGGGACAGAGGAGACTGCGTTCGGGGGGCGGGGGCTGTGTAGGACTGTGAGCAAGTACAAGTTAGGCGGGTTCCTGGGAGAGCCTGTTGTCCGGAGACAGTGTGTGATTTTGTCAGTGACTGTGAGAGGGGGGAGAGAGCGTGTGTGGTGTGGGGAGGCCCGGGAGGGAGGGGAGGTGTGGCGGGGGGGGGTGCAGGAGGGAGGCTCCGGGCGTCCTTGGTGGTCCCCGTGGGGGGAGGGGAGGGGAGGGGAGGGGAGGCAACCCCGACTGGGGTGGGCGGTTAGAGATGCGGGAGGGACTTCAAGGGGTCTATGGTTGGGGGAAGGTTTGGGGGAGGAGAGGTGAGGAACGTGAAAGGATTGGGAGCCTGTGAGGAGAAGAGTCACAGCGTGCTCTGGGCACACACACCCTGTTACTCCTGACACCCCAGAAATAAGTGTGCCGCGTCTGTGTGTGTGCAGGAGCGCTTCACGGAGAAAAAGGTGTCAGACTGCTTTTTCACAGGTGCGGGCAGGGGAGCCTCTGCGGCTCCTCTGATCTTCCTGAGACTTCTTCTAGGTCTGAATGTTTCGCCTTTTTTTTTTCCTTAGCCTATATGTTTTTACATAGTTGAAATGACTGTGTAATCACCTTTTGAATTATAATTGTGTTAACACACTGATGTTACTTTTTTTTTTTTTTTGCGGTACACGGGCCTCTCACAGCTGTGTTCTCTCCCGTTGCGGAGCACAGGCTCCGGACGCGCAGGCTCAGCAGCCATGGCTCACGGGCCCAGCCGCTCCGCGGCATGTGGGATCTTCCCGGACCGGGGCACGAACCCGCGTCCCCCGCATCGGCAGGCGGACTCTCAACCACTGCGCCACCAGGGAAGCCCTGATGTTACTATTTTTATAACGCTAATAGTATTCGAGTAGTTACATAATATTTCTTTTTATAAGTGTAACAATTCACAGCACAATCTCCTTTATCAGATCTTGTTTCAAAGATATATAGTGCCAAGTACTCAGTTTAAAAGTTACATTTTTTATTTTAAATTTATATTTCTTTGATTCCTAAAGTTCTTGAATATCTCTCACATATTTATTGGCCACTTGTTACTGCTCTATTATTTATTCTCTATTATTTCTGGGGTCCTGGTGTTTTTCTCAGTGATATAGATTCTCTATGCAGCAAAATTAACACTGTTGATATTTGATTCAGCTTTCTCTCCAATTTGAGGTTTATATTTTGATTCAGTTTATTATTTTCCATGATAGAAATTTAAACATTTTTACTTAATAAAATATACTGCAAAATTGTTAGGAAAGATTTACCATCAATTTTAAACTTACCATTTTAGAGTATTATAAAAATGTTTTTCACCAAGTTTCTCCATCATTTAAAAATAAATTGTTTTTATTAAGGCTGATATTGTCAGAGATTGTCTCAGGCGCTAAGCACAC
Source organism: Kogia breviceps (assembly GCF_026419965.1). Taxonomy (NCBI): domain Eukaryota; kingdom Metazoa; phylum Chordata; class Mammalia; order Artiodactyla; family Physeteridae; genus Kogia; species Kogia breviceps. The sequence continues at coordinate 83,997,463 of NC_081319.1, forward strand.
ATATTTAATGAGTCCCAGACCCTTGTCTGAACTTATGTGTCAGCTTAAAAAGAGAGACAATTGCAAACTGATAACAATTCCAGTTGTAAATTCACTTGTTTTGCAAAGAGAGAGATTGATTAGCAGAGTTTAATTATAAGAAATTATTTTTTAATTAATGACTTTTCTTCCTTCTTTCCTTCTCCTTCAGGACTCATGGGGTTTTTGGAATTCGACTCAGAGTTAGAGATTCACTTGTGTCTTTCCTTCTCCCTAGGGTAGAACCTTTTCTGAGGTGTTCTAAGGTGTGAGTGCCTGGAGACAGCTTTCCCAGGATTTCATCCTCTGTCTCCACACACACACCCCTGCTGTTCCCTAATTTATCCACACTGCTTTGAATCATATTTTCTTTCAAATTAAACAAGGGTAATAAATAGCTCTGGTATATTGAAGGCTAAATTCCAGTTACAGTTTTACATACTTCAGGTGCATTAATCCTCACATAACCCTAGGAGGTGAATTAGAATTATTATTCCTTTTTATAGGTGAGAAAGATGAGACACAGAGGAATGGAAAAATTCTCCTGGGATAAATCTGTAAGAGACAGAGCCTGGGTTTGAACCCAGGCAACGTGGATTCAGAAATGACACTTTTAATTAAATGCCTTCCAAAGAGTTGTAAACACGTCAACAATAAATAACTGCTTCATGCAATGGGGGGAAAAGACACACAAGTATCTTCAGCATCTCTAAAATCTAATGGGTCCAAGTGGCAAGGGTTAAATTCAGGATCATGGTACTAACTCCTAAAGTTGGGCCACATGGCCACCTTTGAGGGAGACCTGCCCGAGGCTGCAGTCTGGGACTGGAGAGTGGATGCAGAAAGGCAGCCAACCAACAAGACTTACTCTGTCCCCCTCACTTATCCCCTCTACCTTTTTCTCTCCTAGTGGCGCCTACAGTGACTGTGTATCCTGCAAAGACACAGCCCCTGCAGCACCACAACCTCCTGGTCTGCTCTGTGAATGGTTTCTATCCAGGCCACATTGAAGTCAGGTGGTTCTGGAACGGCCAGGAAGAGGAGGCGGGGGTGGTCTCCACAGGCCTGATCCCTAATGGAGACTGGACCTTCCAGACCATGGTGATGCTTGAAACAGTCCCTCGGAGTGGAGAGGTCTACACCTGCCACGTGGAGCACCCCAGCTGGACCAGCCCTGTCACAGTGGAATGGAGTGAGAAGCTTTCTGGCCTCATAAGTTCCTCAGCCACCAAGGAGGGGACTTTGATTACCACTGAGTGTCCGGTTTCTCCTCTCCCCACAGCACCTGTTCATTTGCTCTATTCTCTCCTATCCTTCAGCTGAGGTTAGGAGGGTAGTCGTGTGAATGTCCTGTGGTAGAAATCCTCTGATATTTATAGATATCCTGTGATAGTTTGTACAAAGACCTGTACCCCCTGAGAAGGCAGTTATGCCTGACAAGCAGAATAGAGGTGTCCCTGTTTTGAGTCTCCCATCTTATCTCAGGTCATGGTCACCTCTTTGGCCCTGGGCACCAGTCTCCTTCTTCAGGCTGGGCTCGTACTTCTGACACTGTTGCTCTGAGTTGTTCATTGTGATCTGAGAAGAGGTGTGTCCTCTATGATGTAGGGACCTTCCTGACATGAAGGGAGTCCAACCTCAGCTCTGCCTTTTATTAGCTTTTTATTAGACAACCTACTTAACCTCATTGAGTTCCTGGCACTTCACCCTTAAGATGTTGAAGTAGTGGCCTTATGTCAAGGCTGTGATATTTAAATGAGTTTAATTCTCAGTGTGTATCTACTTAGTGTGATTCTTAAATCTCTTTTCCAGAAATGGCCATTTATTCTATTTCTTGCAGGGCAGGCTTCCCACCCCCCCCCCCATTGTCACAGTTCTGAATCTCAGAGTCTCAATTAGAGAAGTAAGAATTGGGGTAAAGTATCACTAAAACCAGCTTCTTTTCTCAGGGGCACAGTCTGAATCTGCTCAGAGCAAGATGCTGAGTGGAATCGGAGGCTTTGTTCTGGGTCTGCTCTTCCTTGGGGTGGGGCTGTTTGTCTACTTCAGGAATCAGAAAGGTAAGGAACCTGTTGGCAGCTGAGCCTCCCCACAGACTTTTGGGGGAAGAAATATGACTTTGCTAGGTTAGTTCTCTGCATATCAATGACCGTGTGTAAAGTCTTTCTTTGCTTAGTTGACCTCAAATTTCCTGAAAATCCAGGAATTGACAGTCCATGGTTAGCTACGGTTAAAATATAAGAGGTGATGGCCTGCAAAGATAAGAAAAATGTTAAACGTGCTTGGAGATTTTTCTCTCGCGTTGCGGAGCACAGGCTCCGGACGCGCAGGCTCAGCGGCCATGGCTCACGGGCCCAGCCGCTCCGCGGCACGTGGGATCCTCCCGGACCGGGGCATGAACCCGTGTCCCCTGCATCGGCAGGCGGACTCTCAACCACTGTGCCACCAGGGAAGCCCAATGCTTGGAGATTTTGGTTGGAGATCCTGGGACAAATGCAGAAAGAGACACTAAGACTGATGAAGTTATACTGGATTTGTGTGACAGAAGCTTCGTAGGTTACCAGCTCTCAGTGTCTGCTCTCCTCCCTGCCCTGTCATCATGTGATTAGGTTGTGGTATTACGGAAATCTGAGGTGGGGGTCGGGGGTTGGGAACATTCTGTTTGGGGACAGATTAATCTCCATATATTTTAAGTATATATCTTCCCTTCTCTTTCCCAGGACACACTGGACTTCAGCCAACAGGTAATGCTCCTTAACTCTCTTTTAGAGACATACTTAGTCTCCCTAGAAGAGATGGTAGAGGTGACAAGACAGGTGACAGAAATAATGGGAAAGACCTTGGATCTGACTTTGGATCAGGCAGTTTCCACTAAAGCTTCTTCTCTCCACTAAACAGAAGGCCTGTGCTCTGAAGTAACTTTGGTTCAGGGAGACTTAAGAATTTGTTTTCCTTCTTAATTCAATGCTTTAACATGAGACCCTGAAAGAGGAGAAAAAAACTGCTTGCAGAGTTAGATCTGGAAACAACCCTCTCCTCTGTCTTTTGCAGGACTCCTGAGCTGAAGGGAGGATAGTGACACTCAAGCAAAAACCTTCTGTCCCGGCTTCTTCGCAGCATGAAAATGTTTCCTGCTTCACTGTAATTCTTCTACAACGATAGTACTTCTCAGGATCTAGTTTGCTCTTCGTTAAGTGACTCTGCAGAAAATGTCCTTCTTGGTGGCTTCCTCAGCCCCTATCCTTGACCTGGAAGTCCCCAATATTGATCGCAATACCTTATCTTCATTTTTTCCTGGTCCCTTTTGTTTTAAACCTTTACTGCCTCCTGTGCATCTGAACTCATCTTCTGCCCACGTTCCTTTTTAAAGTCTTTCTCAAATAAATATGGATGAAAATCATCTGCTTCATACAGTTCCAAGGAAGGAAGTAGAAGAAAAGAAATAAGGAGAATTGCATCATATAACAATAATGGTTTTCATTAACATTACTGAAATTTGGTCACTTGTGGATCTGAAAGATTTCCTTGCTTCCTTCCATGTTTTTTTCTTGCGTTTTCTGTACTCTCTAATTAGGAATGTTTTCCTGAACTAGAATAAAAACTTTGTTGAACCCATTTCATGGTTGTCTCCTGCATCTTTGCATTCTCAAAGATAAGCATGCAAGTATCTTCACACCATGGGATACAGAAAGGGGCAAAAAATGTAAGAAATACAGGTGACTTGTAAGGATGTGATGCCCTGACAATTTTTGTAATCATGTTCTTTTTTCTCTTTTTCCCTGTTTGTTTTTTTTTTTTGAAGAAAATATCTAATCCTGGGTACTTCTTTTTTTTTTTTTTGCGGTATGCGGGCCTCTCACTGTTGTGGCCTCTCCTGCCGCGGAGCACAGGCGCCGGACGCACAGGCCCAGCGGCCATGGCTCACGGGCCCAGCCGCTCTGCGGCATGTGGGATCTTCCCGGACCGGGGCACGAACCCGTGTCCCCTGCATCGGCAGGCGGACTCTCAACCACTGTGCCACCAGAGAAGCCCCCTGGGTACTTCTTGAACTCCTCTTTTATTAGACTAATGGTGGGCTTCAACAGTTCAGTCTTTTACTGTCTCTCAAATAAAAGGCAGTGGCATGCAGGCTCTTTGGCTGAGATGCATTCTTCCCCATAAATAGGGTTCAGAAGGCCTTCAGGACAAAGCCAAAACTATTGGAAAAGGTACATTTCTGAGACCCTCCAGATTGTGCAGTAAACTTACTGTCTGTTACAGGAAAATCCTTAATGGACCAATATAGATCACTGCAACAGAATAGAAAGCCCAGAGATAAACCCATGCACATATGGTCATGTTATCTTTGATATAGGAGGCAAGAATATACAATGGAGAAAAGACAGCCTCTTCAATAAGTGATGCTGGGAAAACTGGACAGCTACCTGTAGAAGAATGAAGTTAGAACACTCTCTAACACCATACACAGAAATAAGCTCAACATGGATTAAAGACCTAAATGTAAGGCCAGACACTATAAAACTCTTAGAGGAAAACATAGGCAGAACACTCTATGGCGTAAATCACAGCAAGATCCTTTTTGATCCACCTCTTAGAAAAATGGAATTAAAAATAAACAGTGGGACCTAATGAAACTTAAAAGCTTTTGCACAGCAAAGGAAACCATAAACAAGACCAAAAGACAACCCTCAGAATGGGAGAAAATATTTGCAAATGAAGCAACTGACAAAGGATTAATCTCCAAAATATACAAGCAGCTCATGCAGCTCTATATCAAAGAAACAAACAACCCAATCCAAAAATGGGCAGAAGACCTAGATAGACTTTTCTTCAAAGAAGATATACAGATTGCCAACAAACATATGAAGGGATGCTCAACATCACTAATCATTAGAGAAATGCAAATCAAGACTACAATGTGGTATTATATCACTCCGGTCAGAATGGCCATCATAGAAAAATGTACAAACAATAAACACTGGAGAGGGTGTGGAGAAAAGGGAACCCTCTTGCACTGTTGGTGGGAGTGTAAATTGATAAAGCCACTATGGAGAACAGTATGGAGGTTCCTTAAAAAACTAAAAATAGAATTACCATATGACCCCGCAATGCCATTTCTGGTCATACACCCTGAGAAAACCATAATTTAAAAAGAGTCATGTACCAAGGTGTTCATTGTAGCTCTATTTACAATAGACAGGACATGGAAACAAGCTAAGTGTCCATCGACAGATGAATGGATAAAGAAGGTGTGGCACATATATACAATGGAATATTACTCAGCCATAAAAAGAAATGAAATTGAGTTATTTGTAGTGAGGTGGATGGACCTAGAGTCTATCACAGAGAGAAGTTTGTCAGAAAGAGATAAACAAATACTGTATGCTAACACATATATATATAGAATACTTTTTAAAAAGGTTCAGAAGAACCTATGGGCAGGACAGGAATAAAGCTGCAGATGTCGGGGCTTCCCTGGTGGCGCAGTGGTTGAGAATCCGCCTGCCGATGCAGGAGACACGGGTTCGTGCCCTGGTCCGGGAAGATCCCACATGCCGCGGAGCGGCTGGACCCGTGAGCCATGGCCGCCAGGCCTGCGCGTCCGGAGCCTGTGCTCCGCAACGGGAGAGGCCACAACAGTGAGAGGCCCGCATACCGCAAAAAAAAAAAAAAAAAAAAGCTGCAGATGTAGAGAATGGACTTGAGGACCCGGGGAGTGGGAAGAGTAAGCTGGGACGAAGTGAGAGTTTGGTATGGATATATATATATATCCATATATATATACACTATACTATATATATACACTATATATATATATATATATATATATATATATATATATATATATATATATATACTACCAAATGTAAAATAGATAGCTAGTGGGTAGCAGCCATATAGCACAGGGAGATCAGCTTGGTGCTTTTTGACCACCTAGAGGGGTGGGATAGGGTGGGATAGATACATGAAGCTACTGAGAGATTATAAGGAGAGTCACTTTGTTTATTTTTTAAAAGAATCCTAACTACCACGTGGAGACTGGATTCCAGAGGTTCACACGTGGAGTCAGGGACACCATTTAGGAACACTGTAGAATTCTCCAGGGCAGGTGTGCTTGTGGCTTCATTTAGTGTGGTAGTGATAAAGACAATAGTAAAGATAAAGTGAACAGATTCGGGGTAGATTGTTGTGTGGCTTGTTATTTTTTAACTCTGTCATGTGACAGGGAGGTATTAGAGAATTTCTGAATAGTAAGTAGACCTGGTCTGATCCAGAGCACACTCCTCTCTGGCATCATTTCTTTTTTTTTTTTTTTTTTTAACATCTTTATTGGAGTATAATTGCTTTACAGCGTTGCGTTAGTTTCTGCTGTATAACAAAGTGAATCAGCTATATGTATACATATATCCCCGTATCCCCTCCCTCCCTCCCTCCCTATCCCACCCCTCTAGGTGGTCACAAAGCACAGAGCTGATCTCCCTGTGCTATGCAGCCGCTTCCCACTAGCTATCTATTTTAGATTTGGTAGTGTATGTATGTCAGTGCCATGCTCTCACTTCGTCCCAGCTTACCGTTCCCCCTCCCCATGTCCTCAAGTGCATTCTCTACATCTGCGTCTTTACCTGTCCTGCCTGGCATCATTTCTAAGTGAAGGTCTCTACTCAAAGTCTGGGGTCCTGTTCATTTTCCGTAAACTGTCTACATGAAAATGTTATTTCTTCTAACTTTCTCCCTTACTGAAGGTAATGACTACAGAAATAGAGAGTTCTACATCTGGCCAAGGCTGGTAACTTGATGCCTACTGGTATTATTGGGTGCAGGAGACAAAGTTAGAAAATGAATTAGTTGGGGCTTTGAATAGGAATAAAATATCTGCGGCTATAGTTTTCTACTATAGATAAGTAGTGGACCAGTGGCAGAGAAATTAAGAAGGAAGATGATATGAAGAATAAATTATATGTCTTTTTAATTGGCTGGCAAGGCAAAGAAATAAGTAAGCCATATTTGAATTTATTTTGCTGGAAAAATAGCTCTCCGCTGGGGCTGGATTCTTGAAAACTAGAAATTTCATATAGGAACAAGATTTTCAACACATATAATATTGGCAAAACTTTTAATGTAATTCTCAATGCTCCATAATTAACAGTGACTTTTGACCACAGATTTTCAGATGGTTTATACTAGTGGAGCTCATCCAGTGACAGATCACCACTCCTTCCCCCTACTCCTTGACCCCCCAAAATTTGGCAATATCTGGAGCCATTTTTGGTCGTTACACTGAAGATTTCTTCTGACATCAAGTGGGTAGAGGCTAGGGATGCTGGTAGACAGCCTACAATGTACAGAACACACCCCCTCACCTCCAGAGACATATTTGATCTCTTACCTCATCAGGTTAGATTTGCCAAGTGAATTATGGCACCAAATTTTTTAAAATGTGGTTTTCTGAGCTATCTGGATTTGGAAATGAAGAAAAGAAAAGGTGGAAGTGTATTGGGATCATGGTTTTAATTTCCTTAAAACTCTTCAAAAGTTTCCCATTACATTTAGCATAAATTCAAAACCATAACATCACCCATAAGCCTTTTAAGTACCTGGCTTCTGTGATTTTTCAATGGAATCTTTTACCTCCCCCCCTTCCTTACTCTCTGTGCTTAGTGGAATGTTTTCTTCTGGTTTCTTGCAGAAGCTCATCATCTCTTTCAAGCTTTTACACATGCTACTACCTTTACCTGAAATATGCCTTCTTTTTCTCCCAAACATACACACCCCCCACATCTTTCCCTCACCCCACATCAACTTAACCTTTCATGTCAAATCTTTTTTTTCAATTGAAGTATAGTTGATTCACAATGTTATGTCATGTCACATCTTAAATGTCATTCTTCAGAAACTACTTCTCTGACACCCGAATATTAATTATTCTCTGTTCTAGATCTCCATGCTCTTCTTGTGACATTTCTGGCTGCTGTATAATTAATTCTTGTGTGGTTGGGTTTTGTCCATCACTTTCACTAAATTTTATGCTCCTAGAAGGTAGGGGAGATGTTTGTTTTTCCCTCTTTGGATTCCCGGGGGCAGCAGCACAGGCTTGGCACAAGGTCAGCACTAGGTAAGGAAGTGTTTCAGGAACAGCTAAAGGGTCGTGGGGTGAGAGGAGGAAGCAGAGAGTGTTTTTCTGGTGGAGGTATTCAAGAGGAGGTGGTGATGGGGCAAATCCTGATCCCGCTCAGACATGGAGGTCCCCAGCCAAGTACAGAGCTGACTGCATCCCAAATGCCTTAGGATCAGAGGGGTCTCCTCCACCCACCATGGTCTCGCTTGACCCTGCAGATCAAAGAAGAGCCCGTGGGGCGCTTGTAGCCGAGGCGCCAGTGGAGCCAATGAAGGGGGTCCTAGTGCTCCCACGCGCGCTCGAGCGCCCCGCGTTGGTGGGTGTAGCAGTCAGTCATTTCCCAGGAGCCCGCCCAGTGACCAGATCTTTCATGTCCTCACTGCACTTTTCATGCATCAGTTTAAGGCGAGTGTCATTTCTTCAACGGGATGGAGCAGGTGCGGTTCTTGGCCAGATACACCTACAGCGCGCAGAAGGATGTGCACTTCGACAGCGACGTGGGGGAGTTCACTGCGGTGATCGAGCTGGGGAGGCCGGACGCCGAGTACTGGGAGCACTGGAACAGCCAGAAGGACCTCCTGGAGCGGACGCGGGCCGAGCTGGGCACGATGTGCAGATCCAGCTACTGGGGTATTGGGAGCTTCGTGAGGCAGCAGCGAGGTGAGCCGAGGCAGGCGGGTGGCCAGGGGGAGGCGGTGTGTGTGTGTGTGTGTGTGTGTGTGTGTGTGTGTGTGTGTGTGTGTGTGTGTGTGACAGAGAGACAGAGACAGAGAGAGACAGAAACAGAGACAGAGACTCAGTCTGGGTGAGCGTTGAATTGTGAGCATTACACGTTGAGAAAGTTACTTTGAGAGGGTGAGACAGGGAGTGAGTCTCACAGGCTGTCGGGGAGACAGTGTGTGACCTTGTCAGTGTGTGATTGTGAGAGGGGAGAGAGCATGGGGTGCGAGGAGGGGCCTGAGGTCTGGGAGGACCGGGAGGGAAGGGAGGTGTGTGGGGAGGGATGCAAGAAGGATGGATGGATCCAGGCATCCTTGGCGGTGCAGTGGGAAAGGTGAGGTGGGAGAAAGGGGGAGGGGAGATGGAGGAATACTGATTGGGTGGTTGGTTAGGGAGGAGGGAGGGGAATTTAAGTGTCTGTGGTTGTGCTACCCAGAAAAGAGCTTTGGAACTTGGACATTTATGGAAAGGTGTGGTAAAGGGGCTTCAGCAGCTAATCTTCCTGGACAAGGGACCCTTTGCTTCATGTCTGAGTCTTTTGGTTCTATGGTCAGGGAGAAACTTTGACTCTGGGTGTTTGGCTTTAGGTCAAAATTTTATCCTCTGCTCAGGCTTCAGCTGCATGACTCATGGTTTTGTTCTGTGGTCTCTGAAAAAAAAAACTCAGTATCTTGCTAAAAACTGAATAGTTTCCAAACCAGTTTGGAGCTGGTTCTGGGGTTACACAATTATAAGAATTATTATTTTTTAATTAGTGACTTTCCTTCCTGCTTTCCCTCTCCTTCAGGACTCAAGTTTTTCTTGGGATTCAGCTTATAGAGTTAGAGATTCACCTGTGTCTTTCCTTCTTCCTAGGGTAGAACCTTTTCTGAGGTGTTCTAAGGTGTGAGTGCCTGGAGACAGCTTTCCCAGGATTTCATCCTCTGTCTCCACACACACACCCCTGCTGTTCCCTAATTTATCCACACTGCTTTGAATCATATTTTCTTTCAAATTAAACAAGGGTAATAAATAGCTCTGGTATATTGAAGGCTAAAACAGTTACTGTTTTACATACCTTAGGTGCATTAATCCTCACATAATGCTAAGAGGTAAATTAAGTATAATTATCCCCCTTTATAGGTGAGAAAGCACAGGAGAATGAAAAAATTCTCCCGGGGTCATTGTATCTGTCACCCTAGACAAGCTCCTTAACCTCTCCCACTAAGAGGGAGAGCCTGGATTTCAACCTTGGCAGTCTGCCTTCAGAAATTATGCTTTTAATTAATACACTATATGCCTTGCAAAGGTTTGTAAACACTTCAACTTAACAATGAATTACTATCCATACTATGAAACACACACACACACACACACACACACACACATTTCCTCAACATCTCTCAAATCTAATGGACCCATGCTGTAAGAATTAAAGTCAAGGCTTATGGCACTAACTCCAAAGTTGGGCCACATGGCCAGCCTGGCCTACCTGAGACTGCAGTGTGGTCCGGAGACCGATGGTAGAAAGGCAGCCAACCAACGAGACCTACTCTGTCCCCCTCACTTATCCCCTCTACCTTTTTCTCTCCTAGTGGCGCCTACAGTGACTGTGTATCCTGCAAAGACACAGCCCCTGCAGCACCACAACCTCCTGATCTGCTCTGTGAATGGTTTCTATCCAGGCCACACTGCAGTCAGGTGGTTCCGGAACGGCCAGGAAGAGGAGGCGGGGGTGGTCTCCACAGGCCTGATCCCTAATGGAGACTGGACCTTCCAGACCATGGTGATGCTTGAAACAGTCCCTCGGAGTGGAGAGGTCTACACCTGCCACGTGGAGCACCCCAGCCGGACCAGCCCTGTCACAGTGGAATGGAGTGAGAAGCTTTCTGGCCTCATAAGTTCCTCAGCCACCAAGGAGGGGACTTTGATTACCCCTGAGTGTCCGGTTTCTCCTCTCCCTGCACCGTATTTTTATTTGCTTCATGTTCTTCTCTATTTCAGCACAAGTTCCTGGGGGTAGCCCTGTGATATCCTGTGATAGAAATCCTCTGACAGTTTGTAGACATCCTTTGATAGTTTCTATAAATACCTATACCCACTGGTGAGACAATTCTGCCTGGCAGGCAGAGAAGACGTGTCCCTGTTCTGAGCCTCTGTGATATCACAATTCATGGTCACCCCATTGCCCAAGGCACCAGACCCTTGGGCAATGTAAGGCTGGGCTTGTGCTTCTGACACTTGTTTCTCTGAGATGTTCGCTGTGATCTGAGAAGGGCACATCCTCTACAATACAGGGACCTTCCTGACGTGAGGGGAGTCCAATCTCAGCTCTGCCTTTTATCGTATCTGTCACCCTAGACAAGCTCCTTAACCTCATTCAGCCCCAGGGTCCTCATCTATCAGATATTGAAGTCATGTGGCCTTATGTTCAGGGCTGTAATGTTTAAATGAATTCAGTGCCTTAACCTTGAAGCTACTCAGTGTGATTTTAAAATGTTTTCCTAGGAATGGACAATTACTCTACTTCTTCCAGGGAAGCCTTCTTTCTCCATTCTCAAAGCTCTCAGTCTTAGAGACTGAATTAGAGAAGTTGGATTTGGGATAAGAATCACTAAAACTAGCTTCTTTTCCCAGGGGCACAGTCTGAATGTGCTCAGAGCAAGATGCTGAGTGGAATCGGAGGCTTTGTTCTGGGTCTGCTCTTCCTTGGGGTGGGGCTGTTCATCTACTTCAGGAATCAGAAAGGTAAGGAGCCTGTTGGCAGCTGAGACTCCCCACAGACGTTTTGGGGAAGAAATATAACTTTTCTTGGTTAGTTCTCTCTATATCAATGACCCTGTATAAAGTCTTTCTTTACCTAGTTGACCTCAAATTTCCTGGAAATCCAGAAATTGACAGTCCATGATTAGCTGTGGTTGAAACATAAACGGCGATGGCCTGCAGAGATACAAAAAAGGTTAACATGCATGGAGATTTTGGGTGGAGATCCTGGGGCAAATGCAGGAAGAGACACAGGGGTGATGAAATTACACTGGATTTGTGTGACAGAACCTTCATCCTCTCAGTGTCTGTTCTCTCTACCCTGGCATCATCTGAAGCGGGTTGTGGTGTTAGAGAAGTCTTAGAAGAGTGGTCTGGGCCCGGGGACATTGTGTTTGGGGATAGATTTACCTACGTATCTTTTAAGTATATATCTTCCCTCCTCTTTTCCAGAACACCCTGCACTTCAGCCAACAGGTAATGCTCTTTAACTCTCTTTTAGAATCATATTTAGTCTCCCTAGAACAGATGGTAGAAGTGACAAGACAGGAGATAGACATAATGAGAAGGACTTTGGATCTGACTTCTGATCAAGCAGTTTACATTAAAGCTTCTTCTCTCCACTAAGCAGAGGGCTTGAACTCTAAAGTGGCTTTGGCTCAGGGAGACTTAAGAATTTTTTCCCTTCTTACTGCAGTGCTTTAACATGAAGTTCTGAGAGACAGAGAGAGGGAAAAAAGCTGCTTGTAAAGTTAAGACAGGAAACGACACTGTCCTCTGTCTCCTGCAGGACTCCTCCGCTGAAGTGAAGACGGATGGTGACACTCAAGGAAGAACCTTCTGTCCCGGCTTCTTCACGGCCTAAAAAGGTCTCCTGCTTTGCTCTTATTCTTCCAAAACGAGAGTGTTTCTCAGGATCTGGTTTGCTCCTGGTTGAGTGACCCTGCAGAAAACGTCCTTCTTGCTGGTTTCCTCAGCCCCCACGTTTGACCTGGACATTCCCCATATTGATTGCAACACCTTATCTTCATTCTTTCCCGGTTCCCTCTGTTTTCAACCTTTACTGCCTCCTGTGCACCTGATCTCATCTTCTGTCCATAGTATCATATAATGTTTTTCTCAAATAAATATGGAGTGACAAACATCTGCTTCATACAGTTTCAAGGAAAGAAGAAGAAAGAAAAGAGAAAGGGAGGATTTCATCGCAAAACAATTAATGGTTATTATTTATATTCCTGAATTTTGGTCACTTGTGGAACTGGAGGTTTCCTTGCTTCTTTCCCTGTTTTTTCCTTGAGTTTTCTGCATTTTGTCATTAGACATGTTTTCCTGAGCTAGGAGAAAGCCCTTAATTCACCCTATCATGATGGTTTCCTGCATCTTTGTCATCTCAAAGATAAGCACACTTTATAAAAATCTGTTATTATTTAAAAATTACAAAATTTATAATCGTGCTCTTTTTCACTTTTTCCATGATTTTTAAAGAAAGTATCGAATCCTGGGTTAGTTCACACCTTGATCACCTCTTTAATTAGACTAATGGTGGGCTTCAACATTTGTCTTTTACTGTCACTCAGATAAACATCAGTGACATGCTGACTCTTTGTCTGGGATGCATTCTTCCCCATAAATAGGTTTTGGAAGGCCATCAGGACAGAGCCACAACTCAAGTCAATAAGATGCATTTCTGAGGCCCTCCAGTTTCTGTCACAAACTTACTGTCTTTCACGGAAAAATCCTGTATGGATCTTATCTTAGCAGAAATCAGAGACAATTCTGAGAAACAAAGGAAAATTTATGAATACTGGAATGTTCATCCAAACAATTGAAATACCCTGCAGTTGGAAGACAAATGAGAATCCCTGTTATGGAATAATCCCCAAAATGCACTTTCAGTAGGTATAGGAGATTTGTATAGTATACAACATTAAAAAAAATAAGACAGAGGAGGAGAATAGAAATATATAACTATACCCATTCATTCATTCTATCTGTCTATCTATCTATCTATCTATCTATCACTTACTTACATTTGTAAATATAAACAATGGCAGGATTTTTTTTTTTTAATGGTTGCCTTTAGGGCCAGATAAGAGAATAGGTTGAAGGGGACAAATATGAAAGCCAGACTTTTTTGAATATATTTAATAGTTTTAACTTGAGGGACATTCAAATATTTTATGTAATAAAAAATTTAAATCAAAAGTTTAACAAGGAGATACATAAAAACTAAAACCAGACTGGAATGATTAAAACAAACTTGACAAAAAGTATATGATGGGAAACAAGCTAGAAAAGTAAATCAAACTTTTTTTGACCCTCGCATAAAAGATTGTGGAACTATAATTGTAAATAAGTATATAGTTCTAAATTCCAAAGACTGTAATAATGTAAGGGAGTTGGATAGGCTCAGAGAAAGGTAGTTAAATTGGTTAAGAAGATGGTGGGCTCTGCTATTGTATTCCATCTGAAGAGTCAGTTTCAAATGTAAATTAAATCTAAAGAGTAGTTAATAGATTCAGAAGTTTATTTCAAAGTAATAGTTGAATTCTCCACAGTCAGACATAACTATTATTTTCAAGCAAATTGAAAGCTTATCTTTGCATATGTTAATTATACTGTGTTATTTGTGTGAAACAGGTTATCATCCTGTGGGAGTTTGATAAACCAGTAGTCATGTCTGCAATGTACATATAGTTGGGATAAGTTCTATTTGATCCCAGGTTGCACCTTTACTGTCACTTTGTTCTCTGAGATGAAAAAATAAACTTATTTTTTCTCATTTTATTTGAGACCTGTGGTGTGAAATGATAAGGTAGAATTATAGTATACGGTATGCATATATCTATGAAGATGCTTTCTGCTGCTAGTAGCAGATAATCCAATCTAATTGGCTTTACTTTTCTTTAAGTTATTTATCTCACATAACAAATAGACCCAAGGTAGGGAATCTCCAGAGAAGGTCAATTCATCAGGCCAGTTGCATCATCAATGATCTTAAAGGCAAGAAAAGAGAACTGTTTCTTCTCTTGTGGTTTTATAAGGAGCAACCAAACTTTTTCCAGAGTTTTCCCAATAGACCCACTTCCCCACACATTAGGAGGACCATGGATTACAATGGCAGGCTCGGACAAACCATGATTCATCCTTTGTGACGTGGGCCTGCCTCCCGTGATGCACAAGGGAAGAAAAGGTTTAAAATCATCTTTTTTAGAGAGAAAGAAATGGTCCATGGGTAAGGAGGATGATTTTAGGGTATGGAACTATTCGATTGTGTTTTTAGTAATTTCTTTATGAAGGATGATAGGTATTTAATGCACAGTATCATTGCAAGGATTTTTTTTTTAGCATTGAGACCTAAATATCAGCCATAAGCCACTTCCTTCCCCCACAAAAAGCAAGCAAGCAGGAGGATTATTTACTTGATTTTAGAACATATACTGACTCTTAATTTTGTGAGGAAAATTATATTTTCCAGGGAAATTATTTTTAAAAGACACATAATGAGGAATGACTCACTTTTTAAAGTGCTAAAACCTATTATACCTCTATTTTATTAAGCACTTTTTGGCATTGATTCATTATTTGTTATATACACCAGTAAAACAAAGTCCAGAATTAGATCCCTGGACATTTGAGGTTTAAATTTGTATAGAGAGTTTCAAGTTGTTTGTCAGGTATATCCCATACTCATTCCTTTAAACAAAATGAATACTTCACAAATATGCATGTGCAAATGTTCATAGCAACATTAGTCATTATAACACCAAACTGGAAACAATCCTAGTATCCATCAGTCAGTGAATGGAAAAACAAAATGCACTGTATCTATACAATGGAAAACTATTTAGCAATAAAAAAGAACAAATGAAACACATTTAAAAGAATTGATGATACATGATGCAAAATGGATGAACTTCAAAAATATACTAAGTGAAATAAGCCAGACACAAAAGACTACTTGTCATATGATTCCATTTACATGAAACATCTAGAAAAGGCAAATTTATAGACTGAAAGCGAAGCAGTGGGTCTCTAGGGCTTGGGGTGGGGGTGGGAATTAACTGTAAACAGGAAACTTTTTGGGGTGACAGAAATGTTCTAAAACTGGATTGTGGTGATAGTTGCACATATCTATAAAATTACTAGAAATTTCCCAGTTGAGTATGATGTAAACTGTGGGTTTGCCATAATTAGCCTTTATTATGTTCAGCTCTGTTACTTCCAGATCCATTTTATTGAGAGTTTTAATCATAAATAGGTATGGAATCTTGTTAACTGCTTTTCGTACATTTATTTAAATAATCATGTAAGTTTTATCCTTCAGTTTTCAATATGGTGTATCATGTTGATTGATCTGCTGATGTTGAAACATCCTTTCATCCCTGTAATAAATCCCACATCATGGTGTATGATCCTTATCATGTATTGTTGCATTTGGTTTGTTAACATTTTGTGGAGGATTTTTACATGTATGTTCATCACAGAAACTGGGCTGTAATTGTGTGTGTGTGTGTTGTATCTGTTGCTATCAGGATAATGTTGAATCATAAAATGAGTTAGGAAGCACTCCTTCCTCTTCAATTTTTTGGAATAATTGAGAACAATACATATTAAATCATTGAATGTTTGGTAGACTTCATCTGTGAAGCCATCTGGTCTTGGATTTTTGTTTTTTGAGAGGTTTTTGATTACTCTTTCAATCTCTGGGCTGGTGGTTGGTCTATCAGATTTTCTGTTTCTTCATGAGTCAATCTTGGAAGGCTGGATGATTCTAGGAATATGTATATTCTTCTAGGTTGTCCAATTTGTTGGTGTATAGTGTTCATAATATTCTATTATAGTTCTTTGTATTTCTGTGGTATCCGTTGTTATTTCTCCTCTTTCATTTTGGATTATATTTATCAGATCCTTTTCTCTCTCTCTCTTTTTTTTTCTTAGTCAGTCTAGCTAAAGATTTGAGAATTAAAAAAGAAAAAGTTTTGCCAATTTTGTTTATCTTTTCAGTGAATCAGCTCTTAGTTTCGTTGATGATCCTTTCTGTTGCCTTTTTACTCTCTATTTCATTTATTTCCACTCAGATCTTTAATATTTGCTTCCTACTGTCTTTGGGATTCATTTATTCTTCTTTTTCTAGTTCCTTTAGGTGTAAGGTTAAATTGTTTATTTGAGATTTTTCTTGCTTCTTGAGGTAGGACTGTATTGCTATAAAAGTCCCTCTTAGTATTTCTTTTGCTGCATCCAAAGGTTTTGGTATTTCATATTTTTATTTTCATTTATCTTTAGGTACTTTAAAAATGTCTTCTTTGATTTCTTCATTGACCTAACGGTTATTTGGTAGCATGTTGTTCAGTCTCTGTGTATTGGTGATTTTTCCAGCTTTCTTCTTGTAGTTGATTTCTATTTTCATACCATTGTGATCAGCAAAGATGCTTGCTATGAATTGAATCTTCTTAAATTTATTGAGACTTGTTTTGTGTCTCAACATATGGTTTATTCTTGAGAATGTTCCATGTGCACTTGAGAAGAATGTGTATTCTGCTGCTTTTGGATGGAATGTCTTTATAAATATTTAAAATCCATCTAGCCTAATGTTTTATTTAAAACCAATGTTTCTTTGTTGATTTTCTTTCTAGATGGTCTATCCATTGATATAAGTGCAGTGTTAAAGTCCCCTAACATTATTGTGTTGAGTGTTGATTTCTCCCTTTAGATAGATTAATACTTGGTTTATATATTTTGGTGCTCCTGTGTTATGTGCACATATATTAATAATAGCTATGTCTTCTTAATGAATTGTTCCACTTATCATTATAAAATGTCCATCTTTGTCTCTTTATCATTTTTGGCTTGACGTCTATTTTGTCTGATATGAGTGAGGCTCCACCCACTTTCTTTTGGCTGCCATTTCCTTGGAATATCATCTTCCATCCCTTCACTTTGAGCCTGTTTGTCTTTAGAGCTGAGGAGAGTCTCCTTAGAGGAAGCATATAGTTGGGTCTTGTTTGTTAATCCATCCATCCACTGTGTGCCTTTGATTGGTGAATTCAATTCATTTACATTTAGGGTGATTATTGATAAATGAAAACCTAGCACTAACATTTTGTCTTCTCTTTTCTGGTTGCTCTATATCTTCATTATTTCTTTTCTTTGTGTCTCTGTCTGCCATTTTAGTTTGGTGGTTTTGCATAATGTTTTTCTCAGTTTCCTCTTTTTTGTTTCATGTGTCTCCTCTAGGTTTATGTCTTTTGGTTACCTTGAGGCTTGTATAAAATGTCTTACAGATAAAATAGTACTTTTTCTGCTGATAGCATCGTATCTTCATTTGCCCATACGGGTTCCATCCTTCTCCTCTTCTTCTCTTATGTTTCTGTTATCTAAAATTATCCCTTTCCATGTTGTGAGCTTGTTAATAAATTGAGGCAGCTATAGCTATTTTTACTGCTTTTTTTTCTCCCTTTCCCCTTCAGGCTATAATGAAGTGTTTTAAAATCTGTTGTGATATAGAGTTGCAATTTTCTGATTCTGTCTGTCAGTATATCACCTTACTTAAAGTTTTGTGTACTTTTGCCTTTTTGTCTCAGGTAGAAGGGCACTTTCAACTTTTCTTGTAAGGTTTATGTTGGTGACCTCCTGCAGCTTTTGTTTGTCTGGAAAAGGCTTTATTTCTCCTTCATATCTGAATGGTAACTTTGCTGGATAGAGTATTCTTGGCTGACAGTTTTTACCTTTCAGAAGTTTGAGTTTGTCATTTCACCTTTCTGTCAAGTTTCTGCTGAGAAATCTGCTGATAGTCTAATGAGGGTTCCTTTGGAGTATACCATCCTTTTTCCTTGGCTGCCTTTAAAATTCTTTCTTTGTCATCAATTTTTTTTTTTTTTTTTTTTGCAGTACGCGGGCCTCTCACTGCTGTGGTCTCTCCTGCTGCGGAGCACAGGCTCCGGACGCGCAGGCTCAGCAGCCATGGCTCACGGGCCCAGCCGCTCCGCGGCACGTGGGATCTTCCCGGACCCAGGCACGAACCTGTGTCCCCTGCATCGGCAGATGGACTCTCAACCACTGCGCCACCAGGGAAGCCCTGTCAGTAATTTTTGAGAGACTTATTGTAATGTGTCTTGCAGAGATCTTTTTGCATTGAGATAATTAGGTTTGTTCTTAACTTTGTGGACTTGCATATCCACTTCCTTTCACAGGTTTAGGAATTTCTCAGCTATCATTTCTTTGAATAAACTCTTTGCTCCCTTCTCCCTCTTTTTTTATTTTTATGTTTTTGTGATACCCATTATCCTAATTTTCCCTTTGTAAAAGAGTCAAACAATTCTCATAGAATTTCCTCATTTGTTTTTAGATCTTGAGTCTCTTTTCTCTTCTACTTGTATCATTTCTTGATTTCTATCTTCAAACTCATTAAGTCTCTCTTCCATATGGTCTCCTCTATTTCCAATGCTTTTAATGCATTCTTTGTCTCATTTATTGATTTCTTCAGCTCTAGGATTTCAGTTTTTTTCTTTTTAGAGTTTCTACCTCTTTTGTAAATATTCCTTATGTTCATTCATTTTATTCCTGAGCTCATTGAACTGCCTTTCTGGATTTTCTAGTAGCTCGCTATTTTGAAATCTGTCAGATCACAATAGTCCATGACTTTAAGTTTGGTTTCTGGAGAATTGCCATTTTGTCATTTTCTCTTTGTGGTACCATGTAACAATGGTTGGTGTATTTGAAGTAGTGAACACCTTTCTTCTTTAGGGAAAGCTTTAAAAAAAATTTAAAACCTTAATTCTGAGTTCTTTCTGTGTTTTCCGGTAGGTGGTGCTACAGCACAGGTTTTTTGGTTTCTCCTACCGGAGCTGCCTCTGGTTATGTTTGAGAGTTGGCTATTTCCACCTCTCACTGCCTCTGTCAGAGGTGTTGGCCACCGTTAGTACCCTCGTTGCTACTGCTTGTACTTCCTGGGTCATTGGTATCTTGCGGCTGCCAGTGTCGCTGGCATTGCCACCTGGGGCGATGGGATGATGAGCACTTCTGGATGCAGCATGGGGGTCTCCTGAGTCACAGGCTCTGCTGCTGTTGGGAGGGGAAGAAGAGGGTGGGGGGAGGGGGGCCAGGGTCAAGGGCTTTTCTACCCTGTCCTGAGTTGTCAGTTACACTGGAACCACCACTGTGGGCAGAGGCCGGGGGGTTGCAGTTGTGGGTTCCTCTGTGATGGAAGGATGGGGTTGTAAGCCCCCCTACTGCTGCTGCCTAGTTCCCTGTGCCTGTGGGCACTGTTGTGGCCAAGAGACTAGAGTCCTGTGTGCTCCACCTCCCCTGTGGCTGCTGGGTTCTCCAGGGCTGCGAGCTCAGCTGCTTAGCCTGGGGGCGCTGGATCACAGGCACCACCTTCACTGTTTTCCCGCTTTGACTTCTTTGTGTGTTCCAGTCCACCCACCTGCAGATATATAGATGTGTGGAATTCTCCGGCATCCTAGTGTGTCAAGGCACAGCCATCTTTGTTGAGTTGTGGATGTTTCAGTGGTTGTAGATGAGGGGGACAGACAAAGGAAACATCTCACTCCACCATAATGGTGATGTGTTACTCTCACCATTTCTTATTAATAATATTTTTTCCTTAAATGAAGGGACCACTGACCTGCTTCTCACAAGTTCCAGATTAGTGGTGGTAGCTTCCGAAAACTACAGAGAATATTCTGAGACTATTTGGACAAGACTCATGCTATGCCAACTGGCTTGCTGACAGCTAAGACCCCATTTTCCCCAATGTATTGCAACCCTTCAGGCTTACTACAAGTGAGTCCTAGTCCGTGACAATTAGTAGTACTCAAGGCATTCTGTAATGATACAAATTTCAGTCTTCCTGTTGTTCAACAAGTCTGTGCTTCTGATGCCACTTGTTTGTTTGCATGAGTGTTGCAATTTATTTTCCATAAAAACAAACCTGTGGTCTCACACAACAAGAGCAAAGACTAGAACTTCTGTACTGATAACAGCTCTCTTCGAGAAACCAATATAACTGCCTTTTCTTCGGGAAATAAGCCTTTATTTGACACTTCTCTTACAGAACAGAAGCTGAGCAGGATTGCTTCTCCTCTTTCCTTCAGTGAAGGAGCTCAGCCTCGAGATCACCTGTAGGAGTAATGGTTTGGTGACAATTGCTGCATTGTTTTATGTGACCTGTCCTTCTATTGAATTAATATTGCAGAAAAGTTGAAATATATAATATCTAGAGCAGCACATTTTTATTATTCATAAATGTATACAACATACAATTTAGATCATCGTCATTGGTTCATTCTCTTTTAAAATAAATTTGTAAGATTTGTATATTGTATGTGAAATTTATATGAACAACTTTTGATAGTGCTCTCTTTAACTATGTTTCAGTATATATATTATACAATTAGTAAATTGCATATCAAACTTATATGAACAAGTTTTGGTACTGTTCTCTTTCATTCTATTTCAGTATGTTCTTGATATAGAATTACTTTTCTTTGCCATTCTTTTTATCCTATAATCTAAGGTGAAGCTTAGGTTGACTTTCGCAGATTTTCACATGTCACAACTAGTGAATTCTGAGTAAATTATGATTTTCTCTTGGTCAAATGAAGCATGAGATTCTCCTGGTTGCAACTGCATAATATCCAATAGTACTGAACTATCACCAGCGTCTTAGGGACCTAGATTGTTCTGGAATCCAGGGACAATAGTGACTTCTACCCAACCTCTCCAAGAATTCTGAATTCTCCACATTAATAGAAATATATTATTCCATGGTAAGCAAGATACTATTTCTATTCTATTCCAAAATGTTCAGATTAGCACTAAGTTATGCCAAGAAATCTAAAATACTGATTGAGGATGATGGATTAGATTTAGGAATTTGGAGGCCTCTGCAACCTCAATAAGCAGGAGACTTGTGGGGAGCAACGGGCATTATTACATAAGACAAATGCAAACACTGTCATTTCCAGAGGAGGGTTACAATGTTGATGAAGGGAAATTTTAAAGAATTATAATGGCTGTACTGTAGCCACTTCAATTTACATAATGCTGTCAGTCATTAAAAGGAGTAGTTTTATTGATACACATATCCGTGAATTAAAGTGATAAAAATAGTTTAAATGTAAGGGACATTATTTTCTTTAGAAATTAAATCTGAGGTGGTATGATGTGATGGCTGAGCTTGCAGGGTTTGAAATTACATGTAACTTAGCTCAATCTGGAATGTACCATTTACTAGTCTCGTATCCCTTCGAAGATTATCTAACCTAACACTATTGTATTTTCTGCATTTGTAGGATTAAAAGGGGTACTTGAATCACTGAGATGACGTGAGAATTACATTTTAAAAAGACATATAAAAAGTCTTTGTATAATTCTGGGTACTAAGTAAAGCTCTCAAAATTTACTCAATAATTTTGTGTGTGTGTGTGTGTGTGTGTGTGTGGTACGCGGGCCTCTCACTGTTGTGGCCTCTCCCGTTGCAGAGCACAGGCTCCGGACGCGCAGGCTCAGCGGCCATGGCTCACGGGCCCAGCCGCTCCGCTGCACGTGGGATCCTCCCGGACCGGGGCACGAACCCGCGTCCCCTGCATCGGCAGGAGGACTCTCAACCACTGCGCCACCAGGGAAGCCCTACTCAATAAAATTTAATCATTTTAAAGCAGCATGATGAGTACTGTCACTAGAAATATTAAGGCACATAAAGAATGGCTTGGGCAGAATGTGAATTAATGCATAATTTTAAATAAATAGTTGCATTTAAAGTCCATTCTAAATCTGAAATATTATGTTTATGTTAATATAATGTGTAATAATGATCTAAAAGTAGAATTACATTTTTAAGATTATATGACTACATCAAAGGATATAATTCGTAGTTTTTTCATAGGGTTCTATTTATGAAGACTCCATAATGTATTCATTAGCAACATCTTCTTATAATATCTTCTGGGGATAAAGCAAGAGAAGGTGAATTATAAGAGGACATGTTCCCAAGAAAGTAAGAAAATCCTAATGGGAGCCAAGAATAAGGAATTGAACATAGTTTACATAAAATATTAATTATTCTAAAGAGGAGGTGTTGTGTCAAAGGCTGACTTTGACTTTTTATCGATCTTTCAGTCACTTGCAAACTCTGATCAGTACAGCTGGCTTTATCACATTGTTAAGTTAAATGTTACAAAGATGCCTTCAAGATCTTCCATTCCACGCAGATTGCCTCCTCTAAGCCCCTTTCTCTATGAATATTCTGGAGGTGCTACTAAACTTAGACAGCATCAGGAGACAAACCTGTAAAGTTTTTTCACTCATGTTAAGTAATTCACTAAATTTCCATTTCCTTTAGTTTATCATAGACACCCCTGCCTGTCAGGAAGTACAGATTATACTCTATAAACAACAGCTATAATTCTGTCACATCATCAGTTACCAGGGGATGGTGTTCCTTAAAGCATCCAGAGAATCACAGCATTTTTCAGTATTGTTATACCTGAAAGATCACAGTGCCTTCATTTCAATTGCACAGGTTAAATAATTTCGCCAAATCTACAAGTACAAGAAGGACCAAATTAAAGGTCTCCTAAATTGCAATCACTTTCTCTCTACCTGCTCAACTCCTAAACACACTCACACATATATTTGTCAAAATATCTATGTCTTCGAGTAAGAGAAATGAATGATCTTTAGACTCAAACATGTGACACATCATTGACTAGCAGGGAGCTGGCTCTCAAGAGAAGCCCAAATAAAATGTGTCAGGTACAACTAGATCAAACATTTAAAGCATTAAATTAAAACAATCCTTTTAATGGAGGAAATTCTAAGTTTCAGAAGAGCAACTTCATACTGAATCTCTGACCAGTAACTGATGATGCTTCTCATCTGTGATGCTGATTGGTTCTCCAACACTGAGATAACCCAATCCAGGAGCAAATACTGAATTCCTTGGTTGGTATCACTTGGGTGGAGTAGGGTCACAGTACCCATTTGAGCCGGACTTGCCTGCTCTCCTTACACCTTGTCCTCTCCTGTTCTCCAGCATGGTGTCCCTGTATTTCTCCGGAGGCTCCTGGATGGCAGCTCTGACAGTGATACTGATGGTGCTGAGCCCGCGCCTCGCTTGGGCCAGGGAGACCCAATGTAAGTGCACACTTTGGGGGGTGAGCTATTGTGGGATGGGGGAAGGAAGGGAGTTAGCTTTATCTCTGTGTCCAGACAGCCTTCTTTAAAAATTGTGACTTTTCGGGCTTCCGTGGTGGTGCAGTGACTTTGTTTTTAGTGACCACCTATCTTTATCACATGGATCTCCAATCTATCTACAACAAAATGTGCCTGGATACTTGCCCTCTCAACGAGTGTGGCATACGTAGCCTCCATATCTATAGTCTCTTTCTTCTCAAGTGTCCTCCAGTGAAACTTCCCCAGCCTTGCATCCCGTCCCTTCAGGTGTTTGAAAAGATTTAGAAAAAATGATGTTAAAATGATTCTCCATTAACAGATCTCTTTATTATGTTGAATTGTACAAGAAAAAAGGAAAGTTTCTCTGAAGATTTTATGGCGAATCGAAATAATTAGGAAGATCTCTCCTAGAAGGTCTTGTGTTATGTGCTCAACAGGATCTGTGATGCTGCTACCTCTCCCTAATATATGAGAATGTATCCAGGGACCTCCCCCATTATCTTCTTTCCATTTTCCCTGAACTCCAATGTTTATAAGGTTTGAATTACTGTACTAGGAGTTCTTTGACAGAAGTTGGGGTTAGTTTTCTCTCTATTTCTCCTGGGTAAGGCACCCTGGAGCTGAAGCAGAGATTCTTAGTACTTGGAATGACCCTGTAGATAAAGAACACCTATGGGGTGTTCTTTGATGCCTTAAAACATGTAAGGCATCTTCTGAACACCCAACACAGGTTAGTGACCATTATGAATCTATTTTGAGCCTCTGTTTATTTATTTATTTATCGCCGAGCTGGGTCTTTGTTGCTGTGCGCGGGTTTTTCCTCTAGTGTGGCGAGCGGGGGCTACTCTTCGTTGCGGTGCGCGGGCTTCTCATTGCAGTGACTTCTCTTGTTGCGGAGCATGGGCTCTAGGCATGAGGGCTTCAGTAGTTGTGGCTCACGGGCTCTAGAGTGCAGGCTCAGTAGTTGTGGTGCACGGGCTTAATTCATTGCTCTGCGGCATGTGGGATCTTCCCGGACCAGGGCTCGAACCCGCGTGCCCTGCATTGGCAGGCGGATTCTTAACCACTGCGCCACCAGGGAAGCCTGAGCCTTTCCATACGATCAGTTTCCCCCATATCTCCCCCTTCTCTGGCCGGAGCATAGAATTAATTATATGAAATTCTGATTTTGTAGTTCACAGATAGTCAAATATCTGCAGTTGTACATGGGAAACCATGTACCTCATTAGGGTACAGACAGTGTGACAGTTGTTTCCATCCCATTGGGCTGAAAGTTGGTAAGCAAGTCAAGGGAACTCATTGGTCTCTTGGAGTCTTGGACCCAAGTTTCATAAGATCATGCATCATGCCCAAGGTTTTCCTTAATCAGCTATGTTTGGTTACCTCAAATCTTAGTTCCTCCCTATTTTTCCCCAGCTATGTCATCACCAGATCTGATAATCCCCAAAGTATGCACAGATCCTCCACATTATAACAGGTTCGCTGGATGATTTCGAACATAATGAACTCTTCCCCTTTTCTTAAAATTACCATTTCCTACCTGTGAATGTTTCTTCCAACTAGTAGAAGAAGAAAGAGGAAATTTGCGTTTTTCATGAGAAGTAGAAGGGATATAATGTGTCATCAGAATAAAAGAGTGTTGGAGCTGAACCCTTTCTTGCTTTCTGGGATGCCCCCAAAAATCAATTCTTAGAACCCTGGGTTTATTCATTTAGGCTACAAATATTTTTCTGAGCAACTATTGTTATATGCTGGGCTCTATTCTAGGCTCAGACAATCCTATTTGAATAAGATAGAAAAATCCCCAATTATCTTGGAACTTACTTAATGACAAGAAAGACAACAATCCAATAAACATTTAACACCAACAATGACAACCACCAAAACCAAAAAGCATTTCAGAGAGCAACAAGTCCTCTGAAAAGAATAGTTCAAGGTTATGGGACAGAGAGTATTGGATTCACCTGCCTTCAATTCAAGTGTCTAAGGAGCTCTCCCTGGAAGGGTGACAATCAGTTGAGACATAAATGATGAGAATAAGCCAGACAGGTGAGGGATCTAAGGGACAAATGCTCCAGGGAGAGGGACCAAGGGAAAGGCCAAACTGTGGGAAGAAGTTTGCTGTTTAAGGGACAGAAAAAAGGCTAGAGTGACAGAAGCAGAGCAAGCTAGTTGGGGAGTGAAATAAGATGAGGTTGGAAAGGAAATCAGGAGCCAGATCATATTAGGCCCTGATGGTCATGGTGAGAATTTGATTTTTATTTGTGGAGATATGTGAAGACAAAGTCCTGAGGGATAAGCTTGACCTTCTATCCACCAACCCCCACCATTTAATTCATTAAAAAGTCATACAACAATCTACCCCAAATCTGTTCACTCTATTTTTACTACTGTCTTTGTCACTACCACACTAAATGGAGCCACAAGCACACCTTCACTGGAGAATTCTACCATGTTCCTAAATGGTCTCCCTGTCTCCACCTGTGAACTCCTAATATCCAAACTCTATGTGGTACCTACAATTATTTCTTTAAAGTAAACATAAATGACCCTCCTTGTAACACTTCAGTAGCTTCATGTATCTCTACCTAACCTAGGTTAGGGTTAGGGTTTCCCATTACATTTAGTATGAAGTAAAAAATCCTAACATTGTCTCCAAGGCTTCTAAGTACCCCACACCATTTATCCAGTCTAGTGTTTTACCCTCCTCCTTCCTCACTCTCTGTGCTCAGTGAACTGTTTTCTTCTGATTTCTTGCAGAAGTTCATCATGTCTTTCAAGCTTCTGCACACGATATTACCCTTATCTGAAATATGCCTCCTCTTTCCCTCACATACACCCCCCTACACCCACTCTCCCTTTCAGCTCACATCAACTTAACCCTTCATGTCACATCTTAAATATCAGTCTTTAGAGACTACTTCTCTGACACCCTAACGTAATTATTCTCTGTTCTAGATCTCCACGCTTTTCTTGTGACATTCCTGGTTCCTGTATAATTAATTCTTGTGTGGTTGGGTTTTGTCCATCACTTTCACTAAATTTTATGCTCCTAGAAGGTAGGGGAGATGTTTGTTTTTCCTTCTTTGGATTCCCGGGGGCAGCAGCACAGGCTTGGCACAAGGTCAGCACTAGGTAAGGAAGTGTTTCAGGAACAGCTAAAGGGTCGTGGGGTGAGAGGAGGAAGCAGAGAGTGTTTTCTGGTGGAGGTATTCAAGAGGAGGTGGTGACGGGGCAAATCCTGGTCGCGCTCAGGCTTGGAGGTCGCCAGCCAAGTACAGAGCTGACTGCATCCCAAATGCCTTAGGATCAGAGAGGTCTCCTCCACGCACCATGGTCTCGCTTGACCCTGCAGATCAAAGATGAACCCGTGGGGTAGTTGGGGGTGCCAGTGGAGCCAATAAGGGAGTGTCAGTGCCCCGCCCTCCGTCTGGGTGCCCTGCATTTGTGGGTATTGCCTTCAGTCTCTTCCCAGGAGCCCGTCCAGGTGATCAGATCTTTCCTGTCCCCACAGCACTTTTCATGTATCAGTTTAAGGCCTACTGTTACTTCACCAATGGCACGGAGCGGGTGCGGTTCGTGACCAGAGACATCTATAACCGGGAGGAGAACGTGCGCTTCGACAGCGACGTGGGCGAGTTCCGGGCGGTGACCGAGCTGGGCCGGCCGGACGCCGAGTACTGGAACAGCCAGAAGGACTTCCTGGAGCGGGCACGGGCCGCGGTGGACACGCTCTGCAGACACAACTACGGGGTTGTGGAGAGCTTCACGGTGCAGCGGCGAGGTGAGCGCGGGGCGGGGCGGCCAGCGGGCGGGGGCGCAGTGCGTGTGAGTGTGTGTTTGAGACACAGACACAGAGACACAGAGACGGGGACAGAGGAGACTGCGTTCGTGGGGCGGGGGCTGTGTAGGACTGTGAGCAAGTACAAGTTAGGCGGGTTCCTGGGAGAGCCTGTTTCCGGAGACAGTGTGTGATTTTGTCAGTGACTGTGAGAGGGGAGAGAGCGTGTGTGGTGTGGGGAGGCCCGGGAGGGAGGGGAGGTGTGGCGGGGGGGGTGCAGGAGGGAGGCTCCGGGCGTCCTTGGTGGTCCCCGTGGGGGGAGGGGAGGGGAGGGGAGGAAACCCCGACTGGGGTGGGCGGTTAGAGATGCGGGAGGGACTTCAAGGGGTCTATGGTTGGGGGAAGGTTTGGGGGAGGAGAGGTGAGGAACGTGAAAGGATTGGGAGCCTGTGAGGAGAAGAGTCACAGCGTGCTCTGGGCACACACACACCCTCTTACTCCTGACACCCCAGAAATAAGTGTGCCGCGTCTGTGTGTGTGCAGGAGCGCTTCACGGAGAAAAAGGTGTCAGACTGCTTTTTCACAGGTGCGGGCAGGGGAGCCTCTGCGGCTCCTCTGATCTCTCTGAAGCTTACTTCTGGTCTAAATTTGTTGCTTTTTTTCTCCTTAGTATATATATTTTACATAGTTGAAATGATTGTGAAATCAACTTTTTGAATTATAATTTTGTTACTTAATATGCTGTTACTATTTTTTATAATGCTAGTAGTATTTGAGTAGTTACTTATTATCCTTTTTATACTTGTAACAATTTACCTCATTTTACTTTACATTCCCCTTTATTAGAGCTTTTTTCAACATTACCAAACAGTTGAAAATTTATATCTTTTTGTTTTTATTTAAAATTTCTTTGATTTCTAAGGTTCTTGAACATTTTTCACATATTTATTGGCTAACATTTGTTATGGCTCTAAGAATGTATCTATTGTTGACTATCTCTGGGGTCCTGGTGGTTTTCTCGGTCATTTTACGGGTTCTCTATGCATTAAGATTAACAAGTTGCTGACATTTGATTTAGGTTTTTCTCCAGTTTGTGGTTTATGTTTTGATTCTGTTCATTATATTCAAAGTTAGGAATTTAAACATTTTTATTTAATGAAATATACTGCAAAATTGTTAGTGATGATTTACCATCAATCTTAAATCTACCACGTTGCATTATTGTAAAAATGTTTTTCCCCCCAGGTTTCTCTTTTGCAAATAATAATTGTGTTTATTGTGGCTGGTGGTGTCAAGGATTGTCTCAGGAACTAAACTAAGCACACATATTAATGAGTCTCAGACCCTGCCCTGAGCTGAAATGTCAGCTTAAAAAAAAGACACTTGTAAAATGATACAATTCCAGTAATAGATCTGCTTGTTTTGCAAAGCAGGGGAACTGATCAGCTGAGTGTAATAATAAGCTTTTGTTTTGTTTGGGTTTTTTTTTTTTTTTTTTTTTTTTCAGTGAATGACTTTACTTGGTCCCTTCTCTCCCCTTCAGGAATCATGCTTTCCTTGGGACTCAACTCAGAGTTCAAGAATCACCTTTGTCTATTCCTGCTTCCCAGGGTAGAACCCTTTCTGTGGTGTTCTAAGGTCCGAGTGTAGCAGTCGCAGGATTTTATCCTCTGTCTCCCCATCTACCCCAAGCTGTCCCCTAATTTATCCACACTGCTTTGAGTCATATTTTCTCTCCAAGTAAATGAAGATAGTAAATAGCTAACATATATTAAAGACTAAGTTCCAGCCATCGTTTCACATACTTTAGGTACATTAATCCTCACATAACCCTAAGAGGTAAGTTAGTATTATTATCCCCCTTTACAGGTGAACAACCTGAGGCACAGAAGAATTTTAAAACTCACGCAGGATCAATCAGTAAGAGGCAGAGCCTGGATTTGAACTCAGGCACCCTGGCTCCAGAAATCATGCTATTAATAATACACTATAGATTCACTTTGTTGTAAAGGAGAAACAAACACACTATTGTAAAACAGTTATACTCAAATAAAGATGTTTAAAAAAAAAAAAACTAAAAATAGAACTATCATATGACCCAGCAATCCCACTACTGGGCATATACCCTGAGAAAGCCATAAGTCAAAAAGTGTCATGGACCACAATGTGCATTGCAGCTCTACAATAGCCAGGACATGGAAGCAACCTAAGTGTCCATCAACTGATGAATGGATAAAGAAGATGTAGCACATATATACAATGGATTATTACTCAGCCATTAAACGAAACGAAATTGAGTTATTTGTAGTGAGGTGGATGGACCTAGAGTCTGTCATACAGAGTGAAGTAAGTCAGAAAGAAAAAAACAAATACCATATGCTAACACATATATGGAATCTAAAAAAAAAAAAAATGGTTCTGACAAACCTAGGGGCAGGACAGGAATGAAGACACAGACGTAGAGAATGGACTTGAGGACACGGGGAGGGGAAGGGTAAGCTGGGATGAAGTGAGAGAGTGGCATGGACATATAAACACTACCAAATGTCAAATAGATATCTAGTGGGAAGCAGCCACATAGCCCAGGGAGATCAGCTCAGTGCTTTGTGACCACCTAGAGGTGTGGGATAGGGAGGGTGAGAGAGAGACGCAAGAGGGAGGAGATGGGGATATATATATATGTATAGCTGATTCAATTTGTTATAAAGCAGAAACTAACACACACATTTTAAAGCAATTATACTCCAATAAAGATGTTTTTTAAAAATCTAAAAAAAAATACACTATATACTGTGCAAAGATTTTTAAACACATCAATTCAACGATGAATAACTCTTTCATGCTATGAAAAAACAAAACAATAGAAAACAAATTTCCTGAACATCTGTCAGATCTAATGGGCCCATACTGTAAGAATTAAAGTTAAGTCTTATGGCACTAATTTCTGTTGGGCTACATGGCCAGCTTCCAGGGAGACCTGCCGGAGACTGAAGACTGGGACTAGAGACTGGGGACAGAAAGGCAGCCAACCAACGAGACCTACTCTGTCCCCCTCACTTATCCCCTCTACCTTTTTCTCTCCTAGTGGCGCCTACAGTGACTGTGTATCCTGCAAAGACACAGCCCCTGCAGCACCACAACCTCCTGGTCTGCTCTGTGAATGGTTTCTATCCAGGCCACATTGAAGTCAGGTGGTTCCGGAACGGCCAGGAAGAGGAGGCGGGGGTGGTCTCCACAGGCCTGATCCCTAATGGAGACTGGACCTTCCAGACCATAGTGATGCTTGAAACAGTCCCTCGGAGTGGAGAGGTCTACACCTGCCACGTGGAGCACCCCAGCTGGACCAGCCCTGTCACAGTGGAATGGAGTGAGAAGCTTTCTGGCCTCATAAGTTCCTCAGCCACCAAGGAGGGGACTTTGATTACCACTGAGTGTCAGGTTTCTCCTGTCCCCACAGCACCTGTTCATTTGCTCTATTCTCTCCTATCCTTCAGCTGAGGTTAGGAGGGTAGTCGTGTGAATGTCCTGTGGTAGAAATCCTCTGATATTTATAGATATCCTGTGATAGTTTGTACAAAGACCTGTACCCCCTGAGAAGGCAATTATGCCTGACAAGCAGAATAGAGGTGTCCCTGTTTTGAGCCTCCATGAAATCTCAGGTCATGGTCACTACATGATCCTGGGCACCAGTCCACTGCCTCAGGCTGGGCTTGTACTTCTGACACTGTTTCTCTGAGATGTTCACTGTGATCTGAGAAGGGGCACATCTTCTACAATGTAGGGACCTTCCTGACATGAGGGGAGTGCAACCTCAATTCTGCCTTTTATTAGCTCTGTCACCCTAGACAAGCTACATAATATCATTGAGTCCCAGGCTCCTCACCCATCAGATGCTGTAGCCATGGCCTTATGTCAGGGCTGTGATATTTAAATGAGTTCAGTGTCTTAACCTTGTAGCTACTCTGTATTTTTAACCTCTTTTCCAGAAATGGCCAATCATTCTAGTTCTTCCAGGGCAGCCTTCTTTCCCCATTCTCAAAGATCTCAATCTCAGAATCTCAATTAGAGAAGTTGGATTTGGGATAAGAATCACTAAAACTAGCTTCTTTTCTCAGGGGCACAGTCTGAATATGCTCAGAGCAAGATGATGAGTGGAATCGGAGGCTTTGTTCTGGGTCTGCTCTTCCTTGGGGTGGGGCTGTTCGTCTACTTCAGGAATCAGAAAGGTAAGGAACCTGTTGGCAGCTGAGACGCCCCACAGACTTTTTTGGAGGAAGAAAGATGGTTTTGCTCAGGTTTGTTCTCTGTATATCAGTGACCCTGTATAAAACTTTTATTTCCCCTTTACTGACCTCAAATTTCTGGAAATCCAGAAATCAATAAGCTCATGGTTACTTATGGTTGAAAAATAAGAGGTGATGGCCTGTAGAGATAAAAGAAGAGTTAACATGCATGGAGACTTTGGATGGAGATCCTGGGGCAAATTCAGGAAGAGACAAAGGCTAATGCAATTACACTGGATTTGTGTGACAGAAACTTCATGGATCACATGCTCCTAGTGTCTGCTCTCCTGTCTACCCTGGCATTGGGGGATATGTGTTGTGGTGTAGAGAAATATCAGGTCGGGGGAGGCCTGAGGCTGGGGACAGAATTCCTTCCATATCGTTTAAATATATATCTTCTCTTCTCTTTCCCAGGACACTCTGGACTTCAGCCAACAGGTAATGCCCTTTAATCCTCTTTTAGAGATAGATTTGGTCTCCTAGAACTGGTGGTAGAGATGACAAGACAGGAGACAGACATAATGGGAAAGACTTTGAATTCTAAACTTCTTCTTGCCACTTAACAAAAGGCCAGTTCTCTAAAGTAGCTTTGGCTCGGGGAGATCTAAGAATTTTTTTTCCCTTCTTACAGTACTGCTTTAACATGAGACCCTGGGAGAGGGGGAAAGAAGCTGCTTGTAGAATTAGCTTGTAGTAAAAACAACGCTATCTTCTGTCTTCTGCAGGACTCCTAAACTGAAGTGAAGATAATGGCACTCATAAGAGAAAGAACCTTCTGGCTCAGCTACTTTGCAGCATGAAAGTGTTTCCTGTTGGGCTTTTAATCCATAAAGAGAGTACTTTCTCAAGATCTGGCTTGCTCCTGCAGAAAATCTCCTCCCTGATGGCTTCCTCAACCCCGCCCCTTGACCTGGAAATCCAGAATATTGAAAGCAGTATCCTATCTTCATTCTTTCCTTGTCCTTTTTATATTCAAGCCTTATGGCCTCCCTTTCATCTGAACACATCTTTAGCCCACATTTCTTTACAAAGTTTTGCTCAAATAAACGTGGAGTGAGAAGCATCTGCCTGATACAGCTTCAAGGAAAAACGTAGGCAAAAAAGAAAAAAGAGAGAGAGAGAGAGAGAGAAAGGGAGTGTCTGGTGGGGAGGATGGGCGGGGAGAGGGTGAGAATTTCCCCCTCTATCCTTCCTGAGTACCTGTGGCTAGACTATTAATAAAATTGATGCAAGACAGATTAGCAAGAGAAAAAGAAACAAATTTTAATTCACGTGCATGGAGGTCTCTAGAAATAGGACCTAAGAAGTGGCCAAAGAAGGTAGCTTTTATGCTTTTTAGACAAAGAAACAATAAGTTTGTGAGTAATTGACAGGACAAAGAAACTTAGGTTTTCGGTGCTCTAATAGTGAAGAGTCTAACCAAAGTTTGGGCTTGAGGTAGTATCAATAAATTAAAGACGCAACAAGGTTTGTTTATATAGGTTTCTTGGTCTGAATTCCTGTCTTTCACATGAGAGATTATTTCCTGCTTTCAGAGAGACAGAAGGAGGGTCAGAGTGTCCCTCTTGTATTGGCCATTTCTTCAGTAACTTTAGTTCAAAATAATCAACATGCCATTGTGGCATATTTGGGAACAGCCTTCCCTGAGCCCCAACAAGAGGTTTTCAATAATAGTTTTTATTTTTATTCCTGAATCTTGGTCACATGTGGGTCTGGTAGGTTTCTTAGCTTCATTCTCTGTTTTATCTTGAGTTTTCTGTATTCTGTAATCAGGAATATTTAGCTGAGATAGTAGCCAGTTTTGGGAAATGAAGTAATACACTTCTAGATAATCCATGGCTTATCAAAGAATAAATCAGATGAGACATTATAAAACTATGGGAATGTTAAAATAGATTTTCAGTACATATGATATGCAACCAAAGGAATCTCCAGAGGGAAATGTATAGATTTAATGCTTATATTATAAAAGGAAAAATATATAAAAATCAGAGACCTAAACTTTTATCTTAAGCATCTAGGAAAAGTAAATTTAACTTGAAAAATAGAGGAAAGGAAATAATAAATGTAAAAGAGAAAATACAATTGAAAATAAATGCATAATAAAGAAAATTAACAGGGCTTCCCTGGTGGCGCAGTGGTTGAGAGTCCGCCTGCCGATGCGGGAGACACGGGTTCGTGCCCTGGTCCGGGAAGATCCCACATGCCGTGGAGCAACTAAGCCCGTGAGCCATGGCCGCTGGGCCTGCGCGTCCGGAGCCTGTGCTCCGCAATGGGAGAGGCCACAGCGGTGAGAGGCCCGCATACCGAAAAAAAAAAAAAAAAAAAAAAAAAAAAAAGAAAATTAACAGAACTCGAAGGTTTTCTTTCTTTCTTTTCTTTCACTTTTTAAATAAATCACCTACAAGATTGCTAAAGAAGAAAATAAATCTAAATTACAAATTATTAACACCTGGAATGTAAAAGATAATATTCCTAAAGATCCTACAGGCATTAAAAATATACTAAGAAGATATTATAAAGAATTTTATGCCAGTAGATTTGATATTTTAGATGAAATCCATTGAAAAACACTAAATTTCATGATCTATTTCTGTGTAATAAATCATCCCCAAACTTAGTGGCTTAAAACTGTAGCTATTTGATGACTTTTCACAATTCTAAGAGTTGGTTGGGCTTAGTGGGTGGTTTTCATGGAGGGTCTCTCACATGGCTGCAGACAGTAGCTGGGGCCGGTGTCCTCTGGAGGCTCATCTGGGACA
Source organism: Kogia breviceps (assembly GCF_026419965.1). Taxonomy (NCBI): domain Eukaryota; kingdom Metazoa; phylum Chordata; class Mammalia; order Artiodactyla; family Physeteridae; genus Kogia; species Kogia breviceps. The sequence goes on from NC_081319.1 coordinate 84,032,065, forward strand.
CTGAGACACTCTCTCCCTCTGCATGAAGTTCCAGTGCCTCTAACGTGGGCTACGTGGTCCCATCAGCTGTGAAGACAAGCCTGATGCCTCAGGACTCCCAAGAGAGGAAAGTAAAATCTACAAGACTTCTTCAAACTTAGCCTCAGAACTTGTGTGGAGTATTTTCCATCACATTATAATGGTCTAAGTGAGTATAGGGTCTGTCCAGATTTAAGGAGACGGGATATACAATCTACGTCTCCATGAGATAAGTGCAAATAATTTGTATCCTTCTTTAATCTACCCCATATAATTTACCAAAACTGACTCAAAAAAAACCTGACAATCTGTATAGTGGTACATCTGATAAAGAAATTTAGATCATCCGTCAATTGAAATCCAAGGCCCCGTTTGCTTCAATGTTAAATCTTACTAAAGTTTTCCAATCCATCTGAAATTGGTTTTTATTGAAATTTGAGTAGGTGTCACATTAAATTTCCTTAAATGGACCTTCAAATGACCTAGCAGCATTTATTGAAAAGAACTTCTTTCCCCCATTGCTCTGCAGTGTCACCATAGACCAGAGCATTGCATTTGTGAGGGATCTGTTTCTAGAATTTCTCTTTTGTTCTGTTGTGCAGTTTGTCTATACTTGAGCCAACACCACACTATATCAATTAATATATCACACAATGTTAACTCATATAGCTTTCATTATCTTGTGCTGAATTTCTTCCAGGTTTTTCTTCTAATTTTTCAAAATTTTCTTGGCTAATCTAAGACTATAGTATTTACATGTGAATTTTTAAATTCAGCTTGGCAATACTCCCACACCACCACCAACAACAACAACAACGACAACAAGAAAACCCCAAAACAGTGAAGAAACAAAACTAGCAAGGAAGCCAGCAACAAAATTCCTTGCCATGATGTTAATGAGATTTTTACTGAATTTAGATTAACTTAGAGAGAACTGACATCTTTAAAATATTTACTCTTATGATCGATCTCCAAACTTTGTATTTTTATCATTTATGTAGTTCTATTAATTTCTCTTAATGATGATTTGTAGTTTTCACTATAGAAATCTCACTCATCTTTTATTAGATTTATTCCTTGATAATTGACATTTTTTGATGCTATTGCAAATGGGATCATTTTCTTAATTCCAAGGAATGCTCCCCCCCACCAAAAAAAACCCCACTGCTACAACTAATAAGAAAGTTCATCAAGGTTGCAGATTTCAAAATCAACCCCAAAAATCAATTTATATTCTATATATGGCAATGAAGGCATTAAACAAAAATTAAGAATACAATATCACAATCTGGTAAACTGAGGCCCACCAAAATTTTTTCAAGACTTTATTTGAGAGAATATCAACTCAAATCCAGCAGTGCCAAACCAAAAGTGTTTAGGAGCACTCCACCAACACAAGATGGGGGAAAGACTTTTATAAAAATGAGGCCGAAGGAAAGCAAGGAAATTATTTGATTGGCTATAACTTAAGTGGCCGCCTTACTTGCAAAAGCCTAGTTGGGTGTTTGTGACTGGTTGCTCTTAAATTCATTTTCTGGGATACGAGTGCATTAACGGATATTAGATCTGGCTTGGGTTTGGGTTTGCTTATGCAGGCTACCAAGGCATTCGAGCCATCTCAGTCTAATGGCCTCTTTGTGTAATTACTTCAGTAATTCCCCTCTTTTGGTCATCCTTTCATGTGTTTGTTATTAGCACACTCTCCGTTATCATCAGGGTGACTTGTTTCACTGTGAAACTTATAGGTTATGAAATCACTTTTGAAGAAGGTTTTTGCTGTTCATCTCATTGTTCATCTTGCTTCTGTTTCTCAAAGCACAGTGAGACAATCTGATGTATTAATGTGAACACCTATAAAATTAATGTGAACACCTATAAAACCCTTGAGAGAACACATCTCGTCAACGAGACAACAATGATGGCTATCAGAAGGAAAATACCAAGAGACTGAAATATGCATCTATTCAGAGGCCCCATGAATCAAACCATTCTGTACCAAATAAATAAAAGAACGTACATGAAGAGGCACTAATCTCTTTTAGCCAAGTGGCTTAATAATTTTTTGTATTTGAGTTTCTACAATACCAGAGGTATTTGCAGGAGTTATTTGGTATCGCAGACTCCTGTGGCCAACAAGTAATTTAAATTCTATTATCTAAAACCACCTGTTAGGTCAAAATAATGCTCATGCCAAAGAGGCATATTGTGTGATGGCATATTCTGCTACCCCTCAAGGTCATGCTGCCATGATTTGTGCTTGTTTTGCTTATTTTTATTTTGCTTCTCTTAGATTTTTATCAATAGGGTGTAAAAATTTTGAAGAAAACAAATGGAATTTATAATATCACTAAGCATGATATCTAACTATTTTGCTTGCATTTTAATTTGAAATTTTCATAATAACTCAATGTGATAAAAATTAGTTTCAGTCTAGGTTAAGAAAATGGGTAAAGTGATGAAAGGGAAAAACCTACAACCAAGGCTACTCTACCCAGCAAAGATCTCATTCAGATTCAGCAGAGAAATTAAAACATTTACAGAGAAGCAAAAGCAAAGAGAATTCAGCACCACCAAACCAGCTTTGCAACAAATGCTAAAGGAAATTTTCTAGGCAGGAAACACAAGAGAGGGAAAAGACCTACAAAAACAACCCAAAACAATTAAGAACATGGTAATAGGAACATACATATCAATAATTACCTTAAAGGTAAATGGATTAAATGCTCCCACCAAAAGACATAGACTGGCTGAATGGATACAAAAACAAGACCCGTATATACACTGTCTACAAGAGACCCACTTCAGATCTAGGGATACATACAGACTGAAAGTGAGGGGCTGGAAAAAGATATTCCATGCAAATAGAAACCAAAAGAAAGATGGAGTAGCAATTCTCATATCGGACAAAATAGACTTTACAATAAACACTATTACAAGAGACAAAGAAGGACACTACATAATGATCAAGGGATAAATCCATAAGTTGTAAATATTTATGCACCCAACATAGCACCTCAATACATAAGGCAAGTGCTAACAGCCATAAAAGGGGAAATCAACAGTAACACAATCATAGTGGGGGACTTTAACACCCCACTTTCACCAATGGACAGATAAACCAAAATGAAAATAAATAAGGAAACACAAACTTTAAATGACACATTAAACAAGATGGACTAAATTGATATATATAAGACATTCCATCCAAAGACAACAGAATACACTTTCTTCACAAATGCCCATGGAACATTCTCCAGGAGAGATCATATATTGCATCACAAAAAAAACCTTGGTAAATTTAAGAAAATTGAAATCGTATCAAGTATCATTTCTGACCAGAATGCTGAGACTAGATATCAATTACAGGAAAAGATCTGAAAAAATACAAACACATGAAGGCTAAACAATACACTACAAAATAACTAAGAGATCACTGAAGAAATCAAAGAAGAAATCAAAAAATACCTAGAAACAGATGACAAAGAAAACACGATGACCTAAAACCTATGGGATGCAGGAAAAGCAGTTCTAAGAAGGAAGTTTATAGCAATACAATCCTACCTCAAGAAACAAGAAAAATCTCAAATAAGTAACCTAACCTTACACCTAAAGCGATTAGAGAAAGAAGAACAAAAACCCCCAAAGTTAGCAGAAGGAAAGAAATCATAAAGATCAGATCAGAAATAAATGTAAAAGAAATGAAGGAAACAATAGCAAAGGTCAATAAAACTAAAAGCTGGTCCTTTGAGAAGATAAACAAAATTGATAAACCATTAGCTAGACTTGTCAAGGAAAAAAGGGAGAAGACACAAATTAACAGAATTAGAAATGAAAAAGGAGAACAACTGACATTGCAGAAATACAAAATCATGAGAGATTACTACAAGCAACTATATGCCAGTTAAATGGACAACCTGGAAGAAATGGACAAATTCTTAGAAAAGCACAATCTTTTGAGACTGAACCAGGAAGAAATAGAAAATAGGAACAGACCAATCACAAGCACTGAAATTGAAACTGTGATTAAAAATCTTCCAACAAACAAAAGCCCAGAACCAGATGGCTTCACAGGCGAATTCTATCAAACATTTAGAGAAGAGCTAACACCTATCCTTCTCAAACTCTTCCAAAATATAGCAGAGGGAGGAACACTCCCAAACTCATTCTACAAGGCCACCATCACGCTGGTACCAAAACTAGGCAAAGATGTCACAAAGAAAGAAAACTAAGGGCCTATACCACTGATGAACATAGATGCAAAAATCCTCAACAAAACACTAGCAAACAGAATCCAGAAGCACATTAAAAGGATCATACAACATGATCAAGTGGGGTTTATCCCAGGAATGCAAGGATTCTTCAATATATGCAAATCAATCAACGTGATAACCCATATTAACAAATAGAAGGCTAAAAACCATATGATAATCTCAAGAGATGTAGAAAAAGCTTTTGATAAAATTGAACACCCATTTATGATAAAAAAAAAACCCTCCAGAAAGTAGGCATAGAGGGAACTTACCTCAACATAATAAAGGCCATATGTGACAAACCCACAGCCAACATCATTCTCAATGGTGAAAACCTGAAACCATTTCATCTAAGATCAGGAACAAGACAAGGTTGTCCACTCTCACCACTATTATTCAACATAATTTTGAAGCTTTAGGCACAGCAATCAGAGAAGAAAAAGAAATAAAAGGAATCCAAATTGGAAAAGAAGAAGTAAAACTGTCACTGTTTGCAAATGACATGATACTATACATAGAGAATCCTAAAGATGCTATCAGAAAACTACTAGAGCTAATCAATGAATTTGGTAAAGCAGGAGGATACAAAATTAATGCACAGAAATCTCTTGCATTCCTATACACTAATGATGAAAATTCTGAGAGTGAAATTAAGGAAACACTCCCATTTACCATTGCAACAAAAAGAATAAATACCTAGGAATAAACCTACCTAAGGAGACAAAAGACCTGTATGCAGAAAACTATAAGACACTGATTAAAGAAATTAAAGATGTTACCAACAGATGGAGAGATATACCATGTTCTTGGATTGGAAGAATCAACATTGTGAAAATGACTGTACTACCCAAAGCAATCTATAGATTTAATGCAATCCCTATCAAACGACCACTGGCATTTTTCACAGAACTAAAACAAAAAATTTCACAATTTGCATGGAAACACAAAAGACCCCGAATAGCCAAAGCAATCTTGAGAAAGAAAAATGGAGCTGGAGGAGTCAGGTTCCCTGACTTTAGACTATACTACAAAGCTACAGTAATCGAGACAGTATGGTACTGGCATGAAAACAGGAATATAGATCAATGGAACAGTATAGAAAGCCCAGAGATAAACCCATGCACATATGGTCATGTTATCTTTGATATAGGAGGCAAGAATATACAATGGAGAAAAGACAGCCTCTTCAATAAGTGGTGCTGGGAAAACTGGACAGGTACATGTAAAAGAATGAAATTAGAACACTCCCTAACACCACACACAAAAATAAACTCAAAATGGATTAAAGACGTAAATGTAAGGCCAGACACTGTAAAACTCTTAGAGGAAAACACAGGCAGAACACTCTATGACATAAATCACAGCCAGATCCTTTATGACCCACCTCCTAGAGAAATGGAAATAAAAACAAAAATAAACAAATGGGACCTAATGAAACTTAAAAGCTTTTGCACAGCAAAGGAAACCATAAACAAGATGAAAAGACAGCCCTCAGAATGGGAGAAAATATTTGTAAATGAAGCAACTGACAAAGGATTAACCTCCAAAATATACAAGCAGCTCATGCAGCTCAATATCAAAAAAACAAACAACGCAACCCCAAAATGGGCAGAAGACCTAAACAGACATTTCTCCAAAGAAGATATACAGATTGCCAACAAACACATGAAAGGATGCTCAACATCACTAATCATTAGAGAAATGCAAATCAAAACAATAATGAGGTATCACCTCACACTGGTCAGAATGGCCATCAACAAAAAATGTATAAACAATAAACACTGCAGAGGGTGTGGAGAAAAGGGAACCCTCTGGCACTGTTGGTGGGAATGTAAATTGATACAGCCACCATGGAGGACAGTTTGGATGTTCCTTAAAAAATGAAAAATAGAACTACCATACAACCCAGCAATCCCACTACTGGGCATATACCCTGAGAAAACATTAATTCAAAAAGAGTCATGTACCACAATGTTCATTGCAGCACTGTTTACAAAAGCCAGGACATGGAAGCAATCTAGGTGTCCATCGACAGATGAATGGATAAAGAAGATGTGGCACAAATATACAATGGAATATTACTCAGCCATAAAAAGAAATGAAATTGAGTTATCTGTAGTGAGGTGGATGGACCTAGTGTCTGTCATACAGAGTGAAGTAAGTCAGAAACAGAAAAACAAGTACAGTATGCTAACATATATATATGGAATCAAAAAAATAAAAATGCTTCCTATGAACCTAGGGGCAGGACAGGAATAAAGACGTAGGCATAGAGAATAGACTTGAGGACACGGGGTGGGGGAAGGGTAAGCTGGGACAAAGTGAGAGTGGCATTAATATATATACACTACCAAATGTAAAATAGATAGCTAGTGGGAAGCAGCTACATAGCACAGGGAGATCAGCTCTGTGCTTTGTGACTACCTAGAGGGGTGGGATAGGGAGGGTGCGAGGGAGATGCAAGAGGGAGGTGGTATGGGGATATATGTGTACGTATAGCTGATTCACTTTGTTATACAGCAGAAACCAAAACAACATTGTAAAGCAATTAACAAAGATGTTTAAAAAAAAAGAAAATGATAATGCCAATCTCAGTGTCCAATCTCATGCCTCCTTAAGTCTAAAATGCGTGGTGTTGATTTGGAAATACTGTTATGTATGTGAACGCTCCTCTATTCTACTCACCGCTCCACCACCATCTGTTCCCCACCATCTGTCTCATCCATTATCAGAAGTCTTCCTTAGGATTTAAGATTCACTCTCCTGAAGATCCAGATATCTCATTGATTTGGAGGCTTAAGAATCCAAACTAGATTATGAACCTGTTGCTAAGTCATCTCTCAACAAATAAACCCTACTCTAGGGTTTTCTATATGAGGACCAGACCACAGCAGCTGGATTGCTGGCAGATCCTCTGAATGGATTTGGGTCCGAATGAACCGGGCTATTTCTGATTAACTACAGAGCCTGTAAGATACATTCAACATTCAGACATTTCAGGATGAAAGGATCACATGTACTCCCCAGCCACCATGAAGAATTGGCTCAGATACCAAAAACTCCACTTAAGACCCACTCAAATTTTATTGTATTCAGAAAAATCACAATTGCAGTCAGAAGAAACTCCAAATAATAAGTATACAAGAGATAGCTCATAGAACATTCAAAAGGTTCCATAGCAGAGAAAGGATCCTATGGGCTCTATTCCAAAGGCATTACATGGTGATAATAAAAAGACAGTGGAAAACGGAGGGAAAGCCAATACAAGAAGGAGCAATAGACAGGGAATAACTAGACATTAGAATTTGGAGACTGTAGAAGGCGTCTTTACTCTTAGAGTAGCTAAAGTGTTGAGAAGTGCTGAAGGATGGTTGCTGTCACTGAGGTGAACAATTGGAGCACTGCCGGGTTTGTAAAGCTATTAAAACAGAAATATCTTCATCGATCTTCTCCTTTAACAAAGTCCATTACCTGTAGCAGGACACACACAGTTACTATAGAGTTTAAGATGATTATTTTGAGCTCTTACCTTCAGATTCCTTCCTCTTCACCTTTAATCCTTTGACTTTGGAACAGCCTCTTAGTATTTGTGTGACCTCTTGTAAATACAATCTTTCCAACCTTCCAAGTAAGCATGAATGAGTAGACCATGCTTTACTTTCTCTTAGACCTTCTGACACTATTTTTCAGAATGGAGGGGCAAAACCAGGCTTTGGCCTCCGAGAGATTTCCACTTCATACAATGAATCTACCCTAAACCCCAAAGAGTGAAGCTCTGGAAGTGCTTCAGAACAGATATCCTACTCAGGAAGTATAAGCCAGGAAGAGTCTTAATCTTGAAGTTGACTTTCCCAGATCACAGGACTCAGTATTCTAATGTGAAACAATTATTTTAGGTCCTGGAGATAAGTTCTAAGACAGGAGGTGTGGTTTTTAGGGGCACATGTATGGAAAGGGACGTAGGACTGTGAGGCTTTGGAATATCAGATGACAGCAATGTCTGATTTTGTCCAGCAAAGATAAATCAAGGGCCATGACTTTTGCACTTGTTTTCCCTTAAAGGCATCACATGTCCTTTCCCTCACTCTGTTTCCTTCCTCTGGATCATTCCATATATGTCTTCCTCTGACCACATCAAACCCACCTGCAGGTGCCTCACAGAGGCCCTCGGTGTTCAACAACGTTGCCTTTGCGCACGCCCTTGATGATGAAGATGGTTCCAATAACGATGCCCACCAGAGCCACAATCAGGCCCAGGGCGCACACCACGTTCTCTGTGGTCTCTGGGAGGGGCGTTGGAGCTTCATACTCTGGGGAAACATAAATCAGAGGACAGAAGTAATGCAAGTGGTAGGGAGCAGCACTTAGGACCAAATATAGGGTACTTAGTCAAGAGAATATTGTTTCATCAACTAAATAAGAGGAAGACAGGATGACGTATTAAGGGAATTACAGATTAGAAATGGGGAAAGCTGAGCAATGGGAGACCAGGAACAGGAATTGGAGCAGTTGTTATGGAACAGTTAGGGGACTTGTGGCCCCAAAGGGCCAGACACATGCATCACAGGAGGAAACCGTAAAATACAGGAGATTGAAGGATGGTTCTTACCCCAGTGCTTGAGAAGAGGCTCCTCCAAACCCCAGTGTTCCACCTTGCAGTCATAGACATCCTCGGTTGAGGGTATGAAGGAGAGGTAGTGAAACTTGCGGAAAAGGTGGTCATCCCTGGGTAGGAAGACTGTCTCTGACACTCCTGTGGTAACAGGTTTGCCATTTTGAAGCCACGTGACATTGATCACTGGCGGAGAAAACTTGTTGATGAAGCAGATGAGGATGTTGGGCTCTCCCAGTTCCACGGGGGTGTTTGAGAGCACAGTCACTTCTGGAGGTACTGGGGGACAGGTGACAGAAATTAGCCTTCCCTGCTTAGCCCTGCCCTTCTCTCTCCCACCAAGGCTGAAAAAGCAATTGAAATTGTGCCCTGAGAATCTGTGTCATGGTCTCAGATACCCAGCTCTGATACCCTCCCCCATGAACGGGAACCAACAATGAGGTGTAAGATACCCAAGGACCTCATTCCTGGCTCCCCCAGCATGTCCCAGCTTACCCTTCCCCCTCCCCGTGTCCTCAAGGGCAATGACTTTATGAGAGACTGTGGATGCTAGAGACAAGATGTGAGCACATCAAGAGAGGAACAAACTCATAAAGTTCTTGCGCTGGTGGCATGAGAATTTGGAGCTTGCATATGGCAAGAACAGGTCCCTGGGAGGGAAAGGCAGTCATAGGAACATAACACAAAGAGCTGAAGTATCTATTTAAAGCTACCATTCCCAAGTCTAGGAGTACAGCAGAGAGAGGTACCATTGGTGTTTGGGGTGTGGTTGGAGCGCTTTATCATGATGTCCAGGTTGGCTTTTCCCACAGCAGCATTGGCCAATGCACCCTGAGCCTGAAAGCTGGCAAAATTTCCAAATTCTTCAAGCCGCCACACTGTCTCTTTCTTTTCCAAATCCACGTGGAAAATCTCATCACCATCAAAGTCAAACATAAACTCGCTTGATTGGTCAGGGGCCAGAGAGAACTCAGCCTGGATGATCACATGATCCTCTGAAAAGATAAGAAAGGAAATTAGGGTGGGAACCAGGAGAGAGAATTGAAGAAGAACGCAGGATGTGAGACACACATATGTGGGCAGAGGTAGTGGAAAGAGAGGGCCAAGTGGAAAGGAGGAGTGATGGAGAGTAGGGCTGAGTGTGAAGATGAGGCCTGGGTGAAGGACATTCGTGTTCAACAGAGCTGGGAGTGGAAAAGCAAAGGTTCAATGTAGAGAGTGTGGATTGAGGAGATGAGGGCTGAAAAACTAGAGTCTCGTGAAGCTTTTGTTTGACTCCATGTTACTGCCTGAGAAATGATTCCTTCTTTAGAATTTCAGCAGTAGCCCCTAAAAGAGAAATGTTCTCTCACTCTCTTGACCTAGGAATTAAATAATTTAAGCCAGAATCCCAGGGCATGTCTCAAAGCACCATAACTGTAAGAAGAGAGAAACAATGTTTAGAAGGTTGGGTTTGAACTCTGGAATCAAATTAAATCTCGAATTCTCATTCAGCTACCTAGTGATCTTGAGTAGATTACTTTATCTATTTATATGTAGTTTTCCCATTATATTCTACTGTGGTTTTGCTTCTATGTTGGGCTTGTTTTCAAGATGAAATGAGACCAGTTTTAAGTAATTTCTTAGTATATCATCGGGATTACAACAAGTACTTTAGCATCGCAAACTGCTTTATGTTTAAGGGCCAGACCCATGGAATATATGACTGGAGATTGTGGTACCCAAATAATTAAGTTTGAGACCTTGTAGCATTGTAGAGCACTCACTTTCCTGTATCCACACCCACACCCTGCATCCCTCTGAGGGAAGTTTTATATTTGGATTGACCTCACCAACGTTCCCTTGCATCTTAAAGATCTTTAGATTGAGACTGTCATTAAGGGACATATTCCATTACAGTTGATAGTGAGAATAATCTACACCAAAGGAATAACGGACTTGAAATAAGAAAGTACAATTGAAGAGTATGATGCCTCTGTGGTGCATATAAATGAGTGGTGGGTTTTAAAATCTGACTGTATATTGATAAACCTAGGGATGTATTTAGCATTTGCAGCTATACACACACACACACACACACACACACACACACACACATACACACACACACACACACACATTCTAACTTCCTTTTTTAGCTCCAAGGGAAGCTATCTTTCCTGGAAGGCATCCTTGTATGTGGCTCTTTCTGGGCAATAGAAACCTACACTGTCATCATGGGTCTTGGAGCTAGGTTATTACTTTACTTATTTCCAGTCTACCTGCCACCTTCTTTGGGGGTCACTGAGAGAAGAATGTTTTTTCACAATACACCTTCACAACGGCACAATATTTGCTCTGAAGATGGTGGAGAGTAATGTCAGACACTTCACTTCCTTACTCATTTTTCTACTCTCTTAAGAATATTACTAAGTTACAGCGACCAAAGATCCTTTTAAGATCCACTGTAAATATGGTTATCACCGTCCCAAGAGACAGTAAATTAAATGTAGTTCATATCAGCATGCCTGCCCTTACCCCTCCCTTGGGTGAATGGTTGCTTTTTGGTGATTTTCCTTTCTAGTGATCTTTAGTATAATGTCTGTGCTCCAAATAGGCTGACAGAATTGACAGGCCAAAAGATAGCTACCGTGGCAAAAATAGCTAAGAACAGGTGCCAAGAAATCTCATATTTTTTTCTGATTTAATCCTCATGAAATTACATGAGGTTTTTAATTTTTACTAATTTTCCAGGAATGAAAAGTTAAAGAGCAGAAAGGTATCTTGTTAATGCCTGTCAGAAAATATTTCCCTGAAAGTTTGGCTTATATCAAAGTCAACAATATTAATCAGTATACAATTCAGTTTTGCTCTAATCTAAATTTTACTTCAATTGCTTGTGAGCAGAGAACTCTTCTAACTACAATTTATTATAATGTTAAAGTTAGACCCAGAAAATACCTGTCACTCTTCTTTTTCACTCCAAAGATTGTCTTTCAAATGTCCACAATTCACTTCTCCGATGCTCTCAGATCTTATTTATCCCTACTTTTGATTCTTTCAGCACTTACCTGTGATAGCCCATGATTCCTGAAGGCTTATCAGGACGGTAATGAGAAATCCTGGTATTGGGACTCCAATTATGGCCATTTTCTTTTTAGGTGTCTCGATGAGGGTCAGTAGAGCTCAAGGTGGATCACAACAGACTGGAATACAAGAGAATGTAGGATGTCAGAGTTTGACTGATTAAAATTTAAAATCAGTTGAGCTGCAGCCAATCAGAAAAATCATTTGAGATGACTCTACTGTTGCTAAGGGAAGGACTTTTGCAAAGGGTCCAGGAAAGGTGAAGCTTTGTTCATTAGATGAAAAGGAACTTCTTAATCAATCAAACAAACTCACAACCAAACAAAAAGAACCAAAAAAAATCGAGTTTTCAAGAATGATGGGCAATCTCTCAGAGACTCTTCCATCTCAATCCAAGTGCCAGAAATGGATCTGCCTGAAGCACAATAGTGAGAATAGAATCAATGGAAATATCCTAAGATGAGAGTTAATGGCAGATCATGTCTCTGTGCTGTGACAGCCGGGGAATTTATTTAAGGAACAGTAGTTCATCTAAAAAGAAGGTAAATGGTCAGACTATGAGGAATGCCTGAATCTTGGCAGTGTCGGGTGACAGAGCTGCCCTTAAGGCACCTCTTACTGCTTCAAGCTCCCTCCAGTGTCCTAGACTCCAAGGTGGCCAACCCTGCCCAAGAGTTTGGGATCCCAGACAGTTCAGGAGAACATCAGAAGAGAAACTCTGAGTTCCAACACTCCCAAAGCTGGAGATGTATGGAAAGCTACACCTTGGAACGTAGGTAGTGGTTACTGGAGATAGTAGAATGGAAAGGGGGAATCCTATTCCTAATTCCCATTACCTTAAATATGTCCTGAGATTGGAAAAGACTTCTGGGCACATACCTTTCCTGAAGAATCAAATAGATGAATAAAGAGAGTGAATGGGGCAGAGCTTATTTTACCTGGAAGACTAGAGATAATAACCTGTAGGAGGGCTTTACCATTACTTCCTCATGATGAAATTTCTGATTCAGAGAATTTATCTTGATGTTCACTGTTGAGAATACTGAAAGCACATGTTGACTGACCCTCATTTTTTGAAAATATAGCAAAATAGAAAGGAAAGTGTTAAACCAACCCTAGAAAGGGCTGGAATCCAAATACTTCCAAGGAGGAGAGACCTGGCAGTGCAGCGGCTCATGACATGGTGAGTTTATTCTTGAAGATCAGTCATGACTCATACTCTTAGGGTGGGTTTTCCACAGTGTTTTCTACACTGCTGAGGTCTCATCCTGCCCTACAACTCCCCTCCCAGTTCAGAAGAGCCAAGACTCTACACATGGCTGATTTGGGGATTGTATCTAAGGGCTTTGAACATCCTCTGATACTGACTTCTGGATGCCTGGGAGGATGCACACACAGTTCTGCCCTAAAATTGTTGAGGACTGCGTTTCCTGGAGGCACTGGAACGGGCCAGAGGAGACTTCTACAGCATCAGTCTCTGCTGAGAGTCTGATCCTATAATTTAGTTTTGTCATCTCCTCTATCCTAACCTCCTCTAATCACACTTAACCAATATAATTTTTCTGTGCTTGCCCTTTGCTGGCTGCCATAATGCCTTGTTCTTACAAGATGTTCAATATATGTACAGTAACCTCAGAGACTATATATGTCTCTGTGTTCTACATGTTGTAATAGCACCTTCAACCCAAGATGTTGCTCAGCAACTTATGATGTCGTTTAGTCCTAAAACACTGATTGGTTCTCCTCGCGAGATTACTAAACTGGGGAGTCTTTAGACTTTCAGTTCCCTTTCTCTGTGACGAGAAAGAAGTTTCTATTTGGACATGAATCATGGTTCCCTGTTTTCTCCTGACCTCTAACTTCCTGTGTGTTTGAGGGGATTTCTGAGGGCACCTGAATGCGGTTGTCTTGGTAACATTAAAAGGCGAAGAGCCTCTGTACTAGTCAGAGTCCATTCAGGAAATAGAAATCCCTGAGGACATCCTAAATGGGATTATTTATTACAATTCTACTCTATTATAGGGAATTATACCTGAAAACTGTTGGAAGCCTGGAGGAGCACAAATCAGTACAGACTCCTAACTTTGAGAGGGAGGGACCTGTAGGAGCCACTGCTGACATCATGGCTCCTCTAGAGCTCAGCGGGAAGGAATGTCTTGGGAACACAAGGATGCCGCCAGCACAAGACCCCTGTCTGTGAACCTTTGTATCCACGACCTGAGAAACCTTCAGCCTGTCTCTGCTTCCCGAATCTCACAATCCTAAGTTTCACTGGCAGAATGTAGACCACATTCAGAAACCGGGGGTAGGGAGAGCCTGGGAAATGTCATATTCTTGGTTTTCTTCCCTACTATACAGACAAGACCATAGAAGCAAATAGGAATTTTTTTAAAAAACTACTAAGTGCAAATATATCTCTCTACCTCTGCCTCCGTATCTCTATTTCCCCCATAGTTCTCTCAGGTCCTCCCCACAGTCCAAACTTAGAACCAGAGAAAATGTTATTTTGGAGTAAAAGGCGAGGGCTTGGAAATGAGATGGTTTTCTCCTTGGACCCAGGTCAAGTCTGGGACCTCGCTCTTTCATGTTTGTGTGGTTTGAGCTCTGAGAGTCTCCAGCCCCTTCCTTTAGCTGCCTTTCCCTCCTTTTCCCTCTAGCACTCAGGGTCTTCATGGTGTTTCTCCTGCTGAGGACTTCCTACCAGAGGATCTTTGGGGATATTGATCTAGGCATTTCCTCCCCAAGTCCCCATGTACAAGACTCTCCTTGTTCTCTAGCATGTCTCCTCTCCATCCTGAGAGGGGGCAAAGGCTAATCTGCTGAAATAAATCTGTGTCAGACTGAAAACTGCCAACTGATGACATCAACAGATATGCTGGGATGATGGGTTAATGGACCTTCCTAAGATGTCCTGTGTGAATAAAGGGGTCCATGGTGTTTGGGTTCATCTCTACCCTGGGAGGATGAGAGTTTGAGAGTTTGATTCATTTTTTTCTTTACCTCCACTTGAAATCTGATGTTTCAAAGGCCTGAGTTTGTACGGGCTCTCAGGGGGTGCGAAATCACTTTTCTTTGTGTAGCTTTTGTAAATAAGGAATTGCAGACACACACACACATACACACCTGGGGAGAGGGGTTGGAAACTTCAAATCCACATCTCAGAATATTTCCACAGGTCCCACTGTTATGATTTGAGCATCTAGAGTCAGATTGTTCTATAATTCCCAACTTTCTTGTCTCTTCTAATAGGCTGAACTTGGTAGTTGAGAGACTGTGAAGGAAAAGTTTCGTTCGAAAAATCACCAGTGGCGCCTGAGAGTGGCTGCCTCCACCAGCTGCCTCCTTGGGCCTGGCCAATGGCTGATTCACTCCTTCAACTTTCTGTTCCTTCCACATTTGGGCAAATTATTTTCAGAACCATTTCCAGCTCCATCTATCATCTTTGCCACCCCGTGGCAAAGTGAAACGTGAGGAATGAATCCCTAGGTCTGCTTACTGGCTGAGAAGGTGGCTCTCGTTCGCGTTGACACAGCACGGGTCAAGCGTAGAGTGTAAGAGGGAAGTTTGTTAGGTGATCACAGTAGAACACGGAAGAACATGAGTGGATGAATGTCATCTAACACACAGGGCATTTCAAGACTTAGATAGGATAATACATGAGAAATGACCAATGCTGTAAAATGCTTTAGCAAAATCAATGTTTTTATCTAACTATGATAAGAGAGAATTACCTATTTTTGATATAAGGTTACTTTTGAACTTTGAAGTTTTATGGTAGAAAGAAAGGTGAGAAATGGGCCAGAGAACTGTCATTGGTTTTACTGAAAGTCTTTTTTTTTTTTTTTTTTTTGGTGCAGTCTTTCTCCCTTACCAATTAAAATATTACTAATGAAATAGTACATATCATATTAAATATTACCATTATATTTTCTACCATTATATTTCCAATTTATCCTGAGGAAATCGAGATTTACAGAAGTCTAGCCCTTTGGTCAATCTCTCAGAAAGTGGGAAGGTAGTTTTGTAAATCACGTCTCTAACTCTATAGCCAGTAACATGCGGAGTCCAAGAACGAGTCCATTCAAAACACTGAAACCACTCCCATCACAAATGCAGCCTCAGGTGGGGATGACAGTTGTTTTGTCTTGTACACCGTGTTTATTGGTGAATATTTTAAAGGTTCTTAGTAAACGTGGCTTTCCTTTGAGGTGTTTTTTGGGGTTTTTTTTTTCCCTAAAGCATAGTAAAAGCAGGACTAGGCTTCCCTCTTGTGGACAATAGTATTTAATTCTTCACATCAGTTTTTTTGACATTGAGCATTCAGAAAGCTAGTGAATGATCCAAGATTTGAAAAATCAGGATGCTTTAACTAATTTTTTCCTCGTGTACATACTCAGAAATTCCCAGATGTGTTTGATCTAATTAGGTTGCTTAAATGGTTTGCAATTTAAAAACCTTTAAAATCTTTTTATACTAAGCATCACAATGCTTTTTTTTTTTTTTGATAAGCACACAAACAAAACATGGAATGTGTTTCTTTTAACTAATTTGAAAAATAAAACGATGCTTGACAAAGAAAACAAGTAACTGTAAATCACTTTCATTCTTGCGGGTAAAAGTTTAATACCCTTTCTATTTCTCCAGGACAAATTTCATCTTAGACTGAATCTCTAGCTCTTTTTAGGAAACCTAAGAGAGGAAGAATGTCAGCTAACTTTCTAGACAAAATTATCTACTGTAAAAATGGCTTTTGCTTTGGTAAGTTGTATTTGGCTAGGAGGAATAGCTGATGAATTATAACAAGTGTGGGAACCCATACATAGCTTGGGCATCTCTGAATGCAGTGACCCTTGTAATTGAGCATGCACTTACCAGGGGTCTGGAAGCTATGCTCGTGAACCTGATGCAAAGGGCATTGACTCCAAAAGGATGAGGATTCTACCGCAGGGTAGATGCCACTTGCACAGGTGTAAATTTATCTTGCACCTAAGCTGCCACTTAGGGGCGAGGTGGGCAGAGACCAGCACCTGGTCTGCATTATGGACTGTTTCAAGGACTTCTCCCACTGAAGAGAATGATCAGATGCTCCCTTGAAATGCTTTGATTCTGTCTGCTATCCTTCGGAGTGAATCTGAGAGCTAAGTAAGCCTGAATATTTGATTAAAGCTAAGAAGATTCCCTGGGCCTTCAGACATGGACCGTTTTCATTTTGTTTAGTTTTTGCACATATATGTGTATATGAGACATCCTCAGTGGTATTAGAGATCCCCCTCTAATAAGTGTCTGCTTCTACAGTTACACACATAAAGGGGTTACTAATGTCCCATCTTGCTTTGATCACTCTTCCCCCATTTTCCTGTAGTAGGACCAGAGCCCCAAACAAGACTCCTTATCACCACCACTTTGTGATTTATCAAAGTGGCAGAAAGTTTGAGGCAGGTAGTTTCCCTATATGTTCATGATTAAGTCTAATAACCAATGGGTTTAACTTCCATATGACATTTAATATTTGCATTTCTTCTGATTTGTCCCAATGTACATCAAGTGAAAACATTAAAAAAAATTTTTAAATAATACTTTTGGAATCGGTACTTGAATATCCTTAAGATGCTATTTCTATCTTTAGACTCATAAATTTTTTCTGCATCACGTCACTCTTGCTATCAACGCTGCTTTGGGAATCAAGAAATTCTACCATTTCTCTTTGCGAATTGCTTTGCTCCTACCTGCATGGATAATTTAGGCTTTTAGTATATGTGGATTGCAGGAAACACGTTTCTGTCTACTCTGAAAGCACTCACAGCACAGGAGAGCATCTCTTCCTCTGGCATTACCCTGTCTGGGATTGTCTTGATGCTCAATGCCAGGGAGATGTACCACCGCTGCAGCCTCCCCCCTAATACAAAGCTGGGACTTTCCTTAAAAAGCTCTCTAGAGCCCCCAGAGGAAGGTGTGGGCAAAGGGTCCTCCATCCCTCACATGGATTGATGCTCACCTGGGCTCTGCAGAAATCCCTGGGATTCTGGGGAAAGGGGTGGGGAATGCAGTGAACAGTAAGTCTCCTGTGGAAAAAAATGAGATAAGAGTTACCATCATTAAACCTTTAGGCATGTAAAGTCCATGATCTGGAAAACCTAGTCTTGGGTAGGAGCTTTTATAACACTTAGGATGTGTCCCTGATGGTGACCCCACATGGACGGTGGAGGTATGTTCCATTCATATCGCTTGCACCATGTCACACCTGGATCGTGCACCAGTGTACTCACTGGGCATCATTAAACAACCAGGCACCGGATGACACTGTTCTCACGTGTCCCCTCATCAGGCTGGTTTCAGTGGTACTCCTGTTGCAATTGGGTAGACTTTCTGTCGGGCTTCTATGAAACTGATGTCACATGTGGGGAAATAACTCAACATATTCAGCTGCAGCGTGGGCTGTTTGGCCCCGGACAAGACAGCAGAGCAACTGCTGATAACGGTCAGCAGCTAGAGACCCATACTTGCTTATGCAGAGCCTTGTAGGCACGTCTGGAGGCCAAGAGAGAAAGCCAAGAGTGACGATCAGGCACTTAAACTGCACAAAGAATCAATTTCTGCTTTATGCTGGCTCCCACCTGGAGAAGGTATAAGGATAAAGTTTCAAGTAGGGATGGCTGTGTGCTGCTGGGCAGTGAGATAAGTGTGGAGGGGGCGGTGATAGGACTGCCAATGACCCCTATACCCACACAGCCGGTTCAGACACCAAATCTGAAATCACAAGGATGGGTCTCACCAGAGGTCCAGTACACAACACAGAAGACCCTGGAGAAAAGGTAGGAGCCCTAGAGATATATATTTTTTCTTCTTTTGTGAAGGATCTGATACATTATCGTGAGTTGCCCTGAGGCAGAAGCCGGTTCTTTGGATTATATTCCTGTTGTGGAGGCATCTCTCACCCTTGACCATCTGCCTGTATGTTCAGCATGCTTCAAGGTGATAGCTCTGGAAAGTTGGAGCAAGTTTGGTGCAGAAGGTCAGGGTCCATAAACCTATAAAGCTGGTCTCTCAGATTGGCTCTGATGTGCTAGGGTGCAGGCCAGGGTTGGAGGGGCTTTGGTACTTTCCTGACATTTTTTTGCCATTCCTCTTCTCTGCTTAGATTTATTTCTCCTCAGGCCTACCAGTCTTACTGCTCCCCAAGAAAAATTGCCCAAGGGACATACGAGTCTAGTTATTGCAAAATTATGCGCAGTAGGAAAAGACTGGAAACAGCTCAGATGTTCATTTCAAGAGACAGGTTGAACAAATAAAGTACAGACACACAACAGTGCAATGAAGCTGTTAAAAGCAATCACGAGGGAGGGGAGGACAAGCAGAGAAGCCCTAGAATGAGGGACTTTGGGCCTGGGCTTTGCAGGTATCGGTCATTGTAGCAGCAGAAGCTACAAGTGAAGGCAGAAGCTGGAACTGGTTCCCAGAAGAAATAATGTCACCGGACCATGGAGCCAAACATAGAGCTTATCGCGGAGAGCTGCCTAATTTCACCAACGGTTCCTGGATTTTCCCTCACTCTTCTCCTCAGCTGATGTAAATGTTTCTTTATGATAAACATCTCTGAATGGTTTCCAGACCAGAGAAAAAAATGTGAGCAGCTGCAAGAATTGTTTATTTCTACAAAGCAAACCTACTGGGAACATTGATCAGGATTATGTTGAGGAGAACTGGTGTTTCAACAATATCAATTCTTCCACAACCAGCCATATACTATCTCTCCATATATTTGAGATTTCATTAATCTCTCTCATCAGAGCTTTATAGTTTTCACTGTAAAGAGAGCAAACATATTTTGGTTAAACTCATCTCTAAGTATTTTATGTTTTTATTGCTATTGGCATTACTTTTTAATTTTATATGCAGTATTCTGCTGCTAGCATACTTAAGATTACAATTGTTTTCTTGTATATTGCCCTCATTCAATTCACACATTCTAGACATTTTAATAACTTTCTTAGGGTTTTCTGTGTAATCATATAAAATGCTTTCCAGGCTGCAATGTTCATTCTTTGTCAAAAAGAGTCTGAAAAAACAGGAAATCTGCTTGGCTCATATTACACTTTAAAGTAATATTATTTTGAGAAATAAAGCCTGATTAATCAAAAAAAATAAAGAATATTTTAAAGATTGTTTCTCATACCCAATTTTATGTTAAATTACAACCAGATACAGTTACTTAAGCATCTTAGACATGGTCATGGAACTAGTCACCCATTGTTTCCATGTTCCAGTTTAAATAATTTTCATAGCCTTCAGGGTGCAGATTTCCTTTCTCTCTGCCAATATCTGGAATACTCTTTATTCTCACATGTGTCCACAAGTAGATATTTCTCCGATACTGAAAGCTCCGTGTCCCTGATAGATGCTCCACCTCCGCCAGCGCCTGCACCTGTGGCTCGCAGCTCTCAGTGAAGTACGAACTATGCCGTATGTTCCATCCCGTGAAGCATGTCCTCCATAAAGATTTTCTTGACTCCCTCATTCGTCACTGAACTATTATAATTGAGTGCCTATGTTCTCTCCTCTTAAAACTGTAAATGCCCTTGAGAACTGGATTTATCATTTTTTTCAGCGTTGCTTCTTTAAGAGTGCCTGGTGATGAAACACGGTAACAATGAATGTAAGATAAGGAAGTAGCCTCTCTCAAGAAACCTTTCCTTTTTCCTTTCGCCTCCCCTTCAGTCCCTCTTTCCGTGTCTTTCTCTCTTCTTTTCCCATCCCCGCCTGTATTTACATGGTGGTTCAGTCACCGAATTCTGGAGCCCCAGGAGACTGGAGCAGATTCAGCAGCATCAGTTTTCCTATTTCTGCTCCCATTTCGCAAAATTTATGAAAGGAAGAGATTAGAAGTTAGGATCTGGGACATTTTAGGACCCAGCTCTCAGCCCTCCCCACCTCACTCAGAAAGTCGCTAGCCTCCTTGAAACCTGGTGCAAGTTCTGGGACAAACTTGCCATCTACTGGTCACATGAGGAACTGCAATAGCCTGCTTGGGACTGTGCCAGGAGGGCCAAGCGCAGTATTTGAACCAAGGAAGTACGGCAGGGTACAAGGGTGCAAAGGCAGGAGGCTTGCTAGGTCGGTGTGCTTTTCTTTAACCCTCTTTTCCCCAACATTCAGAAGGTTCTCCTATTTCCTGTGTGAGATGCTTGGCTATCTCTGTGATTGTGCATCCTCTGGGGTCCTGGGAGGAGTTTGCAGTTATTAAGACACATCCTGCGGTCCTCTTAATTCCCAAACTGAGGCATCTGTGCTAGTTTGCTAGTGCGTTAGTGTGTGTTTCACCAACTCTTCCCATGAGCTTCATTCCTACAGGCTAAAACCTGCAGCGGAATCAATTTTACATAATTTTATCACTTTCGAAAAGTCATGGATGATAATTAGTGACTGTGTTTACACTTCTGTAACTTTCTCACAAAAGTAAATTTCAAAGTAAAAACTGAAATTTAAAAGTACGTTTTAGGGCTTCCCTGGTGGCGCAGTGGTTGAGAATCCGCCTGCCGATGCAGGGGACACGGGTTCGTGCCCTGGTCCGGGAAGATCCCACATGCCGCGGAGCGGCTGGGCCCGTGAGCCATGGCCGCTGAGCCTGCGCGTCCGGAGCCTGTGTTCCGCAACGGGAGAGGCCGCGGCAGTGAGAGGCCCGCGTACCGCAAAAAAAAAAAAAAAAGTACGTTTTAAAAAATTTAAACACTTCAGAGGAGGAATTGGTTTGTCAGACCCTTTCCTAAGACTGCGATGGCTCTAACAGTACAATGAGCTCTTCAGCTAGGATTTAGCTCAGCCCCCCAATCCTAAATGTTTCGGTATTTTAAGCACCACTGTGCAGAAGTTCCACTGCTTTTTATTTTTATACGGACTTCTGGTGGAAAATCTGTAAGTTGGGGAGGTTTTGTTAAGAAAGCTGGATCTGAATGAGAGTCCCTGGGGCCAATCACAGTACTACAGTTGCCCTATTTTTGTGGCAGGAACTTTAGAAATCACTATATTCTTCCTTCTCCTTTAAATGATTCCTCAGTCTATAGGATCTCACTTTGTCACTGATTCTTTTTCCTCCTGGGTTTTGGCCAGATGGCAATGCCGTGCTTCCCTTTGATTTAAAGGAACATGGTCATGGCCCTAAACCCCTCAGGTCTCCAGAAGGGAAGCACAATTCCATGTTCACTGTGTCCCCTACTGAGGCCAGGGTGACACTGCATAAGGTACAGTAGGACAGGGAGGCATATACACCAAGGGATCCTCAGAGCTCTTCCGCGAGCATTTATTACCACCTCACCTTCATCTCTATGGACCTGAGATATCACAGTGGGGCCTCCAATATGGCCACGGACACAGAGTAACTTGTTTCTACCCCTTCAGGACTTGGGTTAACCTTCAGGCTGTTTATACCTGGGAACACACCAGCCTTTGGGGTGCAACATTCCCAGAGGTCAGGTTGCTGACTTGTCCCTGTTTGGTCAGCTTCCTCCTGCACACTAAGCCCCCCTGGTGGGTCTATTTCCTCCCCCTACTGTCCCTGTTACTGCGTAGCTTGAACTCCTCATTTTAGGCTTGAATATTACCTTCAAGTGAGGGAATCACCCCCTTCTATCAAAGCTAATTATCTTTTATCCTGTGTCAGAAAAACACATTTGCGAGAGGAACAGATCCAAGAAATGTTATTTTAAACAAGATGTTAGAGCTTCGGGCTTCTTCCCAACAATAGCGAGAGTCAAACTTTCCTATCTGTAGTTGTTCCAGAGCGTCAAGGTTGATGGAGAAGAGAGACATAGAAGGTTACCCTTCCCGAGGTGCCAAGTGCACTGTGGTCATACATATGAAGAAAGGCCACCGTCCAACTCTGAGCGTCAACCCCCCTCCCCACTCTGTGCTTTGGGGAACATTAGACACGTGTCTCAGCATTTGGGTGGGCATCTCAGAGCCCTGCCAGTGCTTTCTCCCCTCTAGTCAGAAAACAAACCAAGAAGACAGTAGAATGATAGACTGCTGTGCCACCAGGATATGAGAGTTGAGTTGATACTTTTTCTTTCTTTTGCCCAGAGAGAACTCTACATTTATAAGACCCATTGCTAGGGGACTCCATGAAATAATTATTACCTTTATGGTGAGTCCACCTGACAACTCTCAAAATAGATTTCCACCAGGTCCCCCAAATAGAAGTTGACAGTGATCACCTGAATTTCTCTGAATTCATAGCAAGAGTCCTGATGTCCTCTCTCAATAAGGCTTTTTTTCTTATTTTCATTTATCTCCCCTGTTGTTTTAGCCTCCGGCCTTACCAAGACTCTCTACTCCCAATAATGAAACGTAAATAGGGATATTGTGTCACAGTTATATTTTCACATACCCTTTAGGAATGTTTAAATGTGAGTAGCGCACATTTTGAAGCTAATGAGATTGAAACCTCAGAAATGAACAGACTTATCCAAAGAAGAAGCTTGCCCAAATTTATAGCAAAACTAGAATTTAAATCTCAGACATCCTAAGCTCAGGGCTCCTTTTGTCATCTACTAGCTGAGAGAGTCATGAATGTGTGTCATACAGGACAGCAGCATTTAGAGGAGGAAAGGTCTGGAGTGAATCAGGTTTTAAGCAAAAGCCCTTGAGGGGCAGACAGTGAGCATGTCTCTGCTGCCTCCTGGTGGCCATATTGATGTATGACACCCTTTCCCTCCATCCTCCCTCCTGCCTTCTCTGGAATCCTCATTCTCCCTGGTTTCCTCACTAACAGGAGCATTTGTCTTGCTTCCGTGCCTCTCTGTTCCACATACCGACATGTCCCTACACAAAATGAATATCCATAATCCACAGCATAATTCAGGACCCAGTTCTTATTTCAAAACTGGGGCCCCCTTGGAAAAGTGTAGGTATGGGCCTTTTGTGGAGAGATGCATAAAATTTTAAATAGAGTTTCTTTAAGTGGTCAGTTGGTGCTAATGTAACTGACCATAAACAAAACGCAAAGACAAGTCCTAAGGTCCTGGGAAAATTCCGACAGCATATACCATCAAGATGATACTGAATCTGTGTCATGAATAGAATATTTTCATACCACAAAAGTGGGTGTGAAAAAATAGATTTCTGTATTTTCCTATTACTGATCCAAATTTTTATGTCAAGCCCTATAATGTCTTAGAGCAAAGGGATCAATCTAGTAATTTCCAGAAAATTCCGTGGCTTTCACAACAATTAATAATTTTAAAACAGCTCTCGAAGTGGCTGAGAATCTGCCTGCCAGTGCAGGGGACACAGGTTCGAGTCCTGGTCTGGGAAGATCCCAAATGCGCGGAGCAACTGGGCCCGTGAGCCACAACTACCGAGCCTGCGCGTCTGGAGCCTGTGCTCCGCAACAAGAGAGGCTGCAACGGTGAGAGGCCCGCGCACTGCGATGAAGACTGGCCCCCGCTCGCCGCAACTAGAGAGAGTCCTTGCACAGAAACGAAGACCCAAGTCAGCCAAAAATAAATAAATAAATTTATTAAAAACAGCTGTCTGCGCAGGGTTATTTCTAAGTCCAAGGTAGGAGGTGGTGCAGGACTGGTGCAGAAGGCTCTCCTCATATGGACAGCGTTGGCTCCCACTGTATGTCATGGTCACACAGCCCCTGCTCGCCCCTGCCCTTCCCATATTGGTGATGATGACTGTTATATCCATACCATCACTCTCCTCCTCCTGTATCATCCCATGCCAGCATCTTAGACAGCAAATTTTCATTCTAATAGTTGAAGCTTCCAGGGCACAATTCTCCTTGCCTTGGGTAGCTTTCCCTTTGCTGCTGCTCTTTGGTTCTGTTGTAGGAGAGAGACGTCTGTGGCACCGCTGCCATTCTGGGAATCGGAGGTGAAGCGGGGCACGGTCCTTTCTACCCTCATTGAGAGAAAGAAACAGGGTAAAGGAACGTTCACCAATGTTTAATTATTTTTTTTCTCCTCTTCAAACCACTCATCCTCCACAATGGGAAGGGTCTTTATCTACACTGAAGATTGGAGGGAAAAAATTCTTCATTAAGAATAGCAGTTTCAAGTTAGATGGCCCAAATATGGACTGATCATACCAGAGGAGAGGAAGAAACTTCAGGAAAAAAAAATCAGCTTAAACACTACCACACCATAATGTTGCATATGCTTCTATTTTACATTGAAATGAACACCCAAAATTAAATTTAAATTGTTCTGGAGCGGGACTTCCCTGGTGGCGCAGTGATTAAGAATCCACCTGCCAATGCAGGGGACACAGGTTTGAGCCCTGGTCCAGGAAGATCCCACATGCTGCGGAGCAATTAAGCCCGTGCGCCACAACTACGGAGCCTGTGCTCTAGAGCCGAGAGCCACAACTACTGAGCCCGTGTGCCACAACTACTGAAGTTCACACACGGAGAACCTGTGCTCAGCAGCAAGAGAAGCCACCTCAATGAGAAGCCCGCAAACTGCAACAAAGAGTAGCCCCCGCTCGCCACAACTAGAGAAAGCTCGAGCGCAGCAACTAAGACCCAACGCAGCCATAAATAAATAAATATTTTAAAAAGAAAAAATTGTTCTGGAGAACTCTTGAATTCCTGAGAATATACAGGCATACCTCAGAGATACTGCAGGTGTGATTCCAGACCACCACAATAAAGCAACTATCGCAATAAAACGAGTCACACAAATTTCTTGGCTTCCCAGTGCTTATAAAAGTTATGTTTACACTGTGCTGTAGTCTATTAAGTGTACAGTAGCATTATGTCTAAAAAAAGTACATATCTTAATTAAAAATACGTTATTGCTAAAAAATGCTAGTCATCATCTGTGCCTTCAGTGAGCTGTAGGAGTAGCATCAAAGATCACTGATCACAGATCACCATTCAAAAATAATAATAATGAACAAGTTAGAAGTATTGCAAGAATTACCAAAATGTGACATGAGACATGAAGTGAACAGATGCTGTTGGGAAAATGGTGCCAATAGACTTGCTTGACTTAGAGTTGCCACAAACCTTCAATTTGTTTAAAAAAAATGCAATATCTGGGAAGCATAATTAAAGGAAGTATGCCGGTATCTGCAGACCCCCAGGGGTACTTGCACTCTGATTCAAGAAAATGGACTTAAGAGAACTTTAAAGGGAAATCTAACTTAAACCAAAACAGACACACACACAAAATGTGCCTATAACTTCCATCATTATAATTTTTGTGCCTAAACATTGTGTTGAGAAGCTTATTAAATTTCTTTGGTTTAATGTCTGAGAATAATTAAGCTCTTTATTACCCAGCAAAGGGAGATAAAGAACCAAAGTTAAAAGAGCAAGAAACTAGCCCAGAGGAGACCTTGGCCTGGCGCTCTGATCCTGGAGAAGGTAATTCCTCTCTCTGGGCCTCTGTTTTCTCATCAGTAAAAAGAGGGGAAGGATATTTGGTATTCAGTCGTGCTTCCAACTCTAAGCCCCATGCGCACTGTATTCTGGTGGAAACTTGGCGTTAGATGGAAAACCTTGACGTGTGGGTAGGTAGAGGGGATGCTGTAGACAGACAGACAGCCTGAGGTGCTATGTGAGGACCTGATGAGATGGCACAGATGGGTGTCCGATGGGACCTGGCTTTCTGGGGAAGGGTGAGGAGTGTAAATGTCACGGTTTGGTCTGCAGCTCTAAAGAACTCATAACTAAACCCAGCCAAAGTTCACTCGCCATCTCAGTTTCACTTTCCAGGGGATTACAGCCAGGAGGTTAACATGTGATTCTGACTGGAATCTCACCTTCAGGGATCTGGCTCTTCCTTCAATTTAGGTGAGATGGCTTAAATCCTCCTCCACCCGTAGCGCTGGGGAGCAGGGGCTGCCTCCACCCCATCTGGCTGTCCTTCAATTCTTGCTCCAGTCAGCGCTTCAAGCTCTGACCTGTCTTTGGACATCTGCTCTGTTGATGCAGGGTACAGCTGAGACGCAGTGAGGAGAAGCCCCAGCAGCCCCAGGTTTCTCTCCTAAGCAAAGAGGGGGACACGCGAGTGGTTTGGAGACTGTCTGGTGGAGGACGGCTCGGGGAGGAAAGGGAAGTTGACTAAGATGGTGAAGCAGGGCATAGAGACACCTGTCAGGGGCCCTCTGCCCCTTGTCGTCATATCACCTGCTTGTATTTTTTTTAATTAATTAATTAATTAATCTTGGTTGCGTTGGGTCTTCGTTGCAACGCACGGGCTTTTCTCTAGTGGCGGCAAGCGGGGGTTACTCTTCGTTGCAGTGCACGGGCTTCTCATTGCAGTGGCTTCTCTTGCAGTGGAGCACAGGCTCTAGGCACGCGGGCTTCAGTAGTTGCAGCACGTGGGCTCAGTAGTTGTGGCACATGGGTTCAGTAGTTGTGCCTCGCGGGCTCTAGATCACAGGCTCAGTAGTTGTAACGTACGGGCTTAGCTGCTCCACGGCATGTGGGATCTTCCCGGACCAGGGCTCGAACCCATGTCCCCTGCATTGGCAGGCGGATTCTTAACCACTGCACCACCAGGAGAGTCCCCCTACTTGTATTTTATACTCAACTTCATTTTACATTTTTCAAAGTGCTGCCATAGTGTATTCGAGCCTCACTATATTGCTGTGAAGCAGGCTGGGTGAGGGAAGGGCTCTAGATTAAACCTCAGAAAACCAGGTTCATATGACTCCTTTGTCATGTCGGATGTTGTGCTTGTGCCTCTGGGCCTTGCTTCCTTGTCTGTCACATGGCAATGATACGGCTGGAAAAATTTTAGGAATGATTGTCTCCTTCAGAGAGGAGAGAAAGGAGAGATTCAAGGAAATAGAGTGAGATTCTCAAGGTCACGGAAGTAAACACAAAGTCACCTTGGCTCCAAGAAATCTCATGTTACTTTGCTTTCTCTCTATAAAAATGGGGATCTATTGTTCAAGTGTATGTAGATAAATAAGCTTCAAACTTCATGAACTGATTTAATTCATTATCACCAGTTAATTACTATGGTTACTTGGCATTTTGAGAATTTAACTTTTGAGGTTTTTTTACTGAAAAAAAAATCCTCTAACAACCCATGACATGTAGAAACTTGTAATTTTCTTTGGCATGAATTTTAATAGTGCATGCATAGACCTTGAAATCTGGAATTGTTATTTACCCAATGCCTAAATACCACCACTTATCTCCTCATCTTAACAGTTGCACTTTATCCAGAAAACTAAATGAAACATGGATTTCTGAGAATTTGATGAAACACATGCATATTAGGTCATATCACTTGACAATATCAAAGTTTACCATATTTAACATCAATGGCGGTTTCATAAGATTCTTGGCTTACATTCAAGTCGTAACATGGAGATGTCAAAAGCTTATGATTAAAATGTTTTGATCTGACGCTTACAATGTGAGTCCAGTTATTTATTTACAAAAAAAAAAGTGTCAAAGATTTTCAGCACGCTGACAGCCGATGGCCCATGGCAATGCTTTTCCTTGGCATTATTGACATTTTGGGCTGTATAATTCTTTGCTGTAGGGGCTTTCCTGTGCATTGCAGGATGTTTAGCAACATCCCTGGCTAATACCCATTGGGCGCCCCCTCCCCTGAGGTGTGACAACCAAACATGTCTGCAGACATTGGCCAAATGTCCTCCAAGGGCAAAACCATCTCGGTCCCCATTGAGAACCCTGGTCTAAGACATTTATTCACCCTGTTTATACTCTCTCACAAATCTCTTTCTAAACATTGAAGATTAAGATGCATTTTCACAATTTCTTCCTAAGCTTCAATGATTTGGACAGCTTTTTCTCTAGAGGGCATTTGTAGGTTTCCCCTCAGCTTTCACATAAAGAGCCTAAAGGAACACAAACCTATAAACTGGTTTGTAGCAAGTGTGAGTGCTTCTTATCTCACATGAAAGGGCAGTGATGCTTGGCACGGTCTTTGTGGGTTTTCTTTGCTTTTACTTGGTGGAATAACATGTTTCTGCTTTTCACAGGAGGAGTCAAGGAGTCAAGAAGGCAATTTCCTTTCCTCTGAGGGGACATGACTGATCTATTTCAAGAGGCAAACTAGTACTGTTCTGTGCTGTCTTCTAATGTTCAGTCTAATTTTCCATAAATATTTGAGCACTCTTTCAGCTATTGTGGCTGTGTGGCTGGGTTTGTATCACTTTTCCTAGAGATATTTTAGATGAAAGTATGCATCACTTTAGAAAGTAAATAGTCCTAATGGAGTAAAAATAATCTCCTGAACCACATGGTTCATCATCCCCATTTCAGATGACTTGCTTTTCCCCCCTGCTCTATAAAATTGTATTGACATTAGTTTACGGGGAGAGAGAAGCAGTAACTTATCATTGCTCCTGTGCAGGTTCTTCTGCTTGGTGCGAAGTAAGTTTTTCTTTCCATAAAACACTTGACACAGCAGATAGAATGTCTTAGACTTCTTTCACTCTGAATTTTTCATTTTCCAAAACTAAAGTTAGCATTCTATTTTTATTTTTCCTGGTAGTTTTAAAACTTTTTAAAAAATCTGTGTAGAAGTAGTTTTATAATGCTGGTACAATGGGCATGTTGGGTTTGCCCATCTCTGCCAGTTGAGCTATTTATTTAGTTAGTTATTTATTTTGCGTTACGTGGGCCTCTCACTTTTGTGGCCTCTCCCGTTGCAGAGCACAGGCTCCGGATGCGCAGGCTCAGCGGCCATGGCTCACGGGCCCAGCCGCTCTGCGGCATGTGGGATCTTCCCAGACCGGGGCACGAACCCGTGTCCCCTGCTTCGGCAGGCGGATTCTCAACCACTGCGCCACCAGGGAAGCCCGTGTTGGGCTATTTTTAAAAATTCATTTCTATATGTCTTCTAGATGATACTGAAAGGTCATTCAAGGTCATTTTTTTGCCACTCTTCTTCTGTATCACCATTTCCACTATTCTTTCCTTTCCTTTCCAAGGCATCCCCTGTCCCTGGGTCCTCCCGAGGCCCTAGTAATGGCCTCCTGGCTATAGCATGAGGATGCAGAGCCTTTCTGCTCTGTCCTTTACATCTTGGAGACCGTAGAGATGAAGGACTTTGCAGGAGGGACTAGAAGGAGGGCTCTAAAATTCTGCATACTCAGAATAAATGGGTCTAAGGAGATTTTTAAAAATTATCTAAATATTATGGTCCCTTTAGCCCAGAAGATATTTTCATTTAAATCAGAAATCTTCCCTCGGGGACCCCAAATAGTTTAAAGTACAACACAGTAAGTAAGAGGTTGGAAATGATCAATAAATGCAGAGAAAGGGAACCTAGCCCATTTCATCATTTGATTGTGGAAGGTGTTGATGTTGATTTCTCGTTATGTCTACGTAACCACTGGAAACCACAGAAGTGCTTGCTGTATTACAGCCTCATTTGGGTACAGTCATATTTTCTTTTGTGTTTGTTCCAGGGAAGATGGTGGATTTTCCAGGATACAGTCTGTCTGGTGTAATTGCCTCCTTCTTCTTTGTACTGCTCAGCATGAAGCAGTCAGGTAGGATGCTCTTCTTCCCTTTACTGAGTATTCGAGTGTCTCAGAGGTCCAGTCTGGGTGCAGAGTTCTAAATTCAAAAGCGCTAGTACAATATTAAGAGTGGGGTTTCAGGGGTCCAATCACCTGTGTTATAAAAAGGGCTCCTCCACCTCCAGCTGCGTTACCTTTGGAAAGTTACTTGAATACCTTCTGCCTTCGTTTTCTCCTCTTTATGATAAGAATAACAACCTACCTAACATCTCATAGCTTAGCACAGCCTTTAAGATTAAATCAGGCTGTACAGAGAAAACACTTGAATCAGTACCTGGAACACAGTAAGTCATCCATTCTCCTGCTTCTATTTAGGACAACACTTCTGGGGTGAGAAAAAAGTGGCTGCTTCTTACCATAAATTAAACAGCATAAAAGTACTTGGAAATAAGAAACTAGAAGGAGACTTCTAAGAAATGGGCTTGGAAATCTCAGTAGCTGAATTCTGTTGGTCAAAATATTGTACCTTGAAAAGGGATTGTGAAAATTCAGTGTCAGTGGGTAATATCAGAGCCCCAAGGAAAATGCAGGATTGCAAAGTGGGAAAAAACACTGGATAGGACATCAGAAGACACAGGCTCCAGACTGAGGCTGTCAGAAACTCTAAGATGTGGTGAGGCTGCCCTCCCTGCTATGGGATGCACCTTCCTAACCTGTAAAAGAAGTCACCCAGATGGTATGACTTCAGTTCTAGCTTTATATTCAGATTCCATCAACACAATGCAAGCAGATGTCTACCTGTGTTCCATAGTGACCTTTTGAGCACCATCTACTTGATGTTGAGCAGCAACTAAACGAGATGAAGTTCCTTCTTAGGAGGGTTGGATGTGCACAAAGTGCAAATGGCCCTGGAGCATTTTAGGATGAGAAAAAACATCATATACATGACATAGGAAATTATTAAGCATAGGAACATACAGAATTATTAAACAGCTCTTCAATTTGCAGGTAAAGAAGACGTCAAACATGACTTAAAATTTTATTGGAAGGCTTGAACTCTTTATACTAATCACTGCCCTTTTTTTCTTTTTTTTATTGTTGGTTTTTTTTTAACACGGAGTATAGTTGCTTTACAATGTTGTGTTAGTTTCTGTTGTACAACAAAGAGAATCAGCTGTAAGTATACATCTATCCCCTCCCTCTTGGACCTCCCTCCCACCCCATCCCCCCCATCCCACCCATCTAGGTCACCACAGAGCACGGAGCTGAGCTCACTGTGCTCTACAGCAGGCTCCCACTAGCTCTCTCTTTTACACATGGTAGTGCATATATGTCAATCCTAATCTCCCAGTTCGTCCCACCCTATCCTTCCCCACTGTGTCCACATGTCCATTCTCTACATCTGCATCTCTCTTCTTGCCCTGCAAATAGGTTCATCTGCACCATTTTTCTAGATTCCACATATATGCATTAATATACGATATTTGTTTTTCTTTCTGACTTACTTCACTTATCACTACCTTTAATCCACCACAAAATGTTCTTGCAAAAACTGCATTTTACATAGCCTCAGTAACTGGAGTCTTGCCTGGTCCAGACAAAAACAAAACGAAACAAAACAAAGCAAAACAAACCCAGTTCGTTACATAGGACAAGGCAGAAACAATTCTGAGAAGCTGAAAAATCTATTGAATAAATCTATTATCTAAATTTTAGGAAAAGTGATTACAATGTCAGTCACCGAAGTGAAATTACTAACTAGAAAATAAATCACTGTAAAATATGAAATAAATCACTAACTAATAAAGTTCCCAATTAAAAAATCAATTTACACATCAACTTATTTGAGAATAAAAGCAACCCAGAGGTGGTGGTTTTCAAATCTTAAAGATGAAGAAATTGAGATTGCAAATCTCAAAATCTCGTCGAGAATAATGGATTTGCCCCCGAATCACACAGCTGGTAAGTAATAGATTTAGCACTCACACTAAAATTTTTGAACTGCGTGTTATTTTCGGTACACAAGATTGTCTCTGTACAACCAAACATGCAAATCATAATGCTGGGTTTCTCTAAAACATTGCAAATAAAACTTTCCCTTCTCCAGGTGCCTCCATTTTCATAGAGTAGACATCCCAAAGCAGTCATATTGCTCCTCCAGTTGGCATTTCCCGGTTTCTCTTTGTCACTCTTTTGTAGATGACTTTAGAGTGACTGGTTCTGCCCATCCTCCCCTGGTCATGGTCGGGGAAGATGCCCTACTAACCTGTCAGCTCCTCCCCAAGAGGACCACGATGCACATGGAGGTGAGGTGGTACCGCTCAGAGTTCAGCGCACCTGTGTTTTTGCATCGGGATGGAGCTGAGGTGCCGGAGATGAAGATGGAGGAGTACAGAGGCCGGGTAGAGTGGATAGAGGACAATGTTAATGAGGGAAGTGTGGCTCTGAAGATACACAACATCCGGCCATCTGATCATGGGCAGTACTGGTGCCATTTCCAAGAGGGAAACTATTGGGGAGAAACAAGCTTGCTGCTCAAAGTAGCAGGTGAGTATCTCAGAAAAGACATAGGGTCTCCGAAGGAGAAGTATATTAATTTGTGTTAAGCTTAGTTCCAATTGAAGAATTCTCTTCGAATCATCAAGTCAATTGCTCCTGTCCAGTCCTCCATCCTGATTCATTTGGAGGCAGGTGGTTCTGAAATCTTTAAAGTGAACTCACCAACAATTCCCCCACATTTAACTTACACAGTTTTGACTCTTCTTGAGGATTATTTAACACTGATGACATGTAAACTCTAGCAGTTTTGCTGAGGCAAGAATTCTTGCCATATAGGCTAGTGCGCAAGGGCAAGTCAATTGCTGGGTGAGCGACCCTAGCGGACTGCCCCGCATCCGTGTTCTCTACTCAGCCTCAAGTACACAGTCACTGAGATGTGAACACATTGTTTCTTTGTGTAACGCCGCCTCAAGTTAGAAAGCTAGTGATGAGACTAAGAGGTTAAGAACATGGTGCTTTTGTGGAGATTACTGTATACTAGTGTTCAGTGAATTGGGGATTCACAGATGCTTTGGGGACATACCCATTGTGAGTGACAAGGGTCTGCATGATGTTTTTGTGTTAGCAGTGTAGGACAGAGTCAGAAGAAGGGAACAACTGAAGAAAGGATGTCTCTGTGGAGAAACAAATACCTGAAAAGTAAACTATCGTATGGTTCCCTGGCAGGAATAACTCCTCCATGTGCTAAAGAAAAAATCAGGCAAATCCATTTGCCTTATCGGGGAAATAGTTCTCTGGAGCTGTTAACATCTCTGGCTGATGTGACCTCTTTCTGTTCCCTAACACATTTTGTCTCAACACCTATGTATGATTATTAATGTTATTATGTTCAAATTGATTCAAGATGGGTGAAAGAATCCACATACTTCTGAGACGTGGAGGGCACGTACTAAGGCATTACACTATCAAGGACATTTGAAAAGAAACCATGCATTTTCTAAGGCTCTAGGTGAAGAAAATGGGTCTCTGTCCCCAGCAAGTGATAGAGACAGAACTACCATCTATGGAAAATATAATCCTCTGTGTTTGGGCTTGAGAGTTGTGTTGAATAGAGAAAGAATTTCATGATTATATAAAACTGGGATGTCTTGAAAACATTTCCCCATGGAATGGAATATTTAGATACATAAACTCAACATGAAGCTTCCTGTTTTACATAACCCAGATTATCTATCTGCACCCCAAGTTCACAACCACCAACAAAAGAAATGAGAAGAATATTCTCCCTGGAAATGATGTCTCACTTTATTTTAAATATTCTATTTAATTGGAGTCAAGATATTATCCAACAAATCAAAGTGCCTGACACAATAATATTAAGATGAAAAAGGCAGAGTCTGTGGCATGAGGGAGTTCATGAGTAAATTTTAGCACATCTTAGTTTGCAGTGCTAGAGACACAAGCAAAATGTTATTAAGAGAAAGTCCCTTTAAGAGAAAGTCCCTTTCTCTTATTTTCCTGTCTGGGTCTGAATAAAAATACTGCTCATATGCTAAAATTTAAGGATCCAGATTGGGGTATAAATAAAGTGTATGTGAACTCCAGTTTGAATGGGAAGAGGACTTTGGGCCACCTTTTGCTCCCCAGAACCTTGAACTTCTGCTCTCTCCCTATGAGCAATGTCATTGGACTCCCAGCCTCTGTGATTTGGGCCTCCATGGGCTTCTGGACTCAGCGCTCTGTCTTTCCACCACAGGTCTGGGGTCTGACCCTTACATCCACATGGACGGATCTGTGGAAAGTGGACTCCAGCTTGTGTGCACTGCAAAAGGCTGGTTCCCAGAACCTCAGATTTCTTGGCAAGACATCACAGGAGAAAAGTTGCTGACTATCTCTAAGCATAGCATCCAAGATGAAGATGGATTGTTCTATGTAGAAAGCACTCTTGTGGTCAGGAATGTCTCTACAGAGACTGTGTCCTGCTTTATCCACAGCCCCACACTCACTGAGGAGAGGAGGTCAGACATCTCCATCCCAGGTGAGTGCTCTGCCTCTATAGGACCAAGATGCTCTGATTAGCAGGAAAGTTTGCAGGGAACTGTTCCATAGCACCTAATATTTTTTAATCAAGAAGAATATATAATATTTTGTAATATGCATTAAAAACTATAAAACATTTATGGCTGGAAAGATATACACTATATAGCTATTGTTAATGGCATTCCAGTTTCTTTCAGATTCTGCCTTTTCTTCTTTCTTTATTTTCTTTACTCACAAGTATGTGTTACATTGTAAAGGAAATACAACTATATTCTTTCAACTGAAATGTTTTCTTGTGCTGTATTTGTGCCAGTTACTTCTAGGAGCTTATCATCTGAAGATAATCAGAGATGGAGACAGCTGTTTACATAGCAGCATCTTTATTATAGCCTCATTTATAAATAGCAACAAAAACAACAGCCAAAAACCCAATACAACAGTGCAGTGCTGAGTGCCTTATGTTATGTATAGCACTGATGAAAAATGGTATTTTCAAATAATTTTAATGGTTGAAAATATCCCCTTGATGGACTGCTTAAATGATAAAGATTACATCTATCTATCTATCTGTCTATCATCTATCTATCTATAAATAGATATTTCCAATCATGGAAAGATTATTGGCTTTAAATAACTTAAAATTTCACTAAGACTTTTGGGACACCCTCTACATTTAGATATAAAGAAATAAGTACATAGTTATTCATATAAATGGGTACAGGAAAAAAAGTTAAAATAAATGTTATATGTTAATGTTAAAAGGAACAATACATATATATACATAATTGCAAAACATATACATATACATTTATACATCTCTCAGTTTGAAATTATGGGTGATAATTGTCTATGTCCATACATTTTTATACTTTTCATGCATTTATAAAAAGAATATTATTATTTTTATGAAATAGTTAAATATCGATATGTTAAATATAAGCAGAATCATGGGGTGGTAGAACTGAGAGCATTTTTGTTGTGCAGAGAGAGGGAAAAACAGCTGGACCACCAGGAGGTGGATGGGGAAAAATCATTATTTTTCTACATTTTATTTCTTTCTTATGAATCAAGTGTTTCCATAAAATGTAGAACTTTGGGGGGATTTTTTTGGAAATATTTTCTCTCCTTTCCCTTAGACCAAATTCCTTGATATGTTATTTTCATTCTTTTTCCAGAAAAACTCCAGACAGAGCTGGGTAAGTAGAGGTGGTGGCTCTCACGAGTATACACGAGCCTCTGCCCTCCTCAAGGGAAGGTGGTGCTCCCTGGACTAAGCGTGCCCAGAGAAGGTGACACCTCGTGATCCAGATGAGAAACTGAAGCATGACCTTCCCAAGTCTCACATTTAGTACTAGAGGGGAGGGACCAGCAAAGTGCAGCTTCCTGCAGGCACCCTTGCACCTCGTAACCTGCCACTTTCAGTGTTCATGGGACCCCAATGAGCCTCGGATGCCTAAAATGGGTGCAGACCTAAGCTCTGTCCTTCTGGGTGGGAGGAAAGGGAGTGTGTAGCGCAAGGCAAAGGACAGCTGGCCCGGCTCTGGAGGCCCTAGCGTGAGTTTCTAGTGCGAGGAAGCAGTGCCATCATGATCACGGGCGGTCCTCACCCACCACCTGCAACCTCTGGCCCTGCTTCGGTTTCTGCACCTGCTCTTCACCCCAGTAGGCCTGACCTCATCACTGTCGGGAGGGAGCTGTGACTTTCTTAGATGCAGCCTGGGACCCTGTGCTTGGGGTGATCATTTTCCTTTTTTTTTTTCTCTTTACTTAATAGTAGGACTGCAGGTATAATTTTCCTGTACCCAAGATAAGTGGTTTAAACAGTAAGCAACTGAGTTTTGAACCTCTTTCAGGTTCTCCTTTGTTGCCTTATCATCTTCGTCCCGTTCCTCATTTCTGTGACCTCTTCTCCCAGCCCATAACACCCCCTACCTGCTCGTTTTCTCCTTCCATCAGTACTCTGCTCTCCCTCAAGTCACCTGTTACAGGAATATGTGCTTATGTGGGTGCATGCCTGTGCTTATGTTAGGTGAGTTTAAGCACACTTTAGGAGTTTTTGAGGAAAATTAGGGTGGCGAACACACCCCAATCTCTGTCAGAGTCTAGTGTGACACTTTGGACCCCTTTGGACCATAAAGATAAAGGAAAGGGGCTTGGGACGGTCAAAGGTAACTCCACAGTTTGAGGAGAGTGCACCTCTGCGAGCCTTACCTTCCAAGTCGGGTACCCTCCCACCCAGGTGACATCTGCCTGTGATAGGACGGAAACCTTGGCTGGCAGAGCCTGTTAGGTACAGCTCAGAAAGCCAAGCCAGTGTTTGGGCAGGTTGACCCACGTCTCCGTCCCTTAAGAAAAATTTAAGTGAAGACTCATTTCTCTAAGTTACCTGAACCAAATTGACATGCCCATTGGACCACCTAGCACACAAAATACAATCTGATGTCCTGTTGTTCCTAAGTTGTGCACACCTTCTGGGCCCACATTGAAACAATATGAAAAGACAAAGCTTCCCTGGGTTCCCTGTCAGGAGGAGGGCTGTGCCCTCGGGAGCTTTGAGGGTGAGCTGTTAATAGAGAGTAGAGTAGGAGATTCACAGCTACCTCTGTGTTTTTAGAGCTTGTGAATTAGAGCTCAGAGGCAGCTGGTGAACCGAGATATCCTTAGAAGTCCTGAGAACGAAATCCTAGTTCCCTTCTCTGGTAAATTATGTTGTTGGTTATACAGATAATGACTAAGTTTTTGAAATGGTAATAACGTTCCTGGGACGATGCTAAGTGCTTTTCAGGAATTATTTTCTTTTCTTACAATAATTTAAAGGTGAATAGATTT
Source organism: Kogia breviceps (assembly GCF_026419965.1). NCBI lineage: Eukaryota > Metazoa > Chordata > Mammalia > Artiodactyla > Physeteridae > Kogia > Kogia breviceps. Next base: position 84,069,835 of record NC_081319.1, read on the forward strand.
ATCATCATTTTACAGTTGGGAAACAGTCAATTTTAGCTCTTAATTACCAATCTCTGGAAGAGTAATCCAGTTTGAGAGTTGATTTGTACCACAGGTCATGAACAGGAGGAAAAAAAAACCTCATATGGATAACAGAGATGAGAAAACAGTCTGCTTTATTACTATACGATACATGGATGGAGAAAGAGCAGCAAACTACTAGTTCTTTTTTTTTCTTCTGACTCCTACTTTTGTCTTTAGATTTAAACAGATACATATGAAGTAGAGATAATATGTTTTAGGTAAAATTGCAGAACATGCTGGATATAACTGGGAGTCAAATTTTAGCAAGAATAGAATGAAATAATCTGAAAATTAAAATTATGTTGGCAACGAGTTTCCTCTCTAGAGAAGTACCTAGAAGATTTTGGCTAAATACATAATGAGAACATTTTGCCTTTGATCATTGACTCCCCATCCAGACAGTTTACAAATTTATGCTTGTATTTCCTTATAAATGATCATTACACTTCAGCATTAGAATGGTAAAAACATTTGATGGAAAAGGATGACTCTAAATATAGAGTATAATCAGCATGGCCATGACCTGATGAGAACTGAAAGTTGGATCCAGGAAAAGCCAGGAAAGCCCTCAGAGAAAATCTCCATTCTTCATAATGGGAGAATTAAACTCGTCTTTGTGGCCTCTCCCGTTGCGGAGCACAGGCTCCGGACGTGCAGGCTCAGCGGCCATAGCTCACGGGCCCAGCCGCTCCAAGGCATGTGGGATCCTCCCGGACCGGGACACGAACCCGTGTCCCCTGCATCGGCAGGCAGACTTTCAACCACTGCGCCACCAGGGAAGCCCTCCCCAATTCTTGATCTTATAACATTTCTCAAGATCACCTGAGAACATTGACTGGTGTGTGTTTAGAGCCCCACATATGTGGGAGCTTGGGGAACTGAAATATGGTGGCTGGATCTGACTTATAAGGTATTATAAAACAAACTAGGGGAAGGTTTCTTCACATTTCATTACTAAAAAGGCACCTGACTCAGTTTTGTTCCCTCCCCATTATCAAGGTCTAGAGTGGGATTGGCTCCAATGACCTCAAGTCTTATAATCTTAGGTCTCCACTCACACTGCATGGTCATCAAACTCTTTATATGCATTATTTTGTTTAACTCCAGTAAAACCTTATGATTTTGATAGTGATATATTTGTCTTATGGTATAAGCAGCTGAGACATACACAGATTAAGAAGTAGTTTAAGGTTGTGAAAATTTTAAATGATAAAATTTTAATTTGATTTTAATTGCAAAATTATTTTCTTATTGGGCTGTAAACTGAATAAGATTATAGGTAGGGGCTGCAGGTGTGGGTTCAGTTAGTGATAATTTTCAGACAGACATACATCATGGGATGGTTCTGCCTTGAATAGGGACAACGTCTATCCTGATTCCACCAAAACTCTACCTCTCCAAGGGATGACTTTGAACCTCAGGGCTCCCCTGGGATGTCCCTGGGTTCTAAACCCTACTCAAGATGTTCTTACTGATGACACTATTTGCTCCAGTTTGAATCTTTCATTGCATTTTGTCTGCTGTATTTAACAGCTTCCTTAAAAGTGATTGGACCTTCCCATCCCATCCTTGTCAGAGTGGGAGAAGACATACAATTAACCTGTTCCCTGTCCCCAAAGACTGGTGCACAGAGCATGGAGGTGAGGTGGGTGCGATCGCACCGTTATCCTGCTGTTTATGTCTATATGGATGGGGACCATGTGGCTGGAGAGCAGATGGCCGAGTATCGAGGGAGGACTGCATTGGTGAGTGATGCTATCAATGAGGGGAGGCTGACCCTGCAGATAAACAATGCCAGGACTTCAGATGATGGGAAGTACCAGTGCCTTTTCGAAAAAGATGGCGTCTACCAGGAGGCTGATTTGGATCTGAAGATCATAGGTAAGGATTCTAGATAGATGTTTTGAAATCAACATCTGCTCCCACTGCTTTAACTTGCTAGCTCATGGAAAATGTCTCTGGCACCTGAAATTTTCTTAATGTCCATTCACTCATCAAATTTATAGTAAACTCTCCCATGCGCAGGAACTGTAATAAATACATAAAGTCCACAAACCCTAAAGGGCCAGATTTGATTCTTTGTGTGTAGAATTGGTATCCTTCCCAGGATCTCCATAAAGTGGCCATACACCTAGTAAAATGTGAGATTCTTACTCCATAAGTACACAGGACTCATTATTTCAGTGTGTTTTTAAAATTCTGGGCAATATGTAGTTATTAGGAAGCATGATGATTTGAAGGCTAAACTAGATCCACCATATAAGCAAAAATCATAAATATTGACAGTATTGGCAGGACGGAGGAGGAAAGACAAAATCAATCCCTGCATCACGATTTCCCACTGCCTATGTCTGTGGGTGAGAAGTGATTTTCCAAGGTTAGCAAATGCCATTGAGGACATTGTGGAAAATCTACTTATTTCTCTCATTGATGGTGTATTCAAATTAATAAATATGTTTAGAAAACATCCATGAGAGCACATGTTAAAAGTTTTAATGAACTTCACCATTTTCTGCCATTGGACACGTGTATTTATCAGATTTTGTTCTTTGAGGATATTCTCTGTCTTTTTTTTTTTCTTTTCTGGCCATGTGACTCATGACCTACCTGGTCAAAGTTATTTTGTTTCAGGTATAGAAGAAAAAAAATTGCATTTGAAATGTATTGTATCCCTTAATCTGTCCCAGAATGATTTTAGGAACACAAAGCATAAAAATAAAAGTTTGCAAACAAAAGGAAACAAGTAAAGGCTCCAGCTAGTCTCATTCTTGAGTGGAGTATAATTCCCCCCTAAGCTTTGCTTTCTTCTCCAAGCCTCTGAACCCTTCTCTTCCCCCTCTGTGCAATCGCTGACTGTGTAACCACTTGCAGAGACTCTAAATTGCCTTCCTTGATCTCTATTCCCAGGTTTGGGTTCTTCCCCTCGGATCTCCATGGAGGCACTGAAGGGTGGAGAAACAAAGCTGAAGTGCACTTCAGAAGGGTGGTTCCCACAACCCCATGTGCAATGGAGGGACAGGGAAGGAAAGACAATACCGTCAGTTTCCCGGGACCTGATTCAAGGCAGCCAGGGCCTGTTCCATGTGGAGGCATTTCTACTGGTCACAAACAGCTCTGTTGTGAACGTGACCTGCTCCATCAGCAACCCCCTTCTTGGTGAGGAGAAAATAACAACTTTTTCTCCTTCAGGTTAGTGATTCCATGTGCTCCTCTCAGCTTTGGGAAATAAATATGAAGACCAACCCAAACTTACTCATTTTATTGCTTTTCTATTTTTTGTTTTTTATGTTTTGTTTCTGATGAAGTCTCTTGCTATCTCTTGCAAAGCTGGTCTTCAGGACACCTAGATGTGATTCTACTCTTTAGAGTTTCTTCCTGAAATCCCCAACTAAAGCCCGAAGGTTATTTGGTTACATTGTAATCTACTGAATTCCAAGAATTGACTCTATCATCACTATATCTACAATCTCTTTTCTTCTAATGTGAAAACAATGACATCATTTTTTCCCCCTCCTGATGGGTTTTCTTCTGGATTAGAAATTAATTTTCCTTAACACCATCTTCATGGCTGTGGACTCAGTAAATTTATCCTTTTGCCGCCCTCATTATTCCAGTGATTGTGGTGGTATAATTGGAAAAGAGAAGGGGGAGAAGAGTGTGTGTCTGTGTGTCTGTGTGTGTTTCTGAGAGGAGCAAACAGGAAAGCTAGCATAAACCCCCAGCCTCTCCTCAGCCTCTGCAGAGCAGGAAGAAGCAGACCCACTTTCTTCTTGACAGGACTAATTCTCTCCTTCCTCTCCAGTCTAGGAGCTCTCACATGAAAAGAACGATCTTGAAATTTTCCCAGTTTCATGATTTAATGTGATTCTGGGGTTTCCATTTTAGAGCCTGGGATTACTTTTTCATGGACGATACTGCTTATTTGGGGATTGCTTCCTCTTGTTGGTGCTGTAGGCTTGATCTGGAGGAAGAGCTGTAGAAGAGGTAAGTTAGAAAAACAGAAACAGCGTGGAGCACACTTTGTGATGGGAACCTTACTGTACACTTCCCCTAACCCCTCTTTTCAGCAGGCCCTGAAGCACAGAGACATTCGGTGGGTTGTCAGTAATTGATGAGACATGAGAGTCCGTGGCTTACATTCATGTAATTGAGGATCAGTGCTGAAAGAGATCAGTTTACAGTGATAATAGAAGCAAAAGGATTAAAAGACAATAATTTAATCTCCCAGTGCACATTCCCAAGTGATCTAGTTAAGGGAGAGGAAGAAAAAAAGTGGCAAAGCCATCCTTACTTTGAAGTTGAGAGCTGAGACTTAACTGGGATTCTGTTGGCATGAACATTTCACTAAGATCATTACAAATATGGTGACTTGCTTATTGGCTATTGCTGCTCTGCCAGTGAAGGACTTCTCATGTATTGATAGGCTGTTTTGTGTGCCCTAGAAAGTTCTTCCACTTTAAATTTCTTAAGTCATTGTAACTTTTGTTTTCCTGTTTGGATGTTAATATCATGAAATTGATATTTTAAAACATTCCTGTATTGATTATTATCAGAATGGATTTTCTTTCTCTGCAGTGAATGAGACATTGGATCCAAATACAGCTCACTCAGAACTGATCCTTTCTGAGGGAAATGAGCGTGTAGCCCACAGACGGTCACGCAGCCAGACTTCCTACAGAGATCTGACGACCTCCTCACTGCGATGGGCCAGGAGGGGCTCATCTCAGGAAGGTGGTTACAAGAAGCGGAGGTTAGGGACAGGACAGTATGGGTCCTGAGTGTTGCCAAGGACGGTGTCGTGGAGGAGTCATCTTTGCATCAACTGAGAACGGGTTCGGGCAGTGAGTTGCTATGGAAATGAGTACTGGGCCATTTCCTCTCCTCTAAGCCTCTTCTCTCTGAAGATGTCTCTGGGACAGGTTAGAATCTCTCTGGACTACACTTATGGATGTCTCTCCTTCTATAACATGAACAACAAGTACCTTATCTATACCTCACTCCCAATTTTCTTCTCTGAAATTCTGCACCCCCCTTCATTCTTTGGTCCCCTACTGTAGGTTCTCCTGACATGTTCCCTGCACCTAAGAGAGCCCCAGCGACACCTCCAAGGAAAACGATAACCTTGGATTCTGGAAACCAGGATTATATTCTAAGTCCCAGCTCTTTTCTCCTTTCACCAACCGCTTAAAGGGGACTCACACGATCACCCATTTACCTAATCAAGAGGCTTTAACTTTACTCTGGCATCACATCTGACCTGGAGACTGATCCCTTCTGTGACCTATCATATCCCAAGCTCTCTGATATCCTGCCTAAGGATCACAATCTGATATCTGGTGATAAAAGACCCTTAGAATATCCAATGGGAAATGCAATTTAGCCTAGAGGAGGAAGTGCAAGGAATGATCAAATATTTGATCGGTTTCTCTAGGAAGGTGACAATTAGTTATCCAAGTGGGGCTGAGAAAACAAAAAATACGGTTAAAATGAGGTAAAGGAAATACAGCTGAATATAAGGCGAAAAATCTGATCACTAAGACATAATCTTGAAAAATCACATGAAGTGTGTAATTCCTGCACCAGACTTTTTCAGAAAGTTAATTAAGAATGTGGAGTAAGGAAATTTTTCAGAAATTTTAGTCCAAGAGAAAAATGCGTTATGTGTGATGTATATGAAAATATCCGTTTCTGTTTTAGAGTGAAAAAAAGCATACAATTTAAAATTAACAATGATAGAATAAACATAAGCAATAAATGCAACACAAGTAATAAAATGCAAAGGAAATAAAAATATTTTAAAGTCACAATGAATTAAAAGAGAGAAGCCACACATAGGAGAAGAAAGAATGTGAAGAAATAAAGATTTGGAAAAAGTCTTAAAATCTTCTGAAGTGAGAATGAGGAATACCTGCAAATGACAGCCTGCTGCTTTCTAGCAAGGCAGACATGGCGGTTTTAGCTGTCCTTTGAGGATTATTCATCTGCGGCATTCTGGAGTTTTCTCTTTGGGGTCATGATATGTTTTCTCTATTTTTTTTTTAGACAACTCTACTGGAGTATAATTGCTTTACAATGGTGTGTTAGTTTCTGCTTTACAACAAAGTGAATCAGTTATACATATACATGTTCCCATATCTCCTCCCTCTTGCATCTCCCTCCCTCCCACCCTCCCTATCCCACCCCTCTAGGTGGTCACAAAGCACCGAGCTGATCTCCCTGTGCTATGCGGCTGCTTCCCACTAGCTATCCACCCTACGTTTGGTAGTGTATATATGTCCATGCCACTCTCTCACTTCGTCACAGCTTACCCTTGTTTTCTCTATCTTTAAACTCATAAATTTATGTTTGAAGCTATGTAGTGTAATACTGTAGTATGTACTATTTTTATTTCACAAGTATTTTCACATTTATTTTATTTAGTTTTTAAATTTTTCCAGTAGTGGTAAAATACACATAAAATCCATCATTTTAGTCATTTTAAAGTGTCCAATTCTTATTGTCCTTTTAACTTAAAGGGAACCAAAAACCATGAACAGTTTTGGGGCCTTTTTAGACTCTGATTTTACAGTTTCTTGAAGAGAGGAAATCTCAATGGCAGAATGCAAAATGGGAAAGATGTTATTACTAAGATGAGACAGATATATAATTACTGAAATGATGTCTCAAATCTGAGTTCAATCAAAATTAGGAAGGAATGTAATCAAAGTGTATTTAATTTTCATACCCGTTAGAATTTTATTTAAAGAAAAAAAATAAACTGTCCAATTCTGTGGTATTTTTACCTTCACAATATGTGCAACCTTCATCAGTATCCAGCTCCAGAATATTTTGATTACTCTAAAAGGAAACTCCATAGCCATTAAGCAGTTACACCCATTTTTCCCTCCCTCCAGCCCCTAACATACTTTGTTTCTGTGAATTTGCCTATACTGGGTATTTCATATAAATGGAATCATAAAATACTATATATAGATTTCTTTGTGTCTGTTTTTTTTTTTTAATTTAGTGTAATGTTTTCATAGTTTATCCATGTTGTGCCATGTACCAGTACTTCATCCTTTTTTTTTTTTTTTTTAAATTAAAAGACTTTATTTTTTTTAAGAGTTGTTTCAGGTTTACAGCAAAATTAGAGTGGAAAATCTAGAGCACTCCCATATCCCTCCCCTCTCACCCCTTAGTTTCTCCTATTATTAACAACTTGCATTGGTGTGGTACATTTGTTACAACTGATGAACTGATACTGGTATATTATTTTCAACTAAAGTCCATAGTTTACATCAGGGTTCACATTTTGTGTGATATATACACACACACACACACACACACACACACACACACACACACACACACACACATACATATATGACAAAAGTAAATATCCCAAACTGAACCCATTGTCCTTCCTGTTCCATACCATACTTCCAATACCTTTTATACCCATTCTGTTGTTACCCTCATATATCCTCATCCACATGTCCATTGGATTATACCTATTAATGTTTTCCCCACCATTCATTTACCTCTCCTGCTTTTATTATTTCTTGCTTGTTATTTAAGCCCTTCCTTTATTGTAAGTAAAGTTAATATTCTGGGCTCTGGATTTATTCTTCCTGGGTTCAAATACTGACTGCCACTTCGTGGCTGTGTGTTAGGGAACTTTCGCTGTGGCGTTGTACCTTCCAAGAGAGGTTGTTAAAGGGACTTGCCACTTAAAAGACCTGCTAGAAGTGCAGAAAAATCTAAGTGGATCTAAGTTGATCTCATCTACTGTCAGAAAGAGAGGGTTCGTTCAACAGGAGAAGCTCATATTTTATACTCTTGAAAATGTAAGCTTTGTGATAAACACCTGGAGAAGGCTTAGATGCATTAAAGACAAAGGAAAAACCCTCAAGAGCAGGAAGAACTTGGTCAGAAAGAAAAAAAAAAAAGGCAGTGTTAATGATGACTCTTTCTTCATGAAGGCTGAGGATGTTTCTTAATTCCTATTTGATGATTTTTTTTCCTCTGAAAACATAAATTGTAATATCCATTCCTTTTTTATTCACATACAGTTCTGGACTTGCTGACCAGTAAGAACTTGTTTTTTTTTTTAAAAAAGGGCTCTTCCTTCCCAGGAGGCTTGTTCTCCTCAAATGGTTTTACAGTTATTTATCAGTCTTCAACACACCTTGGCAAAGTCCAAGTTTAGAAGTGGATGGACACCAAAGTCTGAAGAAAGAACAAGCTGAGCCATTAACTTTTAAAAGACTTGAACAGATTTCTGTGTGTATCTCCAACAGTACTGCTCAACTGAGACCCTTCCCTTTAAACATCACTCCCTCCTGCATATTTGATAACAAAAATAGTAAGAAGAGAGATTTTCTCTTTAAATGTAGCTTTAAACATATTTACTTCAAAACACAGTAAGTACCAGGACTGAAGAAAGGCCCATGAATTAACTTGGAGCTTTCTCGTGACAAATCGGTGCTGCCCAGAAAGAGTATTTCCCCAAAGGGAACACTGGAGGAAATTCCCCCAGACATTTTCTAGCTGTGCCATTTCTCTTTCTCCCTCTACCTTTCTTTGAAAGGAGTCGATTTATACCTAGTGAGAAAGACCTACTCTTCAAGAAGAAGAGCTTTCTTGGACAACATACCTATAAGAAGCTTGAGCAGAGGCAGAGAGGTGCTGACACGTCACTTCTTATGGAGGTAATAGAGAGTTAGTTTCTTGGGGGACGCTTGTATCACAACTACTTAAATGAGTTAGAGAGGTCTTTGGAGAAGAATCAGGACAATTTTCAGTGTGATCTGAAGCTGCGCAGATGGTCAAAGATGCACCAGCACCCTGAAGGCTAAAATAAGGATGAAGGGTCCCACAGAAGGTGATTCCAGTAAAAGAATAGATGTGGGACCCATCGATCATATTGTAAAAGGACACATTCCCAGCATCCCAGTCCAAGAAAACTCCTATCCTGCAGGAGTGCTGCCTCAGTGACAGACACTTTCTCTGGGAGGTGGGAAATGTGAATTCTCCTGCCTTGTATACCACCACCCAGAAATTCTTCTCTGGACATTCTACAAACCACCCCTCTCTCTTTGCTGTGTCTGAGCAAACACCCAGAGCCCATCTAGTTCTAGATCCAACTTCTGTCCCAATATTTACTTCTACCTCCCAGTATTGTCTCTCCACAGTAAGAAAAACCTTGCCCAGAACACTGAAGATGGCTTCAGACTCCCCTTGCTCTTGGTGTGCTGGGGCGTCACCATTCTGAGAAACACTCTTTTTTGAATAAATATGTTTTCTGCTCTCAGATAAGATGAGGTTGGGATGAGCTGTGGCTGGATCCAGAGTAAAAACCACTGTAAGGTATGGGGGGCGGGGGGAATAAAGGTCATTCCACAGTGGAGACTGGTTGGTTTTAGGAAAGATGCAAATTACTGGGAAAGGAGAATGAAGAAAAACAAGAGGGAGAGAAATGGAAGATTAGGTAAAACAATGCACGTTCTATCCTATGTTCATTCATAGGAGACACACGATGCGTAGATCATAGAAGGCCAGGGTTGGATAGGACCTTGGGTAACCATGTGTTCCAGACAGGCTGAGACCAGTTAGCCAAGAAGTCTGTCTCATCTGAAAATCTCCAGGATCATATATTTCAAGTTGGTGTTTTTCTAACCTCCTGCAAATGCTGGTTGCTCTACTGCTTGCTCTTAATAGTTAAGCCATGCCTTATTTCCAATCACAGTGTACCCACTTTCATTTAAGCTTCTTCGGTGTCATTTTTCTCTAGGCTTATGTAAAATCTAAGTCATCTACTTCTCATACACTCTTATTATATTTCTAGTGGTTGAAATCCCAGGCTCTGTGGTCAGAAAGAGCTGAATTTTGATAATCACTCTGTCTTTAGTAGCAGTGATCTTGAAGTTACTTTGTCTCTCTCTGTCCCACTTTATCTCATGAAGATGTACATCATTATGGTACATCAGTACATACAGGACTAGTGTGAAAAGTCAACGAGATAATGTGTAGAGAACTTAGTACTACATCTTGTCCATGATGAACACTTGGTAAATTTTAGCTTCTGATGGTTGTAGTAACACTAATACCTGTACTCATAGTAGCAATAGTGCTAATACTAGTAGTAATTAATCTGCTTCTTGTCAAACCAAACATCTTCAATAATTAAAATTTTTCTCATAAGAATTTGTATGTTAGCAATTATAATATATTTTAATTTTCGGAGGATTAACTTAACTAGGAAATGTGTGTGGATACAGGGATATTCAGAGTGAAGTAGCAAGCAATAGAAATAGAGAGTCGACTCTTAATTCTGGAAAGACCCGAAGATGGTCAGGGGCCATTTTTCCACTGAGATGCAACAAGCTCTTCTGTGTCTCAGACTGGGTACGTAATAGACTTCCTTCTGGCTGAACTATTCTTTCAATGTTATTCACATGAATAGATCTACCGTATCACTTAAGTCTCAGATTAAATATCAATTCCTCGGGGTAATTCCTTTAATCCACGATTTTTTTCTCATGGCAATCTTTTATTCCTTCATAAGATTCATCACAGTTTGTACATGCGCTTTCCCGTGAAGTTAGAGACCAGCTTCACTTTATTTATTTGGCACTGAATAAATAGTTGTATAATTTTATGCTGATGAATGAATGGTGTCAGATCAGTAAGAAATCTGTTAACATTTCTGCATGAGATTGAAGTGAAAGCCATGAAATGAATAACCAGTTAGGTATTACTGGGAGTTTATACAAATAGAGTAGCTTCTCATTTGTATAAAAGAGATTAAGTGAGACAAAATAGTAAGGGCACTCACCTGCTTTGAACTGTTCCTTTCTCCAGTCTAAAAAGAAACTCATATGGGGAAAATATGCTAAGGACGTGTCCTCTGAACTAGTGAGGTGCTTATCCCTTTACCTCTTGTAGTTTTTTGGACTCCCAGATTCAAAGTAAAATCTCCAGATGATGGCACCTATCTGAAAAATTCTCTGGAAATGCCTCATGAAATCCTGAAGTACCTGAAGCCCCAAGACAACATCAGTTACTCACCAGCATATAACTCTGCTTTTCTCCAGTCTGAAATAAAACAAAGGAATTAGATTCTCTCATTCATTGGAATGCCACTTCAGAGTATGAAATTGCAGTGATCACATGAAATCTGAGGGCTTTAGTACTATATTTCTGCGTTCATTATCTCAATGACAATTCTGATGTACTTGCCCTCTTTTACATCTCCTGTTTTATTTCTCACATTTTCCACATTCTACATCTATGATAAAATATGAGGGTCTGGTTTTTTGCGGGGAGAAAGGAAAAGTAGGCTTAAATTGTGAGAGTGTATTGGAAAGCCTAAAATTCTATGTGCTGCCTTGCTACCTTTGAGCTTCACAGGGCTCCAAATGCCTAATTGTGAGTTCTGCTCTCACCAGGTAGGCCCTCCACCCAGCAGGAAAAGCTCCCCCTCTCAGCTTATTTCCCTGTTGGCCAAAACAGCTGAACCCCCAGCTGGTCTTCAACCTAATGAATTTTACCTCCCTGTCAGCCTGCAAAAATCATTCAAACAAGCCAATTACTTACTTACACAGAAAACAGGCCCACCTCATTCTCCTGTTGCTGAAAAGCCTGGCTCCTACAGACCTTGCTAATTCGTTCTGCTCCCAAGTGCACCTCCATGCGGTCCTGCATGGCGTGAGGTTTCTTCCTCCCCCAGGATGTGAGTACATGTGACTAAAAAACTGCTGTCAATCTCTTTTGTCCAGTGTTGGGTGTCATGTGTTTGAGCATCTTATACTGTTTAGGGTATGGGATCCCTCCCTCACCAACAAGGTAAATAGGAGGTGACCAGAACAGAGGGGCTGATGAAATGGTTCATCCAACCATAACATCAGTATAACTCACCTTGCTGATACCGTTTCTTCCTTCTGGCTGAAAGGACTAACAGCCTGTGAGGGACCAGACATACAGCATACAGTAATGACTCTATTTCCTCTGTTAGAGCAAAGAAAGTGGAAAACTTACCAAGCTCTTTCTCAAATGATTCCAAAAAGGAAAGCAAATAACAAAATGGATTTAACAGAAAATAAATATTTTCTAGACTATGATACTAAGCCCAGATCCTAAGTGCTACTTCCATATACCTAAAACAAACAAAAAAATACCTTAATTGAGAATTATTATGACCATTAAAAAAAAAACTCTATGTTTATACCAGTGATTTTTCTCTCTCCAGTGAACTTTATAATACTATTTCTTTTTTTCTCATGGAGGTCCTGGGCTCCATGTTTTGTTGGAGGTCTTGGCGCTCTAACTCATCCTTACATATATCTCTTTGTTCCCAAAAGATGCCATCCACATGCACAATCATGTTAACAAACCCATAAATTCACAGATCCCCACCAAGTCTGATTCACAGTTTTTTGCCTTTGGCTTTACTTTCTTTCTCCTTTTCCTTCTTGACTTCTGATAGTTTCTTCTTTTTCTGTCGTTCTTTCCGAGCCAAATACACAACAGCACCAACGAAAACCCCAAGTATCACCAAAGTCACAACGAATGCTACCTTCCAAGGAGAGGTCCTAGGGAAGAAGGGTTCTAACACAGGACCCCCCAAACCTGATTAAAAACATACACAAAGCAAGTCTAGCCCATCCCAGGTCCTAAATATCCCCTCCTTACTCCTGTCCTATCCCCCAAATGAGCAACACTGACCTGGGATAAAAATGGTTTCCACTTGCTCTTGTCAAAAGAAAGGGTTCTTCATGGAACAGGACACTTCTGTCTTTGAGCTGTCTCTCACAAGAAGGGATGCCTCAATCTGAAACAACCCATCATTATCTTGTGTCTCATCTTCAGAGAGAGATGGGATCTTCTCTCCCTTTGCATCTTCCCATTGTATTTCAGGCTGGGGAAACCATCCCTTGCCTGTGCACTTCAGCCTTACTCCTTCATCTTCTGGACCCACCATGAAAATATGAGGACCAGAAACCAAGCCTGGAGAGGAAAGTCATTCATCTGAGATTTGGACTTTTTTTGTCCAAAAGCTCCTCGTGTTTCACAGCTACACCAGTGGGAGAAGATGGACAAAGCACCATAGCTCTCTGTGGATGGAAGGGGGTTCTTTTCTTTTCCCATGAGATAAATGGGTATCTGAAGTTCAAAAATTACAAGAACACTGAAGCTGATAGTGGAACTTATACCAATGCCTGTCATATCTCCTCTACACAAGCATATCTGCAATTGGCCATAGAAGGATAATAGGGAAGGAACAGAGTAAAATTTGCCAATGTAGACATGTTGCCACTATATCTATATCTATTCTGTATCTATATCATATGTCTATTCCATTTATTGGAGTCTCAAGGAAGACTTCTTCTGTGCTTAAATTGAGACTACATGTAGTCACTTCCTTAAACAATCTCCTTTTGTCATTTTTCCAAATTTTCTTTCTTCCACTGAGTAAAGATTATCTAAAACATGAAGGTAACAAGGTGAAGTGAGTCCATGAAAGTCAAGATCTTTTAACTTTTCCATTCTCACTCCTTTCTTTTCCTTCCACTACCCCTCCTCTTCTTCAACTCCGCGCAGGCTATATCTGCTAGTAGATTCATATAACCAACACCCATATCAAAATATAACAGCACCAGAATACTTGATGAATTCACTGTCTCTTCAAGAATGATGGCTATTCTAACTTCTAAGACTTATATTATTTTGTTTTTTAAAAACTTGATATCACAAAGTATGGAACCACCATAAGCTCAGTCCTATTCTAGTTTCTCAGTTGTGGGAAATATATTAGGAACCTCAGCTACATCATCTTTTTTTGGCTAAAAATTATAATAGAGCTAATAATTTCAACGACCAATCCCTTACCTTCCTGGGGGAATATACTTCTGGAAAACAGAAAGCCGTCTGAAAGACAATCCATCTTCTCAGAATTGCCTGAGGGAGCTGCCAATTCTCTTGAAAAAAGGAAATAAACATAAGTGAGTGAAACTGCTCCTGAGCGAAATGGAACAGATCAAAGCCTAGGAAGCAAGAACTAATAAACCAAATAGATCTTGCATTTCCTGGAAGAATACAATCATTGAAGTTCCAAGTTGACATAAGCAGATGAAACCTACATCTATGTTGAGAAAGAGGAAAAAGAAGGAATACCCATTTCTGAGCATTAGAAGTGGCTGTAATAGACAAAGTTTAAATGAGTGAAAGATAAGCATGGATATATAATCAAACAACTGCTTCTAAAGGTTGGACTTGTCTTTACACCACTAAGTCAAAGAACTGTTATGGGAAAGGTACTGAAAAATGCTGTCACCTGCATGAGATTATTTCCATGACTATGAAATCTTTGACCTCTTATTCGGAGGATACTGAAGTGAGATCACAGTTACATGGCTCAGGAGAGTTTGTCACTCTTTCCTTCAAGATCTAATGGATTAGATTTTTTTCCATTAAAGTTATACATAAAGAAGATGGATAAAATGGGTATATAGATTTCTTGTCAGATGATATTAAATGAGAAGTATTAATTTAAGGTAGGCCCAACATAGTCAAAGTATGAGAAAAACATGACAACTAAAAAGAAACAACATGTTTGTCTTGGCAGAGGGTATATAGCTTTAGAAATGGAAACACCAAAGAAATAGACAGATAAATCATTATAACCACACAGAAAATTTAGACTTACCCTGGTGCCTATGAGAAGTTTATGGGAAACAATGCACTGAAAACTGGTGGAGATTTTCTACACTATTCACTACTGGTATGGAGATAAGTGAATATATACATTACGAAAAAGTATTTTGAGCTTTTCATTAAACTTTATACCAAAAATACATTTCTATAGATGAAAGATCTAAATGTAAAAAGCAAAACAATAAAAAGAGATAGAAATGAACTACAGCTACATTCAATTAACTACATAGAAAAATCTCAAACATAATGGTGAACAACAACAACAAAAAAAGCCAGACATAAAAGAGTCTATGAATGTGAAATTAAAAAATAAGCAAAACTAAACAGCACCTCAGTCTACTCTGTCAAACCCTCACAGTCACTTCTTCCAAACAGTGGATTTGGTTCCGGACCACTAACACTCCCTGTTAAGCCTCTTGTCCATCATGGTACCCAGCTGGAATTCTGGTCTCTGAGAGTAATGGTACTTTTTGCTAATCATGGTGCCTTCCTTCAAAATACGTGAGGAGAAACGTAGAGGGAAATAAATGATCAATTTTTATGGTAGATACTTATGGAAATAGTTTAATTTTAAAGTACAGCACAATAAATGTATAAATAGATGAAAAGGATTTGGAGTTAAATCCACTGTCTAAGATGTTGACCAGCTCTAAGGATAACTGCTTTTTTGCTTCTGTCTTGTTCACCATCCTCCTCCCCAAAATCAAGTACAGAACACTTAGATTTCTCTTAGAGTGATATGTATTCTCAGATATTACTCACTTATCACCTTTAGCTCCAAAAGGGCTTCTTCAAAATCACTTCCTTTTTAAAAAATACACTTGTACATCCCATTGTCTGAGACCCAGAGGCTGTGGATTCTCACAGCTACTCTTCCCTCAGTGATGTAGTCTTTCACCAACTCTGCTCTCCCTTTGAAATCTACTAGTTGTTCTCCCGCCTGCTTCGTTCCATTCTGATACACATACACAGCATCTGAGAACTGGGAGTGGAACCACCGGATCTCCATATTCTCCACGCTCACGGCTGGGGACACGCGGCAGGGCAGCACCGTGTCTGCACCCAGCGTGGCCACAATGGGCTCCAAGGGACCAATCACCAAAAAGGAATCTGTGGAATAGAGCCACAAGTGAAAAGAATATCAGAATACCCTCCCTGGACGTTTTAGAGCACAGCATCATTATTGGTCCAGTACAGCCCCATAGACATTCTCTCTCTCGTTCATACAGCAATAATTTGTAGCACACATTCAGACTGAAGAAGGCAGTGAACAAGACAAGGAGGATTTCCACCCTTGTGGAGCTTACAACCAACAGAGTGATCTCATCTTAAACAAGATTTTTAAACTGCCATGGTGGGAAATTCAATGAAGGAGGAGGGGAGAGTGCTGGAAAATCAAGAAGCTATAGTGTTTTGCATCAGATCTTGGGCATCAGAAAATGCATTCCTCCAGAATCTGAGATCTAAATGAATTACAAGACATCAGTAAAGTAATTCTACCTGGTCCTGCCCTCTAAAATAATCACATAATGATTTATTTGTCCTCGTATATGGACAAATACATTATTGTATCAAAATAAAAGATTTGCAATTAACCTAGGTATATAGGAGACATGATGGAGTAGTTTAATGCTTCTGCTCAGAGAGCAAGAGAATCCAGGTATAGAAAATATAAAATATTCTCACCTGAGCCCCATATGGACACCTGGAGAAGCAGGATAAAGAAGAGATCTCTTGGCAGAGAGAAGTCCAGGGAACACACCATCTTTCCCAGAACAGAGAACAGTATGACCCAGAGGGAGGTCCTGAAAATAGCTGGAGTGAAGACAAAAAATGGGACCCACAAGGTAAAAAAGATTATAGCTAAGGTGGTTCACAGTGCTTCTAAGAAATGGCCTCCTGAAGCGCTCAAATGACCGTAGTGTCTCTCTCAGGGAACATCAGGGAAGACTTTGACATTCACAAAAAAGACCTTTTGATTCCCTTTTCCAAGAAAACAGTTTTTATCTCAATAGCCCATGCTCTGATGTGATAAATCTGACCACAATGTCTCCAAACTCCTCTCTCAAGAAGAACATTTTATCCAATGGACGGAAAGACAGAGCAAAGGCAATGAGCAGCCACTGAGAGAGATGGCTTTAGCATAAACATTACTCTGGCCTCAACCAAATTTCTCCCCACACATTCCTATGGGCTGAAGGAACATATATAACTTGGCTTCTCCTCTGTCAACCCTCAGGGTCCTTGCCCAGATTCTCTCACTTCCCTCCCTCTTGCCCGTCACCAAGAAAATGCAACTCCCACATCTCCTAAGTGTTTCTTACAGAGATGAAGGCATCCTGGAACTTCTCACCCTCACTGCCGCAGGCACCAGGAATACATGCTCTCCGCCATTCCTCCAGGTTACCTTTTGTTGGCTGTCTACAGATCTCTCCTGTGACACTTGCTCCAAGAAGCCAAGGGAATACCAGACATCAGAAAGCTTGGGGCCCCGAAGGAAGCCTTAGGTGTTTTTTTTTTAATGTTTCAGAAAACTGGAAGAAAGACCGCCTCTGCTCAGAAACCTCTCAGCAGTGCGATTCTCCTCTGTCACACCGACATATTCAAAATGGAAAATAAAATAAGATAAGGAAAGAGAACTTTGACCTCGCATGAATAATAAATCTATCTAATAATTACATTCCTAAAGGAGAGGATCAAAAACAAGTGATTTCTTTCTCTCTGAGAAGTATAGTATCCAGGCTAATAAGATAAATATTAGAACTTGACTGCCTGAGTTAAAAGCCTGGTAAGGCTACTCCCAGGCTCACGGTTTTGAGCAAGTTATATAAGCTCTCTGTGCCTCAGTTTCTTCATCTGACAATGGGTTTAATAATAGTACCTACCTTAAGTTTTCATGAGGATTACATGAATTAATATAGGCAAAGCACTTAGCAGAGTGTCAGTAACTTTTACATTCTGTGTTAAGTGTTGGTAATTTTTATTTTAATGTCTTGTTCAATTGACCTCAATATATCTGCCATTCTAATGAAAATTTTCATCTATCAGTTAGGCCCCTTATTCCATGAGACAGGGAATTGAAAAGACACGGGCATATTCATACCTTCTCCCAGACATAGAAATTTCCTCCTCTGACATGGGGGTTATGTCCATCTCAACCAGGATGAAAGAAAAGCGGTATAAAATTCCCAAAATGATTCTCCGCAAACTTTCATCCTCCTTCCATACTGTAAACAATGAGAAGAGGTGAGGATGAGATTGCTGTCCTCTGTTTACATAATTGATCTTTGTTTTGAAGATCCTTCAAATCCTATGAGTTCTAGAATAATTGTTTTTCTTGCTTAGAATGACAGAAAGACATTCTGAGTGAGAGCCTGAAAAAATTAAAGTTCTAATTTACATTTTTTGAAATTCTGGATCTAAGATTGAACATCTATGTATAAATTGTAAGAGACATAGTAAAACAAGGAATAAACAAATATAAACCAGATATATTCTAACAAAATTTTAGATATGGTAGTATTAATTTTAAAATAAAAATAAAGTTCAAAGAAAAATCATTCAAAGAAACAAGATTGTGCCTTCAAATAGGGACATCCATTAAGAGCATATAACTTCCGAGGATTGCATGGTGCTAACGGCATACAGCAGAATTAAAAAACGCAAAATCAGTTGGGAACTCAAAAAACTTTATAATTATAATTAACCAGAAATGAACAGAATCATTCCAGAATGTATAAATGAAGTTATAGAGATTTTAAATAATATAACAACTATGCTATATCCAATCTTTTACTTTATGACTTGGTGAGATCTAACAATTTCTCTTGGTTTTTGATTAACAGAAATCCACTTCAGGCAATTAAGATGGATTAGTAGGGCTTCCCTGGTGGCGCAGTGGTTGAGAGTCCGCCTGCCGATGCAGGGGACACGGGTTCGTGCCCTGGTCCGGGAGGATCCCACATGCCGCGGAGCGGCTGGGCCCGTGAGCCATGGCCGCTGAGCCTGCGCGTCCGGAGCCTGTGCTCCGCAACGGGAGAGGCCACAACAGTGAGAGGCCCACGTACTGCAAAAAAAAAAAACAACAACAACAACCAACCAACCTGCTTTGAAAAGCTGGGGCTTCTGAAGCATCTCTAAACTCAGCAGCGTGAGAAGGTTCAGGGACCCCAGCAGATCCCAAATCTGCTCTCAAAATTTGCACCTGAAGTTAGTCGCTCTGAGCCCCAAACCCTAATTGCAGATCCAAATCTGAGTTCCTGACGTCTGAGGGGCAGGCGGCTCCCCGGAGAGTGGAGAAGCAGCAGAGCCTGGCACAGGGATGTCTGCAGAGACCAGACCATGGGGACCCCGCTGAAACGATCCCAGACAGCTGAGTCCACCTTTCCCTGGTTCCTTCCACTACCTGAAAATGAAACTTGGAAAAAGCAATCCCAGCAGACGCCGCCCTGTCCTCTGGACAGTCACCCAGTGATCAAGAAGGAAATAGCACGGGCTTCCCCGGTGGCGCAGTGGTTGAGAGTCCGCCTGCCGATGCAGGGGACACGGGTTCGTGCCCCGGTCCGGGAAGATCCCACATGCCGCGGAGCGGCTGGGCCCGTGAGCCATGGCCGCTGAGCCTGTGCGTCCGGAGCCTGTGCTCCGCAACGGGAGAGGCCACAACGGTGAGAGGCCCGCATATCACAAAAAAAAAAAAAAAAAAAAAAAAAAAAAAGAAGGAAACAGCATCATCAGAGCAGCTAAAGAGAGTAGATACAAGTAAGCTGAAACCACCCTGAGGGGGGCAGATAGACTCACAGACTCAATAACCATAATTTGGACAAGTGCTGCACTCCAGGTTGGCTCCTAACTTCGGGAGCGGGGACTCTGTGTGTGGCACAGCCAAGACTACTAGCTGGCCGCCTGCCTGCTCTGTGTGCACCAGGAGCTCACTGCTGAGACGATCAACGTCAGCTGGTAAACTGCACGGGAACACATCCCCCAGTGTGGCTGTTTTCTCTTCTTCCCCAACAGATGACCCAGGAGCTCCCCACAACCTGGCAACCCAGGAGTTAACCCCAGGCCTCAGGAGCTTCCACGACCAACTCCAGGACCCTGGCCCTGCCCATGCTGAATGGACAGTGCCCTAAGGCTTGTTAAGGTTTTATATCACCCATGGCCTGGGTACAGCCATTCAGAGCCCTCCCTGACAGGCTGCAGTGAACACCAGGAAAGGCTGGTCTCCAAAGAAAAACCAGAGAGACTGGCTCTTCCTCTCCTGCCCCTCCCTTACCTGCAGTTTCCTTACTGAGTAAAGGGCACCTGTGTTCACCCAGTTTTCTCTGCCAGAAACTTGAGAGGCGTTCTTCATACCCCACTCTCCCACCCAGTCTACTTCCAAAAAGTTTAAGATTTTCCACAAATTCACATCAACGGCCAGCACTGACTTCCAAGCCACCCTCATTTCTCAGCTGGCTCAAGCAGTGGTCTCCTCATGGGTCTCCCCACCCCACCTCCAGCCTCACCTCCTCCAGTTCATTTGCCTTCCAAGGTCATGATCCTCTCAACTCTCTGGCTCACCCCTCAAGGGACCTCCCTGCTTAACCTCCCCTCTGTGGCTCCCAGGCCTCCAACGTCCTCTCTGACCTCATCCCGTGGTTCTCCCAGGTGCTCCCTTACTGGCCTCAGGTGAGATCCTCCAGTTCCCCGAGCCTTCCCAGCCGAGGACCTCCTCACCAGCCACTGGATGCTCCTGCCCTCCCCCTCCTCCCCCAAACTCCTCACTGTCCAGCTCTCACCTAAAATGACCTTGCTCAGGGGACCTTTTGCTGACTTCCTGATGCCCGTTATGTACCCCATGCACATGCTTCTGGGGTTTTGGTGGCACCGTGTCTCCTCCACAGCCCTGACCTGTGCTCAGGTGAGGAATGTCTGGGGAATCCAGGAGAGGGGCCACTGTGTGTCCTGTTCACCTGGCCAGCATGCAGTAAACATTCAATAAACATTACTTGAGCTCATTTTCAGGAGTCTCTTCAGCAGCACATGGGCTACTCAGCCTCGCCCATTTTCAGAAAACATTTTAGTCCACAGAAACACAAAGACCGTTAACCCTGAAAGTCAGCCCCTGGCCAGATGCAAGAGCCACACCAACTGCCCCCCTTTCTTCTTATCTACCCCAGAAATAAGCGCATCACTGAGTACAGCCCTGGCCAGAAACATCAGCTTCAACCACTTCTGATGTTTCCTCAAGCCTGCCCAGTGTCGGGGGCTCACAGTCAAGTGACTTTCCGAGTGTCTCTCACACCTCGCTTCTGCCTGCTGGTTGTCCTTATTATCCTCTTTCTAAAGTCGAGGAAATAAAATCTCAGACTGACAACCACACACCCAGCAAACCTCTCTCAACCTGTGTTCACTCTGGGTTGTTCTGAACGGCCTGTTATATTTGTCTTCATGGAACAAGGACTCACCGACCTGCTGATGCCTGGGATGCTTGGTTTCTGCCCCAAGTCTGGCGTGAGCCATTACCCAGAACTTCTGGATATACCCGAACACAGCCCACTTTGTCATTCCCCAAAATCCCATTTTGCTAATATCTACTTAGACTCGGGAGTATTTGGAAAATCCACATTAACACAAAAGTACCTAATTAGATGAGAACAAATATTAGCCTCCGGGTCTGCCTAACCTTCACCCCCCACTACCTCCACCAATCCCTTCCCCACTAGGAGATTTTTTCAAGGCCTGAGAAACATTAGAGGAATTTTATGAAAACCAAATTTTACTGAATACCTACTAAGTGCCAGGAACTGAGCCACACAAATCGAATTTATGCCACTTCGTTTTCACACATGCACACAGACCTGAAGTAAGACAAGAGCCCTACCACTGAGGACACTTAGTCCAGGGCCCTCACAGAGGAGGGAGGGCTAGAGCTGCAGGGAGGCTGCCCCACCCACCACCTCCAGCCCTCAAACCCAGCCCAGCCCAGCCCCCAGCTCCACAGGAAACAGAAGCAAGAAGGGACCTTGGACTCCATAATGCCACAGGCGATCTGGCCAGAAAGCTAATCTCACCCTGAAGGCCAGCCCTTTGATTCCATACTGGGAGGGGAAGAGCAAAGTATGCTAAAGACAAAGTACAGGGAAGGTTTTCTGGAAGCACACTGGGAGGACACTGGGAGGACACTGGGAGGACACTGGAACACACTGGCAAGGTGGATATCAAACAACATACTTCACTGCCCTCTCCCAGACATCAGGGTCATGTTCCAGCTGCTTTAACAGGAAAGACTGCTCACTAGCCACAAATGATTTTTCTTTCTCAAAATATAAATTATCCTAATGCTAATGGAGTTAATATTTTACTTTCTTCTTTAACAGCCACATAGTACCTCTTATCTTTTATTTGCTTCAAGTGCTTTCAAAAGAGTTTCAGATAAACACGTAAGCCATAAAACAAGGGTGATGTAAAATGAACTGTGATTCTTAAAATGTTATAGTACATAAATCACAGCAAGATCTCTTTCAACCTACTGCCTAGAGTAATGAAAATAAAAACAAAAATAAACAAATAGGACCTAATGAAACTTAAAAGCTTTTGCACAGCAAAGGAAACCATAAACAAGAGAAAAGACAACCCTCAGAATGGGAGAAGATATTTGCAAATGAAGCAACTGACAAGGGATTAAAACAGCTCATGCAGCTCAATATCAAACAAACAAACAGCCCAATCAAAAAATGGGTGGAAGACCTAAATAGACATTTCTCTAAAGAAGACATACAGATGGCCCAGAGGCACATGAAAAGCTGCTCAACATCACTAATTATTAGAGAAATGCAGATCAAAACTACAATGAGGTATCACCACACACTGGTCAGAATGGCCATCATCAAAAAATCTACAAACAATAAATGCTGGAGAGGGTGTGGAGAAAAGGCAACCCTCTTACACTGTTGGTGGGAATGTAAATTGATACAGCCACTATGGAGAACAGTATGGAGGTTCCTTAAAAAACTAAAAATAGAATTACTGTATGATCCAGCAATCCCACTCCTAGGCACATATCCAGAGAAAAACATAATCTGAAAGGATACATGTACCCCAATGTTCATTGCAGCACTATTTACAATAGCCAAGACATGGAAGCAACCTAAATGTCCATCAACAGATGAATGGATAAAGAAGATGTGGTACATGTATACAATGGAATATTACTCAGCCATAAAAAGGAATGAAATAGTACCATTTGCAGAGACGTGGATGGACCTAGAGATTGTCATACAGAGTGAAGTAAGTCAGAAAGAGAAAAACAAATATCGTATAATATCACTTATATGTAGAATCTAGAAAAATGGTAGAGATGAACTTATTTGCAAAGCAGAAATGGAGTCACAGATGTAGAGAACAAATTTAAGGTTACCAATAAGGGAAGTCGGGTGAGATGAACTGGGAGATAGGGACTGACATATATACACTACTATGTTCAAAATAGAAAACTAATGAGAACCTACTGTATAGCACAGGGAACTCTAGTCATTACTCTGTGGTGACCTAAATGGGAAGGAAGTCTAAAAAAGAGTGGATATATGTATACATATGACTGATTCACTTTGCTGTACAGCAAGAAACTAACACAACATTGTAAAGTAAATATACTCCAATAAAAATTAATTTTAAAAATGTCACAGTGGATGGAAAGAATTAATCCCCTTTTTTTCTTAAACATGCAATCTGGTAAAGCTTATTTTACTTGACACTGTTAAGTTGAAGTGTTCACTGGATTAATTTACACTGCAGGAAAAGTTTAAACAACTCCTTTGATACTTATTTTTTTGAAAAATAGGAACACACACACACATACACACACACACACACACACACACACACACACAAGGCAATGATTTTATTTCAACGTTAAAGTGTTTCCCTTCTCTAATCACAATGACCCTGGCTGGTGGCCTAAGCTCTGCTCTGGAAGCCTGCTGAGCAGAGCCCCAAGGGCACAATTGGGGCCATGACCTTCCTCTGAACCTGCACTTCTGCCCCTCTGCTGAGGAAGGACAGCCCCTCCCAGAATAGGCTGTCATCTCCAAAACTGAAATATCTAACCAAAAGTGGCTCACAGACTTCTTTAGGCCCCTTACTCATTCCCAAGAGTGGGTGCTGCCTGGACCCACCCAGAGGTTGGCTGCAGAGCCCACCTCGACCATAGCACCTACCCCACCACCCTCTGAGTAGACAATCCACTCTGCTTCCAAAGTCTGAGATTCCTGGGGACATGAAGAGGCATCACTCCTGCCCAAGCCCTGAGATATATAAAGGTAAAGGAGGGAGACTGGGGAGAAAACCATTCTTATGGAAAATGTAATAAATTTGATTACATTAATGAATAAACAAAAGATGATAAAAGATTAAAAGGAAAGGAAACAAAAAGATAGTATAAGAAAGGAAAGAGGAAGGAAGGAAGGAAGGAAGGAAGGGAGGGAGGGAGGGAGGGAGGGAGAGGAAAAAAGGAAGGGGTAGAATCCCCCTGGCATTCAGCCCTGGCATATCTGGCACAGGATACCTGAATGGACACATCTGCCCAGAGTGTCTCAAGCACGTTCCCCAGTCACTAAGATGTCAGTGAATTTTGCAGAGAAAGTCACTGTACTGTCCAGATGGGTGACCCACTCAGGAACCTGGGAAGTATTTACTCACTCTCTCAATCCCATAGGTCAGGTCTACCCACAGTCAAGAGTTAATCAGGCAAGTCTTGCTCAGAGGGATTTGAGTGCCAACTTACAGGAAAGGCCTGGAGTTCTGGCACTTTGGCCTCTGTCCCTGAGAGAATCAGAGGAGAGAGACCTGGGCAGTAAAGGCAGGAGAGGCCCTGACCAACCCTCAGAGGCCGATTCTAACAGCCTCCAGGATGCCCGCCCTGTTCCTTCATGTCAGGAGACTTGTCTCCACAGGCTGAGCTGTAGACTGAAGCCCTGAGGCTGGGCCCTGCTCTCTAATGAGTGTCACCAAATACTCAGGCACACTGTTCACCCAGTGCCATTTTACTCTGAACGTTACATACTTTATTATAATCCTTAGAGGAAAGTGTAACTTTCCTCATTTTACAGCTGGGAAATAGAGGTTCAACAATATGAGGGGATCTGCCCAGGGTCAGACCTTTGTGTGTCAAACCCACAGGCTCCACCCTCCCCAAAAAAGCTCAGCTGAGCTCTAAACAGGGGCCACCAGGTAGGGGTGAACCAGCCCCAGGGGTGCTCCAGGGCTCTGGGGGCAGGAGGGGAGGCAGAAGAAATAGTCGAAGTTCTGTTATAAATGCTTTAGTTTTATCTCTTTTCATGTGTTACTTGTGTTTGTTTTTATAATCTGTACACCATTTGTGTGTATTTGATAGCTGCACGTTCAAAATACATTACCAGAAGGAGTGGGGTGGTCCAAAGAGGTTGGAGACCCAAGCTCCAAACTTCCAGTCCAGAAATCCTCGCTAAAGCAGCAGGTGTCAGAGAGGGAAGCAGCAGGACCATCTGCAGCAGCTGCCTGGGAGGCAGCCCAGAAAGAGGGTGCTACCTGGGTGGGAGGTGGAGCCCAGGGTCCAAGAGAAGGGTTGCCCCGCTGGGTCAGCCCAGATTCCGCCGGGTTCTGCTGCCCCCTTGTGGCCAGCGGGGTGGATTGGCAGAGCGCTTCCCGGGTGGAGACACTGAGGGAAGGAATGGAGAAGCAGACAAGGAATCTTAGAAAAGTGGACCGGGACACAGGAAACCAGACACAAAAGACTGCACGCTACAGGATCCCTGATATACGGAGTTAAAACACAGGCAAATGCGTCTGTGGTGGCAGAAGTCAGATGGGTTCCCTGCCTTGCTAAAGGGTCGTTAGAACAGGAAGGGACACCAGCGAGTGTCCTGGGGTGGGGGGACTTAATTCAAATATTTACTGACTTACTGAAGAGTTAGCTCTTATTCATTTTATCTATTATTTTTATTTTATTTATTTATTTTTAATAAAATAGTGTTCGTTTTAAGAACAAAACTGAGGGGCTTCCCTGGAGGAGCAGTGGTTGAGAGTCCGCCTGACGATGCAGGGGATACGGGTTCGTGCCCCGGTCCGGGAAGATCCCACATGCCGCGGAGCGGCTGGGCCCGTGAGCCGTGGCCGCTGAGCCTGCGCGTCCGGAGCCTGTGCTCCGCGACGGGAGAGGCCACAACAGCGAGAGGCCCGCTTACCGCAAAAAAATAAAAATAAAAAAAATAAGAACAAAACTGAGTTCCCACAGGACAGTGCTGGGACAACGTCAGCATCTGCGTCCAACCCAGTCCCCCACTCACTCGTCTATCCCACGACGCTCCCCGATCTCGTTGCTCCCTGAAGCCTGAGAGCTGAATGCCAGGAGGCTGGAAGATGAGGGTGAAGCTGAAGACTGTACCCTCCAGCTTGTGCTGAGGAAGAGGGCAGTCCTGAGCGAGGGGGGAGGGCCTCCCCACCCCACCCTCTCCCAGCGCCCCCAGCCCATGAGAGACTCAGTTCTCGTCCAGCCCCTGTGAGGACAGGGGGGAGAAGAGAAGGCTGTGGGATGGAGGGTCCCAGCGGGAAGCAGAATTCCACTGAGAGGGTTCCAGGACAGAGCTTTGAAGAGGGGCTATTTATATGGGTGAGGACTGGGTGAAGGGAACAACGGGGGATTCTGAGGCACTGGGGAGCCTTTACCCCATACACACACACACACACACACACCACACACACACACACACCACACGCACCACACACACACACCACACACACACGCACCACACGCACCACACGCACCACACACACACCACACACACCACACACACACCACACACACACACACCACACACATACACCACACACACACACACCACACCACACACACCACACACACACCACACCACACACACACACCACACACACCACACACACACCACACCACACACACACCACACACACACACCACACACGCACCACACACACACACACACCACACGCACCACACGCACCACACACACCACACACACACCACACACACACCACACACACACCACACACACCACACACACACACACCACACACACACCATATACACACGCACCACACACACACGCACCACACACACACACACTCACCACACACACACACACACACACACACACACACACACACACACACCACACACCAGACCTGAGGGGACAAGGGGAGGACCCCGACACTGACAGGGAAGGAATGTGAGAGAAGCATCCCATCCTCTCTCCTTCCACAGCATGTCTCCCCCTAGTGCCTCCCACTAGCCAAACCCAATGAGACGCCGCCGGCAAGTCGCCCCTCCCTCATGCCCCTCCCAGTAATCAATCCAAGGAGGTCAGTCTCCCAGGTTACAGAGCTGGGCAGGGAAAAGTGAGAAAGGATTGAGGGCCGGGTGCAGACGGAGAGTAACACAACAAAGGACAAAGGGGCCTGGGGGAGGGGGTAACATGAGAATTCCCACCCTGATGTCTCTACCACAAGCACCTTCCCAGGTGACCCACATATGGCTTCTGCCAGAAGACAGCCCTCCCCCCACAAAGATATGGGCATACTCCTCTCCTCAAATAGCTGACTCCAGCAAACTCCCAGGCTCTTCCCCATTTCTCTCTGCAGGTGTCCCTCTGTCGCCAGAGGACTTCCCTGCCCCACCTGCCTGCTCAGGGATGCCCAGAGCCTCAGGCCCCTGCTATCAGGTGTCGAGTAGGAGACCCAAAGGGGTACTAGAAAATTCTAGTTCACATCCAGAGGTTCAAGTTGTCCACTGCCCCTGGTCACCATTTCCCACTCTATCCCTTCCCTCCTCGGAAGTGATACCTTCTCCTTGGCTAAAAATGCAGGAGAGCAGGTTGCCTCTCCCCAAGGCGACCTGGCCTTCCTGGCTTTGGTCTTTCCCATTTGCTTTCCTCACTGCAGGGTGAGGGTCCCGTCTCACCCTGGAGCTGCACCCAGCACATGTATGCAGCTCCTCTCCCAGGGGCCAGGCTCCACCATTGCTTCTGAAGAGCCACACTTCCACCTCCTGGCAGGAAGGGGTCAGCCTGTTCCTCCCTTCCCACAACCAAGACTTGGATGTCCTAGGTGGATGGAAGTCCAGCGTCCACACATCAAAGAGGACTTTCCCCCAGGGAGTGGGTGCCAGATCACATTCACCAAAGGATAGGATGGGAGTGAGGGCGGGAAGTCTTCTAGAACCTTCCTGGGGTCTCCCCAACCTTCCAAGTCACAGAAGGGGAGGGTCCTCGGGCTTCAAATGCATCCAAGGAGCTCCTGCACCCAGAGGAGCAAGATTCAGAAAACCTCTGCCCACGTCCAGCCTAGAGCACTCCTTTGGGGAGAAGGGGTCTCTCCACTACTCCCACCTCCTCTGTGGAGGGCTCAATGCCCCAGAGAGAGGTGGTCTCTGTAGTAGAGACTTAGTCATCAAAAACGGAGAAATGGAAAAAAGAGGTGGGGGGGCAGAGCCAAGGGGAGACCAGCAAGGAAACATCTTTACGTGGGAAAGACTCATTAAAAAAAATAAATTAAAGAAGTAAAAGTAAAAGATGGGTGGAGTGAACCTAGAGTTGTTTTTAAAAAATCTAAGGTCCCCTGACATATGAACCCCCATCCCACTCCCCTTGAAACCAGAACACAGGATGTAGAGGGTACTAATAATGGGATCCAGTAGACAAGCACAAGAATGCAGAGAGGAGCAGCCCTGGGCATGGGATCAGGAGACTCAGGTTCCAACCCTGACCTTTAGCTCATTGCTCTAGGACCTGGTGCGAGAGCTGTGATCCTGAGGTGTCTAATTAGCACCTTACAAACCTTCACGGGGGAGAAGGCGCTCTTCTTTTTCCCAGCATGTTTGGCCATGGGGATCCCCAACCCACCACAGTTCTGTGCACACCCAGCCTCCTTCTCTGAAGAGAGCGCAAGCCAGTCAGCCCCACCGCCCCCACACACACACTGACAATGGTGGGAGCAGAGGGCCCAGGGCCATGACCTTAGTCTCTCTCCTGGGATCTGTGGACCCCAGACCTGCACTTCCTTCACCAGCTTGTCCTTCAAGACCACCTCTGTCAGCTTCCTCAGGCCTGACTCTTGGACCCTCCAACTCTGCATCAGCAACCAAATCACCTGGAGAGTTTTTGAAAAAACGGGTTGCTGGACTCCAACCCCAGAGGTTCTGATTCAGCAGGTCTGGGGCAGAGCCCAAGAATGTGCATTTCTAACAAGTTTCAAGGTGATGCTGATACTGCTGGGCTGAGGATCACACTTTGGGGACCACTGCTGAAGCTTCCACCCGCAGAGTTTCAGACTTAACTGGTCTGGGTGTGCCCCGGGCACAAAGATGGGGGCTTTCTACACCTCATGGCCTGAAGTTTTTGTCCTCAGAGAGATGGAGAGCCTTTTGAAGTTTTAAAATCAGATTTATATCATTGTATTGGATTGCTTTATTTTACCTTTATTATAAAATGTTTTAAGCATGTAAAAAGTAGACAGAATAGTATAAAGATGACAGTATAATAAATAGTCACTTACCCATCTCCCAGCTTCAACCATATTTACTCTCACCCACTTCTCCCTCCTACTGGATT
Organism: Kogia breviceps; assembly: GCF_026419965.1. Taxonomy (NCBI): domain Eukaryota; kingdom Metazoa; phylum Chordata; class Mammalia; order Artiodactyla; family Physeteridae; genus Kogia; species Kogia breviceps. The sequence goes on from NC_081319.1 coordinate 84,099,189, forward strand.
TTTTTTTAATAATGTATTTCATTTTTTTAAAAATTTATTAATTTTATTTATTTATTTTTGACTGCATTGGGTCTTTGTTGCAGCATGCAGGATCTTCATTGAGGCATGCGGGATCATTTGTTGCACCGCGCAGTCTCTTCCTTGTGGTGTGCAGGCTTCTCTCTGGCTGTGGCGAGCGGGTTTTCTCTTCTCTAGTTGTGGTGCGTGGGCTCCAGAGCACGTGGAATCTGTAGTTTGCGGCCTGTGAGCTCTCTAGTTGAGGCGCACAAGCTCAATAGTTCTGGCACGCGGACTTACCTGCCTGGCAGCATGTGGGAAACTAGTTCCCCGACCAGGGATCGAACCCACATCCCCTGCATTGGAAGGTGGATCCTTTACCATTGGACCACCAGGGAAGTCCTGCTGCAAACATTCTTGTACATGTTTTTGCGTGAGTGTAAGTAAGTCTCCATTCTCTGGAATAAATGCCCAGGAGTGCAATTTCTCAGTCATAATTACATGTTTAGTTTTATTTTTTTAAAAAAACAAAAAAACCTGCCAAACTATTTTCACAATTTTTTAGTGTAAGTAAAATATTGCATAGAACATACATACTCATACTAAAAATTATTTATTGTTTATCTGAAATTCAAATTTTACTGAGCATCCTGTATTGTTATTTGCTAAGTCTGATATTCCTGCTCCCAGGTGATGCCAATGCTGCTAGTTTGAAAACTACCTTTTCAGTATCTGGGTTCTTTCTAATCTGGTTCCTTTTTATAATTATGAAAAATTTTCTAACATAAAAATAGATAAAAACAATATAATCAACTCTTCATACCCAGGTTCTAGAATTTTCAACTTTGTCACTTTTGCTTTATCCATCCCTCTTTTTTCCCTGAAGTATTTTAAAGCAAATCCTGGTCATTTTGTCATTTTACCCCCACAAACTTCAGTATACTATTCTAAAAAATAGTAAATTTTCTGACATAATCACAATGTCCAGATCACAGCATTAACAGTAACTCCTGTGTCATCTTATTCCCAGTTCATTGAAGAAACTGCCTTTTCCCCATTGTATGTTCTTGCCTCCTTTGTCATAGGTTAATTGATCACATAAGCATAGGTTTATTTCTGGTGTCTCTATGCTGGTCCATTGATCTATGTGTCTGTTTTTGTGCCAGCACCACTATGTTTTGATTACTGTAGCCTTGTTGTATAGTCTGAAATCAAGGATTATGATACCTCCAGCTTGTTCTTCCTTCTTGAGATTGTTTTGAATATTCAGAATCTTTTGTGTCTCTCTACAACTTTTAGAATTATTTTTTCTAGTTCTGTGAAAAATGCCATTGGTATTTTGATAGAGGTTGCAATCTGTAGATTGCCTTGGGAGTATGGTCATTTTAACAACATTAATTCTTCCAATCCATGAGAACAGTATATCTTTCCATTTATTTGTGTCTTCTTCAATTTCTTGTCATCAGTGTCTTATAGTTTTCTGTGTACAGGTCATTTACCCCCTTAGGTAGGTTTATTCCCTGTTGGTGAGCTGGGACTTTTACCTGGGACTTTCAGCTCTCATCACAATGTCACTGGAAACCAAATGGAAGCAGTAATAATGTGTTTCACACTCTCCCAGCCAATGTGTGTTAGAAGAGGCCTAGCAGGGAGCCTGAACTCCCAACCCTATCCAGCACTAACAAGATGTCAACAGAAGCCAAGTGAGGAAACTGGGCTTCTACCTCCACCTGACAACAATGAGGCAGCACCCTCTTTCCCCCACTGGCACAGCATCAGAGGATATCTGTTAAAATAGATTTAGATAAAATCCAGAGTCTCATCACGTAATACCCAAAATGTCTAGGATACAATAGAAGAGCGCTTATACCAAGAACCAGGAAAATCTCAAATTGAATAAGAAAAGACACCAACACTCAAGATGACCTAAATGTTGGAATATACGACACATATTTACAACAGACAAGTATTTTAAAGTAAGTATTAAAAATGCTGCAACAAGCAAGGACAACCTCTCTCTTTTTAAAAAAAATATTTATTTACTTATTTATATATTTTACTTGGCTACATCAGGTCTTAGTTGAGGCATGCAGGATCTTCATTGTGGCACGCAGATCTTTAGTTGTGGCATGTGGAATCTTTTTAGTTGCAGCATGCAAGATCTTTAGTTGAGGCATGCAAACTCTTAGTTGCAGCATGTAGGATCTAGTTCCCTGACCAGGGATCGAACCCGGGCTCCCTGCATTGGGAGCATGGAGTCTTAGCCACTGGACCACCAGGGAAGTCCCTAGGACAAACTTTCTTGAAACAGATGAAAAAAATAATAGTCTTAGCAAAGAAATAGAAGTTATAAAGAGGAACCAAACAGAAACTTTAGAACTTAAAAATACAATAATCAAAATTTAAAACTCAATGGATTGGCTTAACAGGAAAGTGGAGAAGACAGAGGAAAGATTCAGTGAACTTAAAGGTAGATGAACAGAAATTACTCAATCTTGGCAACTGAGAAAAAATAGACTAAAAAATGAGCAGAGTTTCAGAGATTTATGGGACTGTAACCCATTTTTAAATTGTCATTATTGAGTTATGAGTTCTTTTTTTTAACTTAATTTTTATTTATTTATTTTTGGCTGCATTGGGTCTTCGTTGCTGCATGCTGGCTTTCTATATTTGCAGAGAGCAGGACCTACTCTTCGTTGAGGTGCACGGGCCTCTCGTTGCTGTGGTTTCTCTTGCTGCAGAGCATGGGCTCTAGGTGCGCGGGCTTCAGTAGTTGTGGCACACGGTCTCAGTAGTTGTGGTTCACGGGCCGGAGAGCACAGGCTCAGTAGTTGTGGTGCACAGGCTTAGTTGCTCCACGGTATGTGGGATCTTCCCGGACCAGGGTTCAAACCCGTGTCCCCTGCACTGGCAGGCAGACTCCTAACCACTGTGCCACCAGGGAAGTCCCAAGTTATAAGAGCTCTTTATATATTCTGGATACAAGTCCTTTATCTGATATGTGATTTTCAAATATTTGCTCTTATTCTGTTGCTTGACTTTTCACCTTCTTGAGGTGCCATTTGGAGAGCAAATGTTTTTAATTTTGATGAGGTCCAATTTATTTGTTGCTTGTGCATTTGGTGTCATATGTAAGAAATCATTGTCTGACCCAAGCTCTTAGACAGAGATAAGGCATGATGTGGGCTCTGCACCTTCCTGACATTGTCCTTAAACTTAGTTTCTGCCCACCACTCTCTGCATTCCCCTGCTACCTAACCGCTCCTTCTCTGTCTCCGTTACCATTTCCTCTTCTTTCTCTCAAGTCCCAGCCTAGTGCCCCAGCCTACTTTTCCACAAAAAAATGTGAGGTCAGGAAGATGGCAACCCTGATTCTCAGGGTTGCTGAGAGTAAGGGCATGTGCAGACACTACTACCAAGAATATAAAGTCCTGCGCTGCTTTCTAGAGAATGACACTTAGGTACCAAAAAACTTTAAAAATAAGTCTGTCCTCACTTGGAGCCTCCTTCTGCAGGGAAGAGAATCAGTCTGGAATTTACTAACACTGTTTTGCTTTCACTGAAGTTTTTTGATGCCTACTCCCTATTTACAATCAGACAGAAGACTCCCTTTAAAATCTAAGTTTAAAAATGGGTGGAATTCCCTGGTGGTCCAGTTGTTAGAAGCTTTCACTGCCGAGGGCCCGGGTTCGATCCCTGGTCAGGGAATTAAGATCCCACAAGCCGCGCAGCGAAGCCAAAAAAAAAAAGGGAGTAGACTGTTTAAATATATAAAACAAATTATAGTACTTGTGGTGTGCAGGTATGGTGTGGGTGGTCAAGAATGACTGTAGTTTTAGAAAGATGTAACTAGTGCTAGACACTGTGTATTTAACTACAGTGAATGTTTAAAATATGTCGTATTGAAAAATGGAGGAGACTTACAAGTAGATATATGTCCTAATTCTTCTCAAAGCCAAAAAAAATTTTTAAGTCTATCCTTTGACTCAATATTCTCTTCTAGGAATTTAGCCTAAGGAAATAACTAGACAACCACTCAAGTATGTAACTTCAAGAATATTTATTGCAGCATAGTTTCTCATATTTTTATTTTTATTTTTATTTTTTTTTGGTGGTACGTGGGCCTCTCACTGCTGTGGCCTCTCCCTTTGCGGAGCACAGGCTCCGGACGCGCAGGCTCAGCGGCCATGGCTCACGGGCCCAGCTGCTTCACGGCATGTGGGATCTTCCCGGACCGGGGCACGAACCCGTGTCCCCTGCATCCACAGGCGGATTCTCAACCACTGAGCCACCGGGGAAGCCCCAGTTTCTCATATTTTTAAAGATTGAGAGCCACCTAAGTGCCGCCCTACAATAGGAAACTGGTTTCAGTGAACTAGAGTTCACCAAACAGTGGAATACTAGGCAACCATTAAGAATGAAGTTAGCTCCGACTTCCCTGGTGGTGCAGTGGTTAATAAGAGTCTGCCTACCACTGCAGGGGACATGGGTTCGAGCCCTGCTCCGGGAAGATCCAACATGCCGCGGAGCAACTAAGCCCGTGGGCCACAATTACTGAGCCTGCGCTCTAGAGCCCGAGAGTCACAACTACTGAAGCCCGCGCGCCCAGAGCTCATGCTCCGCAACAAGAGAAGCCACCACAATGAGAAGCCCACGCACTGCAAGGAAGAGAAAGACCCGCTCACCGCAACTAGAGGAAGCTCGCGTGCAGCAACAAAGACCCAACTCAGGCAAAAAAAAAAAAAAAAAAGGTTCCTGTTCTTGAGAAATTCACACCGATGTATTTATGAGGAAAGGGATATATTGTGTGCAACTTACTCTCAAATGGTTCAGAAAAAAATACTAATGTGTACTTAGAAAAATAATGATAAAGCAAATGTGGTCAAATGATATCAATTGGTGAATCTGAGTGAAGAATATCCTGGAATAATTTTTAGTATTCTTGCCTCTTTTCTGTGAGTTTAAAATTACTTCAGAATAAAAAGTTAGTAATTTTAAAAAATTGTGCTGGCCAAGTATCCTTATTGGCGTGGAAAGGTACTCGGTGTGCACCAGGCTGGGCCGTGAGTGCCTCCATGCTGGGGCTGTGCACAGCTGCTCATGACACCTCTAACCACCCTAGACTCTCAGTTCTCTGAGCTGCTAGAGGAACTGGGTATGTGGCCGACCCCAAAGCTGTCCTGGGTTGACTCAAGAAGGTTGAACGAGTCAGGGGCCTGCGTTCTCTTTTGTGATTTTATTTACTCCAATTTTTAATTCAATGACTGGCATTCCTTGCATCCCAGGGACCTCTGCGGTGGAGGGAGGGAGACATGGGAGGAGGGGAACCCACACAAATGCAGTGTTTGCTATGGATAATCCAGACTGCAAAACTTAGTGGAGACAACGTTCATTTATCATTGATGATGATCTTACACGTTCCCCTCCAAAAGAAGGCCTAGATTTCCCCCCAAACCAGCCCAGCATCTTCCCCATTTCCCAGAAGGAGAAAACTAACAGCCCAGCAAGGGCCAAGGGGAGACCCAGAAGTCCCCTGTGTTCCTTCTGCCAAGATGAGTGGGTGGAAGCGTGCAGATTCTCTGAGAAGCATCTGGACTGACCTCTCAAAACAAGCATCCTCTCCATGCGAGAGGAATAGGAGATCTCTCATCACCCCACACCTCTATTTCCAGGTCCTGACCCCACCCCACCCCCCAGGGCATAGGGCAGCCACCTTGCAGTTCCCACCTCCAGAAAGGGGAGACCACCACAACAACAGAAGGACTGGGACTGCTCCCAGGGGCCCCGTTCCCCCTTCTATCACTTGCACTCCATCCACACTGTCCTTCTTCCTCGCCACCTCCCCAGGGGTTGTCAGGGACAGAAGGCCCCTCCCTCATCCCCCTCAATGTTCCTCCACCCCGCCCCCCCCCCATCACTAGGGTGTCCAGGACATTGTGTGACTCAGGAAACAGCTCAGACGTGAGGTTCGCAGCAGGCCGAAGAGGAGGAAGAAGGGGCCGTGGGAGCAGAGGGGGTGGTTACTGCCTCAGTGAGGGCTCTGAGGGTCCCACTGGAAGAGGCAGGGGGGATCTGGGCTTGGGCAGGGGCTCTGGAATGCAGCCCCCTTCACTGCTGCTGCTGCTGCTGCTGTGTCGGTCAGTCGTCCAGACCAGAGGTGAGGCGTGGGGTGGGAGAAGTGAGGGGACCCACCTTCCTTAGGAGGATGTCCAGTGGGTTGGGGACAGAGGGTCAAGCCCCATGCTTTGAGGCGACACTGGATGGAGAAGATTCTCACCTCCCAGATGGGACTGCCGGCGGGGAGAAACAACTCTGCCCCTGCAGCTACACAGACCCAGGCTGTGGGCCCCGCGCCAGGGGTGGTGACGGTGGGGGGATGGGTGAGAAGGTGCCCACCCCCAGGGAGAACCAAGTTGGCCCTGGAACTGGGGGACAGCGTGCTCTTACAGTCACGTTTAGGAGGAAGGGAGGGAAAAGAGGGACCACCTGCTAGGGGAAGAGATGAGAGGGAACGGGAGATGGAGACACGGGAAGGTCAAGGGCCCACCAAGTCCCTTTCCCGGTCCAGCTGTCGTCCCCCCCCCCCCCGCCGCCACCCACCCCGATGGCTCAATGCTGGGCCCTTCCGGGAGGAAATCCCTTCAATGTTTCAGCCATTCACCTCCCAGGAGTCCCCTCGGCTCCCCCTCCTGATCCCTGTTGTCTTGCTTCCGAGGGATGGAGCCTGAAGCTGGACTTGGGAGGCCAGAGAATAAACAGGAAAGGAGGGGTGGGGATTCGTAACTGAGAGGCCTGGGATCTAGGGGGCTGGGGAGTGAGCACCACGTGGAGACTAGGAACAGGAGTATCAAGGCAATGGTGGTTTAGAGCACCTGCGCGGGGCTGGTCTCTCCGGAGCATCCAGGGCAGGAAAAGCGGAGCGTGATGCTCCCTGGTCCCATCTCATCCTCATCTCCATCTCTAGGGCTGCAGTGCGGGAGTTTCCCAGAAACCTGTGCCAACGGAGGCACCTGCCTGAGCCTATCTCAGGGGCAAGGGACCTGCCAGTGAGTGTACCTTGTGGGAGTGGGAGACTGGGAAAGGGAGTAGGGGAGGGGACGGGGAGAAATGGGAAGAAAGGAGGAAGGGAGGAGGTGAAGCAGGTGAGGGGAAACAAATGAAGACAAAGGAGGGAGAGAGGAGAGAAAGCAGAGGGCCAGGAAGTAAGCTCTCCTGTCTCCTCCCCTGCCCAGGTGTGCCCCCGGCTTCCTGGGTGAGGCATGCCAGTTTCCGGACCCCTGCCAAGATGCCCAGCTCTGCCAGAATGGAGGCAGCTGTCAAGCCCTGCTTCCCACCCTTCCCAGCTCCCCCAGCCCTCCCTCTCCCTTGGCCCCCAGCTTCTTCTGCACCTGCCCCTCTGGCTTCACTGGTGAGAGGTGCCAGGCCCAGCTCAAGAACCCCTGTTCTTCCTTCTGTTCCAAAATGGGCCGCTGCCACATCCAGGCCTCAGGCCTCCCACGGTGCTCCTGCATTCCCGGATGGACAGGTGAGGAGCAGCGAGGAAGGGAGACAGGCAGGGGCAACGGGCTGGGCTGTGGGGTAGGACAGATGGAACTAGAGCCTGAGAGACTGCGAGCCCCTTGAGGAGAGAGGCCGAGAGAATCAACAAGCCAATTCTCGGTGAACCATCTACCCAAGATTGACATTCACCGACAGGATAGTACTGACCGCTAAGATGTTGAGGTATTTCCAAGCCAGCTGGTAAACAGCTACTGCCACAGCCCCCTTCGCACGCCACCCTGACCCCTTTCCCAGCCCCTCAGCCTCCCCCCGGTCCACGAGCTAGAGGGTTAATGCCTAGCACAGCAGGGGACTTCCAGGACTCTGCATTCTGAGCACCGGAATGGCTTCTATTCTGAGTGGTGGGAGCCCATACTGTCACCTGGGAAGACTGCAGGGGTGGGCGGTGTGCTGGGGAGCGGGTGCAGCCCTGGAGCGAGAGAGCAGGACACGCGATGGGCAGGGTGTGCTACCCCGAGGAAGTGGTCAGGGGAGCCTGGACTGAGCTGCGAGACCCTGGAGAGAAAGGTTCCATAGCCCCTCACCAGGATGGGGAGGGCTGGACCAGGCAGCAAAGGCCACGCCGTCAGAAAGTGCTTGGGATGTGGGTGCATCCAGGAGGGGGCGGACTAGAGACAAAGATTCTCAAACTTGGGTAGGCATAGCAGTCACCTGGAAAGCCTTAAAAATACCGGTGCCCCGTCCCAGAGAGCCTGCCCTAGTGCATCTGGGGTGGGCCCAGGACATGGAGATTTTCTAACTGACGAGGAAATTCGGAGGAAACTGGGCCTGAGACTGGGTGTGAGAGACCAGCGTATGTGACGATAAGAAGGATGGTCAGTGGCAACTTGCCAGGCCTTGTGCTTCAGAGTAGGGGCTCTGGGCGGCCCCCTCCTCGGGCCCACAGCCAGCTCTGCCACTGACTAGACACGTGACCTTGCATAAGATATTTAAGCTGTCTGGGTCCTCGGTTGTCAGCCGATGTCCACACTTCATAAGGTTGTTGTGGGGAAGAAAGGGGGCGACGCTCAGGAAGTGCTTACTTAGCTCGGTAGCAGCGCCGCTGCCGTCACCGCCACCATTCCCACTGGTGCACACGGCTGTGAAGTGAGTCTCTTTACCGTTATCCGGACCATCACAGCCACCTGAAGATCAGGAAATCAGGATAAGAGAGGCAAGACGACTGCCCGAGGGCACACAGCTGGCCGGGGCAAGGCAAAGGGCTAGGTCTCCTGCTTGCAGAGGCTGCATGCTTTCTAATTCGCCACCAAGGTCACCACTAAAGGAACCCTACGTCCCAGATTTTCCCAAGCAGGACTGATTCACAGTACTCCCACCAACAGCTACATGTTCAGTTTTCAGCTTGAAAAATGTGGTCACTCCAGATATAACCCTCCCAAAGAATGATAAAAGTGAGGGTGATGGAATAGGGCAGAGAGGGTATGGGAGGGAAGGGAAGAAAATATGGAAATTCGACGCAGAGATAACCCAGAGCGAGAGCTGGGCCATCTCAGAGGAGCTGCAATTTGTGCAGCGCTAGGAAAATGCCCCCCCTGCCCTCTGCCTCAGGTGAGCACTGCCAGCTCCGGGACTTCTGCTCAGCCAAGCCCTGCGTCAACGGAGGGGTGTGTCTGGCCACATACCCCCAGATCCAGTGCCGCTGCCCACCTGGCTTCGAGGGCCATGCCTGTGAACGCGATGTCAACGAGTGTTTCCTGGACCCAGGACCCTGCCCCAAGGGCACCTCCTGCCATAACACCCTAGGGTCTTTCCAGTGCCTCTGCCCCGCTGGGTGGGGGGGTCCACGCTGTGAGCTCCGGCCAGGACCCTGCCCCCCCAGGGGCTGTCCCAATGGGGGCACCTGTCAAGTGGTTCCGGGGAGAGACTCCACCTTCCACCTCTGCCTGTGTCTCCCAGGTGTGTCCTCGCAGGGGTCCTCCTGCAGCCCCTCTCTCTGGGCACGGAGGTTGTCTCCCATGGGTCCCCTTCCCTCAGCTGATCGCATGACCCTGTCAGGTTTCACAGGCCCAAGCTGTGAGGTGAATCCCGATGACTGTGCCGGGCACCAGTGTCACAACGGGGGCACCTGTCAGGATGGGCTGGGCACCTACACCTGCCTCTGCCCAGAGGCCTGGGCAGGTGAGTCGTTTCAGCCGAGTTGATGGCACCAGGGGCCCAGATGGTCAGCCCCTGTTCTCCACTCCTCCCAGGGCCCCCAGCTCCAGCACCCGTCCCCTTCCCCTTGGCAGGCTGGGATTGCTCTGAAGATGTGGACGAATGTGAGGTTCAGGGTACCCCTCGCTGCAGAAACGGGGGTACCTGCCAGAACTCAGCTGGCGGCTTCCATTGTGTGTGTGTGAGCGGCTGGGGCGGCACAGGCTGCGAGGAGAACCTGGACGACTGTGTTGCCGCCACCTGTGCCCCAGGATCCACCTGCATCGACCGTGTGGGCTCCTTCTCCTGCCTCTGCCCACCTGGCCGCACAGGTGTGACACAGGGTAGAGGGAGGCGGGAGGTGGGAGGTGGAGATGGTATGTGACAGAAGCACCCGGAGGGCAGCTGGGGGCTTCCAGCAGCCTCTGAGAGCCTCGCCTCCACTCTGCCCTCCAGGCCTCCTGTGCCACATGGAGGATATGTGTCTGAGCCAGCCGTGCCATCGGGAAGCCCAGTGCAACACCAACCCCCTGAGGGGCTCTACATTCTGCGTGTGTCAGCCTGGCTACACGGGGCCCACTTGCCACCAGGACCTGGACGAGTGTCAGATGGGTGAGGCACCTCCACGTGAGACCCTCTCTGGGCCCCCAGACAGCCTCTGCACTGAAGAGGGAGACAGGCAAATTGTTTTCCAAATTAAAACTATACACATCTTGGAGATTCCCTGGCGGTCCAGTGGTTAGGACTCTGCACTTTCACTGCCAAGGGCCTGGGTTCGATCCCTGGTTGGGAAATTAAGATCCCGCGAGCCACACGGTGGCCACGTAAATAAATAAACATCTCTTTTTCCTGAGTTTGTCCACTTTTGGCATCTCTGCCTTACACGGTCTTCTCACCAGTCCTCGGCCCTAGAGGCCCCATTTAGTCCTCCTCCCTTTTAAAGCCACAATCCCTTTCCCCACTTTGATCTCATCAGCCACAAACGGGGTCCCCACACCTTCCCTGCCACTCTGGCCTCCTCGCCCTTCCACCACTGACCCCTGCGGACTCCCAGGTCTTCTCTCCTCCTAGCCCAGCAAGGCCCCAGTCCCTGTGAACACGGCGGCTCCTGCCTCAACACGCCCGGCTCCTTTGAGTGCCTCTGTCCCCCTGGCTACACGGGATCCCGCTGCGAGGCCGATCACAATGAGTGCCTGTCTCAGCCCTGCCACCCTGGCAGCACCTGCCTGGACTTGCTCGCCACCTTCCAGTGCCTCTGCCCACCAGGTACCAGCTGAATGGGCCCTCAAGTAGAGGAGACGGGAGACTGATCCTGAACCCATTGGACGTGACCCCTCTAGAGCACAGATAGCCTCAGGCCGGTTGGGGTCAGACAGCAAAGAATGCTTCTCCTCCTCTCCTCACCCCCCAGATGAAAGCTCTGGGAAACCGACGGCCCCTGGGAGAAGGACTGCCACAGACCGTAGTGAGGCTGTGCACTGCTCAGCTCTGCATGCATTTCATAGACACCGCAGGGTACACAAACTGGTCCACCGTACACAGAGGCCCATCAAGGGAGAGCAGAGCAGCAGTTAATAAACTTTTCATGCTGCAGCCTCTGCTTATGCCAACCCAGAATGCTCCTCCCTAATCATAGAAACTCTCCCCTGTAGAGATTGAGAGTAAACCTTTAAAATCCCAAAGGGTCTGTGTGCTTGAATTTGGTACAGCGGGAAAGGAATGCTGCGAGACTGCACCTACCTACAAGTTAGTGTTAAGGGGGGTAAACATCTCCCCAGGGAGACAGTGATAGAGCCAATATCAGGGAGCTGAATAAAACCAGAAAAATAACAGCTTACTTTGTGCCTGAGCATCTTACATGCATTATTTAATCTTTACAGTAATCCTATGAAGTCAGCATTGTTACGAAGACACTGAGGCACAGAGAGGTTAAGTGACTTGTTGAAGGTTGCCCAGCTAGTAAGTGTTAGAGCCAAGATTCAACCCCAGAGCTTTGATAGTTTTACCCACTATACTACACAGCCTTCCTAAGCTGAGAAGCACCCAAAGAAAAAATGCTGAGAAAACTATCCACTAATCCAAGGGACAAGGTTGTAGATCTCAAGGGGCTTCAGAGGCAGGTTCCCCAGGCAAGAAGAGGGAGGCAGCCGAGGTCCAGAGTCTGATCCACCTTTAGTTCAGGGTGAGACAGTGGAGACCAGGAGGAGGCCGAAGAAGCAGGACAAGTATGGGAGTGATACAGGTCCCCAAACGCCCTTCAAGTCCCCACCTTGGGGATCCCTGGTCTCCCTGGCACAGAGGTCTGCCCAGGTAGAACAAGAGGAGTGAATCACCTCCAAGCAGAGGCCCATTTGTCACATTGGTACCTCGAGGACCTCCAGGCTGATCAGCCCTCCCGGGTGAGACCTGCCTTCTGTGCACAGAAGAATGGCCCCAAAAGGCACTTCCCCGGAGCCCTCCCACATGTTCCGGCAGGTGCCCTGCTCCCTGAGCTTTCACACCTGAGGGGGGCAGAGCCAAACACAGCAGATCAGCAGGGCCTCGGGTTCATCTCTCCAACCCACACGCAGATGGCCCCCCTGGGAGGGGCTGCCTGCTGGGGCACAGGGCAGGTCAGGGAGAGGGCTGGTTCTAGAACCCGGGCCTCCTGGGCAGAAGGGGTGAGCAGCTAAGGCAAGGCTGGCCTGGCTGAGCCTCGCCCTTGACCCCTCCTCAGGCTTAGAAGGGCGGCTCTGTGAGGTAGAGACAGACGAGTGCGCCTCTGCCCCTTGCCTGAACCAGGCTGACTGCCACGACCTGCTCAATGGCTTCCGGTGCGTCTGCCGGCCCGGTGAGTGCAGATTCCACTCCACGGTTCCAGCCTGGCAATCGCCCGTGGCCTCTTGAAGCTCTCTCGGGCCAGACCGAGGAGCGCCCCATTTCTCCAACTCCTTCTCTGTTCTCCAAACCCTCTTCTTTTACGTCCTCCAAATCTTCCCCTGCTTATGCACCCACCCTCATCTCTGTCCTGCCAAGTCACCCAAATATCCCTCCTCTCCAGCCCTCCTGAAGAGTCCTCTGTATTCTCCCCCTGCATGCCGGGGCTCCTCGGCTGGTCTTGGCACTGTTCGCCATGGATGCAGGGAAAGTCTCCCCAGGCCTTCCTTCTCCAGCTTCACGGGACATCCCTCTATTCCCTGTTATGATAATAACTGATGTTTATTGAATATTTACTCTAAGCCAGGCACTTGGCTATGTACCTTTCAGGCATTATCTCATTTAATCCTCTCAGTGGTACCATGAGTAGTTTATATTATCATTTCCGTTTTACAGTGGAATAAAGTGGAGCCTAGAGAGGTTGGGTAACTTGCCCAAAGTCACACGGCTGGCAGGTGGCTGTTTCACCTTTCTGCATCACCCTCCTGTCATCTCCACCTGCTCCAGGTGTCTTCTCTGGAAGTCCTCCAGGTTCACCTCTCCTAGCAAGGGAAAGGGCCAGGACCTGTATTTATTCTTTTGATAAAATGTATTTTCAGCATTAGTACACATATCCAGTTATGCCTTATTTATATAAAGACTAAAGTTACCAAGTTATGCTCTATTTGGTCTTGAAATCCAAATCAGGATTTGAGAAGCCCCCATATTGCTGCCTTCATTACATAATGACACATTTAGACAAAACCCCAAACCAAACCATTTGAAACAAGATTCTCTCCCTTGCAATTTGTAGCAATGTTATTTCTGTATTTGTAAAGAGAAGGCTAAATACCAGTGTTAACTCTTAATTTCTTGTTTGAATCCATGAAATCATGCCTGTAAAGCTCAAACATTTGTAACACACTCCCTCATAAATCTAGAGAAAGCCAAGAAAAGAAAAAAAAACGACCTTGGTCATCTCTCCCCTCTCACTCCCAACCCCACCAGGATTCACCGGCCCCCGGTGTGAGGAGGACATCAACGAGTGCAGAAGCTCTCCCTGCGCCAACGGTGGGCAGTGCCAGGACCAGCCTGGATCCTTCCATTGCAAGTGTCTCCCAGGTAAACTGGGGCTCAAACACTGGAGGCGAGAGTGAGGGCAGGGACAGACTTCCATACAGGTCCGTGACCCTCCTGCTGTGCCATAGGCTTTGAAGGCCCACGCTGCCAGGCGGAGGTGGACGAGTGTTTGAGTGGCCCATGCCCCACTGGAGCCAGCTGCCTTGACCTCCCGGGAGCTTTCCTTTGCCTCTGCCCATCTGGCTTCACAGGTCAGCAGGGGAGGCGTTGGAAAGAACTGGAGGGGTATTTGAGTCCATTTGGGGTACAGTAGAGGTCACTGATGGGCATTTGAGGATTGGGATGTGAGAACAGAATGAGAATGGAACCCCTTAAATTTATGCAGTGCAAAACCTGCACAACCGTACAGGAGCTGAGGGTGAGTGTTATTGTAGGACCCACATCAGGCCCAACATGAGTGGTATGACTGGGGATCAGGAGCAGAGGATGAGGTTCAAAGGCAAAGCATTCATTTGCTTATTTAGCAAACATTTATTAAGTGTCTACTATGCCAGACACAGACACAAAGTTAAGTAAGAGTTGCTATCCTCAAGTGGATTTAAATCTACTGTAGAGAGACCAACAAGTTGATTATGGCCCAGAGACGTGCTCTGAGAGAGGAATGCACAGGATCCTATAGGAACACAAAGGACTGGCCAACCCAGACTAGAGATGAGAAAGGATGACTGAACAGAGTCTTAAAGACTGAGTAGGAGTTTGTCAAGACAGAATGCTAGGCAGCGTGTTTTAACTGCAGATAACAGCATGTGCAAAGGCACGGAGGGAAGAAAAGCACACCCCGCTTAAGGGAGTGTAGGACATCCAGAGCTTAGGCTACAATGGGGCAAAGGTCAGAAACATAGCAATTGTAGGAAGGCCATGACTTGCAGGACCCCATGTGTCATTCTGAAGACGTCGATATCCTGAGGCATTAGGGAGCCACTGAAGGACAGGTTCATGGGGAGTGAGCAAGTCATGCATAAGAAGCGGCCTTTGGCCCCATCAAGGACAGGGAGGGACTCTGTTTTCTCTCTGACCCATCTCTCCACCCCAGGTCATCTCTGTGAAATTCCCCTGTGTGCCCCCAACCTGTGCCAGCCCAAGCAAAGATGCCAGGATCCGGAGGAAGAGGTCCACTGCCTCTGCCCCAGTGGAAACCCTGGCTGTGCCCCAGCTGAAGACAACTGCACCTGCCACCATGGGCACTGCCAGAGGTAACATCTTCCAGGCCCTCCCCGTTTATAGTATCCTCTGGGTCCTCCTCAGCTAGGGCAGGAGAAAAGAGCCAGTGAGGGGTGAGTCTGTAGGAAATGACCAATGGGGAATAGGAAGAAGATGGCAAAGTTCTGAGATCACAACCAATGGGAGGGTTTGACTGGTGAGTGTTATCCAGTGAGGGGAGAGTTCATAAATAAAGAGGGAAACAGAGGACTAGGGAGGTCAAGCAGAAAGAAGAGTATTAAATCCCAGGACCAATTCATCTCATCATTCATTAGACAAATATTTATTGAACATCTACTATGTGTGGATACATTTCCAGGCATTGGGGGAACGACACAGAACAAAAGAGACAAAGTATCTACTCTCATGGAGCTTTGGTTCTAATGAGGAAAGACAGACAATAAACAAGTTATAGAAGGGATGGATGAATAGATGATAGATAGATAGATAGATAGATAGATAGATCTAGTTGGAGAAAATGAGTGGGACAGGTAGGGCAGAAAGGGGACAATGCTGAGAGCAAAGATGCTGAGAAAGGGGCCAGAGTCTCAGGGCCAAAAAAAACAAGTCATAGGGGTCTGACCAATGGGGAGGGAAGAAGAGAAAACCCCCCCTTTCTTTTTATGACCAGATCCTCGTGTGTGTGTGATGTGGGTTGGACAGGACCAGAGTGTGACACAGAGCTGGGGGGTTGCGTCTCCACACCCTGTGCCCACGGAGGGACCTGCCACCCCCAGCCCTTTGGCTTCAACTGCACCTGCCCCACAGGTTACACAGGTGAGGCTCTCCCTAAACCATATATACCCTGGGCTGACCACCATCTAAATCAAGGGCAAGGCCAGTGGAGACATGTGTCCAAAGGGCTCTGGGTCTCAGTCACCACCAAGAAGAACCGGGCACGGGCTGGGACTTCCCTGGTGGCCCAGTGGTTAAGAGTCCACACTTCCACTGCACGGGGTGCAGGTTCCACCCCTGGTCAGGGAACTCAGATCCCACGTGCCCCACGGTGAGGCACGGGCTACAGAGGGCACGGGTGACGTGCAGGAGGTGGTGAGAAAAGAAAAGAGGTTGGGGGATGGGGGTGAGGAAGGGAAGGAAAGGGAAGAGGAGGAAAAGAAGAGAAAAGGAGGTTTCCCTTTCTCAGACCCCACCCGCTTCCCTCAGGGCCCACTTGCAGCGAGGAGGTGACAGCTTGTCACTCAGGGCCCTGTCTCAACGGTGGTTCCTGTAGCCCCAGCCCTGGGGGCTACTCCTGCACCTGCCCTCTGAGCCACACCGGGCTTCGCTGCCAGACCAGCATTGACCACTGTGCCTCTGGTGAGTGCCCACCGTGTCCTGGGGCTGGGCCACAGGAGGACAGAGAAACTGGCCAGGGTATGTTTGTACCACATTTAGAAAAAAATCAACTGGACACAGTGAGCCGTTGTTTGGGTGGGGAAGTGGCAGGGGGCGGGGTGGTGCCCCACGTGTTGTGTGACTGAGGCCGCAGGCCAGGTTACAGGCAAGGAACCCAACCCCTCACAGCCTCCTCTCTCCAGCACCGTGCCTCAATGGGGGCACCTGTGTGAACAGGCCCAGCACCTCCTCCTGCCTCTGCGCCACGGGCTTCCAGGGCCCACGCTGCGAGGGAAGGGTCCGTCCCAGCTGTGCGGACAGGTGAGCAGGGCACAAAGACCCCTGGAGGGAGGGAGGGAGGGAGGGAGCCCTCCCCACCCTTCCTCTCCATCTCCTCTAGGGCGCCTTGCTGCCTCTCATCCCACATCCCACATCCTTTCCCTCTGCCTTCCCTCCTACTTTCCCATCTCCCCAGTGGTCGCCTGCCACCACATCACACACTCCCTCCCCTTGTTGCCCTGGCCTTCCTCCTACCGTGCCCTCCCTCTTTCTTATCCAGCCCCTGTAGGAACAGGGCAACCTGCCAAGACGGCCCTCAGGGTCCCCGCTGCCTCTGTCCCCCTGGCTACACAGGAGGCAGCTGCCAGGTGAGGGTCACTGAGCCAGGTGTGCTGAGGAGGGAGGGGCAGGACAGCTCTAGTGAGAGGGTCTCGGGTATTAAAAGGCGGCAGCAGGGAAGCTTAGGAGAGGTATCCATGTGAAAGGAGGTTTGGAAGTCTAGGAGTTGAGGTCTAGCTTGAGATTTGTATGGTTCACTGAAAGGATTTCTGATCCCAGCGACTGTTCTGGGATGTGGGTATCCAAGGAAACCAGGGAGGGTGACCTAGTCCCAGACCATTCAGAAGAGAGTTCTCAAGGTAAGGGATTTTGAGACACTGGCAGAGGACCATCTCTAGGCCTGGGAACCTGATGCTCTTTCCTGCCTCACGCTCCCTCCTAACTCTCAGACGCTGATGGACTCATGTGCTCAGAAGCCCTGTCCACACAATTCCCACTGCCTCCAGACTGGGCCCTCCTTCCAGTGCCTGTGCCTCCAGGGATGGACTGGACCTCTCTGCAACCTACCGCTGTCCTCCTGCCAGAAGGCTGCTCTGAGCCAAGGTACTGACCCAAGGACTGACTATGGAGCAGATGAAGAGCGAAAGAGTGTCCTCCTCTACCCCACCCCTAAGGACATCCACACACAACATTTGGACAAACAGTGGACCAAGAGTCAAAGCAACACAGACAACCAGTTATTGATGCTGCAGCTCAACACCCAGGACAGCCTAATACAACTCAACTCCTAGCACCACGTTCAACACAACACAGGCAACACCACCCAGCCCAGTCAACCAGACTCCAGTTTAACACAACCACCAGGGCCATAACCCAGTGATCCAGTGTGGAACAACTCAGCACTGTCTTTACCATCATAACTCAACTAGAGTGAACCACACTTAACCAACTACACTCAACACACTTGGCCCTGCCCCACTCACTTGGATGTTATTGCAACCCCCGGGTAAAAGAATACGCTCCTTGTTCAAATAAGTTTTGTTATGAGAAGAACTTAGGAAAGAGACCACTGTGAGGTTAGGGGATGGCTGATGGGAATCACTGTGAGAGAACATCAGAGGATGCAAAACCCAGGGGATGGACTTACACCATTAGCTAAGCCATTTCAGGTGTCCCCACCTGAAGTTTCTCTTGAGTTCTTTCTTGCTTGAGACATTTAAAGCCAAGAATATAGTTGCTTATAATGCCCTGATAAGCCAAAGAAGAGGTATTTCTCTCCATTCTGACAAAACAGGCAGGAGGAGGAACTTGATTTTTTTTTTTTTTTTTAGTTGGGGTATAGTTGATTTACAATGTTGTGTTAGTTTCAGGTGTACAGCAAAGTGAATCAGTTATACATATACATATATCTACTCTTTTTTAGATTCTTTTCCCATATAGGCCATTACAGAGTATTGAGTAGAGCTGCCTGTGCTATACAATAAGTCTTTATCAGTTATCGAATTTTAAAAATTAATTTATTTATTTATTATTTATTTTTGGTTGCATTGAGTCTTTGTTGCTGCACACAGGCTTTCTCTAGTTGCTGTGAGTGGGGGCTGCTCTTTGTTGCGGTGCACGGGCTTCTCATCGCGGTGGCTTCTCTTGTTGTGGAGCACGGGCTCTAGGCACGTGGGCTTCGGTAGTTGTGGCAAGCGGGCTCAGTAGTCGTGGCTCGTGGGCTCTAGAGCGCAGGCTCCACAATTGCGGCCCACAGGCTTAGTTGCTCCATGGCATGTGGGATCTTCCCGGAGCAGGGCTCGAACCCGTGTCTCCTGCACTGGCAGGCGGATTCTTAACCACTGTGCCACCAGGGAAGCCCTAGTTATCTATTTTATATAGAGTAGTGTGTATATGTCAGTCCCAGTCTCCCAGTTTATCCCTCCCCCACTTACCCCCTCGTAACCATAAGTTTGTTTTCTACATCTGGAAATCTATTTCCATCTTGTAGATAAGTTCATTTGTACCCTTTTTTTTTTACATTCCACATATAAGCAATAGCATACGATATTTGTCTTTCTCTGTCTGACTGAATTACTTCACTCAGTATGATAATCTCTAGGTCCATCCATGTCGGGAACTTGATGTTTTAATCTCTTCAGGGTCAAGAGTTACTGACTCCTCAGGCTCCGAGG
Organism: Kogia breviceps; assembly: GCF_026419965.1. Lineage (NCBI taxonomy): Eukaryota > Metazoa > Chordata > Mammalia > Artiodactyla > Physeteridae > Kogia > Kogia breviceps. Next base: position 84,118,181 of record NC_081319.1, read on the forward strand.
GGCCTCCACCCACCCCAGGAATGTTAGCGGCCCCTCCTTGGACCTCTCTGCTCATTGTCTGGAGCCCGTGAGCGTCCTTCCACCCCACCTAGCTTTATCAATCCCTGTGTGTCTCTCTTCGCAGGCACAGAAGTCTCTTCCCTGTGCCAGAATGGAGGCATCTGCATCGACAGCGGCCCCTCCCATTTCTGTCACTGTCCCCCTGGATTCCAAGGCAGTATATGCCAGGAGAGGGTGAACCCCTGTGAGTCCAGGCCCTGCCAGCACGGGGCCACCTGCATGGCCCAACCTAATGGTTACCTCTGCCAGGTGAGAGGGTCTAGAGGAGGTGGGGGAAGCCAAAGTTGGGCTGGACGTGGGAAACAGCAGTCATGGGGCAGAAAGGGGAGGGGGAGAGGGCATTTTCTTTTCATTTACCCCACACATCCAACCAACCACCAGGCCAAGTTATTTTACCTCCTAAATATTTCTCAACTCTGTCCTTGCCCCTTCACCCTCATCCCCCTGCCGTAGACTAGGGCTTTGCTGCGTTCCACCCGGACACCTGCATCAGCCTCCTAACTACCATCCCTGCCTCCACACTGGTCCCCCTAAAGGTTCAGCCTCTACTCCATCACTAGGGTGCTCTGTTGAAAATATTAAGCTGGCCTGTCACTCTCCTGCTTAAAACCCTTCAGTGGCTGCCCGCCCCTTTCACAATGAAGTCCCAAGCCCGGCGCGCCCCAGCCCTGCCTGCCTCTCAGGCCTCATCTCTCCCCGCCAACCCCTAACCCTGCTCCGGCAACACAAAACTGCAGCTGGGGGCTTCCCTGGTGGTGCACTGGTTGAGAGTCCGCCTGCCGATGCAGGGGACACGGGATCGTGCCCCGGTCCGGGAGGATCCCACGTGCCGCGGAGCGGCTGGGCCCATGAGCCATGGCCGCTGAGCCTGCGCATCCGGAGCCTGTGCTCCGCAGCGGGAGAGGCCACAACAGTGAGAGGCCCGCGCACCGCAAAAAAAAAAAAAAAAAAAAAAAAAAAAAAAAAAAAAAACTGCAGCTCACTTCCCTACACCCCAGACTGGCTCTCTGGGGGTTTTCCTCACCCCTCTTCCACTGGACGGTGCCCAGGAGGCGTCTGCCTCAGGGGAATGTCCCTAACTTCTCTCCAGACTGGGTCAGGGCCTTACCTTGGTGGTCCAGGTCACTGAACAGGACGGGAAGGCAAATCTGGGATTCAAGTCCAAGCAGCCTGGTCCCTGTACCCACGACCACGAGTCTGGATAGAAGGCATGATCCTTTAACCACCCTCTTCCTTTAACTTTAAAATTTTTTTAAACTTTTTATTATGAGCGTTTTCAAACATACACAAAAGCAGCATACTGATTAGTAGGGAACCCCCGTGTACCCATTACTCAGCTCTATTTCCTCTTTCATGAAACTCCTTCCTCCAGAAGTTTCCAAACACGCCCCTCGTCTGCTTCTTCCAGCCCTCTGGCCATTCCTCGGATGCTTTGTGAATCCTTTTTCCTCCATTTTTCTGAAGCCTTCCTGGTACTCCATTCTTGCATACTCTCCTTCCTCCTGCAAGAACTTGGCACATGATACAGACGTCATCAATGACTCTTCTCTCACTAGCAAAATGATATGAAATAATCAGAAAATGGTTAAGGTCATCAGTTATGGAGTCATAGACTTGCATCGAATTCCAGCTCTGCCACCTACCAGCTGTGGGGCTTGTGCAAGTCACTCATCTTTCAAGGAATCAGTTTCCTTTTCAGCAAAGTGAGACTCAAATGAGATGAGCCATATAGAGGGTCGTTAGGAGGGTTCTATGAGGTTATGTATATAACTCATGCAATCAATGCCAGCCGTCTCTCCTCTGGTTGACTGAGAATTTCACGGAAGCAGGGATGAGTTCTAATTTTCTCTGTATTCCTAGAGCCTGAAAAGGTGCCTGGCACAAAGCAGGCATTCAATAAATGGTTATAAATTAATTAAGTGTGAGAGAACCCAGTGGGTGTGTGGTTAGGGGAAGAAGGTTTTTTCAAAAACGGAGCTATATCTAGTGGCAATGAATCAAAGAGCTTGTCTGGGACTGGGAAGTGGTTAGGTCGTGTATTATCAAATAATTGTGTATCATGTGGAGTCGAGGTAAAGGGATTAAGCTACACGTGGCTGTGATGGATGGTGAGTTGAGTGATGCCTTGAGTTGGAAGGTGGGGTGCTGGCAGACTATCTGGGGCTGGGTCCCCTAGAGCGCCAGGATGGGCTCATTTACTGGCTCCCTGTCTGACCCTCTTTGCCTACAAGTGTACACCAGGCTACAGTGGACAGAACTGCTCAAAGGAACCCGACGCTTGTCAATCCCAGCCCTGTCACAACCATGGAACGTGCACCCCCAAACCTGGCGGCTTCCACTGTGCCTGCCCTCCAGGCTTTGTGGGGCTGCGCTGTGAGGGCGACGTGGATGAGTGTCTGGACCAGCCCTGTCACCCCACAGGCACAGCAGCCTGCCACTCTCTGGCCAATGCCTTCTACTGCCAGTGTCTGCCAGGACACACAGGTAAGGTCTGAGAGAGGGGGTACGGGCATTTCTGGGCACAGCTGAATTGACCATGGAAACCCAGACAATCCCCACCCGTGAGGCAGCCTAGCCATCTGGTCCATCCCCCTGCCTCTACGCCCCACGCCAGAAAACACACCCACCACCCCTTTGCCTGTGCGGCTAGTGCTGGGCCATCTCCCAGGAATGAGCTAGGAAGGAGGCAGTGACTGAGACAGGGTGTTATGTTTAACCCCACCCCTGCCACAGGCCAGTGGTGTGAAGTGGAGCTAGACCCCTGCCAGAGCCAGCCCTGCTCCCACGGAGGGTCTTGTGAGGCCACAGCAGGACCCCCCCCAGGATTCACCTGCCACTGCCCACAGGTGAGTAACCACAAAGCTGCTTTCTCTGTTGTCCCCAACGCTGACGTAAGGTGAGAATGCCTGAGCCAGGAACCTGGGGGAGCACTGGAGTGGGAGTTATTGGAGAGAGCCATCTCATGTCCACAGGGGTAACTGGCTCTCAGCAGGAGTCATGGGGAAAGGCAGGATCAGGTGGTAGCATAAATGGAACTTTCAGAAATCATGGGTCCCCAAGGCCAGCTGGGTGAGCTTGGATAAGTCCTTTTAACTCCGTGTATTTGTTTATAGACCTCAGATGCATAAAAGTGGGTCAATCTTAAGCCTTGGTTCATGATACACTAACATACGAACTAACATTAGTTTATGTACTGCCTTCTTTTAATTATCCTTACAAGATAACACCCATGAACCTAAAACAAGAATTACAATATTAATTTTCATGTACTTATGTCCTCCTGTATCCTGTTCCCCTTCCAGAGGAAGAGAAAGTACATGATCCTATCTCCAAGGATCAAGATAATCTAGTATTAGTTCAATTACTATTACTCTATTAACAGTTTCATCTTCCAGGAGTCACATCATGATGACAGTTCACCCATGTTTTGTTTTGTTTTGTTTTGAATTGGTGTATAGCTGACTTACAATGCTGTGTTAGCTTCAGGTATACAGCAAAGTGATTCGGTTATACATGTACATATATTCATTCTTTCACCCACATTCTTGCGAACAGCTGTGGTTCATCCATTCTCCCCACTATGCAATATGTCACTGTGTGAAAAAAAAAAAGGGGGGGACATGGTTTCAACTACTGTAAAATGATGAATTTGATGTTCTCTGAGGCCCCTTCCAGATATGAGAATCTAGGACCCTCTGAGTTATCTTAATGCAGGGATTAGCTTAAGGGGAGGTGGGGAGAATAATACAAGGTCCTTCCCCCAATCTCTCTCCTCCTCTCCACAGGGTTTTGAAGGCCCCACCTGCAGCCACAGAGCCCCCTCCTGCGGTCTCCATCACTGCCACCACGGTGGCCTGTGTCTTCCCTCTCCCAAGCCTGGATTCCCACCCCGCTGTGCCTGCCTCAGTGGCTATGGGGGCCCTGACTGCCTGACCCCGCCCGCTCCTCCGGGCTGTGGCCCTCCTTCTCCATGCCTACACAACGGCAGCTGCTCAGAGACCCCTGGGCTGGGGAGCCCGGGCTTTCGATGCTCCTGCCCTCCCAGCTCTCCAGGGCCCCGGTGTCAGAGGCCTGGAGCAAAGGGATGTGAGGGCAGAAGTGGAGATGGGGCCTGCGACGCTGGCTGCAGCGGCCCCGGAGGAAATTGGGATGGTGGGGACTGCTCCTTGGGGGTCCCAGACCCCTGGAAGGGCTGCCCCTCCCATTCTCGGTGCTGGCTTCTCTTCCGGGATGGGCAGTGCCATCCGCAGTGTGACTCTGAAGAGTGTCTGTTTGATGGCTATGACTGTGAGACTCCTCCAGCCTGCACGTGAGTCTGAAACCCTGACGGGCTGGTTTCCACCCTAATAACCATTGCCAATTAGGGGCATAAGACGCTAGACTCCAGCCCAGAGGAATGGGGCAGCATGAATATTTAATGTGGGGACCAAGAAAGAGGGCACTGCCTCTTTCAGAGCTACCCTCTGAGAGCTGTGGGATCTCTGGCCTCAAGCTTCTCTCTCTAAGCCCTGTTGCCATGGAGTATCTCCCCTAGCAACCAGCATCCCTGAGGGAAAAGGGCTTCCCTTCAGGGAGACAGGACTTTAGGAGGGTAGAGTGGGGACAGTGTTAGGAAACAAAGGTGTCAGTAGACATTAGGGTGTCTGGACTACCCACCATCCAGGGTCTAAGCCCATTACTCTAGAGCTGCCCCCACTTAGCAACCAGAGCCCTAGAGGCTGTGGAATATCAGGAATCCTCTCTGGGATGAGGAAGTCAGGTTTCTTTTGGGGTCCTGAGTCCCCGTCTCCTCAACCCACAGTCCAGCCTATGACCAGTACTGCCGTGATCACTTCCACAACGGACACTGTGAGAAGGGCTGCAACACTGCACAATGCGGCTGGGATGGGGGCGACTGCAGGCCCGAAGATGGGGATTCGGAGTGGGGACCCTCCCTGGCCCTGCTGGTGGTGCTGAGCCCCTCAACCCTGGACCAGCAGCTGCTTGCCCTGGCCCGGGTGCTGTCCCTGACTCTGAGGGTAGGGCTTTGGGTAAGGAAGGATAGTGATGGCAGGAACATGGTGTACCCCTATCCTGGAGCCCAGGCCGAAGAGGAGCTAGGAGGAACCCCAGACCCCTCTCACCATGAGAGAGCAGCCCCTCAAACACAGACTACAGGCAAGGAGACGGACTCCCTCAGCACTGGGTAAGAAGGCTGGGAGGCGGGGAAGAGGGGGCAGAGATTTGTTTTCTAACCAGCAGAGGGAAGGGAACCAGGGACCAACCGAGGGGTCTCTGAGGTGCCTTCCCCACAGGTTTGTGGTGGTGATGGATGTGGACTTGTCCCGCTGTGGCCCCGACCATCCTGCATCCCGCTGTCCCTGGGACCCTGGGCTCCTGCTCCGCTTCCTTGCTGCGATGGCCGCAGTGGGGGCCCTGGAGCCCCTACTGCCAGGACCCCTGCTGGCTGCCCACCCTCGTGCAGGCACCAGTAGGTGGCCCCGTCATTTCCCCCGACTTTGCTCCCAGGCCAGCTTTCATGCCAGCAACCAGCAATGAAGTCAAATGAAACAGAAGCACTGGCACCCCAAATGTTCTTTGTGGAGACTTACCTTTGTTAACGTTTTTCTCCAGCTAGATCTCCTCATGGCCCATTTGCTCTGCAATCTCCTTTACTTCCCTCAGTACTTTATTCTAACCTCGATCACAGAGCACCCACAAACCTTGGGTTCTGGTCTATTCTACTAAGCCGAGAGTATCCAACCATCCCCATATCAAACAATTCATAGCACATGAAAGAATAATAGCTCTTATATACCACTTACTATGTGCCAGGCCTTGCTCTAAGCATTTTACAGTATTACCTTATTTAATCCTCCCAATGACGCCTATGAGGCAAGTACTGTTATTATTCCCATTTTACAGTTGAGGAAACTGAGGCAAAAAGAGGTTACTGCACTTGCCCAAAGGTCTCACCAGAGTACCCAGCCTTACCAGGAACGGCCTCTTTTTCTGACTGTGTCTCTTCCACCAGAGCCCCCCGCCAACCAGCTTCCCTGGCCTGTACTGTGCTCGCCGGTGGCCGGGGTGCTTCTCCTGGCCCTCGCGGCTCTTCTCGTCCTCCAGCTCATCCGCCGGAAGCGCCGAGAGCATGGGGCCCTCTGGCTGCCCCCTGGGTTCACTCGAAGGTCTCAGACTCAGCCAGTTCCCCGCAGACGCCGGCCCCCCCTGGGCGAGGACAGCATCGGCCTCAAGTGAGAGTGAGAAAGAACTGGGGCTCAGGGAGGGGACTCTTTCCTGTGGAGATATTTATGATCAGAAGCAATAAGAGATGCTATGCAGAAGTTGAAGACACGGGAAGGGGAGAGGGGTGGGAAGACTGCTGGAAATCTTAAGGACCCTGAAGGTCCTCTACCCACCCACCCCCTTCCAGGGCACTGAAACCAGAGGCAGAAGTTGATGAGGATGGAGTTGTGATGTGCTCAGGCCCCAAGGAAGGAGAAGAGGCGGACCAGGTGAAAGCACTGGGGCAGGAATGGTCCTAAAGTGATGGAGGGGTTGAAGGGACAAGTCAACCTTCCTTCACTGATCCTTGCTCTGATCCCCAAGGCTGAAGAAATGGCCTCACCCTCCAAGTGCCAGCTGTGGCCTCTGAGCAGTGACTGTCAGGAACTCCCCCAGGCAGCCATGCTGACTCCTCCCCAGGATTCTGAGATGGATGTCCCTGATGTGGACACCCGTGGACCTGGTATGTGAGCCAACCCAGACCAAGAAAATGAAAACTCCCTTTGACCCTTTTAGAATCAGAAAGTCCTTTGATATCAGAACTGGAGAAACTAATATTAGAGTGAGTGCTTCAAACAGCCATTCTCAAAGTGTGGTCCCAGGACAGAAGAATCAGCATCACCAGGGAAATTGTTAGAAATATAAATTCTCAGGTTCTACTCCAGAGCTACTGATTCAGAAATTCAAAATATTGGGGAATCTGTGTTTTAACAAGCCTTGCAGGTGAGTCTGAACCAGGACTCAAGTTTGAGAATCACTGTCCTAGAATGTTAGAGTATTAAGGCCTGATGCTTCCTTTTAACAGACGAGGAAACCAAAGCCCAGAGAAAAATAAAGTAGAAAGTCACTTGACTAAGGCCACACAAAATCAAGAACCCAAGCTGTGATTCTCCCTGAGCCTCCATGTTCTCCCCCTCCCCCAGTTGTCTCCCATTCTTCATGTCTCTCACCCACAGATGGGGTGACACCCCTGATGTCAGCAGTCTGCTGTGGGGGAGTGGAGTCCAGGACCTATCAGGAGACATGGTTGGGAAGCCCTGAGCCCTGGGAACCTCTGCTGGGTGGAGGGGCCTGTCCCCAGGTTCACACCGTGGGCACTGGGGAGACCCCCCTGCACCTGGCTGCTCGATTCTCCCGGCCAACCGCTGCCCGCCGCCTCCTTGAGGCAGGAGCCAACCCCAACCAGCCAGACCGGGCAGGGCGCACCCCCCTTCACACCGCTGTGGCTGCTGATGCTCGGGAGGTTTGCCAGGTCAGTGCACACTGGGGTTGCTAAAGGAAACGGGGCAAACTTGCAAGTAAGGCTGGGCAATAGCATCCTCTGGATTTGGCAGAGAGGAAGGTGATGTGAGACTGGGGACTGAAAGAGAAACAAGAACAGATGTATGAATATGGATTCGGAGGTGGTTAACAGTGTGAGGGACCTTAGCTAGCAGTCCAGGTATACCAGGGGTCACTGGTCCTCTCTGCCGCCCCACCCCCACCCCGCCCCAGCTCTTACTCCGCAGCAGACAGACTGCAGTAGATGCGCGGACAGAGGATGGGACCACAGCCCTGATGCTGGCCGCCAGGCTAGCTGTTGAGGACCTGGTTGAAGAACTGATTGCAGCCCAAGCAGATGTGGGGGCCAGAGATAAATGGGGTATGGATCTTGGGGAAGTTGATGTTGTGCAAATGGGGTGTGAGATAAGATGCAAAAAGGGGGGTCAGCAGAGGGACCAACTGGAAGCTGGGGCATTCCCTCTCACCCTGCTGTCAAGGCGGTAAATGTGCAGTGCGGTGGCAGTAGGCAGCAAGTGAGTCTTCCCTCATCCTCCTCACACACACTCACACACACACACACACACACACACACACACTACCCTAGTCCACTGGGAACTAGGATAGGGGAAGAGTGTGAGAAGGGAGCGGGTCTCGTGGGAGGGACGTGGTCTGCCGGTCCCATCAACTCCAGAACAATGCCCCATTGTCCCTCCCGCGCGCCGGTGACGTCACTGGGGCAACGCTTCCTGCAAGCCGGCGGTCACCCGGGCAACGCTTCCGCCTTTGAGGGACCCGGCGGGCTGAATAGCCCTTCCCCCAAGTCCAGAATCCGTGGGAAACAGGAACCCAGGCGTCGGGCCCCCAGCCTCGGGGTGACAACCTCTCACGTGGTGCCCTAGGGAAAACAGCGCTGCACTGGGCCGCCGCCGTGAACAACGCCCGGGCCGCCCGCTCCCTTCTCCAGGCCGGAGCCGATAAAGACGCACTGGACGGCAGGGTTAGACCGGGTAGCGGGCCCCCCACAATTAAGCTGACGCGGGAGAGGTGCAACGCGCCGGAACTCCGAAAAACCTGAAGGGGGAGGGACCACCGGTCAAATAGGAGGGCCAGCCCTGTGGGCGTGGCCTTCCCTGACAGCCCGCCCCTTGGCTGTTTCCTCCCGGGCAGGAGCAGACGCCGCTGTTCCTGGCGGCCCGAGAAGGAGCCATGGAGGTAGCCCAGCTACTGCTGGGGCTGGGAGCCGCCCGAGGGCTGCGGGACCAAGCCGGGCTAGCGCCCGGGGACATCGCCCGCCAGCGCAACCATTGGGATCTGCTGACGCTGTTGGAAGGGGCGGGACCACCGGAGGCTCGTCACAAAGCCACGGCGGGCCGCGGCGCCGGCGCCTTGCCGCGCGCGCGGACCGCATCAGGAAGCGTGCCCCCTCGTGGGGGCGGGGCTCAGCCGCGCTGCCGGACGCTGTCAGCCGGAGCCTATCCTCAAGGCCGGACTTTGTCCGTAGATTTGGCCGCCCATGGGGGCGGGGCCTATTCGCACTGCCGAAGCCTATCGAAAGGAGTAGGAGAAGGCCCGCCCCTCCGCGGCCGTAGGTTTTCTGCAGGCATGCGCGGGCCTCCGTCCAACCCTGCAATGGTGCGAGGAAGATCCGGGGTCGTGGCCGGGAGCGGGGGTGTGGCCTCAGCTGTTGACTGGCCCTGCGATTGGGTGGCTCTAGGAGCCTGCGGCCCCGCCTCCAACACTCCAATCCCGCCTCCTTGCCTTACTCCGTCCCCTGAGCGGGGGTCCCCTCAAGTTGCGTGGGGTCCCCCAGCCCACCAAGTAATACCCTTAAATGCGGGAGGCGAGGGTCAGAAATAAAAGGCTGCATGTCAGGGAGGGATTCTAAAAGTGAGTACTCATTAAATGACAAGCAGTATGGAAGGCCTCCAGATTTTAAGATCCTTGAGCCTCAAAAGTGAGGGGTCTTGAGTGTAGTGTCTCTCCCAAAATGGTGTATGCCACATCGTCTTCCACGTGGAGAAACTACAGCCCTGGAAAGAGGGTTCGGGGTGCTGGGATGAAGCAGGCCCAGCCTCTCTCACAGAAAATAAGGATGAGGTGTTACAGGAGGATGGAGTGGAATGGAAGAAGTACCCCTGAACCAAGAACTGCAGACAGATAGAATGTAAGATGTTCTTTCCTGTATATTGTTCCCAAAGGGAGCCTCTATCGCCTGTAACCCCCACTACCCACAAACAGCTGACAGATATTTATTGAGCACCTCCTGTGTGCCAGGCACTGTGTAGGCACAGAAGGCAGGGCCAAGGGTCACTCCAGCTGATGACTCCTTGCATTCTCCCCACCTCACCCCACCCCCAAACAAACCACTGCAGGGATGAAGTGCCACTCTTCTAGCCACCACTGTATCTAAGAACCCCAAATCTGTCACCCCATAATAAAGCTGATTTGAAGTGTTACCATCTTTTGGAGGGGTTGGGGAATGGAAAAAACACAAGGTTGACTGCAGCGTGTTTTCAGAATTTTGTGCCCTAGGTTCAACATTTGGATGGAAGCTTTGAATATAGTTTTAAGAGCAGGAATAAGTAGATTTGGGGTCCTATGTTAACTTAGGGTATCATCTAAAGGCAAGAGTCTCTAGTAGCCCAATGAGAAACCACACACACACTAAACCATGCATACCCTTTGTCCCTCTTCCAAGGGCATTTTTTCATAGCCACTTGGGAGATTCCTGAGGCCTCATGTAGAGGGAGATGGAGAGAGCATCTCAAACTTTAACCACCATTCAGCAATATGGTTATACCTCTTTCATGGTGATAGACCTGAGATACGGAGACATGAAGCATATTGAAAACTAATAATAACTACCATTTATGAGCATTCACTATGTGCCAAATGCTTTATCACATTTGATCCTCATATCAACGCTATTAAAAAGAAACCTCCGTTTTACTCTTTCAGAAACTGAGGCACAGAGATTGTATTTGCCCAAGATTGCAAAGCATTAAGTGGCAGTACCTGATCTCTTCATCATATTTCATGATCAAAGTCACTCAGCTAACATGACAGGCTGCCATTCAGAGGTCCCAAATGTCTCTGTCCTGTTCCCACCTTGGTGCCAGCCAGCCTGACCAGCATTGATCAAAGACCAAGCCAGGTTGTGGTCCTCTCCCTTTTCCATTTCATGACAAGAGGAAAGCTTCCCCTGCGTCTCTTACATTTGGTGCATGTTTTGTGCCCTAAATAGACTCTAAGCACGTATAGGGCAATGATAACGATTCAACACATATTTGTTAGACACAGTGCTTAGGGAATATGTATGTGTGAGGGCCTGACATCCTTGGATCTGAGTCCTCTGCTTCCCACTAGAAACATGCCCCTCCCCGACCCAGTAAGTGTGAGGGAAGCTGGGAAGCAGGGGGCAGGTCCTTGTTAGGGAAGGTACCTGGGGTAAGGAGTGGGGGGGTGGGGGGATTCTGAGGAGTGAAACCACTTCCTCTGTAGCTAGTTCCTGTGTTGACAGAACTGAAGGGGAGGAGGGGGAGTGGAGGGAACAGAGCAGGGGGTTAGGGGGCTCCTGAGGCTCTGGAGATGAGAAAGCCAAAAGTCCTTCCCCCTCTGAACCCCTATCCCTACTGCAGCTGGAGGAGTTTTCCCAGTCTCTGTGCTCCCCCGGGGCGAGAGAGGTCAAGCAAGCCGTTGGGTGGGAAAAGAGAACTGGAGGAAGTTGACAGGGATGGGCGGGGCCCGGGGGGGGGGGCTGACCAGGAACCCAGCTTCCTGCTCAGTACCCAGGCATCCAGCCCCCGGCTCACCCCCACCCCTTTCAGCCCCTACTCCCCTCAGGAACTCGGGGTTCCGTCCCTCCTCCCCAATCCCAGCTACCCCTCCCCCATCGGTTTCTCCCCTCCAGGGGATGGAGGCTGAGAGACCCCAGGAGGAAGAGGATGGTGAGCAGGTGAGCTCGGCACCGGGTTGGGGAGGCTGGCATTGGGAGAGAGGGAGGTGAGAGGACCTGAGGCAGAGACTGAGTAATGGTGGACTAAAGGGACTTGG